>NC_141689.1:1902712566-1903314530 GCF_964263255.1 Lissotriton vulgaris
TCATAGCCATGTTATCCACCTCTCATTGGATAACATGGCTGAGAACTGCTCTGGGGCAGGTGTTAGCTTTTGGAGATATTCGCGCTTAGCGTGAATATCTCCAAAAGTTGGTAATAGGAGATAGCGATGTTAGGGACTGTTTCCAGTCGCTAACATCTTGTCACGCCCACTTTGCATGTCATTAGTGATAAATATCACTGACATGCAAAGCGGGGCCCCAGATGGTCGCTATCTCCTACTAGCTGTCACTAACTGGTGTTAGCGACAGCTAGGTAATAGGGAGATAATTCTATCTCCGCTTTCTTGGCTTTTAAAGCCAAAAAAGCGGAGATAAACCCCCTTCTTGTTTCTCGTAAAACACTTTGAACTGTTATTTCACAGATCTATGCAGTTGCTGTGCTGGTTTTGTCGGACACACAACAGGGTGAATGGTGGCTTCCAAAATCATCTTCGCCTGGGATCAATTTCGATTATAACAAAGAATTTCTGCTTCAGTTGAGTCTCTAGCCTCAGGAACCAAGGGCCACAAAACGTGCATAATGTGTATACAGTAAGCGCTGCGGTGACTTAAGGTAAAATGGGGCCTCCCCTCTCCAGAATGTGGTGTGCAGCTTCTGAGTCTCAGAACATCTCCCAGATATTTATGGACCTGAGGCTTAATGGGGGCCAACTGATGGTGTGGAGCGCGGCAGCTCCAGGTTGTGTGCAGGTCAAGTACCTTTGTTGCGACAAAGGACTACACACACATACACACACCCACACATACACACACGCTGAGAAAATTGTGTAGCCGGAGTGCCTCGAGCAGCTGCTCTGTTGTTTATTTTTTCCCTCTGGATGTGTGTGGCCCTCAGGAGTATATTTACCATAGTATAGTCGAGTCTGGGTGTCTTTCTGCATTCCACCCATAGTCTCTGAGCAGGTGATTCAGTGTGGGATAGGGTGAATATCATGGTTATGGCTCTGACTTATATCCTCTTTAACACCAGCCAGTGTGGTGACCAAGGTAGCTAGCCCTCACGTAGCACCTGGGTGTGGGTGATTGTTGTTGTTCCTCCTTTTCTTCCATGCTGCTTGAACATACAGGGTCCTGGCTGCCAGGGGGATGCTGGGATGCTGTCCATGATGGACCTCCTTAGCAGCAGAGTCCTGGGGTCACAGTTCATGGTGCTATGCTTAGTCTGCCGTTACACCCTCAGGAATAGGTGAAGGCAGCACTCCGCATCTTCAGCTTGAACCACACCTATGCAGAGTGCCTAAATCAAAGTGCTCATAAAGCGTCAACTTCCCTGTTCGCCAGGGGACCATTGAGGGGATACCTTTCGGGTGTTGATGATGAGCAAGGAGAGATACCCCTTGGAAATTCTGGCCCTGGAATGGTGATCCATCATCTGGGAGTCCAAGAATAGCGAATACTTTCTCCATAACTGGCATTAACCTTCGAGAAGGTGGTTGAGTGTACCAGCGCTACCACTGGATACTTTGCATGATTGTCCACTATTACTGCTGTAATCCGACCATCAGGAAATCTTCTGAAGTCCATGCTCATTCAGGACCAGGGATGCAGGTACAGTTCTTAAGTGATTACTGGGGCAGTTCATGGTTCCTCGCTTGTGATCGTGCAGGGGTGGCAACCCCACACATTCTCATTACCACGGTTTCCATGCCAGGAAACCGGACCTTGTCTTGCCTATAACTTCACCACTACTTGGTGACCTTGCTGAGACAATTCAATCACTTTAGCCCGCAATGCACAACTACCTTGCAAAAGCAGAGCTTCGCTACTGGTGCTCAGTTCATCTCTAACCCTCCAAAACTGAGTCATTGAGATCTTTTCAACAGTAGCTCAGGGACCCAGCACTATCAAGTTCTGCTACTGACTTCTATTTGAACAGATCTTACACTAACCCTCAGAACATACGCCCGTGGGGATGCTTTAATAGATGTGACTATCTGGTTGTCTTCTCGGACACATCTGCTGAGTCATCGGGACAACTCTGACCAGGGGGAAGGCCCAAATACCTCAACCAGAACCCCAAACCACCTTTTTTAGGACGAGGCCAGAATGACCCTCCGAAACGAGGCAGGATAAAACAGCAACAACATTGGCATAACCCCCCTTGCGAGCACCAGACCCGCCACATGCATTACCAATGGTAGACGAGACAGCTACCATAGCTGACCAGTGCAACACAATGGCCATACCCATATTCAATCTCTCCAAACATACTCTCTCTCTGAATCAAAGCAATCACTAATTAGCAAAGGCCTCTAATTTGTGCTGACCATCCATCCATCCCAATTTTCTGGACCTTCAGCCTGAACTATTGAGATTCTTTTGCAAAATCTGCTTACATACGTATTTTCTCCTCAACCTCACAACATGTAACACAGCCAATACTCCGCTACATCCCTCATCCACTTTCTCACCATTCTCTAACATGATTCTTGGGGAGGTATTGACTTTTGAGAAGATGGTTCTCAATTATGTCTCACAACTGGAGACTACCCGCTGATTTATCCCTTACAATATATCACTAGAAGAGAAGACCGCCCTCACGAATCTTAAGGCCAGCCAAAGCCTTATCATAAAACCTGCTGATAAAGGGGATGGCATAGTCATTCAAGAGAAGGACCTGTAAAAAAACGAAATACTTAGACAACTCTCGAATACAGATCATTATTATAAACTACCCACTGATCCCACTAAGGAGCTCCAACAACTTATTCTCCAAATCACTGATGGGGCCAGATCTCAGGGGCTCCTGAGCAAAAATGAATATCTGTTCCTTAACACTAAGTCGCCACGGACTACTGTCCTAATTGATAGTACTCATGTGTAATGGTGTCTTAACACATCTATGCTTGTGTTATTTGAATGCATAGCATACGATCATTCGCTCTGCCTGAGACTCTGTTTTAGTTATTGTTTTATGCTCTATACACACACTTAGTAGGATGCAGGCTTGTGTCCCACTTTATTTTTTATTTGCTAATTTTATAAATTAAACATTATCCCTGTCCGGCTGGACAGTTTTAAATATAGTACTGACTCTGAGTCTATATTCATCTTCTGTTGCTTCTATTGCCCTTGTTTAGGGACTATTGTGTTTAAAACTCATTACTACCCCAGGTTCCTGACCATTTGAATTGGGTTCCCTTGCCCTTAACAGCACTGCTAACGTAAGACTTCTTCCTTGGTGTTGGAGAAATTTATGTCCGCATAGTGGCCTCCATGATTTTCTCAACTGGCTTTGGGACATGCTTCTTGCATGACCATCTGCATGAATCCTTCTGCCATGTTTTCTTCTTCAATATGGCCATTGCCAGATTGCTTATGGGGGTGACGAGACAGGTAGTCAGCCGGGTGTTCACTCCAGGGTGACTCACTATTTCAAATGAGTAGATTTGCAACGGCACTGCCCACTACTCAATACAGGGGTCGGCAGCAAGTCCCCACAAAGAGCGAGACAAATGGCTTGTGTTCTGTGATGACTTTGGACACACGTTTTTCACAATTACAGATGGAATTGGCGGCATGCCCACATGATTGCAAGCGACTCTTGCTCGATCCAAGCATAATGAACCTCCATGTCCGAAAATGCCCTTCTGGCATATGCATTGGAAACCCATGACCCTTCCCTCTTATTCTTCAAGATGACAGCCCCCAGTCCAACATGGTTGGCATCCACCACAAGCTTAGTCTTGCATCATGGGTCAAAGTATGCTTTGGTGCCACCTGTCAGCAGTGCATCCTACACCTGTTGAAATGCCTTATCTGTGCGTTCCGCCCATTGCCAGGTAGTGTCTGACTTCACCAGGGCTTGCAGGGGTTTGGACAAAGTGCCCAGGTTTGCTACCCCTCGGAAGTTCCTCACCTCTGTGGCATTCTGGGGAAGGGACGTCTTTCTTATTGCCTCCACCTTCCTGGAGTCCACCCTCAGCCCTTCTCTTGAATACACAAATCAAAGGATTTGATTAAATGTTCGTAGGACAAACACTTTTTCTTGTGGAGTTCATCCAGTGTCTCAGAAAAGATCAGCTGATGTCACTGATGTTAAAAACACCTACAAGTCCAGAGAGGGTCTCAGTGATGGTGTTCTGAAACACCTCTGCTGCAGAAGGTATGGCAAAGTTGAGCTGATGATATCTCCTGAGACCCATGTAAATACAAATTTTATATCACAACTGGCTGAATACAGCCCCAGCTGGTGGTACTGGAAATTAAGGTCAAGTTGTGATAAGCATTGCACTTTTGAGGTCTACCACAATGTCATCTATAGTCAGATGGTATGCCATTCATGCCGAATGTCCTTATTGGTGAGGTGCATGTCCACACAGTCGAATCACCCCAAGTTTTTTGCATTTGGGTCCGATTACAAGGGATGAGATCCAGGGTGTGGGCCCAGTGACTTTTTCAATCACTCCTTGCTGTTTCAGGTGCCGCAGTTCCTCCTCCAGCAATGGTTGCAGGTGGAATGGCACTCTCCTGTGTCAGAGCACCTTAGGCCTCACAGTGTCATCAAAATGCAGCCACACTTTGAGGTTTTTCAGCCGCCCCAGTCCTTCAAACATATGGGAAACTATTGCATAATCTCTTTGGCGTGTGGCACATGAATTTGTCTTGCGAGGAACACAACCCCTAATTCTTCAGCAGTGTAGCAACGCAGGAGGACACTGGTGTTGCCTTCTATGTTGTGCAAATAGGCCTTTGCCGATCTACCTTTGCCTACCACCACCACCTCCCTCACTCCTACCAGTAGTAATGGCACTGTGTATATCCTCGCTTCGGTGGGAGCCAGCTTGGGGCGCAGTACTATCCTGTTGAATTGGGTGGTGTCCATGACATTAAATGAGGCTCCTGTGTTACTTAGGGCCCTAAGAAAAGTGTTTCCATTCTCCATGGTGCACATGGGCAGTGAGCACTTCCAGTTGCCTTCCGTGCCCGCAAAGGAGATGGTGAACACCTCGCTGTACTCATTCATCTTCATCCTTGTGTCATTTATCAACTGATGAGGAGAAGCCTGAATATCAGCACCAGCGGAGCAGTTTGAGAACCCACCCTGAGATCGCGATCCTGCCAGGCACAGCGCTTTACCGGCTCACCCACTGCATCCTCATTTTTTCGCGGACCAGTCACCATTCTGGCCGCAACGTTCACACGGCGCCATTGACTACGCCGAATCCCGGATATCTCCACACTGGAAGAAACCACAACGAGATCATTCACTTCTCTGACCGCGACCGAGACGGCGCCTATGACCACGCCGAACATCGGAAATCCATCATTCTGACAAGAAACCCCACGCAATGCCAATTGGCATCATGCAGCCTTAAAAATCAAAATTATAAGGCACCAGTCGTTCTTTTGAGACAGCCCTTCTGCAGAGGACGCAATTTACCAATTTACCATTTTCAAGTAAACCAAACGCGACGCCATTCCCGCATACCGCACCGTGGTATATGCACAGTGCACGCAAGCATCGACTCTGATGTGCCCTTTATTATCGACCCATACCGGAGGAAAACCTCAGATCATGGGCACTGTATCGCAGTTCATGTATTGAGGCCATTTCAACTGCACAGACTTCAATCACGGACGCATAGTTGGCGTATAAAAAGCTTTATTCAGGCAAAATCATTTTCTAGTCCGGAAGATGATCCCCTTATAACCGAGCTTGGTATCGAAACGTCGACTCCTTTATGAGTAATCCATACATGTGACCCCACTGTATTATTGTATGTATGATTAACTCCAGGATACACTGTTAATTTAAATTCACATCAGTGACCTGCCAGCTCACCCTGTTTGCCTGATATTTCTTTCACTTACTGTCCTATTTACTTCTTACCTACGTACGGCACAGGACTGTGCCCTACTGTAACCCTATTGTTTTGGTTATGTGCTGTATCCTCACATTAAACAACCTACCAGAACAATAAAAATTCCCTGTCCGGCTGGACAAGGGACTGTGAACTATATAGCAGCCCACTGTGGTCTATATAATATCTTTGTTTACTCTTATTCTCATATGCTAAGGACCACTTGTTTCCTTTATAAATACATACTTGATACCCATGGACCTGAGCCATTTACTGGGTTCCCCTTGTCTTTCTTCCAAAAAAAAAATTCTAGTGTTTGTGAGCAAAAAAAGCCTCCAATACAATGTGTATGATATTATGAATTTTCTTGATCTGGCCATCTATTCTCTATGTCATGAGCATATGTGACAATACGTTAAAATGTATCTTCTCTCTCATCCCGCTCTGTGCCATATAAGCTGTAAACATGGACAAATTACCATAGGGTAGCAAGTGCAACACTTTATCCAAGAGTACTTTATTGAGACATGGTCATTCTGTGTCTCTAAATAGCTGTGTCCTGGACCAGTGAGAACACAATATAGAACCTTAAGATTATAACATGATTGCACAACGAACACCATTGTGACTCCCATCACAGCAATGACATTTACTGAGTGGGCGGCTTATTGAAAGCACCTGGCCAGTAAATGTCTTTTTATGTTCAAAGCTGGAGTTTGTTTTCCCTGGATAAACATTAGAGGCCACAAAAGCAATCAGCTTTCTCCCTGTGTGTGGGGACAATTCTGTAACTACCGTGCTGGTTTCAGTTATGCCATGCATCAGGTCAGTGGTGGACATACCACTGATTACGGGTTACAGTCTGTAGAACTAGTAGAGACTTCACTAACAGTAGCTTTAGGGTTCCTCAGAAATCTAAATATTTCCCCTTGGTCCCAATAAAGCAAGGGCACTGTGCATTTCTTAGGACAGGAGAACCTCAGGTTTACAGCATTCCTTTTAATCAGCCAAAGTCTAAGTAATGCCCTTATTCTTTGGCCTTTGCTTTGAAACGACCCTCTCAGTACAGCTGTGACATCAATGTCACACTGTTCATGTTGTTCTCTATTTAAGGAAATTAATACACATATTACTCTAGGATATGATGCTCTACAGCATATTAATAATTAGTTGAGAGCTGTTTTGTTTATTGTTTTGTCTTCGCAATGTCACAAAGTAAAAGCCAAAGAGAAAGTCAGTTAATGAAAAAGTTATTTCAGTACAAATATAAACATATTACTCTAGGATCAGATGCTCTTCAGCTTGGTTAATAATAACAGTTTTCTTTATTCAATCAATCAATCAATAAGTCATTTGTAAAGCGCACTACATACCCGCGAGGGTCTCAAGGCGCTGAGGAGAGGGGGGGGGGGCGCTACTGATCGAACAGCCAGGTCTTGAGTGTCCTTCTGAAGGTCAGCATGTCTTGGGTCTGTCGTAGGCTCAGTGGGAGGGTGTTCCATGTCTTGGGGGCGAGGTGGGAGAAGGATCTCCCACCGGTGGTTGTTCTTCTGATGCACGGGACGGTGGCGAATGAGAGGTCAGCGGAGCGTAGCTGGCGGTTGGGAATGTAGAAGGAGAGCCGTCTGTTGAGGTAGGCTGAGCCAGTCTTGGGGAGTACCTTGTGTGTGTGGATGAGGAGCTTGAAGGATATCCTCTAGTTGATGGGGAGCCAGTGCAGGTTTCTCAGGTGGGGAGTGATGTGGTGTGGCATGGTACGTGGAGGATCAGTCGCGCCGAGGCGTTTTGGATGCGTTGTAGTCATTTGATGAGCTTGGTCGGGGCTACTGCGGAGAGGGCGTTTCCAAAGTTGAGTCTGCTGCTGACGAGGGCCTGTGTGACTGTCTTTCTTGTATCTGTCGGGATCCATCTGTAAATCTTGCAGGGCATGCGGAGGGTGTTGAAGCAGGAGGAGGAGATGCCGTTGACTTGCTTGGTCATTGAGAGCGTTAAGTCCAAGATGATTCCCAGGTTGCGTGCCTGGTCATTGGGTGTCGGGGCTGCCCCCAGTGCCGCAGCCACCAGGAGTCGTCCCAGGCTGAATGGTTGGAGCTGAGGATGAGGACCTCCATCTTGTCCGAGTTCAGCTTCAGACGGCTGGTCTTCATTCAGTCTGCAACGGCCTTCATTCCTTCGTGGAGGTTGGCTTTGCCTGTGATGGGGTCCTTGGTGAGGGAGAGGCTCAGCTGAGTGTTGTCGGCGTAGACGATTATGTTGAGGTCGTGCTGTCAGGCTATGTGTGCGAGCGGGCCATGTAAATGTTGAACAGCGTTGGGCTGAGGGAGGATTCCTCGGGTACGCCGCAGAGGATCTCGGAGGCTTTGGAACGGAATGGGGGGAGACAGACGCTCTGGGTTCTGCCATAGAGGAAGGAGGTTGTCCAATCCTGTGCGTAGTGTGCGGTGGGAGACGGTGTTGAAGGCAGCAGTGAGGTCTAGGAGGATGAGTGCTGTGGTCTTGCCATTGTCCAGCAGGGTCCTGATGTCGTCACTGGCGGCGATGAGGGTGGTCTCGGTGCTGAGGTTGCTGCGGATCCCTGACTGGGAAGGGTCCAGGATTCTGTTTTTTTTTAAGGTATAAGGTTAGTTATCTGTTGACGTTTTTCTCAATGACCTTGGCCGGGAAGGTGAGCTGAGAGATGGGCCGGAAGTTCTTGAGGTCTCTTGGGTCTTCCTTAGGTTTTTTGAGTAGGGCGTTGATCTCAGCGTGTTTCTAGATCTCTGGGAAGGTTGCGGTCTTGAGGGAGAGATTGATGACGTTGTGCAGGTGGGGTGCGATGGGGCTGCTTGCTCTGTTGAAGACGTGGTGCAGGAATGGGTCTGACAGAGAGCCGGAGTGGATTGAGCGCATGGTCTTGATGGTGTCATCGATGCTCACGCTGGCCCAGGCTAGCAGGGGGTTGTGGTTGATGGTGTACGGAGGGTCTGTTGTGTTGCTGCTGTTGGGGCTGTCTGGGTGTTGAAGCTGTCGTTGGTGTCTGCTATCCTGCGGGGGAAGAAGGTGGCGAGGGAGTCGCACAGGGCTTGCGAGGGTGGGATGTCATTGGTGTTGGAGCTGGGGTTGAAGAGTTCCTTCAAATTGTTGAAGAGCTCCTTGCTATTGTGTGTGTTGATGTCGAGTCGGTCTTTGAAGGAGCTCCCCTTGGCCACCCTGATGAGGTGGTGGTGGTTGCGGATGCCGTCTTTGTGTGCTGCATGGCTGTCCGGAATATGTTCACTGTGCCATTTCTTCTCTAGTTTCCAGCAGGCTTGCTTGGAGGGTAGGAGTTCTGGGGTGAACCAGCTGGCCCTCTTGCTGGTGTCTCTGTTGGGGGTTTCTTCAGTGGGGCGAGGGTGTTGGCGCAGTCCTCAATCCAGCGTCTGAGGCTGTGGGCAGAGTCGTCGGTGTTGGAGGGTTCGGTGGGTGGGCTGAGAGCAAGGTTTGCGTGTAGTTGGTCTTCTGTGATTTTGGTCCAGCAGCGGCGGTGGATCTGTTGGGTGTGGTGGTGTGTGGTGGGTTTCTGGAAGGCGAAGTGGATGCAGCGGTGGTCGGTCCACAGGAGTTCGTGGTGTGGCTGATAGAGACGTCCGGCTTGAGGAGAAGACTGGACCGAGCCTGTGGCCGGCGGAGTGGGCGGACGTTGTGACGAGTTGCTTCAGTCCGAGGTTGGCGAGGTTATCGATCAGGGTTGTGGAGTTGTTGTCGATGTTGTTCTCAAGGTGAAAGTTCAGGTCTCCGAGGAGGATGTAGTCGGTGGAGGTCAGGGCATGCGTGCTGATCAAGTCGGTGATGGAGTCGCTGAACTGGGGGCGGGACGGGTGGTCGGTAGACGAGGGTGCCTCTGAGGGTGGAATTTGGGTCTGTGTGGATCTGGAAATGCATGTGCTCCGCGGTTCTGAGCTCGTTGTCGGTGCTAGTCGAGACCCTGATGCTGTTCTTGTGGACGATGGCAATTCCTCCTCTGAGTCTGTTGGTGCGGTCTCAGAGGGTGATCTTGTAGCCATCTGGGATAGCTATGGCGATGTCATGTGCGGAGGAGTCGTTAAACCAGGTCTCTGTCAGGAAGGCGACGTCTGGGGATGTTGTGTCGAGTAGGTCCCAGAGCTCGCCGGCATGCTTGTGTGCGGAGCGGGTGTTCAGTAGTATGCAGTAGGTGGTTGGGGTCTTTCTTGGCGGATGGTTCGTCGGCTCTGAGGCTGGTGTAGCTGCAGTTCCAGCAGGTGAAGGGGCGGTGTGTGCGTTTCGGGCAGCCTTGAAGCTGGTGTGGCTCCGTCTGGAGTTGAGAGCGTGCAGAGTGCTGGCGTCGTAGTGGCGGCGGTTGTCTTGGCGGGTGCGAGGGTCAGGGGTTCTGGCGCTGGGCGCAGTCCAGGCGCAGACGGGCTCACCTTAGGCGCGCCTTCTGCGCGCCAGCCGCCGGCCACGCAGTGGCTGGCATTTATGGGGAGATGGGAGGGAGAAGCCGGTGGGAGGGAGGAGCCGCTGGGATGCGGAAGGCTGATCAGCGTATGGGCAGTGGGCAGTCAGGGGGGCGGGGCCGCTGGGGAGGCAGCGGCGAGGGCGGTGAGGGAAAACGAAGGTAACAGGCGTGGCACAGAAGGCAAAAGGGCACAAAAGAAAGAGTGGAACAGAAGGCAAAAGGGCACAAAAGAACGAGTGGAACAGAAGGCAAAAGGGGCACAGAAACAAGGGAAAAACGAGTGGCACAGAGGGAAGAAGGGCACAAAAAAACGAGTGGAAAAGAGGGCAGAAAGGCACAAAAAACGAGGAAAAAACAAGTAGAACAGAGGGCAGAAAGGCACAAAAAACGAGGGAAAATGAGTGGAACAAAAGGCACAAGGGCACAAAAAAACGAGGGAAAAACGAGTGGCACAGCGGGCAGAAGGGCACAAAAAAACAAGTGGAACAGAGGGCAGAAGGGCACAAAAACGAGGGAAAAACTAGTGGCACAGAGGGCAGAAGGGCACAAAAAAACGAGAGGAACAGAGGGCAGAAGGGCACAAAAACGAGGGAAAAACTAGTGGCACAGAGGGCAGAAAGGCACAAAAAATGAGGGAAAAATCAATCAATCAATCAATCAAAGACATTTATAGAGCGCACTACTTACCCGTAGGGTCTCAAGGCGCTTAGGGGGGGGGGGGGTGCCGTTACTGCTCGAACAGCCAGGTCTTGAGCTTCTTCCTGAAGGAGAGGTGGTCTTGGGTCAGGCGCAGGTCGGGAGGGAGGGAGTTCCAGGTCTTGGCGGCCAGATAGGAGAAGGACCTTCCTCCAGTTGTCGCTCTACGGATGCGTGGGACGGCGGCGAGGGTGTGGCTGGCTGATCGGAGGTGGCGTTTGGGGGCGTAGTTGATTCGGTTGTTGAGGTAGCTCGGGCCTTGATCGTGTAGGGCTTTGTGTGCGTGGGTGAGGAGACGGAAGGTGATTCTTTTATTGACGGGGAGCCAGTGCAGGTCTCTCAGGTGTCCGGAGATGTGGCTGTTACGTGGGATGTCGAGGATGAGTCTGGCTGAAGCGTTCTGGATCCGCTGAAGTCTCTTCTGGAGCTTGGCGGTGGTTCCGGCGTAGAGGGCGTTGCCGTAGTCCAGTCGGCTGGTGACGAGGGCCTGGGTGACGGTCTTCCTGGTCTCCGTGGGGATCCACCAGAAGATCTTCCGTAGCATGCGCAGGATGTTGAAGCACGCCGAGGAGACGGCGTTGACTTGCTTGGTCATGGAGAGGGAAGAGTCCAGGATGAAGCCCAGGTTGCATGCGTGGTTAGTCGGTTTGGGTGAGGTGCCCAGGGCGGGGGGCCACCAGGAGTCGTCCCAGGCGGTGGGCGTGGAGCCCAGGATGAGGGCCTCCGTCTTGTCTGAGTTCAGTTTCAGGCGGCTGGTCGTCATCCACTCGGCTACCTCCTTCATCCCTTCGTGCAGGTTGGCTCTGGCGGCGGCGGGGTCGTTGGTCAGGGAGAGGATCAGCTGGGTGTCGTCGGCGTAGGAGATTATGTTGAGGTTGTGTTGGCATGCGATGGCCGCGAGGGGGCTCATGTAGACGTTGAAGAGGGAAGGGCTCAGCGAGGATCCTTGAGGGACGCCGCAGATGACTTCGGTGGCTTCTGACTTGTACGGTGGTAGGCGGACTCTCTGTGTTCTTCCGTCGAGGAAGGAGACGATCCATTCCAGTGCCTTCTCCTGGATTCCGATGTTGCTGAGACGTTGCACTAGGGTGCGGTGGCAGACAGTGTCGAAGGCCGCGGAGAGGTCTAGGAGGATGAGGGCCGCTGTTTCTCCGTTGTCCATCAGGGCTCGGATGTCGTCGGTGGCGGCGATGAGGGCGGTTTCGGTGCTGTGGTTGGCTAGGAAGCCGGACTGCGAGGGGTTGAGGGATCCGTTCATCTCGAGGAAGGCGGCCAGCTGTTTGTTGACAGTCTTCTCGATGACTTTGGCTGGAAACGGGAGGAGCGAGATTGGGCGGTAATTCTTGAGTTCGGTGGGGTCTGCTGTAGGTTTCTTGAGGAGAGCGCTGAGTTCTGCGTGCTTCCAGCTCTCGGGGAAGGTGGCGGTGTCGAAGGAGGTGTTGATGATGTCCCGCAGGTGGGGTGCGATGTCAGCGTCGGCCTTGTTGAAGACGTGGTGAGGGCAGGGGTCGGTCGGAGATCCGGAGTGGACGGAGTTCATCATGCGGACGGTGTCTTCGGTGCTGATCGGAGTCCAGGCTCGGAGGGCGGCGGTGGGCGGCGTTGCTGTGGTCGTGGTGTGCGTCGGTTGGGTGCTGAAGCTGTTGTGTATGTCCGCGATCTTGTTGTGGAAGTAGGAGGCGAGGGAGTTGCAGAGATCTTGTGAAGGGGTGATGTCGTTGTTTCCGGCGTTGGGGTTGGAGAGCTCTTTCACGATGTTGAAGAGTACCTTGCAGTTGTGTGCGTTGTTGTCCAGCCGGTCCTTGAGTGCAGTTTTCTTGGCGGTGCGGATCAGTTGGTGGTGCTTCCGGGTGGCGAGTTTGAGGGTGGTCTTGTTGTCCGGTATAGGTTCCTTTCTCCAGACTTTCTCGAGGGCTCGGCAGTTCTTCTTGGAGCTTTTGAGTTCGTTGGTGAACCATGGGGCTTTCTTGCTGCCGGGTCTGCTGGGCGGGGTCCTCAGCGGGGCGAGTTCGTCCGCGCAGTTGCTGATCCACTTCGTGAGGTTGTCGGCGGCCTGGCTGGGGTTCGCTGAGCTGGCAGGAGGGTGCTGGCTCAGGGAAGCGGCGAGCTGGTCGGCTGTGATCTTGTTCCAGCTTCTACGGGCAACCTGTTGCTGGTGGTGGTGGATCGTCATTCTCTTGAAGGTGAAGTGTACGCAGCTGTGGTCCGTCCAGTAGAGTTCTGTGGCGTGGCTGAAGGCGATGTCTTTGCTGGATGAGAAGACGGCGTCGAGTGTGTGTCCGGCGAGGTGGGTGGGGGTGCTCACCAGTTGCTTCAGTCCAAGGTTGGCGAGGTTGTCGAGCAGGGTGCTGGTGTTGCGGTCGTTGTTGTTCTCCAGGTGGAAGTTGAGGTCCCCCAGGAGGATGTAGTCAGCGGAGAGGAGGGCATGTGGGCTGACGAAGTCGGCGATGTCCTCGCTGAATTGAGTGCGTGGTCCCGGGGGTAGGTAGATCAGGGTGCCTCTGAGGGTGGTCTTCGGGTCGGTGTGGATCTGGAAATGCAGGTGTTCGGCGGTGGTTAGGGTGTTGTCGGTGCTAGTCGTGATTCAGATGGTGTTCCTGTGGATGATGGCGATGCCTCCTCCCATCTGGTTGGCGGTGCGGTCCCTCCGGGTGATCTTGTAGCCCTCTGGGATGGCGATGGCGATGTCGGGTGCAGAAGAGGCGTTCATCCAGGTCTCCGTGATGAAGGCAACGTCAGGGGCTGTGGTGTCGAGGAGGTTCCAGAGTTTGATGGCGTGTCTGTGGACGGAGCGGGTGTTGAGCAGGATGCACTTGAGGTGGTTGCTGCTGGTGTTCGGCTTGGCAGGTGCTGGTGCCGGGCAGGTCCGGATGCAGGTGAACTTGCAGGCGGTGCAGCTGAAGGGTCCGTGGGAGTGTCGTGGGGTGGCTCAGTAGCATCCTGGGATTCGGCCGGAGTTGAGTGCGATGAGGGCGGCGGCAGTGTACGTCAGGCGGGTGGGCGGGGGTCCTCGAGGGCCAGGGGTCCTGGCACTGGGCGCGGTCCAGGCGCGGACGGGCGTAGACGGGCTTACCTTTGGCGTGCCTTCGGCGCACAAACGGCGCACCCGCTGCGCGTGACCGCTGCGCGTTCGCACGGTCGCCATTTAAGGCAAAGTGCGAGGGGGGCGGAGCAGCTGGGAGGCGGGAGCGGGGAGGGTACAGAATGAAGAAAGGGGCGGGGTTAAGCGGCGGTGGCGGGAAGCGGGAGCGGGGAGGGAGGAGACGGGGCGAGCAAGGAACAACAGGCAAGCAGGCACAAAAGGGGAAAAAGGAAAACAATTTACAATCTACACCAAATACTAATAGAAACACAATTCGGCAGAAACAGTGGCGCAAGGCAGGATAGTGAGCACCGACCACGCTGCTCGAGGCAGGGGGGCGTGGTCTCACGGCGGCAGCCGGAGCACAGAGGCAGGCAGTTGGGGGGCACACGCAGCAGCTGGTGGCCGTGCGGCGCGGGGGGTGTCCTAAACTAGGTCACACTCACCTGCGTCGCACGGTCGCCATTTAAGGCCAAGTGCGAGGGGGGGCGGAGCAGCTGGGAGGCGGGAGTGGGGAGGGTACAGAATGAAGAAAGGGGCGGGGTTAAGCGGCGGTGGCGGGAAGCGGGAGCGGGGAGGGAGGAGACAGGGCGAGCAAGGAACAACAGGCAAGCAGGCACAAAAGGGGAAAAAGGAAAACAATTTACAATCTACACCAAATACTAATAGAAACACAATTCGGCAGAAACAGTGGCGCAAGGCAGGCTAGTGAGCACCGACCACGCTGCTCGAGGCAGGGGGGCGTGGTCTCGCGGCGGCAGCCGGAGCACAGAGGCAGGCAGTTGGGGGGCACATGCAGCAGCTGGTGGCCGTGCGGCGCGGGGGGTGTCCTAAACGAGTGGAACAGAGTGCAGAGAGGCACAAAAAATGAGGGGAAAATGAGTGGAACAGAGGGCAGAACGGGCAGAGAGGCACGGGGGCAGCGAGGGGAACAGAAGGGAAAACCGGGCAGAGACACTGGGGCAGCAAGGGGTACAGAAGGAAAGATTGGGCGGAGATAGCACGGGGACAGCGAGGGGAACAGAGGAAAGACAAAGGGGCATGGACCATGTACAGGCAGCGGGGAAAGACAGACAACAGCAGTCACAGACACAACATTGAAAATACAAGCAATACAATAAAAGCAATAAAGCGGAGGATGAGCAAACCTACCTACCGTCTACCACTGGCCACCAGGGATGAGGTGCAGGTGGCAGCCTGCGGGTGGTGGAGGGCCTCAAACGTCGAGCAGCCGAGCCGCGGACGGTAGTAGTAGGTTAATGGCCACACGCACCGCCAGAGAACTAATATGTTCTAATGCATGATGAGACTACCCCCTGCCCGCCGAAGCATTTGACAGCATACTATGAAGTCTTTTGCTTTTTAATGACTATGCTCACCCATTTGAATCGAGCATCTCTACCATTGGCATTTTTTTGCCAATAGGTACACGAGGACATAGGACAGGGTGTGCCTTTTAGGGGGCCCATACCGTCTAACTCCTTGTATTTGGTCCTGAGGAATACCGGGTACTCACCCTTATGGTAGAAACATGTTGACCAACACACCAATGCACATATAGAGATACTTTGGCCCTAACTTACCTCTCAGTATCTCGCCCCTTTTTTCCTTTTAATATTGTCCAGTTGCTTTAAAATAAAATTCACATTTTTATAAGTTAAACCAGGACAATTTTTAACATTCTTTTTTGCACTTACATTCACAACATGCTCCACTGTATTTCAGGTGTTGAAGCACACCCTGGTGACGCTAGGCCACCAGGTTGGACCCCGATGATGAAGCATGTCACCACTAGGTTGGTGAGTGAAGGGTTTCTTACAAAAGGATGAATCCCTTCCTTTTATCATCTAAAACACCCCATTAGGAAACCTTCAGTTTTACTTTTGGTGGTACTCCTCTTTTTGTTTAACTAAGGGCCTCAAACGTCCTCAGCAGCAGCAGCTGGGGCAGGGAGGTACAGGCGGGAGCAACCTACCTGGCGGGGTCAAGGGTTGCTTTATAATTTTATTTTCTCAATTTCACAAAAAAAGTAAAAATCCAAGAGCAAATAAGTTAATGAACAACTAAAGGCTATTAGTAAACGAAGTATGCTCATATAGAGCCAGAAACCCCTCTATCAATCTCAAAAGTATACTCTAGAAGTACAATTTTACTTTACCATTAGTTCTTTTTTAGTGGAGCAGAATTTCAGAGGTCTGTAAGATCTTCCATTACATCCAAAAATGAATATTAAATATTGTTGGATGAGATTGGTGTAATTGTCTTTCTTTCTTTTGAAGCTGTCAATTGCTCTTCACAAGTTCACATTAAATTCTAATGCAAACAAGTACCTTTAGTGTGCATGAGCAGGGTATTTTACTGTGGCTCAATGTGGACACAGCTCACAGAGAAAGTAGGATATCTGCAACCCCAATAGTAGACCATGAAAGATATAACAGACGTCGGTTTCCAGACTCACTGCTGGGAATGTCATAGGAATTTTACTAGGGGCTCCTATTTTTGAGCCTATTTGCTCAAAGTATACATGGACATAGGGTAGTCTTAAGCTTTGGAGATGATGGAGCCCAGTGTGCACTTTTCTTGCAGTAGTGCACGTAATACACCTAAAATCCTAATTCTGCAAAAGGATTTTTAGACTCCTAGTGCACATCTTAAAGTAGGGTGGATTATGAAGGTTTAAAAGAAGAATTTGTCTGTAATGTAGTGATAGATTATGGAAGGCATTCCAATAATAATGTTCCACTTGACTGAACATGTTCTTTAGAAATGAAAATATTTTCGTTCATCATCCAACTCAATCAGGTCCTTAGTCTGAAGGAGAATCCAAACCTAGAAAAAATCCAATTTTATTGGAAGCCCACATCTCTGAAGGAGAAACTGTCGGACAAAGAAACCTATGTTACAACCCGATTAATGTCTAACAGGAGATGAACTGCTTGTTGCATAGAGAAGAAAACTGCTCCATATACATTCTTTTTCCATTATTACTCTTTCACAAGGTCCTGTAGGGAAAAGTGTGAAAAAAAAGAATCCATTTGATCTTTACTGCAGCAGTTCCTACCCCAAAATGACATACTCCAAAAAAACACTCCATGTATGTATCAGGAATAAGGCCTACTCATATTAAGTACCCAATGAGGGCATGTTGTTCATAGCCATGCTGATTTCTGGGAACATTCAACTCATAAAAAATAGAGAACACTATGGAAATAAATGCCACATAAACAAATAAACACTTACCATATAACATAACACAAAACGATGATCACTGAGATTGACATAGCACATATTACTCTCAAAATCCATAACTCTTAAAACTACAGTGATAAACACAGCCTGGACATGCAAGCAGCCCAACAACTGTACCTTCTGTGCTGAAATCAGAGGTGTCTGAAAGTCATTAAATGGTTACAGCAAAGTGATGCTAACTATAAACACAGCATATGGTTTCACATAAATTTACATTAGGCAGAAAAGGAAAGCAACATAATTTGAAACCAAGAAAACCATAAAAAAAGACAAAGAAAAACATAATCATATGTTTTTTAGGTTGAAGGGATTGACTGGGTATGATGCACACATGCATGTTTGTGGTGGAATGAAAAGGATGCTGTAGGTGTTACCCTAATAAAATGGTGGAAAATATTATAACATTTGTAGTTAGTGTTTGTTGGTTACAGGACACTGGGTTTCTTTATTGTTATGAAGGTCCAACTAAAACAGGTATTTAACACCCTATGGAGCATGTCACAAGTCCCAAAAAAAGGTCACATGGTGGACACAGTTTTCAAACAAAGGTAACAGAAACACTGAGCCCCATTCCAAACATTACATCAAAATGCCCTAGGAGAAACTAGACAAAAGTCCAGCGATTCTAAATGAAATCTTGCATAAGTAAAAATCAATGGGCATGGCATCCATACATGCTCAAGAAGCATTTCATACATTTTGTTACACACTTGAGGAGAATGGTCTCCAACATGAATGCCCTTGAGTGCAATCTTTGTTAAAACCTGGGTTTAAGACGGAGTATATATGTACGCATTTAATGCTATTCATAAAATACACACAAAGCTGGGAATAGATGGAGGCAGCAGTCAAGAGCCCAGAGCTATGAACTAGGAATGTTTAAATGCAGCTGGTAAAACATAAGTTCCTATAATATGGAGTGTTTTAAACGTGTTGGGCCTCATAAATGATTTTAGTTGATCCGATTTATTTTATCTCAGAATAACCTCAGCTACCCCACTAATCCCATTAGGTCCTCTGATGGATCTAGTTCTGTGCTGAAATGGACCAGAATACTCAGGGGATGAATAATTATCATATGAGAACCTGTAAAAGGATAATTATTAGTATAAAGAAAAAGGTCAAAGTAAGCTCCCAATTAATTTCTACCACCAAATTAGTTGAATATAGATCAGCTTAATTTAGCCCCAGCAAATAATGAAGCAGAATCAGCAAAGTATTTTATCTCAATTTGTTGTTTTATCTAAATTGAAATGATTTGCATACAATCTAGTTAAAATTGAACAGATTTTTAATGCATCTAACAAGCTATGAAATCGACTTTCCGATGGAGCTATATTCCTCACTTGAGGGAGATTTTGTCCTAAGAATGTAAATATTATAGGAAAATCAGTTGTCTCTCAAAACAAACCCTATCCCTGAAAGTTCAGTCAATTTTTGAATGACAAGTTCCAGTTCATGGATAGAATTGTCTACCCCTGTCCGCATTGCAGCGTCAATGCCACAGCAGTTTCTTGGAAACCTTCCAGCTGAAAGATTCCACTACGTAAGCATACTAGCTGGCAGCAAATGCAGTATTTCATCACAGTTTGCGTTGTATCTGGAAGTCCAAATCATCAGCCTATGTACCTCAAGATGGGCAGAAGGGAGATGGACAAGGAAGGAACTGACCCACCTCAGTATTTAGGTAATTATACTCCATTGATCTCTGGTTTACATCCCTTGACATCACCACATATGTCGGACCACTCTGTCCAATTGGTCAGTTTCAGTTGGATTAGATGATGTAGTAGGTAAAATTATACAAATCCGGAAGAATTAAGTAATTCATTACTTGCATTTTCCTTAGGACCACTGTATTTTAGTCACATGTTTGGTTGTGACATTTAGGAAATAGGCAAGTTCATGTTGCAAGTAGTCCTCTCCCAAGCATGTGCTTTAGAAAAAAACAATTGAAAGCATTGCACTGAAAAATAAGTAACCATCTCTGCAAAAACTAATGCAAAGCACAGTTTATTTTTGTTTCGGAATATCGCTAAGTCAATGTGTTCGCACGGCTCTCCTCAGTAGTCTTTGTTAAATTCTATTTTGCACAATATAAATTAAATTAGATCTGCCATCTCCGAGGCACATGGCTGAGGCAAGCTAATCTTATCTCTAGTTTTGCTTCTTGTAGGCTAGAAGCAGTAAGAAATAAGTCTGCAATTGGTATAGTTTGTTAATAAAGAAAAAGTTACAGTTGCATTTTCTCATAATAAAGTTTAAAAAACAACATCTGTCCAGCGCACAGCTATCAAAGAACTAAGCAATTAAAGTAGCACAGAAATAAAATGAAGTAGGTGGCCAACGCTTAATAAAAAAATAAAAGTAGTTAAAATAGATTTGGGGTTTTCTAGCCCTGGGAGATTGTATCCACCAGAAGTGCTGCGCTCACCAGAATAACTTAATATTCTTTTGCAATATATGATTCAATTTTTATGAGTTTCTTTGGTGTGGTAAACATGCCATAGTTTTCATCAACACACACTTTCATTTTCTGTATGCCCAAATACTTGAAGAACATATTTAATTACCAGCTCAATGATAAAGCAATGAGTAGTGTCTTGTTCAAAACCTTAAGCGGTCTGATTCACAGGGCCAGATCCCAAAATATTTTGACTGGTGCTACTTCTTGCCCTGGTTGGTAAGAAATGGCAGTGCTGGCACAAAATACCATTTATAACCGCATTATGGAAACTGGATACCGGGGGGAGTAATGTGTGGCTATAGTGTTTGTGTACATTTGTTGTGTGGCATTTTGCTGTGGTGGTGGTGCGTTTATTTTATCTGGGTTTTGTTCTGCTGTGCTTTTACACTGCATTATTTCAAGGGTATTTATGTTCTGTACTGCACATGTGTTGAGTTCTGATTTGACTGTTTTCTTGGTATGTATCCTGTACTGTTTTAATTAAGTTATGATGTTACGTAAAAAGCTTTTAACTTTGTTGTTGTGCTACAGTATGTATGTTATTCAGTGCTTAATGTGAGCCGGTGGTTGCCAGTGAGGCCCACGGGCACTAACTTATGGGTACCAGCACCTATATTTCTTCATCAAACATCTCTCAAGAGAAAGCAGGGGGGACAAAACTCATGGGAAAGAGTGACAAAGATAGAAAGTCATCACAAAGCGTGAAATAAGGAATCTACCAGAGTGAGCTAAAGGGCCATGACTGTCTTGCAATTGTTTAAAGAGACATGAGGTGTGTTGGAAAGTGTATTATTAGTAGTGATAAGTAGGGACCTAGCACTAGTATTGAGGCCACAAAAAGAATAAAAACTTCAGTCAGGTTCTCAATAAATCACTCCCTTGCTCAGTCCTTGTTAGTTGGCAACGAGCAGGCAGGCTTAACTTAGGAAACAGTTGAGTAATGCATTTTAAAACACCAATACATTATATAAGTAAGATACAATGCACAGTATAAATCTAACACCCATTTATAAAAATAGGTTATGTCGTTATGAACAAATAGACACCAAAATGACCAAAATCCAATGTATAGAACCAGAGATCTGAATTTACAAAGATTATAAGTAGAACTAGCGCTTAGAATCATATAGCACTCAAAGGGGTAAAAAAGGTTGCGATGGACCAGAACAAAGTCCAGAATTCAGGCTACACATGATGTAACACTTTTACACTTGCTCCAAGAATTGTTTCTTGATACAGGAAAGTGGTCCACAGCACCAGCTATGGGTTCAGATGCTCTGGTTTGCATCTTGGGGTCTAGGACTCCAACTCCCACAATGCACGTTGTCAACCTATGTAGTTTTGTTTACAAAAGTTGCTCCAAAACTTCTTGAACTTCTTCCTGAAGTTCCTCTTGTAGGTTCAAAGTGTTCAAAACACCAATACGAGGCATCTAGAAGATATGAGGTGGTGCTTGGGATGTTGGGACCACAGTTCCCAAAATGCACCTGCCCAAATCATTAAACGTCCACTAGATGCACTCCAAGATGGGGACTTCTTGGTGGAGATGATGCAATAGGGCTCTATTCACCAGTAGCTTTCAAGGAGTCCACTCCTTAAGCCTGGGAAAACCCAGGCAAAGTCCTTAGGGCTGTGTTACCAAATTGTACGGCAGGTGCAGTCTTTCAGAGTGCAGCCTTTTCTATGCAGATCAGGGTTCAGGCAGGGCACTCTATCTTCACCTTGTTGTTTTAGTCAATAGATCTGAGCTGCTTGGCAACTCTTCCATATTTATTGAGTGTTCCTGGGCGTCAAGCAGGGGGGGGGCACTGCTGACCAATGGGATACAGAATGCCACCCCTCAAGTATTACCACTTCCTTCAAAATGTGACATATTCTTGTCCCAGAAAAAACTATTCTACCAAAACTACCAAAATCGAGAATAGAGAAAGTCTCCTCTGAAGAGTAAGCTATGGCTATGCCAACTCACTGGTATGGCTAAGATTCCCTAATACTCCCATTTCAGCCCTTTCACTAATCTAATGGAGAGGGGCTCCTGTGTCACTGGGGGTGCAGAATGTGGGGGTGGGCCTGTACTATCCTAAAATGCAATTTTCCCTTTAAAGATCAGTCTGGTTACTCCACCCCCATCCTACCTTTTGTTCTGCGGGTGCTGTTCTCCACTCACAGGATATCCTTTGTCTCTATAGCAGGTCACTTCACATCTCATTAAGAAATATTGGCTCAGCCTGGCAGAGACTACTCCATCAGGAGAGGACAGCTGGAAGACTGGATCTTGGCTTACAGAAAAGAAGGTTTTATAACTTATTTGGTGTAATAGTTACAAAACATCTAACATTGTCAAGTTGTTCGATTTATTCTCACTATTAATTTAAGTCTTTGAATTACATTTCTAGCCTGCTCCTCTCAACATTTATACTTAAATAAATATGTCCATGTTAGTCTATGGAGCTAGTTTTCCACAAAGGGGAAAACCGAAATTGTCAGTTTGTCCCTTACTAGGGCTTATAAAACATCTTTGCTTATAGGTACAAGACACTCTACCACTGGGGCACCTAGGGGAGACATTAGAGGTGATACATGCAAATAAAAGGTCGTTTGAGACTTTGGAAGTGCCTTTACTTCCAACGTCGAAGTTGCATATGCATTTAATTGAAAGGCAATCTGAACAGCAGAGTATCCTTTAAAAGAACAGTGGGCAACACAGTAGTGTACACTTAAGTGCATTAAGTCTATTGGGCCTCAAAACCTACATGCCCTATTATATACTAGTAACTTACAGCTAGACTCTCAGTACCAATTGTAAGTAAACATAATTACCCTTTACCTTACAATAAGATCATTGGCATAGGGTGTGGTAAGTAGAGCCCATGGATCAGTCAGAGTCATTTGCCACCAGGATTCAGCAAAGAAAATGCAGGTGATCAGGGTAAAAAAGATAACTTACTCACAAGGTGTATTCATGACTATGCAGCAATGGCATTGCACTCGCTGACATTTAATTGCCCTGGCTATGGGCTTCTGATCAGTACTTCAGGTACAGAGGTTCTTTCTTTTCAAATTATGCTCCGATGTTATTCTGTTATGTTCTGTTGTTTCTTTAGATATGTCAAGAAATGCTGATTTGTTCCAGCCAAAAGCAGCACGTGCGTGCCATGAACGCTCTGCATCTATTTAAGAAACCAGTTTGTGACCGAGGTTAGGTCTTAACGTAGTGCTCACAGTGTTCAGTTTATGTAATAAGACCCACAATGCTATTATGGCTGGTCAATATTTATTTTCATCAATTGGCTAGCACCCTTTTTTCTTTATTTTTTTCTTAGCACCAAAGCGCTTTCCTATAATTGCTGTTTTGCTTTTGCTCTCTCTGTCGCTTTTATTAACTAAACAAATTAACGAGGAGCAATATGAAATGTTTAGTGTTTGCCCTTAAATAACGTTTCAAGTGATGGTAATACGGATGCTGACATGGTCCTTCGGTTGCCTAAGGAACAAACACACTCTGCAACAGAGCATTTACATACTGCAAAACTGCTCCAACCTGTGGTGCCGGAAACAAAAAATAACCATACCCAGAGTTGTGATTTGTATTAGAGACATTGAAACCAAGACAACTCTCCTAAAAAAGAGCATGTAAGTATTCATATATACAATATCTCTACTTCAATTCGTGGGTAATTGGTGAAGCAAAAAAAGGCATATATAGACTGAAAATGCTCTCAGAAACAGTAAAGAATGGCGCAAAGCCAGTCCCTTTTAAGTGCAAGCATATATGACCTACAGGGAAGGGTCAAAGACCATGACCTATTTGCATGATGAGATTGGATACTGTGTTCAGAGTCCCAAAGGGCCATGCTTGTGGCCAGGCAGAAGGGACAGAGCATGACTAAAGAACCTGCCTTCTTCCCAATGCCCAAGGGAATGGTCAGAGGCTACATCTCGTGGATACTGTCAGCACCTGTATTCAGGTCATGACACAGCCTGTTTGACAAAGGCCATGGCCTGAGTGTGCTACAAGGAGCGAATGTGACATCCCAATCCCTGAGTGCACTGAACAATGTATGAAGCCCCAATGATGCCTTTGCTTTTGTCATATGTGATATCACCAATAATGTAATATGAAAAGCCATCTGTAATGTGTCAGGTGTGAGTTCACGCGCAGGGAACTTAATTGTGCCAACAACACCGACCCACATTTTGGAGTGCATTTTACTTGAACGGGAACTTGCCACACGTGTATTGTTGTTAAAAGAAAGTTCTCCACATATCTTTATTCATACATAATTTCCCTCACGTTTCTGCCTCATGTGACAGCTTAATAGGCAAATTCTTATCAGTTTCTTGTTTTAACTTCTCATATGGCTTAGAAAAATGGTGTTTATAATTAGCCAATTAACCAATTGCCGAAAGTGCATTATTCGGACAAGTGCACACACGTATCTCTGCATTACCAGAATTCATATACATGTATTTCTGTGTTTATTTTGTATTTTGTACAGAATGGGTCCGAAGCGTTGAGACAGCAAAGCGTTTTACTTAGACGTGCGAGATATACAAACATACTGCGCACCATATGAAAGTCGGTATACAAACAATCTCCGGAACCAAAATGTAACATACGGTTGCTTGGCAACAACCTAGGCTGTCTAGAGACTAAGCAATAATTCAGGGGCTCGGGGACTAAAGAAAATCAGGGCCAACTTCACAGCCTACAATTACGCCTCCTCAAAAATGTCTTCTGGAGTCTCAGTTTATAATGTCTTATGGATTTACAGAGTCTTAACATCCCTTGAAGTCTGGCTTCCACCCAGTAACATCTTGGAAGTGGAACGGTAAGAACATGACTGAAAGTAGATTTTTAACACGTGATGATTTGTCCTTATGGTCCGACGATCGAAGTTCCAGATTGTTTTGAGCATTCCATGAGAATACTTTATTTAAAGTTGTTGTTTTTTAGACGAGAGTCGTTTTTAGCCAGAAACAATCTGCATTCAGAGTGGGCGGAATCCTCCTAAAATGTCTAATTTCTATGGTTGGTGATTTATTGTTCATCCGTGCGGGGTCTAATGCACTATACAGGCCAGTTTGAACTAATGTCAAGCCAATTTCAACTAAACAGGACTGGAGCAATGTGAACACAATAAACGCTAATATTTGCTTCTGTCACCTGGGTCTGTAAATATTTATTTTTTATAGATCTATATACTTGAGACACTGAGGCTAGCTCTCTGGAAATGCATTACGTTCAACAAAGCACGAATCACCCCCCTCAGTGTAACTGTGCTCGCCCTCTGCCTGACCTCAGACTCCACGTGTTTAATTCATCTCGGTGCCTTAAGTCAACTAAATTAAATGAACAGCTTCTTTTGTCTGTATGCTATGGACACAGATGTGGTCCTTGTAAGTCTGGTGATCAACAACTGCACTGCTGCATCTACAAATCTGTGTAGAGTGTGTGTGGGGGGGGGGGGGATAACAAAGGTCCTCCTTGTTCTTGAGAGTTGATATGACGGACCAGTACACCTGTACTATTTGGGTCTTATTATTGATGTCCTCGAATTTCTGCCAGATCTTTGTGGAGACGTGTAATCAAAGTACACAACACTGGCTATGAGTCAGATCTTGCACAATGCCCTTTCCTTTTCATATCTTTGGTTGCGACATGTCTGACATGTAATGCTGAGGTCCTCACTGCTACCACATGAGCCTCAATAGGTACCTGCCAATGGGCTAGAGAGAAAGCCCAGGCTGAGGAACCTCCTCAATGACACTTGGACACCTCTATTCCTTACAATCCTTGGTGTCTTTCCCTACCACAGCTTTGCTCACATTTAAAAATCATGTTTCACATGACTCACTAAACACACATCCACAACAGTATACAGCTCATTTCGTTGGAGTTGAATCCTTCGAGAGCTATACAGAAATGCCCATACCCGTCTTATAATCATACATCAACACAAAATGGGACAACTTACAAAAAAAGCAGCAACGCATAGTAGAACAGCCCAAAGAACTTACATCGCATTCCAATTTCCAATTAACTCTCTAAAAACTTGTAACATAGCATAACATTTACAGTACAAACTACACGTTACTACTATTCAATACATAAGCTTTACATTTTAATATGGCTTTTAGATCTTTTTCGGAGAATCTAATTTTCAAGCCTTTAAATGTAATTTTCTTTAGTTAAGCATAAGAAAAAGGCATATTACACTGTACGTGACTTTTATAATTGACGACTGAGAGCCATTACATTATAAAGGAACAGTTCCGTTAAATGAGCTTCCCATTAGTGCTATGTTAGTGATTTCAGGTTTTATTCAGAGATCAGCTGCAATTTAAAGCGTTATCATTTGAAGATGTCTCATTTCAGCTACTCTTCACATAATGGGAGTTATCAACATTTGCACACAGGAGATGATCTGCTCTGACTAATTTCTAACATCTATTTTTTGACATTGAGAACAAAAATTAGGTCAATGGGCGCATGTATTGCCTTGATGATGATATAGAAAAGGAACGAGTATTAAATGAAGATAACATGACAACCTTAAGGCACGTGGCTACGCCCAACCAAAGACACAGAGAGTAAATTGAAGCATCGTTCTATAACCTTGTATGACTGTCTCACTTTGAAGAATTTAATGTCAAGTTGTTTACTTTCCTAGTTCAGGAGTGTGATATTTGAATATGGTACTACTACCCATCGGTTTTGACATATTTTTCTCCCTGGAAAGTATATTTCCTCGGTGTATGTAACATTTATGATGACAGAACTGTCATTCAGTTATCAAAAGCACAGGAGAACTTTACGAAACATTTGAATAAAGTATCACACTAGGAATGTTATCAACCACATGTAGGTATTTAAAGGAACCATAAAGCGACAAGCGAAAAGCACAATCTATTTCCTAATTGTATATCATCAGCAATTAACAACAATAAGGGTTCAGGAAAGTCCCTTTGTTTAATGACATGAATTTATATTTTATTGTGACATCATTCACTATGTGGCCACATTAGTGTATTATTCCTTCGTCTAGTATTTGAATGAGTGTGAATCCAGACCAAAATACAATAAGTTACTGTAACTCGTACATCGCACACATGTAGTGCTTTATACCATATGGAGGTGATGCTTCAATTTGCCCATGATGGTCACCTTCTGCAGGATCTTCTGTTGCCCCAAGAGAAGTCTGGGCTATTTTATGTGAGAGCACGTTTTTGATGAAAAGAAATCAATGCTTAATCAATGCCTTTTAGTTAGCATAGCCAGGCATCAGTTGACAAGACGAGGCCAAAGACAGCCTCATTGAAATGCATTTTATGGTGACAGAGAGAATAGTGCTTTTAAATTACACAGCCTAGTTTTCTACATGCATGCTTCTCTTTTGCGTCTTCCCATTTCAGTAAATTAGTGAAATAGCATTAATTTCATAGTGCTGTTTACGTGTTGTTCTGAAACATAATCATTTGTTTTTCTCGAGAAGGGAGCCATGTGTAACGTTTTTCAGCATTGATATGTAACAAAGGTGTCCCCTGATTACTTTGAGGCCCAAGAGGAGAGGGAAGAAAGAGAACCAGAACTGAAAACCTCTTGACAGGCCTATATAATTTAAACGTCGGTCATAGCTCTATGTATTACAGCACAGAAGCAAGTGAAGATAGACTCAATTCTAGCTTTTTGAGCTATCTTTATTTGTACAAAAAAACATGGTTAATTTTTACTTTTTTTTAAATAAATATATAAAAACACTTTTTATGAAAACATATATCCATTGGAATAATTTTGACTTTTTATAAACAGAAAATTAAGTCACAAAGTTTTCTAACAAAAAAAAAGACTAAAACGACCCCCACTGAAAAATGTATGAAAATCAAAAACTAGTCATTCCTGCAATCTCTCTCTCATTCATTCTGCTCATACATTCTAGGACTCATACTAAATGGGAAGTGTAAACGCAAAAACACATCTGAGAGAAACAACACATTCTACTATGTATTATTTAAACATGGGAGATCATTTTTCCATGTCTCAGACGTGTGTAGGAGGCCTACGTGCGTTTCGGTGAAAGCTGGATGTTGTCACCTTCATCAGGGCCGGGTAACTGTGGGTTCCAAAACATAGGAGATGGGGGTCTCTAAGAACATCTGGTTCTAACAGTGCAAAGTCGCTGAAGGGTAGGATCTTAGCCTAGTTATGCCAGTTTGTCCAAGGGGCCAAAAACTATTGAGTATCTTAATAGAAGAATAGATCGTTGGGGCCGCTCTTTGCAGAGAAATTTTTCTGCACCGAGGCATGCGAGTCAGAGGTCACGAGTAGTACTTTGAAACCTTGTATATGGCTACAATAATAGATTAGACGGTGCCACTCGGGTGCTTCCAGATGTCTGTAAAGATATTAGGGATTGGTTGATTTTGTCATCTTTCTGCATAACCAAGATGGTCACTGTACGAAATTCTCGCAGTCCTCCGATGCGGCAGACTTGGTTTCTGGTTCAAGTTTTTCAGCATTTGCAACTATTTCAAGGTTCTTTGCTCAAGTCTGCTCTCAAAATGTGTTCATCAGATGTACTGTCTTTCGATTTTATTTGTTGCACAAATGTCATAATATTTCTTTCACTGCTTATATATGCCTTCTTACAATTGTGCATGAAAGTAGGTGCTCCAAAATGTTTCGTATTCACTGTATCATATTTTCTTCAAAGTCCATTTGTTTATGGCTATGCAACTTTATTGGAGCAGTCCTCTTGTGTCAGATAGCACAGTGTAGTGTTTGTGACTTTCACTGTCTGAAACCAATAAAAGGTGCAATTTTTGGAGATGTGTCAGATGTGTGTTTATTTCCACAAACAAGAATCCATGGCAGTCTGCTTTTACTTAGATTTCTCTTGCCTTACAAACCGAGCAGTCTCTGTGTCATTCTGCTTGCGTATTTATACTTTTTATAGATTATTGCTCACTTTCTCATAAGTGAAACCTATGTTAGTCTGTCTATTGATTTATACTTTCCTTGACTTTTGAATTGGGCAGACAGTATGTTAGTCCTCTTGCTGAAATATAGTTTGGTTCTGATGATTTACTTGCTTTAGAGGTTGACTTTTGTTTGTCCTTTCACATGTGCGTTATTTGATACATTATTGATGTTGATTTTAATTTGACTAACTCTGACTTCTGCAATGATTCCTAAATTTGAATACACCTTAATGGTTTTGATTTAGAATTTTGTCCTGTGAAGGTTTATTTCATGTGCACAAGGGCAATTGTCTTTGCAGACTCACACGTCCCCGGTCCTGCGTCTCAACCCTTTTCAAGTATTTATTAAAGGTTTTCACATATGGCCTACGGTAAGCATCTGTACCAAGAAGCACAAGGGGGATTGAAAACCTTTTATTCAGTTTACGTTTTGAGACTGTATGTAATGGCAATGTTGAAGACGTGGCATGAGAACACTCCTGTGGCTTATTTGTTCAGGAGAAGAAACACTGAACAATGACCAGTGCCCTGGGCTGTGGCAGCAAAGACATTGGGAAAACAACAAGTGGGAGAGGTGAGCATGCACTGGGGATGTGCCTCTGAACCACAATAGTTTGGCAAGTAGTATTCTCTGGGAAGAGCAGAGGAAGAAGCCACCGTGCATTAGAGTCCTTCATACCTAACAAGCTAACATGATTCATGAGAGACAGAATGAGCTGTGCTTTAAAATCTGTGATTTTACAGTCTACCATCACTTGTGGATGTACCTATATCTGACTGGGGGTAAGTGTTTGAAAAGGTTCCGCACTCCATTCATCATCTCCTAGTGTTTGCTTTGTTCACACTAAGTTGGCAGGGTATGCCCAGACGTGGGTCTCTTGCTCACTTTGCCATTAGATTCAAGCTAGCCTGGATGATGAGGGCTGTTAGCTGGAAAGCGCTCCCAGGATGCTTGTTTCTGGTCCAGACATAGTTTGGCAGTTCAGGCTGGACTGGTCCCATGAGGCACAGGGTCAAGACTGATTTGCATATAGCTGTGTCTGAACTTGGGTGGTAAAGTGAGCTAAATAACAATGATCGATTCAACCCAGATCCGTGACTGGGGGTGAGTGTCTAAAAATGTCAACGTTCCGTCCATCTTCTTCCTGTGTTTGCTTTGTTTGCCCTAAGTTGGCAGGGTATGCCCAGACATGGGTCCCTTGCTCACTTTGCCACTGGATTCAGCCTAGCCTGGCTGATGAGGGCTGGTAGCCGGAAACCACTCCCAAGATGCTTGTTTCCCGTCCAGGGTCAAGACTGCTTGGCATATAGCTGTGTCTGAACTAGGGTGACGAAGTGAGCTAAAGAACAATGATGGATTCAACCCAGATATGTGACTGGGGTGAGTGTCTGAAAAGTTTCAGCATTCGGTCCATCACTTTGCCACTGGATTTAAGCTAGCCTGGCCGATGAGGGCTGTTGGCCCAAAACCAGTCCCAGGATGCTTGCTTCCGGTCCAGGGAAGACATGGCTTGGCAGTTCAGGCTGGACTGCTCCCATGAGGCACAGGGTCAAGGCTGATTTGCTTATAGCTGTGTCTGACTGGGGTGGCAAAGTGAACTATAAAACGATGATGGATTCAACCCAGATCTGTGACTGGGGGTGAGTGTCTGAAAAGTCTCTGCACCCATTCCATCATCTCCTTGTGTTTGCTTTGTACCTATATTTAGGCAGAAAGCCCAGCAAAATTTATTTTTACCTGGAATCAGTAACATATTTCCAAATTGGCAATAGGGATAGAAGAAATCACTTTAAATATTCTGATGCCTGGATTGGAATCAATCAAATTGGCAATAGCCTCAGTCAAAGATAGTACCAGAGAATTGGCAGTGCAATTAAAATCCATGATACTGTGCATGGCATCACTTATGTCAAGACTAGATGCAAGTTGGAGGCAATGGAAAACTGAATGGACTTTATTAGCAATGGCCTTGAATGAGGTGTCGGTCTTTGGAATGTACTTAAAAATCTGGGGGACTTGGAAAATTGTAGTCGAAGAGACAATGTTCAATGTATGGGGTGCCTGAATAGGTGGAACAATTGATTATTGAAGTCTTCTTATCAATGCTCCCTCCAGAATTGCTACAGTGGACATTTTCACCTGCTTTGGGGTTAAAAATAACTCATATGGTTAGACCACGGCAACTAGAGAAGCATACGCCCTTGGATGGATAATTGCATGCTTTGTACTACATCGGCAGTTACAACACAACTTATCCTTTGCAAAAAAGAACAGCTGTCCTATTGTTTATAAGAGTCATACAATATTTGCCTCAGCAGATTTTTTAAAGATTAATTTAATAGTGCAGGAAACCTTTAGAGCTAAAACTACAGTTTAAGAAATGAGCAGTGTAAGGTGTGCTGAAACCAGCTACAATGGGGATTAAAATGGACAGCACAGATAGTACTATCACTTGAATGATCTAAAAAAGATTAGGAATCACTTGCATACCTGGTCACCTGGGACCTTATTTAGAATTAGGCAGTCAGGATACTGCATCACAAACATGCCTCATATTGTCTTCACAATTTGACAAGTGCAATAGGCTACAATGCACTTGCAATGTGTCGGGCGGCATGTCCTCCACGTTTGTAATGGTGAATCCTGACTACCAACGTTTGAATATGGCCTATGGCCCCAGGACATTCATCCGAGTATATTTTTGTTTCACACTTTAATTCTATTCTAATCACCTCCTTGCAACCAATCCCCTCCTTGCCCCCTAGTGGTCCCTTGGTCTGTATCCACCAGAGTGCTTGGTATTTCCCATGTGCAAAGTCATTCATCTTGAAGTATACTCATGGAGCAGATTGTCGTTGATCTTCATACCACCATGTCTCCAAGCATACAGTCCCAGAACTTGAATTGTAGTGCTCACTCAGTCACTATGTCACTCAAAATGAAAGGTCTCATACAATACATAAAATGAAAAAAGACTCTCGCACACATCTATCTTACTGTGTGAAAATTGCTCTAATACAGAAATGAGCCTATCCCTGGCAAAGTCTGACAAGATTTAGTGGAGGATATTGTATGAGGTAGTCTTCCTGTGCAACACATTAAATACACAAACCAATTATACACATTCAACATCAAAATAAAATGGCTGAAGTAGTGTTCCTATTTTGTTAGGCAGTCTCACTGTGTATCATTAAGACATGGAGGAATGCAGAAGAGTAATATGTCTTTGTAATGTTCATTACTTAAAGCACTAGTTGTGTGTCTGTAAATTATGGTATTTGCATTTTATGTTTTGGTATTTTTAAAGTGCGAACCTATTTGGCTAGCAACTGAGTTGCTGTAGGGGGGAGTCCAATAGGGATACATAGAATGGCGGGGACAAAGTAAGAAGGTGTAGTTAGTGGAAAGGGTGTAAAGTTAGTTTCTCTGAGGTGGGAAATACTTGCTTTTTGTTTTCTCCTTCTTGCAGCATTCACCCTCTAATCTGGCAATGTTGGAGCTACTCATCTAGCTTTCACTTCCAAATGTTGACAATATATTAGCTAAATAGATGGTGTCTTGATGTAAAAGGCATTTAATGCAGATAATCTTGAAGATAATCAGAGTTTGCAGATGGAGAAAGTGTGAATTCTTCAGGGTGAAAGAGATGTGGTCAGATTTCTTCAACAACTTGCTGAGCTGCTGCATGAATGATGCCTTTCAGTGAGCTAGAGTGGTCTCTGGAGTGCCATTGAGCAATACCTCTATCTAGGTGGGAAAGACTAGTGCTTAAATTGTCATTCTGATACCTCCTTTTGGGAGTAACGTTTCCAATTTTTCCAGGAGCTGAAGTTGGAACCTGGATGTTTTGGTCTTCTTAGCAACATGTTCTTTGACATAGAGGTTGGGCTTGGAATGATTCAGATGGATTTGACCAGTCCTGTCAGTGGGGTTGAGAAGCCTGTGAAGTTTTATTTAGGGAGCTGTGTTTCAATCAGAGAATATTTGGAATTGCTGTCAAACAGAAGAAATTCAATCTTCATGGTGTAGGAAAATGTTGCTTTTTTATGATTAATTGCATTTTTTAGACTGATGCTGCTGTTAAGGGCCTCAGAGAATGTACTCAGACCGCTAAAGCATGTTTAAATTAGCTATACTCCTAACTGACATTTATTTATCTATAAGTAGCTGTGCGCTTTATAAATCTATAAATAAATACAAAAAATAAGTCCCTTGTACAAGGTGGGAAGCATACCCGGGGCCTGTAGGTAAAATGTCACTAGTGGACTGCAACACATATTGTGCCACCATTAAAGTGACAGTACAAAACGTGAGTGCAGGAATACTACTGCATCTTGTCAGTGCACTTCAAAAATGCAAAGTTATACTGTAAAATAACCCCTTTTCACAGGCCTAACCCTTTCTTTAAACTATGAATTAGCCATCCTTTGCTTAGGCCTTCATTCCCCTAATGCAGGGGGGGTTGTATTTAAAAGTAGGGCATGTAAAAGGTTAAATTTGTTCAGTGACAGATCCCTATACGCTATTTTTGCTGTAGCAGGGTTAGCTGTTCAATTGGAAAGTACCGGAATCCAATATTAAATGTAATAATGTTATATCCACCTAGGAAATGGCTAAGAAGCTATTTATTGGATGTTTTTAAATATTTATTCCAACCCCAATACACTGGCTGAGTCGGATTTGTAATCTGTATTCTAGAATAGGGATTCTATAAAGACACTTTCTAAAACCTCTATAGGCCCATTTGCATGAGCTTTCAACCACTATCCAAGACCTTAATAGGCCACTTCATAAAGCTGGAACTTGTTCCAAGAGCTGAGGCAAAGGCCATAAGTAAGGGGACATGTTCTGTTCATCAGGCAGGATGGCTATCTGGGCTGTGGATAGGAACCTAATTAAATTTTTAAAGGCCTGCCCTGACACAGGCAGATGTGACTAACACAAAGCTGGACTTTCCCCCTCCTTTGACCATCCAGTCAGTCAGGAACCAGTCCCAATGGGACAGGTGCTTCCCCTATAAATGGTTTTGAGTGACCACAGAGGAGGAGGAGGGGTTGCTCATTTCCCTGGCCATGCCTCTTTGGTGGGCACAGATTGACTGCACAAGGGAAGAAAGGCTCTGTCATGTTCGATTTAGGTAGGAAGGGGCACTTGGGGATTCTCTGCAGTAAGGCACACACAAACTGCTGCAAAAATGGGTAAGAAGAAGAGTATCTAACTTGTCCCAGTAGGGGGGACTCAGGACTATAATTTGATGATAAGTTGAGACATGAAAATGTGATCATTTCTGAAGTCCCATGAGATTGGAATCCAAGGAACTGCAAAATTAAACTTGGTATGCATCTTTACCCCAGTTTGAGACTTTGCTGGACTGTGTAGGTCTGAGTGGAGTGAAAAAGCAGTTTGGGGCAGATTTCACCTTCATGTATAATAAAGTGAAAGCATTACAGATTTTCCGGAAAGCCCTATAGACTTACACTATGAATGCCCACTAATATTATAGGCCTACCTTAGGTCAGTTCCTATCCTTGCAGAGTCCCTTCAGTGACAAACTTCCTGTGTCCAAATAGCAGGCTGAACACTAGGGCAGTCTTACATATGTGCACACAAATTCACATGCAACCAGCTAAGTGCCCCTTACCCTAGCTGTGAAGCTGCAGCCTTACCTTAAAATGCCGACACTGGTGGTAAACATACTCTGTCCATTTACAGTGAATTTATGGTGAGTTAAACTAAAGTAGTGAGACTCGCCCACAGTAAAGGTCCTAAAATCAGGAAGTCAAAAATTAAAATTTCGGGTTGAATAAATTGGTGTAACCCATTTGCTATATGGACGGTGGTGAAAGCTGTTGAGTGCGAAACTCAGGGCCAGGAGGAAAAGTCACTTTTGTTGTGGATATTTCAATATTGCAGTGCAGTCTGCACCCCAGGGACATAGGCTAGAAGTATGTTGCTCTTTCTGATGTCAACCTGTAGCTGGGTTTGCTATTGCCTTCTTGATGATTTTCCCAGAAAACAGGGGGTGGGGTATTGGCTTGACGTTTGCAGGTTGGTCGTATTTAGTCTAGGCTTTTTCAGAAAGGGAAGAATCTGTTTGGTCTTGAGGCTGTCACAAAAGGGGCACTGGATTGGAATACATAAACAATGTGCATGAGGGGTGTGATCGCTCCCTCTTGCATAGGCTTAATGGCAATAAAACCAAAATAATGTATCTAGGCAACACACCCAATGCGGATCTCAAATTGGCTTGGCCAACATGTTTGGGACCCCTCCGGTTCCCAAGTCCAAGATAAAAACCCTGGGAGTGTGGCTTGATAAGTCACTTAAATTAGATCAACAAGCAGTGCAAGTGTCAGCTATCTGTTACGGCATCCTCAGAATGTTGCAGAATGTCCTCCCCCTACTCCCTATGGGAGTGAGGAGAACTATGGTCCAGGCCTTGGTCCGTTCACGCCTGGATACGGCAACTCCCTGTGCCCAGGTGCACCTAAATCCTCCTTAAGGAAACTTCAGGTGGTACAGAACTGTGCAGCCTGACTGCTGACGGGATCTCCCAGAATGCAGTCTGCAAAGACCTGTTTAAAGACCCTTTACTGGCTGCCCATAGAGGAGAGGATCAAATTTAAATCCCTTTGTATTGCCACAAGACCCTTACACGAAAAGGCCCTTTCATCAACCAGCCCCTTATCACTGCATATAAGCTGACGCAACACCTCCGCTCTGCAAACTTAAATCTAGCCGTCATTGCTAAAATCCAAAGGATGCAAAGTGGGGGGTCACTCCTCCTCATACAATACAGCTAGGCTCTGGAACGCCCTTAACCTGCATCTGCGCTCAGAGACACCCCACCTCACCTTTCGGAAGGGTCTTAAAACTTGGCTGTTCCTGAACACTAAATGGTAGCCACTTCACCTCGCCTGTTTATATATACTGCTGGCGCTGGGATGCGTTAGGGTAGCTATGTGCTTAAGAAGTGTTAATTAATAATAATATTAGACTTGGTGATAGCAGAATGAAACACATCTTTTTTTTATAGGAGGTGCTTTTGAGTGATTCTGAATCTTGGAGAGTTTTGTGTGAGAGATAGCATTGAAGGATGACCAGTGACTGTTGTGTCACCTGGGTATATGTGATTATGTGAATGGTGATAATGAATTTGTGACATTAATACTTACTTTGTTAGTTTTCTCTGTGAATAAGTGGTTCTAAGTGTTGCATCTATCAGCTTATGGTGGGATGGCAGATTCCTTGATGAGTTTTGCACACTGTTAGGAGCCGCGGCCCATGGAGGGAGTTGCGGTGGGGCAGGCAGGCGGGGCGGGGGAGGAGCAGGGTGGGTGGTGAAAAACACTGGAATCTGGATGATTGCAGGTAGGTAAACATTTAAATTAATACATCAAATTTCGTAGCGCCCTGCATCGCAAAATTCGATGCAGGGCACGGAACGAAATTCGTTTTATTAATTTAATTATTTACCTACCTGCAATCATCCAGATTCCGGTGTTTATCACCCCCCACCCTGCCCCTCCCCTGCCACGCCTGCCTGCCCCACCGCAACTCCCTCCACGGGCCGGGGCTGCCTATTAGATGGACTTAGAGCGGCTACTGCAACTATGGATTGTCTCATTGATGGAGATCATGTAGTAGGTGGTGTTAGCTGTAGTGATGATAGAATGACAGTTAGATTGAGGTTTTTTCAGAAGGATATGATCCTCTTGAAATGTTGATATTCTCCATTTTATCTCCTATCTTTGTATGTCACACTTGTTTTTGGTTGTACCACGATACTGACAGCTTTCGTTTGGATGTGTCAATTGTCCGAGGAGCATAGATTGACTCATCAATGTGTGAAAATTAGTAGTGTGTAGGTAGGTTAACTAGTTCTACTTGGAGGTCTTCTAGATGGATGCCTGTATGAAAAAACGGATATTTAATCGGGGTTCATCACTAGGAATAAGACCACAAAGTTCTTAGGCTAAAACAAAGTTTTAATAATTTAAACCTGGGGTCAACTACCTAGTTGCATAACCATAGTAAGTGTACAGAGCATTTAGGAGCACGAAAACAATTAACAAGTCAAAACACAGCCCAATAAAAACCCCATCACCAATTTAGAAAAATACAAAAACCTTTAATTAGTAAAATGACACCAAAATAGCAAAACTCCAATAAGGGAAACCTGAGATATGCATTTTTAAAGATTTATGGCAAAAACACCATTAAAACGTAAAGCACCAATCAGTAGTTAGTGTTTGCAATTGCCACAATTAAGTGCAGATGAATACATCTAGCACGCTTGTCCCGGTCAAACATTTTACCTTCTGACTCGGAAATGAAAGTCAAAATCCACATGGTTGCAGACTGCAACTACAAAAATCCTCTTGAATCCTCATAGCTGTTGGACGAAGCCCCACTGAAGCCATCTTTAGTTCAACTTAGACCATGTCCAGCACCTCAGGTCTCCACAAAGATCTAAAACAGCAGATCCAGCCCCCTTTTGTTCTTCCACTAGTCCAAAAACTGTTGTCATGAGCTGTGGTTGAAGCAACAGTTTTGTCGGATTCACTAGCCAATGGGTGGGGGTTATTGCTGAACACTCTCTAATTAATGGGAAAATCCTCCCATGGACAACCCTTCCAACTTTTGCCGCACATCTTTAAAATAGTAGTTTTAGCATTTCAGGAGCTTATCACAATCCAAAATTAGCAGATTTATTATTTTTTTGAACGTCAGTATTTCTCATAGGACAGATATTACCCCAACAGTAAAAATACTGTTTAGGGGCTACTCAGTGTAGGTACATACAAATAATAAATTCTTGAAATTCACTCCAACCACGTGTACGTGATCTGGAACATAAAAACATATATTGAACAAGCCACTACCTACCCACACCGTCATATTCTAAATGTACCCGAACCGCGCTCTCACCTCTCCTCCGTATCAGTGATTCACTGTCAAATCCAGCATTCTGCATGGGCGCCCATGCAGAACGCCGGATTTGACAGTGAATTAGTTTGGGTAGGTAGTGGCTTGTTCAATATATGTTTTTATGTTCCAGATCACGTACACGTGGTTGGAGTGAATTACTATTGGGAACGAGAGGTTGATGACTGGGAAATAGCAAAGATTCCTAGAGGTGAGAGATATTTTGTGAGTAATGAACACAAGTGGAAGAATACCGATGAATAGTGGGTCTAATGTGCTGGTACTTTACATATTTATAGGTGGCATTGTGATACTGTGTGCAGTGGAATCGGGAGATATAACTGCACCTATTTTAACCATTAGGTGAGTTTTGTGAAGTTTGATTTGTGACTTCAGTCGCTGTGCTGGATAATAACTCCATCAGGTGGTGGGGTTTAAATATGATGCTTTTTACTAGGGTGTTTTGTGATGGACACGACCCTAGTGGGTGTACTTTTAGTTTAATATTCAAATCATGTATATAAGAACACATTGGTTATTTTTAATTTTGATGCTGAGATACTCGTACACATTCTTTCAGATTTCAATGCCAAATTTGGACTAGTATCGCATTAACCATATACTTGCAATGTGAATGAACATTGTTTATGGAGATACAAATAAGGTTGTTAGAGGCCTCATTGTTCTTTCTTTGTACTATTCAGGGATTATCCATGTGACACGTATTTTGGTGACATCTTGTTGGGGGACTTGGCTCTGCTTACTTCTTTCTTACCTTGTTTCATACTTTTACTTGTGAGTACGATGGTTGGCTTGTGGGTGTATTTCTACTCTTAATCTACTCTGATGGCTTTTTGATTCTATAGAATACTGTAGGTGCATTTTGTAGATTATTGTGTTATCTCACATATTGTTATTTGGGTTGCAGCCCTGAAGAGGTCTATTGCCCTGTACTGGCAAGATGAAACACGTGTTGGCTGTGCATTTCTTTTGTGAATTGGAACTTTGTTTTCTTTGGAATAAACTTTGGAAGCTGTCCACTGGACCTGCGACTAATGAAGGATACTTTTCTAAATGAGATTTACTATTGACTTTTAGGTGCTTGGAAGAGCATCTTTTGTACAATCATTAAAGATGTGTGGTAAGTGAAATGCAATATCAGGCAAATATTTCTGAAAATAATAAAAGTACTTAAGTGTTGTTATAAACCAAAAGGAGCACCGGACGTTCTGGAACTTCGGAAAAGTAATTCTATAGTGCAACCTACATCATTGCCACAGTCAATTTCAGTAGAAGCCTAGGTTATTCACCTCATTAACCTATATGGCCAGTTATGAGAGTATGCTTCAGTGAAATATGTGATAGACTTTACTATTATTGATGAGATCACTGTTCCACAGATACAATATACAACCCTTACAATGCAACTTAGAAAATCATATTATTTTTCCCTAGTATAAAAGAGACCCTTATACCCAGCATAATATCTGGAGGTGACCAAGGGGCTTATTTATGAGAGTGCTCTGTCACTTTTGCCCCATAGAAAGTTGGACATGGGTGACACAGGTCTCTCATAAAAGTTAATGAAGCTATGCAAAGACACTCTGCCACATAAATCATGAGTAAGATGACGTAGCGTAAATCGCGAAAGCACCTTACTCTGCACCCAGGAGGCATTCCAGTGGCATTGTGATGAGCTTTCCCATGCAACACCCATGGAATTTGATGCTGCCCCAAATTTGCGAAAACATGTAAACCTGGGGAAGTTCCAAAACCGTACACCAAGGGGAGGTGTAACTTGGATAAATATATTTATTTCTCCTTGTTTTTTCTTCTTTCGATGTGTCCTGCAGAATGCAGCACACATAAAAAAGAGGAAAACGTCTCTTTTGGTTGTGTCTGTGTAGAAAGTTGCCTCTCCCTACACAAAAACAATACTGCTAGCAACAGAGGCAAACTTGCAGCATGGTGTACCTATGTTGGTGCTATCCTGCTGAAATGGCACCAGCGCACGCAGAAAGGACAGGAATGCACCGCTTTGCTTAAATACAGTACATTCCTGCCCTTTCACTTTGATGTTGGGAAGCGTAGTAAGGTGCCTTGCTGCGCTTCCATATGCCAAAATGCCATAAATGAGGCCCCTATTGTTTATGGCAACACTGAAATCAGATAGCAGAGGACATTTTCTATGACTACTGTTTACCTAACTTATTGACAATAAATGTAAATGAAACAAACAATTTGCTATTTGGGAAAACATGACCAAATATTTCATGGTACCATGTGGCTAAAAAAGTAAAAAAATTGAAATCATATTATTATATCGGCCTTATGGACGTTGTCGACGTTGTTAAGTTAGCATGAGCTTTGCTGCCAAGATGCTGCTTTTGCGCACGTTACTACATGACTTTGTTTTTGCAAGTCTCTGTTTGTGCCTTTCAAATGAGAACAGGCTGCTTTTCGAGTTCTCTGCTAAGTTCCTGGAGTTTAGTCCGAACAGGATGTGCAAGGTTGATAAACAATGCCCCTTGTTATTTTGTTCTGGTCAGTCCCTAGCTCCTAGACATAGCATGTTAAACACAGCTGCAATGTTGGAGACTCGTTTTTCGATATTACGAGGATGCATGTTGTTTGAACACACATTCGGAGAGAGTCCTTTCCATGGAGAAGAGCTACGCTGTTCCTATGATGTAAACCTTACATCCAGGTTTTAAGGTATGGGGTCTGCTGTCAAAGCCCAGAGATCTTGCTTTATATAAATACACTTCTTTCAGTCAAGGGGAGGGTGGTTAGGCCTTATAGTCCTTTACTACTGTCTTTATATAATGACTTCCCCCTTTGTATTTTATGGAATTGTAACAATGCTAATTGTTTTGAGTTTATGCATTTTGCTGCTGGTAGTGGCTCGTATACTGTATTGTAGAGCACAATAGTTAAAATAAACATTTTAAACTATTACAGTGACTCTTCCAAATCTTATTGTGGACAAGTACGAGTGAGTGAGCGAAAGAGTGTGTCTTGCTACCACGATTCCTGAGAGAGTTGGGAGTGTTATATTCTGGGTTGTCTAATCATTTCTAGCTTTGTGATTTTTGGAGGACAATGTATGAGACACTATAGTTAGTCGTTTTGGGATTTTGGGTACTAAGGTGATAGGTTGGTACCCCCTATAAACTGAGGTCCTGTTTTCCTGCACATATTTCTGTGTAGGTGCAGAATCCCTGCAACATATAAACATCTTGGCTTTACTTTCTCCAGTAATCTTAGCCGGACAAAGCACTTAGATAGCTTGAAAACTTGAATCATGACCACTTTGGGGGTTCTATCAAAATGCAATTATGGCAGACACTCTATGAGTCCACTGTTAGCCTACAGTCAATTAACCTTCCCTTGCTCTATATAGGACGACATTATTGAACAGTGACCCTAGATTATCCTTGAAAAAAAAGAAACCCGACTTTAAAATGTCTTTGAAATATTCCACCAGCTAGGATGGTTCGTGTTATTTCGTGGGAGCTGCAATTGACCTAGTTGGTCCGATACAATAGGGATTCATCATATAGATTTTTTCTGGAAGATACCCTTTCTCAGCTCTGTTCAAAACAGACCCAAAAAAGTGAGAAATATTGCTCAGAACTACTAGTTAAATTGATCAATTAAATTAAAAAAAGACATATCTTAATTGAATTTGGAGTTATGACATGGAATGCTATCCCCTCAAAGCTAGTGTTGTAAACGTCCTCTCCACAGACCTCCTTTAGGAAGGATTTAGATCATTTTGAGTGCAAAAATTGTCTATTCCGTCATTATTCATTAGGGAATGAGGATAAATTTCGGTGTATGGATACGTTGCCAACCGTTTTTTGAGATCAGAGTTCCCTAATTTCCACATAGGATTCAACCCTCTGTTCTCAAGCTCGATATTGGCACTGACCGTCACAAAAAAGCAAATTGTATTTGTGATTTTAACTGTAAATATTCATTTGTTCATGCAATGTTGGATTGCCTAATGAGTTTAGATTCGAGCAAAGGATTTTAAAATTGGTATTTCTGAAGGACAATGGCACTACTTGACAAGCTGCTCTGAAACTATAGGTAAACAGTGATTGACTTTGGCCAATATGTATTCTTGGTAAGAAGATTCTATAATTTTAAGCTGAATATGTGTGTGTGTGTGTGTGCGTGTGTGTGTGTGTCAGCTGCGGCCCGTTGAGGGTGTTCCAGTGGGGCAGGAAGGCGGGGCGGGGGAGGGGCAGGGTGGGGGGTGCTAAAAACCAGAATATAGATAATTGGAGGTAAACATTTTAATAAATAAAACAAATTTCGTAGCGCGCCCTGCATCACAAAATGCAATGCAGTGCGCGCTACAAAATTAGTTTTATTGATTAAATTGTTTACTTACCTTCAATTATCCATATTCCGGTTTTTAGCACCCCCCACCTTGCCCCTCCCCCGCCCGCCTTCCTGCCCCACCATAACTTCCTCCACGGGCCGTGGTTGGTGTGTGTGTGTATGTGTTTGTCTTTAAACTGAAACTTGAGACCTATTCTCTTTGCCAAAGCTTCTTTTTATAGTTGAAATACAGGAACAAAAAAGAGGCACATTGCAATAACTAACATTTATTAAACTCAAGTTCATATATAACAAGAAGGTTTTTTCATTTCAAATAGTTTTATATTTTGAAATAGTTATATATATAAATATAGAATATGCGTTATTAGGGTTACGTAGGTTCAAACTGTTACTAATTAGAGCAGAGTTATAATCATAACATGTATGGTCCAGAAGAGAAGCTGAGTGCAGATCATGGTTCATGGTTTTCTTTTATTTCATTGTATTCTGCAGAGAGGCATTCAACCCAGGTATTTTTCGCACCCCTGTAAAATCACAGCTTTGACTTTCTAAGCCTAGAGTTTCCAGTAGCTGCTAGTCACATGTGTAAGTGGTGGGGTGAAAACTAGCAGGTTTCCAGCCTAACGGCAAGTTCGGCAACAACTTAATAGCCCCCAGCACCCACCCCATCAATTAGTTAAACTGTACTTTTGAATAAAATAAATAAAAACAAAAGTACTTACATTTCAGGTGTAGGGAAGCCCCAGGAGACACAGGACCACTATCTGGTTGGTCTCTTCACTGAAGACCTTCTACTGGTGAAACCATGGAGCCTGACTCGAAAGTAAAGGGCCAATGAACCCTAACTAATTCTGGAGCTACTCTCATGCCGTTTTAAGCATGAGAGTAGCACCATGATTGGTCGGAGCAGGCTGACACAGCACTCTTTTTCAGAGTAGGCGCCTGTGCCTGCAGCCCGCCAAGTTGTTTTACAGCTGGTATTGCTGCGGACTGAAGTGCCCATGTCGGGCTGGTCATCGCAAGACAGCCGGCCAATTGGACATGCACACTTTAGGTTTTAACAAAGTTTTTCCTGCATTCCTGCTGCCAATCAACAGCAGGTGTGGCCCCGCCCGGTGGCACGGCAAGCACTTCACGAAAATGTTCATGTCCATTTTGACCATTTTATTTGAATTATGTTTTGCTGCAGGTGCTACCCTCGCAGCAGCCAGGGCGACGCTCTGCTGACCAGAGCCCTCCAGTTGGAACCACTGCTGAAAGTGTCAGCTTGGAGGCTATTTAGAACTCCACACAAACATATAATAGAAATGTGATTTCATCTCCGCTTGAAGTTGTTACATTATATTTGCTCCCATTTATACCTTGGTGACAGAGTTTAAATCAGATCGAAAACATTCTCTCTGAGTTCACAAAATATCAAAGAGATTGGAGGCATAAAAAAACTAATATGTATGGGAGACATTGCAGCTCAATTGCGAATTCACAATTTGAAATGGAACAGAAATTAATCTATTTGTCAACTTTCAACTGTGCAGCTGAAATTCATTTGTATGCAGATTCAACGCAGATGGGAAGATTGTTAATACGTTTATTCCACTGCATCTGAGATATGAAAACATATGTTAATGCTATGTAGCATAGAATCACACTCTAGAGTGATGGTAAATGGATACATGGAAGCCCTAATTTAGCCAACTGACCTACCGTTTAGCACAGAGATCGCTAAAATATTTCTACTCTCACTGTCAAAGAACACCTTTTCATCCCCTATATTGCTTTCCTTTTATGTGGACACAATGAAAGGGTGCTAAGATTTTCCAGACTAAAAACGAATAATTGTGGGACAGCAAATCAAGTTCAAGTCAACAACAAGCATTTGCAATGCAAAAGGTCTTGCAATTGCGTAGACAGCTTATCTTTCTGCTCTGAGGATAGACTTAAGGGTTTCTCTGGATGAAAGTCTTCTGTTATTTGAGCATCAATGTGCAATTTTATGTGAGCATCAAGACTATTCCTGTATTCCTTTGTGATAGCACCTGTTCCTCCTGTCCTCCTGCCCCAAATAGTCCATCCCAGCTAAGTAATTAGTGTCCGCATCAAAACAGACTTCCTGGCTTTAAATGTTGGTGAGTTAACTTCCAGCAGTCCAACATTTCACAACTAAATAGAATTCTACTTACAAACAGAGGAGGGAAGGCAGGCCAGTAGAAATGGTTTAATTCAGTTTGTCCCATAGGCAGCACGAAGTACACTTTTTAAAAAGCTAGATAATTCCTCTACATTTTTCACAACTTTATCAACTTAGATTTTTGGTAAGTGAAACTGAACGTTTAAGAACGTGTTTAGTGTTTTCCCAGTAAGACTTAGGAAAACAGTTTATTAGTCACAATTTGCTGCATCTTAAGAGAATAGAACTATGCCACATGGCCACAAATTGTATTTAGTAACTGTACACTCTAGAAAAATAATGTTCCTTTTGATGCCGCATGTTCCACTTGTATACATTAGGCACCAGCCCTGTGGGATTTTAGGGCTCCCATTATCAAGAAAAAGTTTTCCTGTCTGTGTTAATACCTTTTTTAAAGTGACCTCTAGGCCTACGCACAAATGAACAACTTTTTGTGCTATATAGTGACACAGGTAATTACGCATTATGCACGAACTGAAATTACTTTTGTCTCTCAAATTTATTAAAAACTTTTCTTGTTTAAAAACCTTTTTTGATCCACATATTATGTGACATTTTTACAGTCATATACTCTGGTATAATTTCCACATTTCCTATTACAATTTTCCAAATTCTGTTTCTATGAGTGCTTCACAATGCACACACATAGAAACAGCAAAAACAAGGACAAATAAAGTATTTCTCATGGTATTGCCATGATAAGACTGAGTTTTCTCTGGTCTTAATTTTGGTGCTGCCTCCTATTTACGCCGTCCTTGTAGATATGGGTCAGCGTAAAAATCAAAGGGTGTTGGGGTGGAACACCCACTGCAAGCCCCGTTGCCCACCCCTTTCACTCTAAGTATAGCATGAATGAGCACCTTATTTACATAGCAGCGTTAATCCACATTACATGGCTTAACGCCAAATTGTAAATAAGGAGAAGCCCTTATCGCCACAGGAAGGTTTAAAATATGCCCCTAAGAGCATAGCTAAGGATGAAGAATTCACACCGCAGTACACGGTATCATCAGTCAGCTGTGGTACATGTAGACGTGATATTTTCTATCTGCTTCTTGTGAATCATTGACAGACAGATTGTTCCCAAATAAAATCATTACTGAAAGTTTTCATTATTCTTTTTATGTCTCTGACGGGAAATGCACCACTTTAGAAAGAGAATGCACAAAAATGATATATACTTTAAAAAAAATCGAAATTACTCTTAGCGGCTGCAGCTTCTAGTTCTACACTGCTTGTGTGGATAGGGTGATAAATGCCCGCATTTAAAAGAGGAATGGATCCAGGCATTGTCTGCATAGAAGCAGCAGACATCACAAATAATCAGAATGGACAGCCAGGGCCACCCTTCATGATAATGTGTCATGCTGCTTTATTAACCTCACCCTTTTCTGCCATAAACGATAGGTTTAGCAAGGCCCAGCTATAACTGTAAGTGGCAGGCATCTGAGGAGTTTTTAATTTGCGCTTCGATTTAATATCTGTTCCCACTTATGATGTAAATGTTAACAATATGTGACACTATCCGTGGTGATAAGTGTCTGAAACTAAGGGAAAGGGAAAGTGATGTTCTTCTGGTAAATGAAAGGATGACCTTAATAAGTCCGACAAGGTGCCAGTCATACCTATTTAAAACATATCTGCACAAAATGAATTCAGTTTAAAGCAGACCCAAGGAAATTAAAGTAGTCGGCATTTTAATTTTATGGCATCGCCTGTGTACCATCTTATCAGCAGCTCACAGATGTGTATGCATTTCTTGGTGGACGTGTCCTCCCAGTGAGATTGCAACACCTTCTGCAAAATGAAAACACCAACTCCTTCATTTCTGTCCTAATCTTGAGCTGGCCGTTGTGAAATTAATATAGAGTAAACAGGTCTATGCCTGAGTTCACGACAAAGATCCAGTCAGGTGCCACATGCAAATGGGTATAGGCAACAATGACTTAATAATGATTACATTAAATAAGTGCCCGTTTGCAAATTTTCTGCAGATCAGTTGATTTTAAGACTCTGGATATACTTGCATATTTTAACTCTGGGAACTGGGAAACTGTTAAAAAAAAACCCTAATGCATATGCCTTAAAGACTTCAAGGTCGAAATGCATGGCATTCAAAAGCTGGGCATTTAGAATCGTTTGATTGGTGTGACCTTGTAGTGAAAGGATGCTAAAAGTTCATTTTTCAATAAGAAGCCTATTGTAGCCTTTTTGTATAGCAAAAGCCTGTTTATGACTACATATCTGTTTTTTTCCATAGATCCAGCTAGTAAGGAAACTACAGAGATCATCTGTGTGCTGTTTTGTGATTTAGCAAATATAAAATTCAGTAGTGAACACACATTTTGCTAACGGAGGGGGGCTTCTCTGTGGAACAACTAGCTGACATTTGGGAGGGAAGTTCACTTTGCTGAAGTCCTTGTTAGAAGGAATGGGTGAACCTGTCTCTCATTGCTGAAATGGACTAAACCATGGCAGCCTTCTTAAACGTCTGCAAGCTGTGTGAGAGTTGTAAGATTGACAAGGAACTTGTTTCCAGCATTTTAAAAGATGGGACTTTGTCGCTCATTTGTCATAGTCAGAGATTTCTGGGATTACATTTGAGGGACCACTAACATCAAGCAGTCACCCTTGTAGACACCCTGTAAGCTACAGCAAGCTGCCTTGACCCCCAAGAATAATTTGAGCATTAAAAAATATAATAAGGTCTGAAAGTAAACTTAAGAGAGAGGATTTATGCATCTATTTTTTTCATTTGTAGACTTTAGTGTTAAATCTCTAGGCTTCCGCATGTTCTTGAAAAAAAATAGGATCCTACTTTGAGAAGTTCTCATCATGCCATCCTGCCTTGCCCCGCTTGATGAGTTTGACTCACATAAAAAAGCTTAAGGTAAAAAATGTGATGGTGTGTCCAGGTTGGCTCACTCAAACCTCGGCTCAAAAGTGATCGTGCTCAAATCACACTTAAGTCCTACTCAATCATAAACAGTACTGCTAGGTGTTTTCTTGGTACTATTTGACCGTACATGCTTTTAAAAAAATAAAAACTGTATCTCCAGTTTCCTAGGCCCTGTTTTGATGATGTTGGTCACGTTGCTTAGTAAACATTTCTCCTTTTAGCTGAAATGTTTGAGGAATTTAGGGCCATATTATCACAAATGGGAGATACCATTATTGCCGCTTTAGCGGCAGGAAACTGCTGCTAAAGCGGCAATAAGGGGCTTGATAATATGCCCTAGAGAATTCCGATAGAAGCCCTGGTTCTGGTGGGAAGGACACCAAACATGAGCTTCTATTGGAATTCTCTAGGGCATATTATCAAGCTCATTATCGCCGCTTTAGCAGCAGTTTCATGCTGATAAATCAGTGATAATATTAGGCCCTTCTTGATAATACGGCCCGTCGTAATTTTTAATTAACTTTGAAAATGTTTTAATTTGTCTCAAATACTTAAAAACATTTCACTGGGGAAAAGCCAACGGCTTTGTGCTATAGTTGAAAATAGTTTAAACCAGGTTTTCTCATTTAAACTGTGCTTCAATCTAGCAAGATAGCAGACTACTAAATTGATGGTATCCTTCTCCAAATATATTCATCCAAAATGTCATCAATTCAAATACAGGAAGGATGCTGGTAATGGGATTCTATCCAGTCTGTGAATAACCACAGTCTGCAAGGATACTCCAAGAAACCTCCCTTCTCCGTTTTTAATTCCTATTTTAATGAAGGAAGAAATATGCAAAAAGTTCATTAGACCCACACTCGCTTTACTTTTTAAAATAATATGACATCCTAATTCCCTATGAATGCACTTGTAGTAAGGCGGGCGGGATCATTTCTAGGAGGTCTTTGCTTTTCTGATCAATATTGTGGCACATTTTGTCTTTTTGTTCATGAAGCAAATTAATAAATGCTTGAATTCCTTTGCAACTGGACCTAGACAGGTGAAGTAGTGCACCTGGGAGAGATCTTAAACAGCTTGCCAGAACAATTTGCTGCAATAGTAAGTTTGGAATTTGACATACTGGTATTTCGGCATCTTAGAAAGCGTATTTTTTTGGGTGAGTATTTGCATATTAGAATGTTTAGATGAGGTAAGTGATGATTTACATCTGATTCAGATCTTCTGTAAATTTGTGAGGACTTTTTGCAAGCCGTAAAGCCATGTATGTTTTCTCAACTTTGCAGATGGCGTGATGCATGAAGATTGGTGTCCAAGTGTACTGAAGTATGAAACACTGCAATACATATTTCTTTCACCATGAAAATATTAATTAAACGCTTAAAGTGAGTGGTTTAACTTCTGTGTTGTTTGATGCAAAGATTACAATGAATTCCTTAAACTGAATTAACTGCGGCAGGGATCTCATTATCACTGTCCATGCTTTTGTTATGTAAGTTCTGATCAATAATGTTGTAGGAAGGGAATATTTTATTGGCAGAGATAGAAAATGTACCACTACTTAGTAGACTTTCATTGTATTAGGCATAGAGGAGGGTAACAAATAAAATCAGGACACCGTTGAGACAGCAGCTGGCAAAACGAAGCTAAATACCCCACTGACAGTAGAATAGCGCAATGATTTGGATTAAGAGATATAATCATAAAGCCATTGTATTTTCCAAATCTGCTGAATCTAGACAACATTCACTACACTGTTTTTGGAAAGGTAGTCAGTGTTCACCCTCATTTTATAGACAGGAAATCAAGATATAAAGGCAAAACATACAATGACAATACTTTAGAAAGAAAGACAGAACACCCACACATGCTTTTGGTAGCACAGTGACATACATTGACATTAAAAGAAAACAGATTAGTAAACATAAGAAAGCTCAACAGCTGGCATACTTTAAGGCCTATACTGCAGGAACAAGACCAAACCATATTATTTTGAGGAATCTCGTTATGCAGTTGAGAAAAGTGCACATCATCCACTGCAGTTTCATTAGGAAACGTTTGTGAGAGTGTGGGGCAAATGGCTGTATTGTTCGTAATATCAGACCAACCACTGCAATTGTTCAGGTTCAAGTGATTGAAAGGAGAAAGGAGTGCCATCCCTAGTTTCACTAACACATTTGTTGACTTTATTTAAAACAATAAGCGCACAATTGTGACCAAGGCACACTATTGTTAAATTGTTACATTAAGAGGAAAACAAGTGCACAGCCGGTAACCTCTAAAATATTGTAGGATACATTTAGCACAAGTGGTTTAAAAACAGTGTACATTGAAGAAAACATAAAGCCCCAATCCAACCTATGTAAGCATTCACAGAGAAATGAAGAAAATAACGTTTCACATCCATCAGAGAAAGAGGGGCAGACCACCAGCCAATATTTATCATTAAGTTAATACAATGCTAAATCATGGCAATGAAACGGTGAAACCCACAAGAAGAAACAGCACTTAGTGACAGACAGAATATTGTCTCCATGGAAAACTGAGGGGCATATTCTCAAGGACTCATCGGCGATTTAGAAGCACTTTTCAGCCACGAAAGTGGCAATAGATTTATCGCCCTATTCACAAGCCTGCGCTAACAGCCGACATCGCCAGTTTATCTGCAAAAGCTAAAGGCTGACAGCAACAACTAACGCTAATCATATGCAGAGTAGGCGTTCCCGCCCAAGAACTCGCGATAACACCACTTCCCGATATTCTCAAAGACCAACCAGATCGGTGATGTGGGCCAAAAATAGGCGATAAGGCCCGTTAGCAGCAGGGACTTGCTTTTTTCTGGTCTTAAGTAGGATGAAAATGAGCAGTATAAAGGGAGCCCAGCCCAGAGCCACATTTGAAGACCAGCAGATACCATGGAGCTACTAATCATGCAGGTCAGAGACCCAAGAGGACCACAACACCCACCACCACCAACCCCAGGACCACTTCCCCCCGGACTACCACTGAGGCAGTGCAGAACATGACAGCGGACCTTCCGAAAATTTACCAGCCTCAGCGACTTAACGGCAGAGGATGTCATTGTCCACTACAGGCTCAAAAGGACAACCATCCGCGGCACCCTGACCCACAATGCCCACAGGCTGATTGTACCAACAGAGCGGACAAAGATGCTGGATGTGCTGCACTTGTTGGCCTCTGGTACCTTCCAACCAATGTCGTCGCCAACTACCCAAGCAGTGTGCACGATTTCTATATCTTCCGACACTCCATCATCAACCAGTGCTTCCAGGATGGCACCTATAGAAATGCACTGCTCATTGGTAAGTACCAATGGAACATTGGTACATACCAATACTTACCACACACCTCAACTCCACAATCATACAGCTCACAACTGTGGGACAGCACACGTAACAAAATCACATACAATATGCCAAACAACACGCCCACCTACCAGACACTACAACACAAGTAACTGTGGTACTAGGGGCCAGACATGTAGAAAACCATCCACCAAGGCATAGCCACTCAGCCACACAATTGCAGAAAGTGGGGAGAGTTGGGAACCAAGAATATTCGATGGAGGCAAGTGACCCATGAATATGAATGTACACAATGGTGGTGATGTGCCGGACAGTCTTCAGTATGCAGAGCACAGACATGTCCATGTGGACATATACTGCTGGTGTTTGTAGTAATGTGGACAGTGGACGCAACCATGTTACATCAGACAATGGGGAAGACCTTGGACATGTAGCTTTGTCACCTCCATTGTAAGCATAAGCATAGTTGATTGGGCCAACATACGCCAGTCCACAGTAGGAGTGTGAATAAATAGCCTGAGCCTCTGGGAATGGTTCACTTCCCCGATGGCCACCAAAGTAACTAATGCGTGTGTCTCTGTGTCTGCCATATCCTGACCAAAGGCATACACACACGTGGACAACCACCATCAACGGCCAAATTAACACCAGCGATGAGGTGGCTACGTCACATGCCACCCGGTGCACATCTCATCATCGCCTGCAGGGGCGTGTCTGCGAGGGCGGAGCCCCTCTCCCTGCCACGAGGCTGCTGCCATGACCGGTGGTGCCTGCGTGATCCTGTGTGCTTGGTGCACCCCAGCCCGCTGGTCCCCAGACCTGTCCGGCTCCCAGCTGTGATTGACCACCCCTGCGCACCTAGGCCTCACTGCTCATCTGCCGCCACCGACTTGTCTCCAAGAGGGCCCACCATGTGCCAGTGCAATCCTCAATACCAAGGCCTGAGAGCTTGGCAGCCTCCTCAGCCGCTTGCTGGCTTCCGCACAGCAGGCCCCAGTGCACCCAGCGGCCGCGCTCCGTGGAGTTCTGTGTATGCTGACTGCTCCCTTCGGCCTACACTGCCGTCCAGCAGATCTCACACAAATCCATTCCAGTCTGGCCCAACATGCCTACTGCATCATCGCAGGCTGCATACCCGCTCAGCTCTTCATGTGGGCCTACCTCAGTGCACCACAAGTCACCGTCCAGCCACCAGGCCACTGCATCATCGCAGGCTGCACACCCACTCAGCTCTTCCGGTGGGCCTACCTCAGTGTACCCCACGTCATCGTCATGTGGGGCTACCCCACAATTCTGCCTCCAGCAGCCAAAAGCATGTCCTCGGTAACGCCACTGGAGCCTTTCACAGTCACAGCCCCCCGTTCCAGGCAGGCCGCTGGAAAGCCTGGGTGGAATGTCTGGAGACGTACTCCGAAGCACACAACGTCCCAGCGCCACGGCAGCAAGCCACGGGTAGGCATGTGAGGAGTGTGAAGAAATGGCGTGGATCAGTTCTGGGTTCTGTGCGTGGTTCAGTTCCGGGCTGGCCACAAAAGTAACTCTTCATTGATGCAGCATAAGCCAAAGGCCTAGCCTCATTCGCAGCTTGAGTTCAGCCAGGCCTGAACTCCACATCTGTGTCCGCCCTATCCTTACCATAGGCCTAAACACACGTGGCTGCCCACCTTCAACGGCCTACATTACAGTGTTGTTGTCAGGCTTGCAGACATGTGCCGACAGGTATGACAATGGTGTGCCATAGGAGTGCTGGTGATGCAAAGGTGCAGCGCACACAAGTAAATAGGATCAGGTGGAGGGGGGTGCAGCTGTGAGGCTATGTAATACACATTGATCCCACACATTTGCCAGAAGCAATACATGAGAAACATGACCCCCAAAGTTGCACAAATCACACACCTCAAAACCTGTCAGTTTGCCAACACAGCATACAGAACCACCAAATAACACTAATCTCACTTACCTCTCACAGGTGATCAAGGATATGCACTCTACCCATGGATGATGACACCCCTCTGAGCCCAGAACACCCTGGCCCAGAGGCAGTACAATGTGGCCCACAAACGCACCAGGGGCATTGTTGAGTGCACATTTGGCATGTTAAAGTCATGTTTAAGGTGCTTGGACATCACAGGTGGAAGACTCCTGTACAGCCCAGGAATTGTGTGCAAGATGATCATTGCATGGTGTGTATTGCATACCATATATGTACGCACCAATGCCCATGGATCCAGGTGCATGATGCACCGGACGATGATGAGGAAGATGAGGCAGGTGGACCACACCCCACTGCAGCTGCAGCAGGAATAGCCCAAAGGAACACAATCATTAACAATTTCTTTGCATGACAAGTGTAAGTGCAACATTAAGTGCTAACAGTCTCCCGAATAGCAAAAAGATGGTGGGTATGTCACCTATGTACAGAGAGGCTGTTTAGGGTGTCATGTATTCGACATTCCATTTTAGGGTATCAAATGTAGAACATAATCCTATTCATCAGAGTATCCCATGTGTACAAAAATATGACATGAAGGCTGTTATTGGTCTCCAAAATAAGACAACAGAGTGTCATTTGGGGTCAAATATGACATTTAAGATGTCATTTGAGGTCAGATATGAACCACCCTGATGCAGAGATGCATCCTGCGACTCAAGTCCCACAACATGAGCAACATGGACGTAAGGGGGATGATGTCAGGGGTTGTTTGTGCACATGGATGTGTCAGAGTGTGACCTGCTCCTTTACGGATGTGGTCCACACTCTGCCACCTCAGTGTCGTGATGTGCACCATGTAATGATAATTGTACTGCTGCCATGCTAATTGTCATGCAGTGTCACTTGCATTGTCAGTGTGGCTCATGGACCCGCAGCTTTGCTGGGTTCAGCACATGTTCATGCGTTTGTTGTAAGATTAGTGTTGTGTGGGGAGGGCCACCTCTGGGCACATTGTCAACGGGGGCCTACGTGCTGTTTCTACGTGTGCTGAAGTATGCCAAAGAGATCAGGGAAATGATCCAGAGTCATTGCGTGTGAGCACTGTGCTATACTTAATTGTTCATGTGTGCCATTGTGCCCATAACCCCCATGCCCCCAGTCCCTGGTCATTACTCACCCTGTTGCTGTTGGGTCAGGTCATGTTGAGCTGTGTCTAGTCCCCAACTCCTGCCACCGTCTCATCCAGCTCCTGCTGTGGAGCTGGACTCCCACCTCCAGTCTGCATTGCTGCTTTCTGATTGTTAGCGAGTTTCAGCTTGTTTTTGCACTTTACATCAGTCCAGCACTTCTTGGCACTTCACTCTGTACTGATTTGCCTTGGCCAAGATGGACTGCCATATTGCAATTTCAGTTGCCAATGACACAGTGGAGGTGATTAACAGTTGTTGGTGGTGTTCTGTCACCTCTGTAATCAGGATCTTGTTTTCCTGCGGACTGAATTGTTTCTTCCTCTTCTTCCTCTAGGGGTTTGTGGGCTTCTGGTTGCCCTCTGTAGTTGCTCCAGCTTCCTCAATGGGGCTTCTCAGTAGTTTTTTTTTGGCTGCAGTTTTTATGGTGATTTTTCCCGCCTGACGTAGGAATAGCAAGCCTGGCGCCGCTGGGCTGGGCTGTTGGAACCATCGCAACTTTTTGACATTCGGGTGTCCTTTTTTATCATTGTCCCAGTAATTTTAACGCGGCCATGTGACGCATTGTCAGAAAACTATCGCCTTTTGCCGGTGTGTTGAGAATACGCCACTAACATGGCGTTAGTTTCACGTGATAGACTGCGTTATGTAAAATTGCGTTACCCTAGGTTGGCGATGATTATCGCTCGTTCTTGAGAATATCCCCCTGAGTGTGGTGTATCCACGAGCATTTTGATTGGTTGTCGACTGTCAATTTGAATGGTTCTAACACAGGAACCTATTGTGAATGGTTAACAGGCTGACCACCAGTTAAACTATGTGTTTAGAGGCTTATGATTCCTACTGGCAGCAATCAAGATCTACAGTAGCGGCTCCTGGAGGGAGTACTGCAGTTCATTGGGGCGGGGCGGGGGAGGGGCAGGGTGGGAGGTAGTAAACTACGGCATATGGCCGAACTGAGGTAAGTTCATAAATAAATAAATAAAACTAATTACATTGCGCACGCTACAATGCCAAATGGTGATGCAGTGTGTGCAATGTAATTCGTTTCATTTAGTTATTTACCTCGGTTTGGCCGTATGCCGTAGTTTACTACCCCCTACCCTGCCCCTCCCCTGCCCCGGCTAACCTCCCACAGCACTCCCTCTAGGAACCGCTACTGGAGATCTACCTTAATGCAAACTTTTAAACTGCCAAAAACGTAGGTGCATCGTAGGGTAAAAAGAATTCCGCAAAATAAATTGCGGTTTTGTTTCGGGATCCACCTCCATGACTGATGGGCTCTGGGAAATATATAGGGCCCGATTCACAGAATGAACTTAAGACTCAATCCTAAATTTACTACTATTTTGGTATTCACAGAATGCACTTACTACTTTTGGCATTCACAGAATGAACTTACTATTTTTGATATTCACAGAAGTTAGGATTTTGTCAGACTTAAGACAGACTTAAGACAGACTTAAGACAAAATCCTAACTTCTGTGAATACCAAAAGTAGTAAGTGCATTCTGTGAATGCCAAAAGTAGTAAGTGCATTCTGTGAATACCAAAATAGTAGTAAGTTTAGGATTGAGTCTTAAGTTCATTCTGTGAATCGGGCCCAGTGTTTGTCACCCCCTAGTTCATAATGTTACTGGCCATTTTCTGCCTATTGAAACCAGTATGATGCCAAACAAACTTTGAGAAACAGGGTTCATACAAAAACAGTTGCAATACGTCTGTCCATGGCCCCTTCAAGTTCTCAAGATGCCACTGTGAAAAGCAAATGAGACTCAGAGATAGAGGCAGGCAGGGAGGAGAGAGGCTGAAATATGTAAATAGATGGAGGTGAGTTGAGTAAAGAGAAAATTGTTTTTCCTGGGGGGTGCCTTGCCATATCAGGTCTGTGCAATTTCCCACTTTGTCAATGCCTTTAAAACATCTCTACCATGAGTAAACACTTGGCTTGTAAATAAATCTGTAAAAATTATTTGGACCCACCCAAAAATAATTTCAAATACTAGAGGAAGAAAAATTGTAATAGTGGACACATAATTGTTTTTTATAATGAAATGAGGTTGTGCATATTTGGCTGAAGAGTAATATTCAGCCAAATATTTAGCAGCACAAAAGAAGTCTCATTGTGAGCACCTGCTCTCTTGCGGCATCTGGTGCACACCTTGCTGGCTGTTGTGCAGTAAAGTCCAGGCTGGGAATTAGAGGATATTCAGGATGTCACTGAGGAGTGACTGCCCACCCGCGAGTCTTTCATTGCCATATTGTTAAAATTAATAAATCTACTCATGATAAGTGTCTTTCTTTGACTTTTAGTAGAAGTCTAACTTCATGAAGATGGATCCTTCAGTGAAAGCATGAAACTCAAGGCAAGTCGTACATTTGTATTATCCTGCAATAAAACATTAATCATATTTTTCTTATTTATGTCATCTACATAAATATGGTTTCCTGGTGAAGAAACCCCTTCCATCATTAAGTTCTGATGTGGAAAATGTCTAAGTATTTTAGAAATTGAAAAATCTGCTATTAATATGTTCAGTGCCGATCACCTCTAGAATTTGGGGAACAACCTCCAGGAAAGATTTTTTCCATTAGTTATTACTGCCAGAAATGCTGTAGATATTTCTTGAAATGAAGGTTAGATATAGAATTTGGCGGTGTGCCCCTCTTACAAATTTATGGAAATATTTGTATTGGTCTAGAGAGCAAGAAAATTACTAATAAATGATGGATCAGGAGGTTTCCAACTCTCAGGGATTACCAGAAGGCCGGATATGAGCATGTTAGCCATTGGAATCAAAATGAAAAAAGTCAATGGGAAGATATGAGAATACACATGAAGTGTTACTTTACAATAAACTCAGCACCTTTTTCCACCACAAGATCAGGCAGATCTACAACCATTTAGAAAGCCAAGACCCTCCCACCAAGCCCCAAACCACAGCACCCACCAACTCTACAGCTTCATCGACCCTGCCACCTTCCCCAATGACTGGAAACATGAAGAGATCAATCCCTTGTTGAAGAAGCCACCCCCCAACCCTACAGACTTCAAGATCTTCAGACCCACCGTTCTGCTCCCCTTCACAGACACAGTAATCGAGAAGGCCATCAACGTCCAACTCTGCAAGTTTATTGAGTAAACCTCATCTTCAACATCTCCCAACCCAGCTTTCCAAGCAACCACTACATCAAGACCGAGGCAAAACTGCAGCCCTCATCAACTTCAAGTTCCTCACACATGCCTACAAAGCCCTCTACGATGCAAGACCAGCATATCTTAACCACTGCCTGTCATTCCACGTACCCGTCACACACCTTCACTCCGCCCATCTGGCCCTGGCCACTGTCTCACTGATCCACAAGGCCAGAGCTGGAGTAAGAACCTTCTCCTACCTCACCGTCAGTACCCTGCTTCTCCACCTCAAGCAATCCCCGTCTCTAACCCAATTCAGGAAGTATTACAAGACCTGGCTCTTCAACTGAACCCCTGCACGCAAACAGATTAGCTGCCACCCCCAGCACATTGAGACCTTTACGGGTGAGTAGCTGCTCTAAACAATCCCCTGATTGATTGATTGATTGATTGATTGATTGATTGATTTAACTTGTAGGTGTTTTCAGCCTTCCCAATAACAATCTTCCGTCTGCCCAGGCACCACAAGTTTCTTCAATGAACATAAACACACTAGAATGGAAAATCCACCAAACCTGTCCTTTTCAAATCACTAAGGGGCATATTACCAAGGGGGGCGATAGGCAAATATTGCCGATTTAGCGGCTGTTTTTGGCTGCTAAGCGGCGATAATTTTATCGCCCTATTAGCAACCTGTCGCTAACTGATGTTAGCAACAGCTTTTAGTCTATAGTGAGCGGTTTGGGGCCCGCTTTGCATGTCAGCGCTTTGCATGTTTATCGCTAATGACATGCAAAGTGGGTGTACCCAACCAGTTAGCGACTGAAAGCAGACGCTAACGTCGCTATCGCCTATTAGCAAGGCAGGCGTAGCGTTGGAAATATTTGCGCTAAGCGTGAATATCTCCAAATACTTACACCTGCCCAGACCAGTTCTTAGCCATGTTATCCAATGGGAGGTGGATAACATGGCTAAGAGCATTTCGTCGCTAATGCGTGAATATCGCTGTATTCTCAGCGATATTCACGCATTTAGCCGCTATAGCTGGATATTTTAGCACAATGGAGAAAAACGTTGCTAATAGCATGTTTTCTCCGCTAACATATCCAGCGATAGGCAGCGATAAAAAAATCGTCGCTAAGCCTATTTAGCAATAAATATCGATACTTGTTGGTAATATGCCCCTCTGTTCCATGGATGAGTGGAAAATGTCTGCCAGTTGCAAACACAGATCTGTTTACTCTTAGGCGCACAAAATACGTTGTACAGTCACCACTTAAAATCTATTCTCAGTCGAAAATGCAGGAACTTTTCGTTTTATGAGTTCAAACCTTCAGCTTGATTATCGAGAGATTTGTAGACAGCTACATTTATGGCATTCTCTCAAAAGTTAAAATCTCCCATGTCGAGAGACTACATCTACCGAAAAGTGTGCTTTAGAGGGGTTTTTACTAAGTGTTCTAATCCGTTGTAATGTACCCATTATTATGAACAGATCACATTCCATTTTAAGTGTTCTTGAACTATAAAATTGGAATTGGGTAAATGGCGAGCAATTATCTTTCTACTATATAAAGAGAATGTTAAACGTTTCTAAAGTTCCAGAAAGCATACACTGTTTCTGTTCCTTTGAGAGTGCATTTTACTATAGGTCTTTCATGGGGCAGGAAGCCATATAAGTCATTCCAAAGCCATAGGGCAAGGGCAAATAAGGTCCACAAATCAATTCCAGAAATAAAAATGAAGAAATCGTTTAGGTACGAGTGATGAAAAGTTCAAGAAGATTAATATACCTTTATCTTAAAATGCAAAAGACAATATGACGAGAGGCTCATTTGACAAAGCAGTTCTTTCAGGAAATTTTATACTTAAATTGATATCTCCAAGAATGGAATACAACACGTTCATCAGAGCACATTTTTTAACGCGTTGGAAAGTATAGATGAAGTTTATGATGAAGTAATACATACATAATTTTCATATTCTCTCAATAAAAACAACACTTTTAAACTGTGTCTATTTATTGTGTAGAGTGGAAAGATATGCTATTTTGTTACATATTTAGCTTTTCTTTAATGTCAGATTTTGCTCATTTTTGCCTGCGAGCCAGATTAATACTCTTTTTGTTCGAATCCTTTTTAATACCATGTGTATAATTATGCCCTGTGGATACAGGGGCTGCATCGTCCCTAAAGTTCATCACCCAGGATTAGCAAGGTGTTGTTCGAAAACTAAAAAAAACGGCCACGGTTACATAAGGCTTCAGCTTGGGTGACTTTGGCCATGAAATGAAAACTTCCTCCGACTTTTCAATACTAGGAAGTCCAGGGCACAAACTGTCCCGGAACTTTGAACTCCGAGATGGCCATTGAAAGCATTATTGACTGAATAGTATAAAAGCTCATCTAATAAAATATGGAAACCTGCATATTTATTCAACAGTGTGAACTATATTACGAAAACATTCTTCCGAACAAAAGGGCATATTATCAAGAAAGGGCCTTACCTTATCGCCGCTTTTATCTGCAGGAAACTGCCGATAAAGCGGCGATAATGGGCTTGATAATATGCTCTATGAATTACAATCGAAGCCTATGTTAGATGTGAAGACATGTAAAATGGGCTTCGTTTGGAATTCATAGAGCATATTATCAAGCCCATTATCGCTGCTTTTATCGGCAGTTTCCTGCCGATAAAAGCGGCGATAAGGTAAGGCCCTATCTTGATAATATGCCCCAAAATATTTGCTTTAATTTCAGGCTTTACCTGCTAACTCAATCTCTCTTTAAAAGCTGTATATGATATTTCAAGAGAGACAGGGTAACAGAAACAATGTTAAAATGACCAAAGCTGAAAAACAATCAGGATCAGTATAATATATGAAGGTTTTTCTATTTAAAAGAATTGCAACTAGCTGCAAAGTGTGTTCCTTTGCAAATACAGATTGAAAAGCAGGTATGCTGGTCCCTGTAATCCATTTGACTTTTTATTTGATTCCAGATAAAATGCTCCAATCCATATTAATGAGGCCAGTTGCGTCGCACATGCACCGCGCAATGTGATGCAGATGCAACTCAAATGAGATTTATGAAGCCACAGAAAGACACTTTGCGCAGCCCTAAATGGCTTCATAACTCTGGCCTAACGCAATGCAGCTCAAATCTCTGCGTTGCGAAACTCTGCCCTGGGAAGGTGATCCATTGGAGTTGTGTGGATGTTCGCACGCAACTCCCAAGGTTTTTCACGCATTCCCATATTTACCAAAAGTGGTAGACATAGGAATGCACCGAAAAGATAATCCTTCTCAGGGGAGATGTAACGAGGAGAAATATTTTTCTTTATCCTTACTACTTCCGCTTTCTATGTGTGTTGAATTCTGCAGCACTCATAGAAAGAGGAATATGCCTCTGAGGATTGTGTATGTGAATGAAATGCCACTTTCTGCACAAATACAATACTGCATGCATGCAATGGACGCACCTTTGCACTATGGTGTAAGGGTGCCTGAATTGGCAGTAGGAAATCAGAAATGCGCCAGGTCTGGGACAAAGGCCGGAATGCTCATATTCTTTTAAATACAGCACATTCTTTCCCTGTCACACAGTGGAGCAAGATGAGTGCACTGTGTGATGAATAAATATGCCCCTCAGATTTCAATTAAAAGGTATGATATAGGTTACCATATTTACTGTGAATTCTAAAATCAATTCACTCTCTCCAGTGTCCCGAAATCCCTGTCAACTGGACTTTTACTATTTAGCACAACATAACATCTGTATATGTAAAGCACACTTTCACCCATAGGTATCTTGGTGCTACAAAAAGGTGTTTATTGTTACCCAACTCAATGATACTCAATCTACCGACCTCAGATGAATGAGAAGCTGAGTAGACGATTTTATTTTATGTGCCCCACATGAAGGAGTATACGCTATAAAACAATTTATGCCACATTTTTATTCTTGTTCCTTTAGGTCATTCTGTTGCCTATATTTAGCTGTGATTTTATTGATATTATAATTTGGCATTAAAGCTTCCAGTTATAAATTATTATCAGCTTCCATCGGACTCTAGTAAATTGCATATATTCATCCCAACAGTTTAAATAAATATTTAGGTTGCCATCTCTATTTTTAAATGGTAATATACCGACATTTTGGTCTGTCTATTCCTATGTAGTATTTACTCATATCGATATGGATGGGCTGTTTCCCAATTTGACTCTTTGCTGATATTTACATTAATAGTGGTGCTTCGGAACGGTCAGTTATTTTCCTTTTTAAAGTAAGTACATAAGGCATTTACCTGTATCTGTATTATTTCTCTATGCTCATAAAGAGACTTCAGACCAGTTATAAGTAGAGTACAACTTTGAACTTGTTAGGCTCTATTTGTCATTTATTCATACAGATTATCAGAATTTTTAACCAAATTAGTAGTACTGCATAGCTGTGGCTAGTCCTCCAGTTTCTCCTTTTGACGTAATAATCAAGACTACCAAGAGCCCACAGTTTAAGTTAGTGCAGCACAATACCGCTAGGACCAAATTAAGTATATGATTAGACATATAATTAAATAGAGGTATCATTTTTTCATTATATTTCTTTCAGCCTTTATATCCATTGCTTTTACACTTGCTATTGGTTTATCTGCTGAGTAAGCTGATGCAACGCTTTGTGCCAGCTGAGCAAGTCTATAAATACCGAAGTAAGAGGTGTCTTAACATCTCTAACTCTAATCATGGTTTATTATTAATGATGATATGCTGTTCTCTGTGATGCCCTATGAGAATCCAGTAAGTAATAGGTAACTAGTTAGACCTCAATTAAAGGAATATAATAGCATACAGTTTAATTAATTATTGTTAACTCTGAATTTAGGGCCTCTATACAATAAATATGTTTCTGTATTATCATGTCCCTTTTTGATATGCTGCTCTCTGAGATGCCTTATGAGAACCCAGTAAGTTATAGGCAACTATTTGGACCTTGATTAAAGGAATATAATAGCATACCGCTTAATGAATCAATTTAAACTCTAATTCTAGGGCCTCTATACAACTAATGCATTTCTGTATTATCATATCCCTTTCTACTGTTCTTTTTCTTTTATATGTTCACTTGTACATTCACATTGATCTGTTTTGATTACATTATATTTCATTATTTTGTACTGTTTCAATCTTCTCAATTTGTAAATAATGTTGCTTTGTAACATATTAGAATCCTCTATATATTTATTTGAAAAATATGTGTGTCTTCTGCTCAAGATAAAGTCTATATTTGTAATGACCATGTATCAAAAGTATTTATATATATTTTTTGTATGTCTTCAACTTGAGGACATCTAGCCATTTTTGTCAAATATTATGGTATAGTAAAGTATTATATTCTAGGTACATATGTTTATAACATTATTTGTAACCACATTATAATAGTATGTCATGTGTTTTGTATAGTTTCAGTGCAATAGACTACTCCTGATGAAGGCAGTAATGCCGAAACACACGTAGCTTACATCTACCGCATTGCCTCCATCAACTCTACATCTATCGTGTAGTCACTGTCAATGTTGGAATTATGCTCTGAATAAGATGAATCATTTTATCTGAATTCTATTTTTTGTAAATGGATTTGTTAATGTCACTATATATTTTTTATATGAATTCTTTAAAAAAAAAGAAGAGAAAATATGTGATTTGCAAAACAAATATTAATAAAAACAGAAATATAGTTGTATAGAAATAATTGTGCATTATTGATCACTTGATAGATTAGAATAAGTGGTTGCTTCTATGCTGTGTACCTGGATTATTTTGCCAATTATTGATGTATATTGCTATAGTCCTTTACCTACTGTGAGAAGCTGAGTAGACCTGCCAGGATTTGATCATGTGACCATGAGGTCAAACACAGGCTCCTGCAGTGGATGCATTAGTCCACTGAGCCGTCTGACCCTTTCATAGCCTGCCTATCATACATACCCTCTGCAAAAAACCCATACGGAGGAAATTATATTTAGGGTATATAAGAGTTTTGGGAAGAATATCTTTCTTTGATCTACTGAAAGAACTCCTGAGATTGATTTCCGACAATACTTTAGAATTAGAAAGAGTGTTGAAAAGGAAAACTTTGCAAATTCATGAAGAGGCAGTACAATACATGGTTTGCAATAGATGGTAAAAACTACATATCACATTCCTTTTAAAAATAGTGATTAGTAGATTTGTGGTGAATAATGAAAATAAATGGATTTCATATTGCAAGAAGTAGTTCAGAATACAAACACATGTAAACTAATTTAGAATACTCTGTACAATATTCATTGTTTTTTATATCAACTTTCTTTCACACCAGAAAGGATTGCCGAGCCAAGCACGTTTTGAAGTTTCTAGTTCCTTTTATTTAGAATAGTGGCATCGCCTGTTGGAGGGAGATTATCCAAACATTTCATTTGGCAGTAAAAAATGCAAAACCACTGAAGCTGTTAATGATTGGTACATATAATGAGACAGATACATGCAGGAGATCCATAGTCTACGATATGCATGACACTAGCTAAATCATTCACAAAGAGATGATGGCATGACACACAAAATGCAGTGATAGTGAGGTATGCTGGAGGGAATTATTCCAGCTGGAGACACTGGGTCAACATATTCACTGTTTGATTGAATAAATTAGGATGTGTATCTCCAATTTAAAAAAGGAGTTTCAATCTAGCAAACAGATGGTCAATTCTGCCTTTAATCTTCACCCTGAAGTTATATTTTTTCCTTTACAGAACTGTCTGATGGGCCACTCATTTAAACATTGAGTAGAAAATTACGACCCAGTAATTGTCTAGTCAGTGGTACATCATCCATGGAGGTATAATATGAAAAGAAAAAAAAAAATTTGTAACCTGCTCTATGACTCTTACTGCTATTTTAAATCATTATCGAACAATTGAGTAAAGGTATTCCATGTGTCACAGTTCATCAAATCTATCTGTTTACATGTGGCCTGAACCTTTCTATCGATAACATCAAAACTAAAGGGTTAATTTATTTGACACTTTGATGTTGAAGTTCATTGAGGACAGAATCCTGTTTATTTGCCTTAGTCCTTCCTTTTCAATTAAGGTTACTCTTGACCACAACATAGTCTTCACCTGTAAAAGGAGGATAGCTTATTGCAATACATATTAAATAGTGATATTTGTGCATGGAGGGACATAAGCCCTTGAAAAATTTCAATTGCAATCTCCCTTCAGCTACCTTAGCTAATCTTTATGTGGAAATAGACAACAATGTGGCACATTGAATACCCACTGACCCAAACACAGTGAGCAGCTCCAAGGTCATCAGGAATGTCAACAATTGGATAGACTCCTCTGTTGACTCACTAGGTCCGATTGATTCCAGCAAGAGAACAAGATCTAAACCCCAGGCAAGTTAGTACATGGAGGTCTGCCACAGCCATCAACTGTAGTGCAAATAAATAATGAGCCAGGTAAATGAAGACAGGAGTACATTCAAATTCTCTCTAAGACAAATGATCTGGACTGCAATACCCGCAGCTTTCGTGGACCGCATTGATTCCACCACCTAAAGAAGCAAAGAAATCTTCACATGGTGAAGAATTTCACCTCACCTGCATCGGTCTCCAACAAGATTACCCCTGTTGCATGACCCCTGCAACAATCTCTCTCAATCCTTCAGCAACAAAATCCCCGTCATTTACAGCAACTTCAACCTGCAACCCATCCACCCCATGCTCACACCCATTCTGAATTCCTTTACTTTTTCAGCGAGATTCCCAGGTGCTTGTACATGAACGACTGTCCTCCCATTGCTGAAGAAACCCTCTGCGGTCCCTTTAATGCTTGCCATGTACAGACTGATCTCCTTGCTACTATTCCTGACCAAGATATTAGAGGAAATCACCAATAGATGTCTCATTGAATACTTCAACAACCACCTATTCCTAGACACCACTGAGTCTGGTTTTTGACCCAACCCCAGCATGGAAACTGCCCTTATTGTGGCCACGGATGACATCTGTGTGACTTTGGATGAAGGAGAAACGGAAGCCCTCATCCTGTTGGACGTCTTTGCAGCATTTGATGCAGACTCCCACTGAATCCTCATCCAACGCCTACAAAACATCAGAATCCAAGAACATGCAATGCTTTGGATCTGCTCTTTGCTGACTGGAAGGACCCAGTCAGTCAGCCTGCCACCGTACCCCCCGGACACCTGGGACGTCATCTCCGTAGTTTTACAATGATTCTTGGTGAGCCTGACCCTCTTTAATACATAAATGATCCCTCTAGCCGTTATCTGCTCCAATGACATAATGTCCTCTCTAAATGTTGCAGACACAAAACTTATTCTGTCCCTGATGGTCAAGACACACTGTAAAAAAACAGTTGATGGACAGAGTGCAGAACAATGTCATACATTCAGCCCAGTACAAAGATCTGGGCCTAAATCCATCGTTTTTTTGCAGTCCACACCACCCCAGTTCAGACATGGTCATATGCAAATCAGTCGTGATCCTGTGCCTCATGGGAACAGTAAAGCCCGAACTGCCAAGCCTTGTCTTCCATGGACCGTAATCAAGCATCCTAGGACCGGTTTCTGGCTATCAGCCATCATCAGCCAGGATAGCTTGACTTCAGTGGTGTGGAGAGCATGGGACTCACGTCTCAGCATACCCGTCCCAATCGGGGTGACAAATGCAAAAACAACAGTTGACAGACAGAATGCAGAACAATGTGATACATTCACCCCGGTACAGAGATCTGGGCCTAAATCCATTGTTTTTTAGCACTCCACACCAGCCCAGTTCAGACATGGCCATATGCAAATCAGCCGAGACCTTGTGCCTCATGGGAACAGTCCAGCCCGCACTGCCAAGCCATGTCTTCCCTGGACCGGAATCAAGCATCCTAGGACCGGTTTCTGACTATCAGCCATCAATAGCCAGGATAGCTTGACTCCAGTGGTGTGGAGAGCACGGGACTTACGTCTGAGCATACCCGTCCCACTCGGGGTGACAAATGCAAAAACAACAGTTGATGGACAGAATGCAGAACAATGTCATACATTCACCCTAGTACAGAGATCTGGGCCTAAATCTATTGTTTTTTTGCACTCCACACCACCCGAGTTCAGACATGGCCATATGCTAATCAGCCTTGACCCTGTGCCTCATGGGAACAGTCCAGCCTGAACTGCCAAGCCATGTCTTCCCTGTACCGGAATCAAGCATCCTAGGACCGGTTTCTGGCTATCAGCCGTCATCAGCCAGGATAGCTTGACTCCAGTGGTGTGGAGAGCATGGGACTCACGTCTGAGCATACCCCTCTCACTCAGGGTGACAAATGCAAAAACAACAATTGATGGACAGAATGCAAAACAATGCCATACATTCACCCCAGTACAGATATCTGGGCCTAAATTCATCGATTTTTTGCAATCCACACCACCCCAGTTCAGACATGGCCATATGCAAATCAGCCTTGACCCTGTGCCTCATGGGAACAATCCAACCCGAACTGCCAAGCCATGTCTTCCCTGGACTGGAATCAAGCATCCTAGGACCGGTTTCTGGCTATCAGCCAGGATAGCTTGACTCCAGTGGTGTGGAGAGCACTGTACACAGATCAAGATTAATGCCTGCATGACTTCAATTACCCACTTGATGAAGACCAACTGTCTTAAGCTGAACATTGACAATACCAAAGTTTCAATCTTCTGGGAACAGCACTTCACTGTGAAGCCGGCTTTAGGCCCCAACACTCCACCGAGTCTATTGCTCTGGCCGTCCTCGATGAACTCAGAAAAGGGGCTGACCAGAACATCACGCAGGCATTAGTGCTCCTGGATTTGTCGGCGGCCTTCGACACTGTCGACCACATTTGCTGATTGACCGAGTCGAGAGCGCCGGCATCCAGGGCCTTCCGTTGGGGTGGATCACCTCCTTTCTTAACGATCGCTATCAAGCGGTTTGTCTCTCCAACTTTTCCTCAGAGAAAAAAAGACTGACCTGTGGTGTGTGCCAGGCGTCCTCTCTCTCTCCCCTTCTTTTTAATCTGTATATCCTTCCCCTGATTTGTAATCTCCAGAAGAGAGAAGTAGTCACTTTTAATTATGCTGATGACCTCCAGCTTATCGTTAACATTGACTCATCACCCTCCTCTATGGAGAACTTTCAATCAACCATGAACTTCATCCGCAACTGAATGAATCTAAACCAGTTAAAGCTTAGCCCCGACAAGACAGAGCTGGTCCTCACAGGGTCCTCAGCTAATCAGTGGACCTCTAACTTTTGGCCCCATTCCTTGGGATGCCCGCCTTCACCAGTCAGCTTGGTCAAGAGCCTAGGTGTTACAATAAGTAGTGTTCTCACCATGAAAGCCCAGATTAATTTGGTGGTTTCCGTCTGCTTCTTCCACTTGAGAAGAATTGGGAAAATAAGCAGATTCCTATCTTTTGAGGCTCTTATTCAAGTCACTCTGGCCCTAGTAATGTCACGTATCGACCACGCCAATTCACTATACGCCGCAACCCCTGCATATCAATCACTCCAGTTACAAATGGCACCGAATCAAGCCGCTAGGCTTGTCTATGGCCAGCCGAAATCGTGCCACGCGAAACCCCTGCTTAAGAGTCTGCACTGGCTCCCAGTGACCCAGCGCAGCCTCTTCAAACTTGGCTGCCTGATTCACAGACTCTTGTCCTCCCACGGACCGGTTTTTATCGCTACCAGAATACAGCGCTACGTCCCATCTCGGACCTACATTCGTCCAGTTTAAACCTTTTGACCCTTGTTTATTTAAACGGAACAAACACGGAGGTCTAAGATTCTTCTCCCTGGCACCACATTTCTGGAACACCCTCCCACTGGGATTGCACCAAATCCTCTCCAGTCCTCAGTTTAGGAAATCGCTCAAAACATGTTGTTTTCCCAGGCTAATAACTAGTTATCTCCCGCCGCATCTATCAATGCCTTTCTGCCCAAACACCAAGAAACCGCTGCGTTCAACAAATATTTTATCATATCAAACTCTAGCTATCGGCCAACAGAGCTAGGACAAACACCTATCCCATTTTCCCATGCCAAGAACCATCAATAGAAAACTAAACATGATCGCCCAAGTCAATACAGTCAACATCTAATGTGTCCATACATGAAGATGCTGAAATAGATTTTCAAATGGGTCCCAATCAACACACGGAAATCTGCCATACATGCCCTTATCACAAGAAAGAAAGCAAGCTGCACTTTTGAAACACCTTTTATGCCAGGATCAACAAAAAATGTACCATAATTCTGCAGACCATTCAGAACTGGGTGTCCAGAAACACTCTCAACCTCTCACACTGCACTCATATCACATCGCACTTGAAGGAGATCCACTGACTCCTGATGCAGAAATGAGCACAATTCAAACTCCTCACCCACACTTTCAAGGCTCTATATAACACTGACCCAGCATACCTCAACAATCGCATCTGCTTTCAAAAACCTTCCAGACATCTCTCTTCATTCAGATTCCTATTTACAAACACCCATGCATACAGAAAGTCAGATCTGGTGGTCGAGTCTATTCCTACATTGCTTCTAAAGCATGCAACTGCCTGCCCCTACACACAAGTCTTCTCCTCACTTGTGAATTTGCAAAAAGTTGAAGACCAGGCTTTTCAAATAGTCCCAGCCTTAGGTTTGACTAGACTTACACCTGCTCAGTGGGAGAATATTCTCCTGGGTGACAGTGTGCATAACGTAACATAATCATAAGGGAATATAGGCAAGTTGTAAGAAATTTGTAGCATTAGTTGAAAGGGGAAGAATCTTTCCCAGGGTGAACCACTAAGGTCACTAAGTAAACCTGTGCTACACCTCCTATGGGATCACTGAAAACTGATTCAGTGGCCAGCTTCTCTCCAACTGGGATTGGTTCCTGACTAGAGTGACAAAAGATGGGCACACCCAGGTGTTAGCTGCATCAGCTGTGACAGCGTAGTCCTCTTTGAAGTTAATTATGTTCCTGGGTACAGCCCAGATGGCCACTCTTCCAAAGGAACAGAACTCCTCTCCACACTCAAGGCTTTTCTCTCAGCACAGAGCAAGTTCAAACTCCTTCAATGAGCTATTGAGTTCCTGGGTCACAGTTTGAAGCTCATGTAAATGCGCCTCTAAAGCCTTAGGCAGATTAAAGGAGACTTTTTAAAAGTACCTTTTGTAAAATATCCATTATCAATGTAGCTTTACGAATTAATTGGATTTGTAAGAAATAGCATAACATGATTTCCCAGGTGGAGATCCACATTATTTAATTTTAATATTTTATCCAATGCTTTCTTTACTATGGAACAGTTACAGGGAAAACAGCTTTTGGGGCTGGGTCACTGTAAGGACATGTTTACGTTAAACTTACACGTCCTACTTTTGAATAACATGCAGCCTGCCTTATTGGACATGAAGGCTTACTTAGGGGTGACTTTTGAATATTTAAAAGGAGGGTTTAGGCCTGTCAGAAGGGGTTATTTTGACAGGTAGCATTTTCAGTTTAAACCTGCAAAGCCAGGTTAGTGGTGGCAGGCCTGCAGGCATGTTGTGCACTATGACTCTAGTGGTGGCACAATGTGCCTTGCACTCCACTAGTGACATTTAATTTAAAGGCCCCGGGTATACTTTGTAGCATATACTTGGGCATTTTAAGTAAGTTTAATATGCAAATTAGGGGCACAGCCATTTTCAACATGTTTTAATGGTCAGAGCACATGCACTTGAGTCTGGTTAGCAGTTCACAGAGTCAAAAAAGCAGATTAAAAGATTAGCAAATCTAGTGGAATATTCCTGAAGAGTTGGTGATTGGTCAGTTTATGAGACTGATGGCAGGACGATGGTGAAAAATGGTACAACTTAGGGTCTATCAAATTGCTGATATGTGTCACATATTAAGTGGTTGGTTGGCGTGCAGAAATGTCTCAGCAGAATTAAATGCTTTTGAATGAGATGTCATATTTGTCTGTTTTGCTTTCATTTTGTGTATCAATAGGTTTCTATATTTCCCTTCTAGCTGTACATAGCGTAAGAAAAGGGCAGTCTTTCTTCAATGGAGACTTCCATGAATCAGACATCCATGACATCGATGAATCACTCTGAACTCCTGGTGCCCTTTAATATGTATTTACCAAGCACAATGCTAGTTTACACATCCAAACGTGTATGGAACATGCTCCCATCATCAAGCTGGTTCCATTGCTCCATAACTGAAATCTACATAATATCTGTGCAGTCACACTGTCCCCTCTGGTTATGACTGCAAGGAAGAGAGAAGAGAGTAGCATCAGGGAGAGTTTTGTTTACTTGTTGATTTGTCAGAAGATGATGCATTCCATGGCAGGACTAAAAGCGATTTAAAATTCCTCCACAATAGCAGGTGGATTCTCACATTTCTCACTCAACCTTGGGAGCACTCATGTCATTTTGAAGGAGAGTGTCTAAGCTGAGCACATGCAGTTCGTATTAAAATGGTTTGTAACAATGACAGGGATTGTGCATTAGTGACAAGTGACACCTATTTTATGGACGCACAAGCTAAAAGAGGTTAAAGGGCCACTGGAAAACTGCAGTTTACTCAGGAAAACCATGCTTCTTGAAATGAGGGTTTTTTTTTAAAACAACAATGCCTCACCCGGATTCACTGAAGAAGGCAGATACACAGGTGTGTACACAACATTACATGGTAGCAAAGAAAGGAGAGACTCCTGGTATTATTTCAAAAGTGCTCATGGCATCATATATATAAAAAATCACAGTTCATACAGGACAGTTATAACAGCACTGTGGGCATGAAATACAGTTTCAAACAAGCAAGATAAGCATCTTTCCAGGCATAAACCTTCCTTTTTAGTATATATATAAATCACCCCTAGGGTAGGCCCTAAGCAGCCCATAATGCAGGGTGCAATATATTTTAAAGGTTGGCTATGTACTTTTAACTTCCACTTCTGCTAGTAAAAAACATTGTTTTCACAACTGCAAGGCCTACCTCTCCCTATAGGATGACATTGGTTTACCTTATTACATTTAAGAAATAACTTTCAATTGGGAACAGGTCGATATGTTGAGTTTTGTGTCTAAAGAATTGTAATTCAAAACACTCTTTAATGGTAAAGTCGGATTTTAAGTCACAATTTTGAAACTACCATGTTTAATAAGTTGGCATTTTCTTGTTCCAACCATTTGGGGCCTGCAGTTTGTTTCCTGGGTCACATGACTAGGTATAGCTGGCAGTTGGTCTTTGCTTATTGCTCCCAGACTGGGAGGCAAAGGAGCATAGGTGTTGGCAGATGGGCCAACTCTGACTTGATGAGGGGGAGGAGCTGTGACCTGCTATACTCGCAAATCACTAAATCTGTGCCTGAGCACACTCATAAAGGTGTTGACACTACTCTATTGTGAACAAGCTGGTGCAAGGGCAGGGAGTCAGGAAATTCCAAACACCTCTGGGGATGCAAAACCTCCTGAACCTTCTCCTACTTAAAAGTGGGAAAGAGGTGTAATTAATGGACCCTAAAACCCAAGTCATCAGTACACCTGTAGACCTGTTGAAGACTCAGAAAGACTGCTGTGCTGCTCTGAAAGAATGTCTGCTACTCTGTTGCCCTGCTGCCTGCTGCCCTGCTGCCTCAGGGAAAGGATGTCACCTCCATATTTAACACAGGACCACCAGAGTGACCTCAATGGCTAGTTGGCTGCCCTCCAGATCAGAGCCTCAGGGACAGAAAAGTCTCCAGTCACCTTAAACCTAGCACCTATCTGCTGAGAGTCTTGCCCTCCAAGTTTTATCACCCTAGTCCTGGACTCTTGGAAGTGGGTCTGAAGGTGCTCTGCCAGCACGGATATGCTCCTGTAAGCAGAACCGAAGCAGTGCGATGCATCTCTTGGCAGCCACATTGGAACAACCACAGCATAACGCTTCCCACACACAGGACTTTGCATCACAGTCCGCAGCCTCCTCAGAACTGCTGCTACATGACAAATCCTCAATGCAGGCCATCACATCACAAGCAGCCTCATTGAGAGCATCCTCAGCTAAGGTGCAAGACTATGCATCACTGCCTGGTAGGTTCCCCAGAACCTCCAGCGCATGATGCATCTTGGACGCAGGGTTTTGCATTCCAAGTCCTTCATCAATGGAAACCTTTTCAGCCACAAAGATCCTCGGCCCTGCAGCTGTGCAAAACATCCTTACACACGACTCGGACCCCCACAGAGAGCAGAACCCTTATCTACTAACTAGGTAGACTCTCATTATGTTTGGCCATATCACGATGACCAAGGGACTGTGAAACCTTAGATCGTCGCATTAGGTTATCTTTGTGAAGCCTAAAAGAGAATTACAACCGCAACCTTCTGCAACATAACCCGTCAGAAGTGGAGAATTTGTGATATTTATATTTATACATGGCAATTATGGCCTGATTGCATACAATACTTATGGTCTACAACACAACCATTTTTCCTTGGTCTCCTATGGTCAGGGGGACAACAAAAGATCTCATTTATTCAGAACAGAAACAGAAATATACTACTACCAGCAGCATTGTGTAAGGCGACTACAGAAGCCCACGCTCCAATCAGAAATGTGACGTGATCCCTATAAAGGATCGTCAATATTATCCCAGGGGCGATTTTACATACCCTCTGGTTCTGGCAGACAAAATTTATGTCTTGATAAAGGTGATCATAATAAGGAGTTATCACCGAAACGCGTCGATGCAACCTAAAGCGTATAATTCAAGTCTCCAACACCATAATAGATACGCTGATTTGGTAGTGATACTACTCGGGTGATATTAGAGCCGAGAAAGAATATACAAACCTGTATCCAACAAATGTATGTTGTAACTGTTCTGTCTGCTTGTAATTGTGCAGGTCGCAATTATATGTATTGTCTCAATTTTATCTTGTTTTAGTTCAGGGATTTAGTTTAGTTATCCCTATTGATTGTTTTTTAATATATTCAAATAAATGAATTTTTAACTTTTCCATATTTTGTTGTATGTATTTGGTAAGTCATAAGGTACATTTTTTATACCTGTCTTTATCTGTGCTTTAAGGGAACCCTTTCTCTTACCTAGGTCAAAACATCCTTCATGCAGGATCTTGAAATGCTCTGCAAACCTGAATTAAAGTTACTTTTGTTCCTATACCTGGCCGGTGCTGCATCGCAGTCGGCCTAAAACCTGTTGTTTCTCCTGGTGTGGCCAAACCAGATAACCTTGTGGGCGTGTTGTGCTTTAAATCAAAAAACAACAAAAGAGTGTGCTTTCCGACGGTGTCCAGTAATAGAGGCAGACCACAGGTACCAAAAGGGTGCTTGACTGCGCTGGCAGGGTGCCTATTCATATGAAAATTATTGCTGCCAGCGTGCACTCGGTTATCAGGTTTTTTCTGTTTATTTCCAAGGTGCATCAACCACCTGTGCCATGTCCACTGGCACTCAAATCTATTTATAAGAAGTGCAGGGAGTTGAGTCTCTCCATGCTGGTGGGAGCACTGTTACTAATACCATAGGGTATTAATCCGATTAAGTCATGAATTGAAACAAATTCACACCATTGAAGTTTACTTAATCTTTAACAATTTTATTTAATGTTTTTGCAACATTCATCTTGCATAGTTCCATGAAGTGAAAGGTTGTCTATAAATCAAATTGAGATTTTATCACAAACCCAATGCCTTTCGGGTCATCCTTCGACCCTTCGTCAGGGGTCATATGTTATCACTGAAAGGTAAAATGGAAACGGGAGGCCTTTCAATAAATTAATTGTTTGTGTCAAAATCAAAAGTGAGGGTTAGTGTGCTCCAATACGCGCACTATTCTGTATCAGAATCGTGCCTAAATGACGTGAAGCAGTGTGTGAAAAATAAGTGAAAAAGTCGGTAAATAAATTGATCTGTGAATTTTTTTAAAGGTCCTGCCTGCTTATCAAGACCCGGGTATCCTCTCAGAGAGAGGAGAGTGCTGAAGGAGGCGAGGTCCAGTGTGGATCCCTGTTGAGGGGACTCCCTCTGTGAGGGGTGAGGAAATGGTTGCTGCATCAATCGGGTCATTGCACATGAGCAGGAGAGAGTCAGAAACCCCAATATGCCAAGAGAGTGCTGCCATGGATTGAGCAGTGAGCTGTGCTGCACCAATCGAACTGAAGCCTGTGTGTAGTGCTGAGATGGCGATCCCTTATGCCAGGAAGGTCTGCAAGAACACTTCCATGTGGTAAAGGCTGTAGTGAGCAGGGACCCCATATTCCAGGAGGGACCGCCAAGAAGAATTTTACCATCCTGATTGGGCAGGAACCTAGGGTCTGTGAGTTGCTGTCACCCCGTATGTCAGGGGGGCTGTCGAAGCACAAAGGACTGCCAACCATTATGCCTCCTTACCAGAGAAGTGAGGACACAGAGGTAGCACTTGTGCACCATCATCCAGGCAAGGGACCCAGGACAAGATCATTGCAGCCAACCCCCACCATAAGAAAAACTCAACACTTACCCCACAGGAGGAGCCACAGAGAACCTCAGGAATGTGACCTTTAGTGAGGAACTCTGCACCCGCTAAGTGCAGCTGTCTGGGCCATGTTCGGCCAATTCACCGGAACTCAGTGGCAGTCACAGCTAGTTCCAGAGGAAGGGACACATGCAGGCACTTCAAATGCTTCACACCTGCTGTGAGGGTAAGACTGGTTTCAGGCCTCCCAACCCCTGGGAAATCTTGCTAGTAAATTAGCACAATAGCACTGGAACACTGTTGACTTTAAGTTGGAGTCATAGTGGTTTATTGAGATGTGGACTACTAGTGGGGCATACCCTATACTATAGGGAATCACCAAAGAAACACTAGAACACCAACCTCAGGGAAAATTGTGTGATCATTTCTGAATGTCGAATTTTTCCTTTGTGTGGGTAGCATTAGAAAATAAAATCCTTCTCTTTTCATAAAAGCAAATATGTGACTGTACATTGATTTATTGCTGCTGCACACATTTTGAATTGTGAGCCCGTGTTTGCTATTCTGTATCCACATCCTCCCCCCAGTGACCCTTCGAATGCATGAGCTAGCCATCTGCTGAGAGTCAAGTGCAGAAGGTGTACTTGGCCCAGTTACTCAGAATCCATATTAAATCAGGCCCTGGGACACCAGGAGTAAACGGCCTCAACCCCATGGTTGGATCCAGTGGCAACTGCATCATGTGGCCCTCTGAAAGGAGTTCTGACAATCACTGAGTGATAAGATGTTTAAAGTTTCTTTTGAAATACAATGAACATGATTTGCATTTGTAGAGAGAGGGGTAGAGAGTTACACATAGTAAGTGCTTTGCATGAATACACATTATTGCTGATAATGCAATTTCATGACTTTGGATGATCCATCTGATAGAGATCATTTAAGTGCAGTCGTCAAGCTAATTTATACCATTTACAACAAAATGTGGATCGTTGCAACAGACATCTCTGGTGATATTTACCATGGGACCGATTCACAGAACTAATCTGAGACAAAATCCTAAACTTACTACTTTTGGTATTCACAGAAGACATTTAGTAGTAGTAAAGTTAGGATTTTGTCTTATGTAAGGATTTTGTCTTAAGTTAGGATTTTGTCTTTAGTTAGGATTTTGTCTTAAGACCAAACTTTAAGACAAACTTAAGTTTAACTTAAGTTTAATTTAAGACAAAATCCTAATTTAAGACAAAATCCTAATTTAAGACAAAATCCTAACTTTACTACTACGAAATGCTTTCTGTGAATCCCAAAAGTAGTAAGTTTAGGATTTTGTCTCAGAGTTGGATGTATGACGTTACAACGCATACTTTTACCACGCATACCATTACAACGCGGTATTTACAACGCATACCGTTAAAACGCATAGCGCTTAGAGGTGCTGGATAGTGGTAAGTATAATTTTATATTCCAACTCCAGTCCCCGTGGACACTAGGGAAGGTGTTGGATATAAAATTATACTTATTCCCTATCCTAGAGCGCCCCCCAGCGCAATGCATTGTAATGGTATGCGTGGTAATGCCTGCGTTGTAATGGTAGTGCGTGGTAAAAACTTTGTTGTAACAGTTGTATACCCTCAGAGTTGATCTGTTTATCAGCCCCCATGACTTTAAAGATAATCCTCTGGATTACTGGTAACCAGTGTAGGGTGGAAGTGATCATACTTCCTTTAACAAAAATAGAAGATTAGCAACAACATTTTAAGATAGCTGCTTTCCACTGAGCAGCTCCTTTGATGCTCCTACAAATCTGGAATTGCTGAATTCCAGAATTTATTGAATTAAGACTTTATGTTTTTTGCCATTCACCAACACGTCAAAGAGATGCAAGAGTTGACATTACTGTCAACATCTGCCACCGCTCCGGCATGGTGCCTTGTATGTGACAGCCTAAATATCATCAGAGTATTATTAGTGTACAAACAGAATATATGCCATGCCTTGTGTGATAAAGTAGGGAAAAAACGCATGTAAGATGTTGATTAAAATCGGAAAAAAGATTGACCCTTGAAGAACACCAAAGCATATTCCTCTGGGTTCAGAGAAGGAAGAAGGTAGGGCTCGAGTTTGTGTTTTATCAGAGATGTACAAAGAAAGATATGTCACGCTACTCCAGAGGTCCAGTGGCAGCTGCTACCAATATAAAGTGGTTGGGCAGCATAGAGGGAAATAATAATAAATTAAAAATAAGACTTACCTGCAGCTGATGCTGCCGGCTGCCTCGATGTTTCTCTGCTCTAAGGACCACACAGACTCCCCACCCAATCCAGACGCTGCTATCATGCTATCACCAAGCATGAGAAAAGCACCAGGATTGGCTTGAGTGGGTTGGATTGGTGCTCGCTCAGGCAAAAGGATCTTGTCCTTTTCTCCACCCAGTTGTGCAATATAGCTGGGTTAGAGAAATATACGTGAATGTCGATTTGGCAGTCCTAAGATGGCCGGCCAAACTGACATGCACACTACTCCTCCTCCCTGCCATGGCCCGGCCCCTTCCTCCCTAGACGTCCAAGACTCAGCAAGTCACTGAAAAATAAAATGATAAAATTATTTTACGCTCATTTTATTTTTCAACCGCTGGCACAGAGCAGTGGGGCAATGCTCCTGCACCACTGAAGAGGAGCCACCGCTTCTGAGATCCTAGCCTTCGGAAGACCTGAAGAAAGGAGTGCTTGATTGAGGGTGTGGAAGGGCAGAATACCACGTTTGCAGTTGTTAAAGTTTTATGAATTTTAAGTCGTAAAATCCAAACAAAATGTTGCCAGAGTGTGACATACAATAATTCAAAAGTACTTCCGTTTTTTATGACATTTTCATTTGAGATACTCTACCAACATGAAATAAAATCACTCAGCTTCAAAGGGAAGATCTCACGAGGAGTAAGTGCAGATAAATGCAGCTCTATCATGTCACTTCTCAAAGAATCTCTGCACTCACTTTCTGGCAACGATGGAGAGTACAAAGCGATTCCAGCATCATGCACGTGCCGTGGGAACCTGGGCACATGACCTCTTGAGCGACTCTCAGAAGACAACTCACAACAACGTGAGAGAGCTTCCGTATTTTGCTATATTTCAGTAAGAAACTCCTCTCAAAGAAAAAAACATAAATTTCAACGACTCGATAAGGATGTTCAGGAAATGGACTGAAAGGGACAGTGATTTTCCAAGTAACTGCCATTTAAGTAAAATCTACGAGGCAGATTTCCAAGCACCTTGCGACACTTTTATGCTGCTGTTGCGTCACGGCGGCGTAAACCATGCGCCACGTTGCTAAATATTTACAACGTGACGCATCTAGGCAGATGCGTCACGTTGTATAGGCCTGCGCCACATGAAACCTGCGTCAGGTTTTATGTGGGCGCTCTGTCCCAGGGTGGGCGTTCCCTTGCAGGAAAGCCCCGTAAGACTGATGCAGTGAAATCTACAAGATTTCACTGAGTCCGTTTTACGACTCTGCTGCATCAAATCCTTACGCCTGCTTAAAGCAGGCATAAGGAGTGACGCACCACGTTAAGTATGGGCGGCCCCTGTGCATTGCAGGAGTTGCATCGCGCTTGTGCCGCGACTCCAGCAATGGGCTGCTCGTACACGACAAGATGCGTCATGCATCTGCCCCTCCTTGCACCATGTTGTGCCGCATTGTAAATGCGACGCATCTGTGGTGGTGCAAGGGGGGGATTGCCTGAAGCATCTGTTCTGGCACATACCTGCTGATTTGCAGAAATGAGCCAGAAGTTGTAAATCTGCAATTACATCTCTATCCTAACTATATTTTCACTGTTCATTATACACTCACATCTCAAACACATTTTTATTTTGTACAGAGAATAGAAATGTTATACTATCACTGTCCATTACCTTTGTTCTTTATGAGGCTTTTTTCTCTCTGTGTTTTCTTGTGTTCTCAGAAAAACTGCACATCACTTGACATACCAAATACCTTTCAGCATGACAGCCGGCTCTTTCCTTTCATGAGGGGTTTGCAACCCCAAGAGAGCTCCCAGAAACAAACACTGAAAGACCACAGGCAGTTGCTTGGATAAATTCTGGAGGAAGAGGAAGGACGTTGGGGATTTACTAGTTTTAACTTTCAGCTGGTGAAAGCCTGGGATATAAATAAGATTTTGTGTTGTTCTAGACGTTTGCTTACCTTGACACATTTCGCCACCTATTGTTTAGTGTTATGTGTGCTTTAAAGGTCGTATATTGAAAACCAGCAAACATCACATGTAAAACAAGTTTCTAACAGGGGTGGGGCTTGGGCTGTGTCACCCCCCAAATAAATACATTCTTGGGTTGAGTTGGCAGTTGGATTAGGAGACCCCGAGTTGGGTCTGTTATCTCTGTGTCCATTTTTCTCGTTGTCAAATTCAAAATGTGGAAACAGAACAACACAAGACTCCATCAGAGGCATAAGATGTGGAGAAGGTGCGATAGTGAGTAGTGACCCATCATAAGAAGTCAAGTGGAATATATTCTAAAACGGAAGGGATTTTCTCAGTGAGTAAAATCATATTATGTATCATGAAATGTAAGCTTTGTGACTATTTAATCCAAACAGACATCAAAATCAATGTAACAGTGCTTGTTAAAACATAGATGATCGATTAATTTAAAGTTGAATTGTATTTTTCATTGCACAGACGACCTCTTGCTGCTTCCATAGTGGGCCAAATTTGATGATGCTTTAGAATGCTGCTTTGATTCTGAGTGAATTTCGTTCCCTGATTGCCTACTGGTGACATCTGGAATGCAGTGGGTAGCTCTGCAAACAAGCATTGGCAAAGCCAGTAGATCCCAGTAGATCCCTGTAATGCGACAGCTACTGGCGTTTGTCAATGTGAACGTCTTTTAGCCATGTTGTACTGTACAGCTTCTGTTTTTCATGGCTGAAAGTCACAGAACAAAGGGCTATGATGTGGCCAGCATGGCCATGTCATAGTGCTTTTATGTGTGGCGGGAGTGGTGAGACATTGAACAACTGGAGTGCTAAGTCCCATCATCCAGTTTCAGAGCTTATGAAAAGGATGCAAGGTAGGGCGGGTGGGACGTGAACATTTTGTTTGGCACAGTAGAAACCTGTTGAAAGCCTCAATGAAGGCAATATTCCCAATGCAAAATGACGAAGAATGTCACCTATGTAGATGGACCAAGCTAATGTTGATCCGTACTATGTACCGCTAGCCACCACTGACACCCTTCCCTGTTCTAGCTTTTTTAGCCAACAGGAATTTGGATGATGGCATCCCTAGCCAATAAATGGAGAGGAGAAACTACAAACCAAAACATGCAAAGTGCTACAGGCTAAAAAGTCAAAGAGAATTGCAAATCGGTACGTGACTATTGTTTATTGCTTCATTTAGAAGCTGAAAAAGGAAGGTAGCTCAGCGGGTTTGAAAGCACATGGCACAAACATCTGTTGGCAATTTCATTTTATGGGTGCTAGCCTTGACACATTGACTTAGAATGTCTTTTTCATGACAGCGATAAGACAAAGGCCCTAGTGGTAAGTAATATGATAAGCTGTCATTAAGTGCCAAGACGCCATTCAGTTTTGGAAGTGTTACATAAATAAACAGGCTCGAAGGGCAGAATCCCCATTAGTAAAACTTTATAATTAAACGCTCGATTAATAATCCAAACTTTTCATCTTACTTGCAAATCCTAGTGAATTCCTTACCAGTGAGACTTCCGCTCGTAAGCATGTTCGCTGACGCTAATGTCACCGAGGCAGGCTGAAAGGATGTGCGGTACCTGAGCTTGAGAACAGCTGGGCTGGGCAGGAGGTGAAGTGATTCTTCGCTTCTGTAAGGACAGGATTCAGCTGCAAACTGTCAACTGAACTCTCTCTCTCTAGGGAAGTGACCTCGTCCCCTCTCCCGCCCAGTCCTCAAACCAAGTCACTGCTGCCAGGCTCGTGCTGCTGGAGCTGTTAAAGGGAGGGGAGGGGGGGGGGGGGGGTATCTGGCCTTGCAGCACGGTGCCTGCTGAACATGGCCGAGACAACATAGGAGGGCGGAGAGCAGAGAGGAGACGGACTGGAAAAGCCAAACATGAGTGAAGGGTTAAGGAGGGGTTGTTAAAGAAGAAACAGATGGGGGTAGCGGGTGAGATGGAAAAGAAGAAACAGGGTGGGGTCGAGTGGAAGGAGAAAAGAAGCAACATGAATGGGTTGAATGGAGAGACTGAAAACATGGGGACTTATCTGGAGTTCCTAAATACAAATATAAACGTAGATTTAAAAATGGGTGCAGCGGGTGGACACAAGTACTTGGTCCATGCTCTATGGGAAGGCAAAAAACAAGAAGAATCATGAGTAAAGGATATGAGAACGGCTTTGAAGTTAGCAAATGGTCAGACAATGGGCGTGCTGCAGACCACTAACTGTAAACAAAACGCATTGAAGAGACAGCGCATGCACTGTCTAGCCCGACCTCAAAGTGAAAAACTAAGTTACCTGCAGAAGTTGACAGTGCGCCACCATATGTCATGCAACTTGCACACACATGCTATATAATTTATTCATAAAATGAACATTCGTAGAATTTGAAATTGGATGCTCCATTTCGTAGTGTAATTTTCTTTACCTAAAAATAATGATTGACAGTTCTAAACTGCAAAAAATACTTCGAAATATCAATGTTATCTTGCGTGTTATCCTGTGTTCTTTCTTTAAAGCAGAAATAATTGTCAAGCCAAACAGTTCTTTAGAGATTTGCACAGACTGTCTAAATAGGGGTACGGCTACTCATTGCAGTAACTTCTGTCCATTTAATCTTTCAAAGAAACCTGGTTTGCATAAGCCTGCACATCATGTTGAAGGTGAGGGTGACTTAAATCAAAGGGGCATATTTACAATAACTGGCGCATCCCTGCAAATCAGCAGGGATGCACCAGTTATTGTGCGCCACAGCTCCACCATCAATGATGCTTTGCATTTACAATGCGGCGCACCATGGGGCAAAAACGGCACAGATGCGTGACGCAACTGTGCCGTAAAAGTGACGCATTGCTGGAGTTGCGTTGCTAGCGCGACGCAGCTCCAGCAATGCTCTGGGGGCCCTATCTAGTTAATACTGCGTCAATCCTTACGCCTGCTTCAGGCAGGCGCAGGGTTTTGACGCAGCATGGGCCTAAAAGTGACTGAGTGAAATCTTGTAGATTTCGCTCAGCCACTTTTAGGAGGCGTTCCTGCGCCGGAACGCCCCCCCCCCCTTCACAGGAACGCCTACATGTGATGCAGGGCATTACAACGTGACACATCTCCCAGATGCGTCACGTTGTAAGTACCCCGCACCATGGAGCAGGATTTGCGCCGTTCCTGCATCACAAAAGTGACGCAACGGCGGCGTAAATGAGGCGCAAGGGGCTTGTAAATCTGCTCCAAAGTGTTTTTTGTTTTGCCAACAACTTTGGTGCTTTTGATGAATCCTCACAAATTTGTCGGAACTTGTGTACAAGTGATTGATCAAGTGGAGGCTAAGAAAAAAGGGTGTCCCAAAATGCATTTTCCCCATGCCATTTCCCATAGGAATTTTTAACATGACTACAACACGAACTGCTGAATGGAATCACACCAAATCAGGCAGAAAGGTAGCTCTTAGTCCAGAAACAACTCTTTTTGTATAATTGTGTGTATCCGTTCAGTAGTTTTGGAGTTATTAAAGATAAAAGACTCATAGAGATCTGGGGGCGTGGAGGGTCAGAGGATCTGACAGATCTCATGGTGAGATCTATTTGGCTGCCAACACTTCAACCAGGAAGTGTTACCAGGCATCTTTTTGGGACTCAGCCAAGTTCCAAGATTTTTTTTTTAAATACCGAAAGAGGCAGGGTAGGAATACCCTGACCCCCTAGGCCTGTGGGTGGGGTCCCACAGAGATACCGCCAGAGCCAAACAATGTTTTTCTTTTACATTTATCCTGCAGATTCACGTATAATCTGGGAATTCACAGCAACTTTTATTTTTAAACCAAGAGTGGTCTCTCTTGATAATTTTTCAGTTTGCCCCCCAGGTAAGCCAGGTCCCAGGGGTGTATCAATTAATGTAATTGGGGGAGGGATGATTCGTGGCCCCCTTCTGCCGGCAAAACTTGGCCCCAAGGAACCCATCCCCGGGGTCCAGCCATAAAAAAAATGGAGAAGGAGGGGCCACAAACCATTCTCCCCAGGTCGCGATAGGCCCATGAACCCCATCCCTATGGTGCCTGGCCATACAATGCGAAGGGAGTGGGGGCCATTCATCCCTCCTCCTAGGGCTGGGCTCCTGCTATGTCCGTGGATGTCTACACATGGAATATAGCGGTTTCCCTGACTGCACTCATGTGGTCATGGTAAATTCTGTTAGCTTTCCCTTCGCGGGAGCAATTTAAAGTTTCTGCCAAGCGAGTGCAAACAGTAAGTCTGCTCCCAACGAGCAGGAGCAAAAAAATGCTACTGCTCGCTAGGAGCTGACTTTTATCTGCCCTCTGTGTAGAGGGCATTGAGGCTCCCTCTGGGGGCCCCAACAAGAAGACACTTGGCACCCTGGGTGGGCCCATGACACTCACCATTGACTGACCAGGCATCAGGGTATTGGAACCCCGTGGCCGAAATCAACCTGGGGAGTGGGACCGTGCTGCCCCCCTTTCCTTGCAGTAATTGGCTAGGCCCCAGGGATGCGGTATTCAAAGAAGGATAAAATCAGCCTGGGGAGTGGGGGCCATGCTGCCCTCCTCCCAATGCAGTAATTGACTGAGCCCTGGGGATGGATTCCCCAGGCGGAAATCGACCCTCAGCATGTGGTTGTCCTTTGGGCCCCAGGAACTCGATCCCCTGGGTCAAAAATATATATATATTAATGGGAGGGGCATCCAGCCCCCTCCCTGAGCCTTGGTTAACCCCAGTCACCCTATACCCTGGGGACAGTTCCAATAAAAAGAGGAGGAGGCCAAAATGGCCCCTCCTCCCCAAGCCATAAAAGGATCTTGGGACCTCTACTCCAGGAACCAAAATCTAAGGGTAAAGGGGTACACGGCCCCCCTCCCAGAGACGTCTTTGATACCAGGGAACCCACGGCCCAGTGCCAAATATAATAAAATTGGAAGGGGGCTGACCCCTCCCAGATATTTATAAGGCCCGGGGATCCGAACCCCACAGGCAAAGGCAATAAGAAATGGGAGTTCCTGGGGGTGGGCTCTCCAGGACATAGTAATTAAGTAAGTCCTAGGTCCCCGAGGCCTTTAAGGCTCAGTGAGAAGGGCTATGAGGCATCACTCCCTTTTAATTGTTATGGCCTGAGGGAAGGGCACCCCAGGGCATTTTTCAGGATCAGGGAGTGTTGTGTGGCTCCCCTACCCTTTTTTACATTTCTGTCCCAGGATGGGATCCACAGATTCAGGGAGGCGGGCCATATGCCCTCCTCCCCTTTTTTTTTTACAAATCTGCCTTGGGTATGGGGTCCCAGGGCCACGATCGGCTCGGGAGTGAGGCCTCACATCCCCCTCTCCTTAATTAAATATATCCATCCCTGGGGGATGGGGTCCCCAGGGTCCTAAATGGTTTGGGGAGGGGGGCCTAATTAGGCCCCTTCTCCATGTATGCATTATTAAATGGTGGACCACATTTTTTATTTGTTTGCGCAATCCCACAGGACTCCGCTGGGATCAAGCCAAAATTGCAATTATTTTTCTTAATTCACAGGGCATGGGGGCAGGATATCCCTTCCCTGCCCCCTTATATTATTTATATATTTTTTTACTTCAGGGCAGGTTACAAAGTCCCTGAAAACTGTAATGACTGCGAGCAACATTTTTCTCATGTTGCTGACAGGCAAACAGAGTGCTCGCTCTTACCGGAGCCCGATACCACCAGGTGTGAATTGGCTTAAGGGCAAAAAGAACCACAGGCCAACCAAAAATCTCTATTTTTTTGTGTTGGATTCAAGGGGCTCTTGCAAGAGTCCCTCGAACTCCAAGGTCCAAATAAACAAATATATTTAAAACATAATTTCTCATAAACTACTGAACAGATTTACACCAAGCCACAGCAATCTGTGAACAGTGATCTAGCTTCCTGACAAATTCCCTACTTTACAGATGGCCCTAAAATTTCCATGCACAAATTAGGCAAAAGCAGTTGTTTGAAAAATTTGTGAAGATTCATCAGCCGGTGCCAAAGGTATATGTGCAACAAAAAAGACGTATTGTGTGAAAACGATGACCTAACTGTGACTACTCAGTGGGCGACTGCTACTAGGTAATAAATATATTTATTTTTAATATATATGTTGGAAAGTGGGTTATTGGTAGTGGTAGTTATGCACCTATCACTAGTAATAAGACCACTAACACAGTATAGGGTCCAGTAAAGATCTCCGCATATTAGGCCCTTGCTCAACCCTTGGTAACTGACAACAAGCAGTCAGGCCTAACGTAGGAGACATGAGTGTAAAACATTCAAAAACACCAATGTAAATGTATATTGATACTTGTATAGCGCACTACTCACCCGCAAGGGTCTCATGGTGCTTGTACTAATACCGCTGTGGAACCCATCCTGGCTTTCCCTGTGAGTCGTCCACTCCTGGGCACCCCCAAGGTGGAGGCCAGGCATCCTTAGCGTTGTGGGGGCCTTTGTGGAGACAGTACTTCTTTTCCTTGTAGTTTCAGGCAGCAGATCTGGGAGACTATGTACTTCACACATATTTATTCAGTGCTCTGTGGTTTTAAGCAGTGGGCAGCCTTGTGCAATGAGATGCTGGGTTCCACCCAAATACAGCTTCCTCCAATGTGTGGCATCTTCTTGTCCTACAAATCACTGGACTTCTAAAAATCAACATGGATGAATTCTCTCCAGAGGAGTAAAAGTTACCTAAAGCAGCACAGAGTATGGCTCATTTCTATTAGCTCTTCTCACTCTCTCCTCTGCAAATTCCTGTCCAAAGTCTGCCATCTGGCTGGGGCACAAGTGTGGGGGTAGGTACTCCTGATATCCCTTACTGATTGGCTATCTCTTTGAGCGCAGTTTGATTTACCCAGCCCCTTCTGCAGGACTCATCCTTCCCAGCTGCAGAGTTTTCTCCATCAGATAACATCTGTTCCAGCCAGGTCACTTTTCACCTAATCAAAGCAGCTTGGCTAAGCCTGTTAAGGTTGACCAATCAGCAGAGAACCCTAGAAGGCTGGATTTCCGCTTAAAGAAGAGAAAATGTCATAACTTCTCTTCTCTTCTGTACTAGTTATGATAAATTCAACAGTGGCGAATTGTTGCATTCATCTACACCAATCTTTTAAGTCATTTAGTGATATTTACTATGTTCCTAGCAATAGCTAAATCTACATAACATATTGCAATGTTAGTTTATGGAGCTCAGTATCAACAATGTGGAAACATGAAATAATAATAATAAAAATAATAAAAACATTTATTAAGCGCCTCAATACACTAAAAACAGTGCGTCTCCGCGTTAGGATACATTCCAACACAACTAAGGAATCAAGATCAGACCACGGAAAGAAGAGGGGACAGGAAAGAGAAACCCTAGGTTTAAACTAATCTTCAGGAAATAGATAGGTCTTCAGGTTCTGCCGGAACCTGATTTCTGATGGCTCCATCCGCAGCTCTACAGGAAGTTCATTCCATTGATTGCTGGCCAAGAATCTGAGAGATCGCCCTCCCATCCGTGCTTCAGTCTGTTTTTCCTCATAAGGGCATATAAAACATATTTTATAAGGTCCCTGCTTATAATTACATGGCCGCCCACACCTGGGACCCCTAGGGGAGACCTAGTGGGTACCGAATATGTACAAATACGATTGATGATCAATTCTAAAGTGCCCATACCGCCAAAGTTGAGTTTGCACAAATGTACTTTTAAAGATAGTCAACAAAATGGCAACAGGCAGTCACCAGTGAACATATACAAGTGGAGGAAATATGCTTGGCCTCCAATCTTCCATGCCCTATTACACACTAGGTTTTTTGAAACAACAATGGTCCCGTGCATAAAACAATTACCAGTCAATAAATATAGACGAAATCAAATCTATATTTTGGAAAGACTTGTCCAGCCGGACAGGGGTCCTTCAGGTTTACTGAATAAACAGAAATTACATAAGTAGAACAAGAATACCTTCCACAAAACCCCTATGTGGTACACAAGCCTGTGCCCAGCACTCGCGGGGTGATTACTGTTGGTGAAGATAGGAAAGGTTTGAAGGCAAAAACAAGCGTTTTTCTGTTTACAAATACATTGTGCAGAAAATATCAATTAGCACCGTTACAACAATCTATACAATCAAACATCTGTATAGGGTGCATGAGCAAGTCGACGGCGTTTCGGTTCCCCTAAAGGGTTATGGGAACCATCATCAGGACAGACAGTTATATTGCCTTTTTCATTAAACCTTAATTTGCCTAGAAGAAGGAAAAATACATACTTTAAAAGGGGAGAACTAAAACACTAAAAAACAAGAAAGAATTGTGACTTCTTGTGCACTGTGCAAGGCTTTGTGTGCCAGGTGAATACCGCGTTAGAACTATGAGAAAGGCAGTGGTAGCTTTTACAGTGGCCCTCGATGTTAAAGTCACGAGTCTAGGTCATCTAACCCGTGCCTATTAGACAGTGGCGAGTGCCGCGTTGTGATTGCGGAAGGGGCGGTGGTTGCTTGACAAAAACCGGTCTATATTCTAAAAGGATTCCGGGTATGCGTCTGGTTGGTCTGTAGTAACCAGCAACGTGTGGACAGAGAGCCTAGTAGTGCCTGTGAGCTTAAATAAATATCCTTCATGTGAAAAGGTGCTTACCGAGGCAGTGCGCGGCATATCATTTCGTACGAGTTAATACTCATGTAGTTCAATTCTGCAGCCCTGTATAAGGAATAATGCTGCATATTAGAGAGACGGGTAGGAGTGACGCTCAATTTAAGGAGCAACATGCACGTAATCTTACCCAGTTCAGGCTGTAGTTACCGCGTTACAGAATCGTAACCGGTCGACGCCAGGGTAAGCCTGTATTAAAATAAGGACTCATTTCAGGGATTTAATTCCACAACTACCGTCCCGGAATGTTACTTCACAGGGCTGTACACTTACCGATAAAGGCGGTCAAGACGATGTTCCCTGGCGTGCTGGTGTGCTGCAACCAGGAAGTAGAAAAAGGGGAGGGTGTGTTTGTGATTGGGCAGTGCTAGTGAGAAGTTTGGGCATAGAAATAAACAAGGGGTGTATTTTACCGTGGTCATCTTGAGTGATGTTATATGGTGACTAACATGCAAGGTGACAATTTTAAAATCATTTCCCGTATACTCGGAAAAACAGAGTTTAAGCCATACAATTTTACAGAAACCTTAGTTTTGCATAATTTAGGACGCTCAGTTCAAAGATACCAGGTTCAATTTAAACACTCAGATTAAAGCAGTCCACTCCTCTTGTAAATTCAACCCTGAGTTCAGGCTGTCAGTCTTCAATATCCACTTTAATTCCTCTCTGTTAAGCATCCGGGTTAAATCACCCCCTCTTGGTGGTATGATGACCTGCGTGATGACCGTCCAGCGGATCTCATTCTCAGTGTGTCCTTTGTTTAGAAAATGTTCAACCAAAGGTGCATTTGGAGTTTGGCATCTAATACGGCTCCGATGCTGTGATATTCGTAGTTTAATTTTTTGCTTTGTTTGACCAACATATATGAAATTGCATGGGCAGAAGATTGCATAAACAAGGTTACTACTGTTACAATTAGTAAAAGTTTGCAGTACATTCCTTACATTTTTGTACACAAATTCTTTGCTTTCAATTGCAAAGTCACAAATCACACATGAACCGCATTTCGAGTGGCCCCGGAGAGGTGGTAGTGACCAATGGTCATGCAGTGTGACATTTCTGCTGCTCGTTGTTGGTAATGCTGCCCTGACCAATTGGTCTTTGAGGTTTTTACTTTTCTTAAAAGCAAAGAGTGGAGTTTGCCAATTTAGAGGACCAGAATTCAGAATGTGCCAGTTTTTATTTATACATTGCTTGACACGGTTAGATACAGTAGTGAAAGTCGTCACACACACTATTTTTTCATTTGTCTGTTTTGGCTTAGGCTCTAGAAGAGTGTCACGGGGACAGTACCAAGCTCTCTTCATAGAGTTTCTTATCAGGCGTTTAGGATAGCCTCTGGACCTGAGCTTCTCAGAGAGGGTATTCGCCTCAGTAAAATAATCCTCTTTCCTAAAACAATTCCTCCTGAGTCTGAGGAACTGTGAGTAAGGAAGGCTATCCCTCAGTGCCCTTGGATGACAGCTATTGTAGCTCAGAAGGGTATTCCTTTCTGTTGGTTTTCTAAACAAGGAAGTATACAGGGTGCCCTCATAATGTTGAATGGTCAGGTCTAGAAAAGGAATACTGTCCTTGTTGTGGACTAAAGTGAATGTAAGCCCATTACAATTATTATTGAGCCAGTGTATTAGGCCTGGGAAATCCTCAGTGGAGCCACCCCAAATTAAGAAGATGTCGTCTATGTAGCGCTTCCAGGTGTGTATACCATGATGGAATGGGTTACTACTAGACAAAATGATGTGAGTTTCCAACCAGTCCATGTATAGAATCGCCAGAGTAGGGGCGAAAATGGCTCCCATGGAACAGCCCCGTGTTTGCTGGTAATATTCTGTGTCAAAAAGGAAAAAGTTTTGGGTAAGACAGATCTCTAATAGTTGTGTTATGAATAGAGTGGGTACCCTATGGGGACGTGTCCTGGTGTCTAGTATGTTTTTCATTACAAATAGTGAGTCTTTCTGGGGTATATTTGTGTATAAAGACTCTACGTCTAATGTACATAGAGTCTCATGTTCAGGGTCAAAGGCGTGGTTCTCAATCAAATTAATCATGTGCATGCTATCCCTGATATAACAAGCTGTGGTAGGCACAAAATCTTTTAAAAAGAAATTAACGTAGTGGCCCAGAGGTTCTAGAACTGAGCCACAACCCGACAATATTGGTCTCCCTGGGGGGTTATCCATCCTTTTGTGGATCTTGGGTAATGTGTAGAGAACAGGAGTTCTTGGGTTAGCAACATTCAGGAAATTATACTCATGTTGACTTATAATACCATTCTCCTGAGCCTCCATGGGGATGGTTTTAATAAGGGTCTGAATCTCTTTGGTGGGGTTGCAAGGAAGCTTGCAGTAATGGTCAGTGTTAGATACCTGACGCAGAAGCTCTTTTTTGTAATTTCCAATATCCTGCAAGACTATCCCACCTCCCTTGTCTGCCGATTTGATAATCAAGTTGGCATTATTTCTAAGGGAATTGATTGCTGACTTTTCATCCAAAGAAATGTTGTAAGGTACAAAGAGGTGAGATTTCTCCATATTGGAGACTGCTTTGAGAATGACCTTCTCAAAAGTTATAATTTCTTTTGGGATCATACTAGAAGTAGGGGAAAAGGTAGATGGGGGGCGGAATGGGGTTGTAACATCCCTTGGTTCAGATGGATTTAATTCAAAGTAAGCACGCAATCTCAACTTCCTGAAGAAACCCAGTAACTCTGATTGGAGATTCAGAAAATTTGGGTAGGTAGTCGGGACAAAAGATAAACCCTTACTCAAGATGGATAGTTCATGGGGGGTTAGAGTGTGGTTAGGGATATTAAAAATAGGAATTGTGTCTAAACTGGTGTTGTCTGTTACCACTGATAGAACTTCTGCCTGGTCTGGCGCTCCCCCGGAGGGTTGTGCCATCGTTTTTGTTGTTTGGTTTTTCCTCTCTTTTGGGGTTCTGGATTTCCCCTGGATAAAAAAGGAGTCTGGTTGCGTGTTGGTCCACTTCCTCCCTCGCCCGGATCAGAGCTGTCAGAAGAGTCTGCTGAAGAGTCAGTGAAACCAACGACGGTGTTTCTATTATTGAAACGTCCCCAGGGTCTAGGGGTTTGTTGGTGCTGATGAAAGTTACGATTTATATAAAAATCTTTCTGTAAATATGGGTATGTACGCTCAAGAGTAAAAAGTTTAATGTCTTTTTTAACTTTATTAGATTTTTTGTTTTGCTCTATCCGATTGAATTCAGAAACTGTTTTGTCAATTTTTTCAAGTAAAGCCTTTGCATCAATGATTACCTTATCATCAGCTATTTGTCTTTCCAAGTCTTTGATCGTTTCTGTGAGTTTTTTAAGTTCCTTGCTCGCGGTTTCTATGCCTAGGACTAACCAATGCCTAGAGCAGGTAGTGCCTATACTGCTAAAGCCTGTTATATATTTCGGATTGTCTGTAAACACTCCTGGAATGTTTCTGACTTGTAGGCCAAGTGGGATTGTATTGGATTTTAGGTATTGAGTGAGCATTAAAGTCATCAGCTCTAGTCTGACATATTTTTTCTTTTGTTTTTCTAGTTCATCAGAAAGATTAGTACTACCTGTAGTATTAATGTCTTCCTGGTCAGTGAACAATGAGGGTCCTGCACAAATTTTATTAATGTATTCAAGGGAATACAAGGGGGCTGTGTCAGACATCACAGTGATAGGGAGAATTTGTGAAAAGAATTGTGAAGAGCAGTAAAACGCGCTTGTGTACAGGTAGAGAAGCCTGCAACCACTTAGGAGAAGTGGGAAGGAGGACAGAGCCCTTGCAATCAATCGATTGCGCACAATACTCTTTTTAACAACAAGGGACCCCAATACAGTCAGCCAGGGACCTTGGGGAGCAGTTTTTTGAAACAACAATGGTACCGTGCATAAAACAATTACCAGTCAATAAATATAGACGAAATCAAATCTATATTTTGGAAAGACTTGTCCAGCCGGACAGGGGTCCTTCAGGTTTACTGAATAAACAGAAATTACATAAGTAGAACAAGAATACCTTCCACAAAACCCCTGTGTGGTACACAAGCCTGTGCCCAGCACTCGCGGGGTGATTACTGTTGGTGAAGATAGGAAAGGTTTGAAGGCAAAAACAAGCGTTTTTCTGTTTACAAATACATTGTGCAGAAAATATCAATTAGCACCGTTACAACAATCTATACAATCAAACATCTGTATAGGGTGCATGAGCAAGTCGACGGCGTTTCGGTTCCCCTAAAGGGTTATGGGAACCATCATCAGGACAGACAGTTATATTGCCTTTTTCATTAAACCTTAATTTGCCTAGAAGAAGGAAAAATACATACTTTAAAAGGGGAGAATTAAAACACTAAAAAACAAGAAAGAATTGTGACTTCTTGTGCACCGTGCAAGGCTTTGTGTGCCAGGTGAATACCGCGTTAGAACTATGAGAAAGGCAGTGGTAGCTTTTTAATTCTCCCCTTTTAAAGTATGTATTTTTTCTTCTTCTAGGCAAATTAAGGTTTAATGAAAAAGGCAATATAACTGTCTGTCCTGATGATGGTTCCCATAACCCTTTAGGGGAACCGAAACGCCGTCGACTTGCTCATGCACCCTATACAGATGTTTGATTGTATAGATTGTTGTAACGGTGCTAATTGATATTTTCTGCACAATGTATTTGTAAACAGAAAAACGCTTGTTTTTGCCTTCAAACCTTTCCTATCTTCACCAACAGTAATCACCCCGCGAGTGCTGGGCACAGGCTTGTGTACCACACAGGGGTTTTGTGGAAGGTATTCTTGTTCTACTTATGTAATTTCTGTTTATTCAGTAAACCTGAAGGACCCCTGTCCGGCTGGACAAGTCTTTCCAAAATATAGATTTGATTTCGTCTATATTTATTGACTGGTAATTGTTTTATGCACGGGACCATTGTTGTTTCAAAAAACTGCTCCCCAAGGTCCCTGGCTGACTGTATTGGGGTCCCTTGTTGTTAAAAAGAGTATTGTGCGCAATCGATTGATTGCAAGGGCTCTGTCCTCCTTCCCACTTCTCCTAAGTGGTTGCAGGCTTCTCTACCTGTACACGAGCGGTTTTTACTGCTCTTCACAATTCTTTTCCAGATTCCCCCTATCACTGTGATGTCTGACACAGCCCCCTTGTATTCCCTTGAATACATTAATAAAATTTGTGCAGGACCCTCATTGTTCACTGACCAGGAAGACATTAATACTACAGGTAGTACTAATCTTTCTGATGAACTAGAAAAACAAAAGAAAAGATATGTCAGACTAGAGCTGATGACTTTAATGCTCACTCAATACCTAAAATCCAATACAATCCCACTTGGCCTACAAGTCAGAAACATTCCAGGAGTATTTACAGACAATCCGAAATATATAACAGGCTTTAGCAGTATAGGCACTACCTGCTCTAGGCATTGGTTAGTCCTAGGCATAGAAACCGCGAGCGAGGAACTTAAAAAACTCACAGAAATGATCAAAGACTTGGAAAGACAAATAGCTGATGATAAGGTAATCATTGATGCAAAGGCTTTACTTGAAAAAATTGACAAAACAGTTTCTGAATTCAATCGGATAGAGCAAAACAAAAAATCTAATAAAGTTAAAAAAGACAATAAACTTTTTACTCTTGAGCGTACATACCCATATTTACAGAAAGATTTTGATATAAATCGTAACTTTCATCAGCACCAACAAACCCCTAGACCCTGGGGACGTTTCAATAATAGAAACACCGTCGTTGGTTTCACTGACTCTTCAGCAGACTCTTCTGACAGCTCTGATCCGGGCGAGGGAGGAAGTGGACCAACACGCAACCAGACTCCTTTTTTATCCAGGGGAAATCCAGAACCCCAAAAGAGAGGAAAAACCAAACAACAAAAACGATGGCACAACCCTCCGGGGGAGCGCCAGACCAGGCAGAAGTTCTATCAGTGGTAACAGACAACACCAGTTTAGACACAATTCCTATTTTTAATATCCCTAACCACACTCTAACCCCCCATGAACTATCCATCTTGAGTAATGGTTTATCTTTTGTCCCGACTACCTACCCAAATTTTCTGAATCTCCAATCAGAGTTACTGGGTTTCTTCAGGAAGTTGAGATTGCGTGCTTACTTTGAATTAAATCCATCTGAACCAAGGGATGTTACAACCCCATTCCGCCCCCCATCTACCTTTTCCCCTACTTCTAGTATGATCCCAAAAGAAATTATAACTTTTGAGAAGGTCATTCTCAAAGCAGTCTCCAATATGGAGAAATCTCACCTCTTTGTACCTTACAACATTTCTTTGGATGAAAAGTCAGCAATCAATTCCCTTAGAAATAATGCCAACTTGATTATCAAATCGGCAGACATTGGAGGTGGGATAGTCTTGCAGGATATTGGAAATTACAAAAAAGAGCTTCTGCGTCAGGTATCTAACACTGACCATTACTGCAAGCTTCCTTGCAACCCCACCAAAGAGATTCAGACCCTTATTAAAACCATCCCCATGGAGGCTCAGGAGAATGGTATTATAAGTCAACATGAGTATAATTTCCTGAATGTTGCTAACCCAAGAACTCCTGTTCTCTACACATTACCCAAGATCCACAAAAGGATGGATAACCCCCCAGGGAGACCAATATTGTCGGGTTGTGGCTCAGTTCTAGAACCTCTGGGCCACTACGTTAATTTCTTTTTAAAAGATTTTGTGCCTACCACTGCTTGTTATATCAGGGATAGCATGCACATGATTAATTTGATTGAGAACCACGCCTTTGACCCTGAACATGAGACTCTATGTACATTAGACGTAGAGTCTTTATACACAAATATACCCCAGAAAGACTCACTATTTGTAATGAAAAACATACTAGACACCAGGACACGTCCCCATAGGGTACCCACTCTATTCATAACACAACTATTAGAGATCTGTCTTACCCAAAACTTTTTCCTTTTTGACACAGAATATTACCAGCAAACACGGGGCTGTTCCATGGGAGCCATTTTCGCCCCTACTCTGGCGATTCTATACATGGACTGGTTGGAAACTCACATCATTTTGTCTAGTAGTAACCCATTCCATCATGGTATACACACCTGGAAGCGCTACATAGACGACATCTTCTTAATTTGGGGTGGCTCCACTGAGGATTTCCCAGGCCTAATACACTGGCTCAATAATAATTGTAATGGGCTTACATTCACTTTAGTCCACAACAAGGACAGTATTCCTTTTCTAGACCTGACCATTCAACATTATGAGGGCACCCTGTATACTTCCTTGTTTAGAAAACCAACAGAAAGGAATACCCTTCTGAGCTACAATAGCTGTCATCCAAGGGCACTGAGGGATAGCCTTCCTTACTCACAGTTCCTCAGACTCAGGAGGAATTGTTTTAGGAAAGAGGATTATTTTACTGAGGCGAATACCCTCTCTGAGAAGCTCAGGTCCAGAGGCTATCCTAAACGCCTGATAAGAAACTCTATGAAGAGAGCTTGGTACTGTCCCCGTGACACTCTTCTAGAGCCTAAGCCAAAACAGACAAATGAAAAAATAGTGTGTGTGACGACTTTCACTACTGTATCTAACCGTGTCAAGCAATGTATAAATAAAAACTGGCACATTCTGAATTCTGGTCCTCTAAATTGGCAAACTCCACTCTTTGCTTTTAAGAAAAGTAAAAACCTCAAAGACCAATTGGTCAGGGCAGCATTACCAACAACGACAGCAGAAATGTCACACTGCATGACCATTGGTCACTACCACCTCTCCGGGGCCACTCGAAATGCGGTTCATGTGTGATTTGTGACTTTGCAATTGAAAGCAAAGAATTTGTGTACAAAAATGTAAGGAATGTACTGCAAACTTTTACTAATTGTAACAGTAGTAACCTTGTTTATGCAATCTTCTGCCCATGCAATTTCATATATGTTGGTCAAACAAAGCAAAAAATTAAACTACGAATATCACAGCATCGGAGCCGTATTAGATGCCAAACTCCAAATGCACCTTTGGTTGAACATTTTCTAAACAAAGGACACACTGAGAATGAGATCCGCTGGACGGTCATCACGCAGGTCATCATACCAACAAGAGGGGGTGATTTAACCCGGATGCTTAACAGAGAGGAATTAAAGTGGATATTGAAGACTGACAGCCTGAACTCAGGGTTGAATTTACAAGAGGAGTGGACTGCTTTATTCTGAGTGTTTAAATTGAACCTGGTATCTTTGAACTGAGCGTCCTAAATTATGCAAAACTAAGGTTTCTGTAAAATTGTATGGCTTAAACTCTGTTTTTCCGAGTATACGGGAAATGATTTTAAAATTGTCACCTTGCATGTTAGTCACCATATAGCATCACTCAAGATGACTATGGTAAAATACACCCCTTGTTTATTTCTATGCCCAAACTTCTCACTAGCACTGCCCAATCACAAACACACCCTCCCCTTTTTCTACTTCCTGGTTGCAGCACACCAGCACGCCAGGGAACATCGTCTTGACCGCCTTTATCGGTAAGTGTACAGCCCTGTGAAGTAACATTCCGGGACGGTAGTTGTGGAATTAAATCCCTGAAATGAGTCCTTATTTTAATACAGGCTTACCCTGGCGTCGACCGGTTACGATTCTGTAACGCGGTAACTACAGCCTGAACTGGGTAAGATTACGTGCATGTTGCTCCTTAAATTGAGCGTCACTCCTACCCGTCTCTCTAATATGCAGCATTATTCCTTATACAGGGCTGCAGAATCGAACTACATGAGTATTAACTCGTACGAAATGATATGCCGCGCACTGCCTCGGTAAGCACCTTTTCACATGAAGGATATTTATTTAAGCTCACAGGCACTACTAGGCTCTCTGTCCACACGTTGCTGGTTACTACAGACAAACCAGACGCATACCCGGAATCCTTTTAGAATATAGACCGGTTTTTGTCAAGCAACCACCGCCCCTTCCGCAATCACAACGCGACACTCGCCACTGTCTAATAGGCACGGGTTAGATGACCTAGACTCGTGACTTTAACATCGAGGGCCACTGTAAAAGCTACCACTGCCTTTCTCATAGTTCTAACGCGGTATTCACCTGGCACACAAAGCCTTGCACGGTGCACAAGAAGTCACAATTCTTTCTTGTTTTTTAGTGTTTTAATTCTCCCCTTTTAAAGTATGTATTTTTCCTTCTTCTAGGCAAATTAAGGTTTAATGAAAAAGGCAATATAACTGTCTGTCCTGATGATGGTTCCCATAACCCTTTAGGGGAACCGAAACGCCGTCGACTTGCTCATGCACCCTATACAGATGTTTGATTGTATAGATTGTTGTAACGGTGCTAATTGATATTTTCTGCACAATGTATTTGTAAACAGAAAAACGCTTGTTTTTGCCTTCAAACCTTTCCTATCTTCACCAACAGTAATCACCCCGCGAGTGCTGGGCACAGGCTTGTGTACCACACAGGGGTTTTGTGGAAGGTATTCTTGTTCTACTTATGTAATTTCTGTTTATTCAGTAAACCTGAAGGACCCCTGTCCGGCTGGACAAGTCTTTCCAAAATATAGATTTGATTTTGTCTATATTTATTGACTGGTAATTGTTTTATGCACGGGACCATTGTTGTTTCAAAAAACTGCTCCCCAAGGTCCCTGGCTGACTGTATTGGGGTCCCTTGTTGTTAAAAAGACTATTACACACTAGGGACTTTTAGGTAGTTTGTAACCCCTAGCTGTAGTATCTAATGAGGACTTATCGGGTCTGTCATTGCCAATTGTAAGTGTACCCTATTAAATGTATCTTTTAACACATAGGACTGACCCTGGGCCTGGTTAGTAGAGCCCAGGCTAAGGTCAGAGTCACTTATCATCAATATCATTCAGTAGAAAATGGGGGTGAACAGGTCAAAAGGATAACTTTATAACAATATACCTATTCAACTTTGCAAGAGGTTTTCAATTTGGTCGTTCTGTTTCGGTGACAATTATAGTATTTGAGCCTCATTTTTCAGAAATCACAACTTATCTCTTTCGGAAGAGGCCATACCCTGAAGAGTAAAAAGCAGAGGTGCATACCCCTAATTTACAGTTGTTGCTTCCTGACAATCATAATCCTTTATGCAAAAGCAATTAAAGGCAGGGAGAGTATCTTCCTTGATGGACGAGATTGGGGGCAAAGACGGCACTGGATTCTTGGAGTGGACAAAAGCTGGACTGCATTGTGCCAAACAAACCTCCTGAGGGTTTTATTCCATATAAGTCATCAAAGGGAGCCTCTTCCTCCAATGCATTAGTATTAGGGCTATGCTGATTCTGCAAGCTCTTTTTTGAATGCCTGACAACCACTTTGATAAGGTTTGCAAAAACCAAATGGAAAATTTCAAGAAAACTCCCTTACATTTTTTCGTGGTTTGTCTCCTCAGTAACATGGAGCCCCCGCTGATCACTTGGGGGAATGTCTGTTTGAGACACCACAGGCAGAGAAAGGGTGCTACCCTTTCCTTACTTTTGACGGTCATTAATTTTCTCCCCTAGCTTTTACTAATACTTCGGATATTTTGAAAATCTCACCATCTGAGAATGAATATCCTTACTTTTGCTGAGACACCCCCAACCCACTGAGGACACACTAACTGTTGAATTTACCTAACTATCAGTTCCTTCTGCCACTAAATCACCCACCTCTCACCAACCCCCCCTACACGAGTAAGCAGGAAATACTAATTAGTACTTGGGATGCCAGATTGCTAAATATTGTGGGTTGACTGGCTAACTCTGAGGCCCTTAAACCATGTTACAGAAGGCCCAGAATTTACACAGTGGACCATTTAGTTGGGGTGAATGTGGTTGATGGTGTGAGAAAAAACGCCTGTCTAATGGTGGAGTTACCACTGCGGTCAACCACATTTCTGCTATCTCAATTACAGGTGAATAAATACGTTGCTCCAACTTTCTTTCAAAGTCCCATTACCAACTGGACTCTGTTAGGCCTTTTCAAATACAAGTGGGTATTCTACCTTAGGGTGAATGCCATAATGCCTCAGACTCCCCTGCTGCAGAACCTTGGGGGCATAGGGACATGCTGGGATCCAAAGATGCTCTTCCATTGCAGAAAGAGAGACTCTGAGAGTAACTGAAAATTCCTGAATAACATCTACTATTCTCAGAAGAGCAGAGCAGTAATTAAGCCCTCTTGCCCTCCCGCAAACGCAGATGAATAGGAGCAGGCCGAAGCAAACGCTGATGAATTGGAGCAGGCCGAAGCAAACGCTGATGAATTGGAGCACACCAAAGGCAACGCTGATGGATAGGAGCCGGCCAAAGCAAACGCAGATGATGTGGTAAAATTACTGGGGAGCCTAGGAATATGGGCACCCAGAATAGTGATAAAAAAACAAAGCAAAACATTTTTTCAAAGGTGATCTACAAAAATATAATGCTTACTCTGAAGGGAAGTTATTAGCTCACAAACTTCAGTACAGTGCTTCTCAAATTGCTCCTTCAGGCCTGCAGACATCATATGGGGTCAACGTCCATCACCAGCATTCAACACCTCACCTTTCTCTCTAAGATGACAAAGCTTTTCTCAGTCTTACATTGCTCTAAACGCCAGGGTTGGTCCACCCTTTGCTGGTGGTTCATCCTGCAGCAAGCAGACAATGGTCCGTTTAGTAACAGAGTGCTGACGCATCCAGATCTACCAGAAACTAAAAAAGTGTGTGGTAACCTTGTTGGCGCCAGAAGTGGTCCAGAGGTTGCGCCATCACTGCAAGAAGTGAGTTGTTCCCATGCTGAGAAGCACTCTTTTCCACTCTGCCTGGTACATTTACCTGGCAAGTAATATTCACACTCTATAGGTGTAAAAATGCCGTATTGTTCTGGGAGTAACAATCTACTATAACATGATTTCACTGTGTGAAACAAGACTTTCATGTTTCCTTATGAAAAACTCTATGAAACCCGAGTTTTAAACAATCTCGAGTAGTGACAACCTAACAAATGTGTCCTTTGGTAAATTCCTGGTGTACACGTTTGTTTAATACTCGTTTAAAAAACACAACCCGGATACTAATGTTTTCTATTGCTAAAAAAACACAGATGACGTGTAACAGTGAGCAGATGTACTCAGAAAATGAATTTATGGACTTCAAAGTTATAACAAACTGCTAAGAGGGGCTCTCCGGCTGAAGCAGCAACAAATTTTACACATTTGAAAATATATCGCCTTCACGCTGCATTTCAAAGGGCAACTGAAAGGCATTTATTGAGATGTGGAAGTCCCTATCCTATGTTCCACCTTACTGCCTGCTGCTGAATGAAGGGAAGATTCAGTGGATTATTGAGGGCAAAGAAGCACATTCTCTTTCTTGTACACTGTTATGACCGGTGCTCTACTAGGAACTGCCCCACTGGTAATCAAAACAAGGAAAAGGAAAAGCGGCCCACTTCTGAGCTACAAGGTACATGCATGCATTGGTCATGTGCACAGCATGCTATAAACAAGATTACTGGTTGCTATGGTTTTATTAATATCGGTATAGTAGTGAAATTTCATTGGATAGCAAAATAATGAGTACCACCTTGTATTTTCATGGTCACAGCACAACGTGAATAACTCATATTAATAGCGAAAAACTCTGACACATTCCCCTTAATTGATCATGTTAACTAAAGAATTTTCTTTTTGGGAGATTTTGAAAATCTTATATTAAAGGCGAGTCTAAATACCCTACATTCCTGACAAATGGTCCTAATGTTTTTTTTCTCTGTATCCCGGAACGTGAAGCCTGTAAAAGAATCGATGGAATCAGGTAGTTTCGTTTTTCATATCACAATAAAGCAATAACAGATGATTCCCTGTTAAATATCGAATGTGAAAATATAAACTGTGTATTTGTAGCATTGGGAAGTCACTGCTGGTTCTACAGTTGAACTGGATTCTTATTCCAACCCTCGCCTGTCAGATGTCACCACACAGAAAATTCAGAGGTGTATTTACAAGCCCCTTGCGCCGCTGGTGCGTCACTTAAAATAGGAAGAAATTATGTGCTGGCAGTGAAAGGGACATGGAAATAAGACCCTTAGTCTTTGATAATGTATATTTTTATGGAGTTGCAGTTAGTGATTGCCCTTAGGGGGCATATTCACAAGGAGCTATCGCCGAATTAATGGAACTTTATTGCAGCCAATGTTGTGATAAATGTACCTCCCCATTCACAAACTGGTGCTAAAAGCCCACAGCACCAGTTTACCATTGATAGCAGCCGCAAAAAATATCGACACAGAGGACCCCGTAACTATCACTAATGAGATGCAGAGTAGGCGTTCCTGTGCCAAAAGCCGTGAAAACACCACACCTTAACATTCACAACGACCAGCCAGATTCTCGATAAGTACACAAAACACGCGATAAGGAGCGTTAGCAGCAGGAAATTAACACCTGCTCTGACCTGGTGTAAAATAATACCACAGCCTGCACCACAGCGGTTCACTAAGCCACTGGAGTCAAGCTATCCTGGCTGAAGACGGCTGATAGACAGAAACCGTTCCTAGGATGCTTGATTCCGGTCCAGGGAAGACATGGCTTGGCAGTTCGGTCTGGACTGTTCCCTTGAGGCGCAGGGTCAAGACTGATTTGCATATGGCCATGTTTGAACTGGGGTGGCTTGGTGAGCAAAATAACGATGGATTAAACCAAGATCTGTGACTGGGGGTGAATGTTTTGCCATTGTGCAACATTCCGTCCATCATCTTGTGTGTTTTGCTGTTCACCCTATGTGGGAAGGGTATGCCCAGACGAGGGTCCCGTGCTCACTAAGCCACTGGAGTCAAGCTATCCTGGCTGAAGACGGCTGATAGCCAGAAACGGGTCCTAGGATGCTTGATTCCGGTCCGGGGAGGACATGGCTTGGCAGTTCGGTCTGGACTGTTCCCATGAGGCGCAGGGTCAAGACTGATTTGCTTATGGCCATGTTTGAACTGGGGTGGCTTGGTGAGCAAAATAACGATAGATTAAACCCAGATCTGTGACTGGGGGTGAATGTTTTGCCATTGTGCAAATTCATCCATCATCTTGTGTGTTTTGCTGTTCATCCTATGTGGGAAGGGTATGCCCAGACGTGGGTCCCCTGCTCACTAAGCCACTGGAGTCAAGCTATCCTTGCTGAAGACGGCTGATAGCCAGAAACTGGTCCTAGGATGCTTGATTTTGGTCCAGGGAAGACATGGCTTGGAAGTTCGGTCTGGACTGTTCCCATGAGGCGCAGGGTCAAGACTGATTTGCATATGGCCATGTTTGAAGTGGGGTGGCTTGGTGAGCAAAATAATGATGTATTAAACCAGGATCTGTGACTGGGGTGAATGATTTGCCATTGTGCAACATTCCGTCCATCATCTTGCGTGTTTTGCTGTTCACCCTATGTAGGAAGGGTATTCCCAGACGTGGGTCCCGTGCTCACTAAGCCACTGGAGTCAAGCTATCCTGGCTGAAGACGGCTGATTGACAGAAACCGGTCCTAGAATGCTTGATTCCGGTCCAGAGAAGACATGGCTTGGCAGTTTGGTCTGGACTGTTCCCATGAGGTGCACGGTCAAGACTGATTTGCATATGGCCATGTTTGAACTGGGGTGACTTGGTGAGCAAAATAACGATGGATTAAACCCAGATCTGTGACTGGGGGTGAATATTTTGCCATTGTGCAAATTTGTCCATCATCTTGTGTGTTTTGCTGTTCATCCTATGTGGGAAGGGTATGCCCAGACTTGGGTCCCATGCTCACTAAGCCACTGGAGTCAAGCTATCTTGGGTGAAGACGGCTGATAGCCAGAAGCCAGTCCTAGGTTGCTTGATTCCGGTCCAGGGAAGACATGGCTTGGCAGTTTGGTCTGGACTGTTCCCATGAGGCGCAGGGTCAATACTGATTTGCATATGGCCATGTTTGAAGTGGGGTGGCTTGGTGAGCAAAATAATGATGTATTACACCCAGATCTGTGACTGGGGTGAATGTTTTGCCATTGTGTAATTGTAATCAGGGAAATCAAATTACTTACAAAACTGTTCAGACCACCAATGGCAGAAACTATATTTTTCATGCCCAGACTTACCATCCGATTCCACTCAAATGGAATATACCCCATTGGGGAGTAAATTAGACTCAAGCCAAACTGCAGTATTGTTGAGGACTATGAGAAGGCAAGAGCGCATGTGAAACCTGTTCCATCACAGAGGGCAAATAGGTGAATGAAAGCAGTTCAAAACATAACTATATTGCACTATAAGCACTGCATTTGGCTTTATAATACATGTATTACTCTGCAGTGGACATTTATTTACTTACATGAGAAGGTAGGGGCTAAGGACTGAAGAGGTACAACTGGTGAAAGCAGGAGGGGAGCTTTATCAAATAGTATAGAAAATAAGTTATTGTAAGAGATCATATGAAATGGTAATTTGCCCCAACAGTTGTTTCATTTTCTGCAAACAGGATTCTTATGAAAAATAACCTTCAGAGATAAACTGAACTAGAGACGAGAATGCCATTCATCTATTTCATTGCACAGTAGCTCAGCCACGGGCCCTGTTAAGATCTATCAAATGTGATTCCAGTGGGAGCGATAGGGTGATACATTCCGACACCTCAACCCACTATGCGGTCCATGCCCTCCAGCATCTATTTGAGAAACGAAAGCGCATGCATTCTCATATATATCTCGCAGATGACCAATAGATCTAATGAAGAAACTAATTCTTTTTCATGACAAAGGAAAATCTTGTACTGTGCATTGTTCTTCACTGTTGAAACTCCCAACTCAGGACGCCATCTCTGCTTTTTTCCCTCTCAGCGGGGCACGCTTCTGTGCATCACTAGCATAGTTCACAGCTTTAATCATCATAATGGCAGGTTTCAGACATTTTGACAGATTAATACCTTTTTTCGGAGTGAAAGCGGATGAAAGACAAAAGCAGTTTCAGTGTCTAACGAGATTCAGATGAAGTGAGATTCTTTTCATTTCTAAGTGGTTCATGATGAATGAGAAATGTTAAAATTCTCGGGAACTATTCAATCAACTAAAGCCAATGCCAATCATCGGTTGAAAGGGGTACAGTCAATATTCAAAGAGACAATACACTTTCTATTTCAAATAATTATTTTCTAATGTTTAAAGATCAATTAAAATTTCCATTGTGATGTGCTATCAAACACTTGATATCTGGATAGGGCTAGCAAAGAAGTGGCCATTGTGCAAGTACTATTCTCAGCACCTGTGCTGTAACTACATGCTATATGAATGTTAAAATAAAGCAATGGAATTTGAAAGAATTCTTTCAGATACCAAGCAACATCCTGCGCTGAGACAACCCGCGACAGGCTATCATGTTTTACTGCCGGGCCTGTCCATGGATGTAACTCTCTTCCACCCACTCTTTCCAGGACTGAGTGTGTCACTTCTTCCTCAAGGAGAAGCTTGGTTTAATCCAGTGGGCCCTATTATCTCCTAATACTCCTTGTTCACCCATAGCATTGAGCACAGTTGGGTTGCTTTCCTGCCATGCTTTCCCTCCTTTATGATTCTTAGCCCTTGCATGATGTGGGGTTTTTAGACAGATTTTATTGGCATTTCATTTAAAAACATTGTCATTATCAAATGTTCAGGATACATTTGCACATTTCCAACTTACAGTTTTGTCTTCTCTGTTCTGTTGTAACAAGAAATCAACCCCCCCCCTTAACGAATCACTTGTTGTGTTCATGTCCTCGCTGCCACATGACCTCATTGGATTCCACTCTTGATTCTGTAACCAAGGAATTCAGCGAGAGGACTCTGAGGCAGGTCCAGGCTGGAAGAGGAGTGTTCAGACTGTCCTCCTCAATTTACTGCTGGGTTCCTGCATTAAACCCTTAAACTCAACATCTTCTTCGAGTGTTTACTTTGCAACATCACTTAAGTGCAGTTTAGTGTTCCTAGCAGTGCATGTTCATGTCTTCAATTCTGTCTTTTGCTCTCATTTGGGGTTCACTTGTAGTGAGGAAGTTTGTGTGCTTCTGAGAGAGCGCAATTTGAATAAAAATCATGTCTGCATCATATTCACAAGCCTGTAGCGTAAAATTAGCCTATGTAACTTAAGAAGTGAGAATATGTATCTGTATTTACTCTAGAGTGTTATTAGAATTAGAAAGGCCTGTATACATGGTGGGCTAATGTAGAAATGTGTGAAATGCTTAGGAACATTAGAACGTGCTAAACAGAATTCATGTATGCAGTTACTAATTGGAGAAAGAGATGAAATGTAAAATGAAGAAACTTGCAGACCACATAGCACTGTGTAAGAACGAAAGGGTACCATTGTATCTTTCATGTAACATGGATTCGATATTATTCAATGATTGCTTATTATATATATGTGTGTGTTTGAAGCCATATCTTATAGAAGAGTTTTGTATAATTATAAAATGATATTAACATGTTATTCTAAGCTAAAGAAGTAAGAGTTCACCAAGTGCAGTCCACTGCATATAATTCAGTGGGCTTGGAGAGATAGGGGATAGCTTTGATCTGCACGTGCGAGCCAGGAGTCAAAAGTCTCGTTAAATTAAATTGTCAATGCTGGTCGAAGTTTTATGGCCTAGTGAGATAAGGGACGTTTGGAATTTGGGGCCCTGTTTCGAAGTGTCTGTTTCCAGGTGCAAGGGGGGTACCAATCACAAACGTAATGAATAGAGCTTTGTTTGAGGAGATAGGCTCTGGTCTGGAGGAGTCGACCGGAATGTCATGGGGGTACCAGCACGATGGAGACGGCGCCTGGGAAGCAAGGTCAACTTAACAGACGATTCGAAGAAACGAAACTGTGGAAAAAACCAGAAGCAGGACCACGTGAAATGTGTACGTGGTGGGCGTCTCAAAGGGGCGTTTCACCCATACTGTGTTTTTGTATTAGGGACAGCACCCCGGGGAGAAGGCAGAGCAAATGGCCTGAGGACTCTTAGAGAGCAGATGGGTAGGCAGAAAGGGTACTTCTACGCGACATAGGTTTCCATCAGAGACTAAGAGAGTTTGAGCTTCTTCGGAAGTCAAACGGCTGACACCTTTTTAGGTAAAGATTCGCTAAGTAGGGATGTCATCTAGCATAGAGTAGGGACAGTTTAACCTGTTTCATTTTTCTGTAAATGTTGCTTCAGATCCATTTAGTATCAATGATATTCAACTTGTTGATCTTCGAATTAGTTTTGATTGTTTTCTTCTGTAGATTGAGATTTCTGAGGGAATTCATGTTCCTTCTTGTACCTGTATACCTGTTGAACCTTATATTGAGGTGCTTGTACTTGCAACTGATTTTGGTTTTATGATAAACCTTTAAACTTTTACTGTCGTAAGTGGTTCTTTAGAGTTGCGTCAGTCTATGGGGTTGATTTAACCTATGTGGGTTTGCCTTTTACTCAATGACAGTCAATAACCGATCCGAAAAGGGATTAAATGAGATAGGCATCTAGGTGATCAGATAAGAGATCAAAATCTCATTTCCCGCAGTTGGTAGCAGAGGATGGTTGGCTTCTTGAGGAAGGCGACCTAGGTTAGGTCTAGATTACCCCAAGGCCCCTAGTCATCGACGACCAGAAGAAGAGCTACCTGCCGAAGAAGGTGCCGACGGGGCGAGAGAGAAAAAGCAGCAGAGTCGGTCGAGAGTGAGTATAAGGGTCATGCGTTGCCAGATTGCGGTGTTTTGTGTTGTACCTGTGTTGTAATGTCAAGCGGAGTTTAATGCCTGTAGTGTGAGTGTGAGACGGTTGTGAGCGCGCGCAACCGGTGAAAATCTTAAGTCCAGAGAAGGGCTTGAGTGGTTCGGGTGTATCGGACATCCAGAGTAATTGTCTACCGTTGTGAAGGGGGTCATGAGGTACCATTGATCGCCCGTAGGACCGTGATAGGGGGAACGTCAGAGTGAGTGTATGAGTAACGGACGTTTACTGTGTGTAAGTAACCTATCAGTTAAGGCGAGCGTCTGAACGTTAGTGAAAGACGTCTCGTCAGTTGAGGTGACAATTACAGTTAGACTGTGGACGTACAGTCAAGGAAAGTGATCGCTTGGTCGGAAGTAGTCATTTTTCGGTGTATGAATGGGACGCATGCAAGACCGGGAGATGAGCTGAGAAAGGAGGGGAACTGCTGCAAAGGGGACGAGTGACGTCAGAGTGAGCCGCGCTGGGATTGGCTGGTTGGTGTAGAGCCGCGCTGGGATAGGTTGGTCAGCGAGAACCGCGCTGGGATAGGTTGGTCAGCGAGAGCCGCGCAGGGATTGGTGGTTCGCCATCGGGAAGTAAATAAGGAAGGGAATTAAGGAAATTGTAGAGTCTTGAAAATGAAGTGTTTTAAATGTCTAAGGGCGATCTTTAAGAGAGACAGAGGGAACTCGTATGCGGGGGAAGAGGCCCCACCGGAGGGCACACCAGCTTATTACATGGCTGTGAATGTTGGGCTACACTCGATACTGTGGATCTCCGAGTGGAGCAAGTTAACAGAGGGAAACGAGGAACTGACGTTCCCGAGGTACGGGACGTTTAGGTTAGAAGCATTGAACCAGCTGAAAGTGGTAATGCTCGCAACGAGACCTCTACCCAGGCCAACACAATTCGAAGCCCTCAATGCATGGTTCAGGGCGGCGTACGACAGGAGCCTGAACAGGCGCCAAGAAAGAGTGAGACGATCGGTAAGAGCAGTACAGGATGCTAAATGGGATGATGAGGCTAAAAAGTGGAGAGTACAGAGAATAGACGCAGACAAGCTGTACCCAGTGCTAGAGGTTACGGGAGAAAGGAAACCTCCAGAAGAGGATGAGGAGAGCGAGACGGATGATATTCTGATAGATAGGCTATTATCAGACAGGCCACCTCCGTACAACAGAGAAGCCGAACGTCCCGAACTCCAGCAGGGGGACGGGGCTGGGAAGGGGGAATATAGACCGCTCCCCATATCAGATTGGGAACCCAAGAAAGGTGAGGAAATACCTCAACCTAGTCCAGTACAGAGAGTAGTAGGAAGGTTTGTGGTACAGAAGGTGCCGGAAACGGAGTGTGCAAGGTCGTATCAACTGCCGGATGCTCTACAAGTACCTGTTACCATAGGTCCTGTAGTGTCAATCTACAACCCAGAGAGAGCTCAGGAGGAGGAACAGGCACGGTGGGACAGGGAAAGGGCAGAGATGGAAAGTAGGAATAATACGATCAATTCCCAAAGGCAGTTGCTAGGACCAAGGAGTCGGAGTACCCCATTGGATTCAGCAATGGATCCTTTAATAGAGCAGGGGGGTCAGAGAGGACAGATGGATCTGAGGGGACCGCGACCGAAATCCTTTAAGGAGTTAAGGGAGTACTTGAAGGAATGGGATGCTGCCGTAGAGACTCAGAATAAAAGAATAGAAACAGAAGCCGAATGGAGAGATCAAGATAACAGGATCCTCTCTCACTGCGGAGCTGGCGAAAGCAGTCCGGAGTGGGAGAGAGGGAGTCAAGGAAGCAAAGGAGATACTTGCCATACCATTGGTGGCAATAGACAAATGTGTGAAGACAAGAGTACAGGATGTGGGGGGGTGCCTCGCCCCATCCTTAGTGAGGGAGAACGAAGAACACAGGAGTACCGAAATAGTTACAGGTGCAATCACCATATACCGGGCGAAAATGTGCAACATTGGAGTCACGGGAGTATGGGGAGTCGCGAAAGGTCTCACCATGTATCCGGTGATCACGGACGGGATCGCGGAGACATGGAGGGCTGTGAGGGACCTTATCGTTTACTGAGTGACACCAGACAGCAAGGGAATTGTGGTGACTTAGAACATAACGGGGGATCCTATCTTGCATCTAGAGAGACAGAGCCGAAAAGACAGAATGGAGTGGTGGGAGATAGGACACTGTTTCACCATACACCTAGGGAAGATGGAAAAGCATGGGACTTAGAAAGGTGGGAACAAAGAGAATCAAGGAGGACCCCTCATAGCTCACCTGTGCCTAGACGTAGGACTCGGAGTTGGGACGAGAGGGAGATTAACGGACCACCTAGGAGTGAGGTACTGAGAGCTGAGGTAAAAGCGAAAAGGCTCGATGTAACCAGTCTAAAATCAGATCTAGATGAAATAATAGACGGCACATTGCCAATGGAAAGGATCGATCTGTATGAACAGGATGAAATACTGTTTATGGCTAAGGATATTACTCGGAAAGCGAGGTCAGTCCATGAAAAACTATCTGAGTTGGCAACCAGGTATATGATAGACTTATCAAGAACAAAAGCCTTACAGGGTAACCATAGGCTGAATTGCACGGATCAGGATCTAGATGAACGTAGGACGATTGGACTGAAAATACACATAAAGGAACTGATCCTGGGTATAAGAACGTGGAGGGATTTGGATAAATGGGAGGAAAGATGGTCCAAGAGGGGGACCGTCAGAAGGAGTACAATCGGAATGTCCCCAGATGGAGGGCCACCGCGGATGGAAGCTTTCCCTTTGCGAGAAATCGCGAATGGAAACTATGTGCATGTGCCCTGGAGTAGGGGGGATCTAGTGGCATTTACCAATTCCTTCCCCAAGCTAAGGGAAAATCCCGTAGAGTGGTACAAACAGGTAGAGAGGTTTGTGAAGATCTCTAAAGTGCTGTGGGTCGATTTGAACACCCTATTTGACATTGTAGTGCCAGGGGATTTGTGGACGGCATGTAAGCTCAGTGTTGAATGGCCCATCTGTGAACCGGATAGGGATGCCCTGATGAATGGACCGTCAGAGAAAGTTATGGAGAAGTATGAGAGGGTAATGGCATGGTTGAAAGAGAAGGTGCCGTTGCAGGACATAGACTGGGTTAAAATAGATCGAACCACTCAGGAACCTAAAGAGACCGTTCACGAGTATTATGAGAGGTTGCTGAAAGCATTCAAACAGTACAGTGGGTTGGACGTAATGGATCCTAAAGACATAGGACAGTTTGTGTCAAAGTTCGTTCTAGGCTTGAGACCTGACATAAGCTTAATGATCCAACAGCATTTGATTTGTTGGCAAAACAAACCCTTAGATGAAATCCTGAGGTATGCAAGGTACTGCAGCGATGAAATAGACTCGAAAGCAAAGAAACTTAAGGAGAAGCTGATGTTGGTACAGATGCAGTCAGCTGGAAAGGGTGGACAGCGACAACAGGGAACCGGAACTCTAGGGAAAAAGCAGAATAATCAAAGTAAAGACGATGAGAACAGACAGAGACCTAGGGTAGATATCGCGACACTGAAAAAGACGACGAGGTGCCATCAGTGTAACGAGGTGGGACATTGGAAACACGAGTGTCCCTATAATGTCGAGACGAGGGAATTAGAACCGGAGGAGGACGATGTTCAGAGCAGTCTGGTGAAGGGAACAGCGATACCGAAGGGAAAGTTTATCAAAGGGGGGACTCAGACTCCTCGAGCTCAGTTCCCTCAACCGCCTCGTATTGCAAATGGAGGGAAAACCTATAGACAACTGCCACTGTTCGTAGGAGGAGAGGAATGTTATTACGTTGATCCCCTTAAGGGACAAAGAGTGAATAGAGAAGAAGACTGTACCCTAGGGGCAGCCCTGGAGGTAGACCAGAGAGGACCATATGTGGAGGCTGAGGTGGCTGGATGTCCTACGACCTTTTTGGTGGATACGGGGGCCACTCGATCCACTCTAAGATCGGCGGTGGTCCCAGGTCTGCCAATGTCGGGAGAGACGATCCAGGTGGTAGGAGTCGCAAATAGGAGAATGACGAATCCTCTGACAGAACCAGTGTCGGTGAAAATAGGGAAATACAGTGATGAGCACCAATTTGTAATTTGTGATTCCAGTCCTGTGTGTCTGTTGGGAAGAGATCTGCTTTGTAAACTGAATTGTACAATATATTGCGCACCTCAAGGAGTAGAAGTGCAGACTAACGATGATGATGCCGATTTTAAGGTTGCAAACTCACAGGTATGCGTGGAACTATACCCTACCTTGACGGTGGAGGAGCTTCCATGGGACTTGAGAGATGCGGTGTCAGCTCAGGTGTGGGATTTTACTGGAGAAGAAATAGGACTGATCAAAGGGGTAGAGCCGGTAAAGATCATGGTAAAACCAAATGCCGAGTATCCAAGAACACCCCAATACAAGTTGACCCCGGAGACGATTGCAGGAATAAAGCCAGTGATCGAATCAATGATTAAACAGGGAATACTGAAGGAGATCGTGGGAAGTCCATGTAACTCCCCGATTATGGGTTTGCAGAAGCCTAGTGGGAAGTACAGAATAGTGCAAGATCTTCGAAAGATTAATAATATAGTTGTTTCATGTTGTCCAGTGGTACCGAATCCATCAGTGATACTGTTCCAGATACCATTCCAAGCTGAATGGTTCACGGTGATAGACCTGTGCCAGGCCTTCTTTTCAATCCCCCTAGATGAGGAAAGCCAATATCTTTTCGCTTTTAAGCTGGAAAATCGCGTTTTAACATGGTGTCGTATTCCCCAGGGGTATACAGAAAGCCCATCGATTTTTAACCAGCTACTGAAGAAAAATCTTGAAAGTCTAGTACTGCCCATGAACTCGGTTCTGGTCCAGTAGATAGACGACCTACTTGTGGCGTCAGAAACTGAGGAAGCTTGCAAAATAGACACCATCACCTTACTAAATCACTTGGCCGAGAACGGACACAAGGTGTCTCCAAGTAAATTGCAGTATTGTCTGACAGAAGTGCAATACTTGGGCCACAGGATTGAAAAGGGAAAACGGAAAGTGTCTCCAGACAGAATAGAGGCGATCATGAAAATGAGTGCGCCCACAACACAAAGAGAAGTCAGGATGTTTCTAGGAATGGTCGGTTATTGCCGGCAGTGGATAGCCAACTTTTCACTGAAGGCAAAACCTTTACAAAAACTGACGCACAAGGGGGTGAGCGATCCGGTACCATGGGACAAAGATTGTTTGATGGCGTTTTTGCAGCTGAGGGAGGACTTGTTTCGTGCCCCGGCTTTAGGAATGCCTTATTACGAGAAGCCATTCTTGCTTTATTGCTGTGAAAGAGAAGGTTGTGCTTTGTCAGTTTTGGCCCAGATACACGGAAATGCCCGTAGACCAGTCGCATACTTTTCGGCTACCTTAGATCCAGTAGCCGCAGCGTTGCCCGGATGTCTCAAATCCGTTGCTGCAATGGGTGTCAGCATTGAGAGGTATGAAAACGTAGTCATGGGACATCAGTTAGTGGTGTATGTACCGCATTCTGTAGAATTGTTAATGACCAGGACCAAGACACAGCATCTGACGAATAGCAGGCTCACTCGCTATGAGCAAGTCATATTGGCTGCTGAGAATGTGACCCTAAAAAGATGCTCTGTTTTGAATCCTGCCACTTTGATGCCACTTCCAAATGATATTGATGATGAAGTTTGTACAGATCATGACTGCCTTGATGTGACTGAACTATGCACCAAACCGAGACCAGATATCGTAGATGAGCCATTAACTGACCCCGATGAAATATTCTTTGTTGATGGTTCATGCGTAAGAGACGATATCGGTCAGCTGAGAGCAGCTTATGCCGTTTGTACAATTACCGGAGTTGTGGAAGCTGCCTGCCTGGAAGGAGTACACTCCGCTCAGGTAGCTGAAATCATTGCTTTGACCCGTGCCTGTTTGGCAGGCAATAAAATTCGAGTCACCATATACACCGATAGCCAGTATGGTTTCGGGGTAGTTCATGACTATGGGCAGTTATGGTCTCAAAGAGGTTACATGACCTCCTCAGGCTCTCCTATTAGGAATGGAGAGTTTGTGAGATTATTGCTAGAAGCATTGCAAGGTCCAGCAGCTATTGCAGTTGTTAAATGTACCGCGCACACAAAAAACACAGATTTTGTGTCGCAAGGTAACAGGTATGCGGATGAAGTCGCACGTTACTGTGCGGAGCAGGGGTACTCTCTCACAGAGGTAGAAGTGGGGGGAATACAGGAAAGGACTGAATTGACTATGTTGTTGGAAACTGTAGACACGTGGGATGAATTGAAATGTATCCAAGAGAATGCACCTGATTTTGAGAAAAAGGCATGGGAGACAGCTGGTTGTACCAAGAGTGAGATGGATTTTTGGATCTCTGCAGATGGGAGAGCAGTTTTACCAAACGAACTCGTTAGTCCAATGGCAAGGAGATTGCATGGACCAGCACACATAGGTAGAGATGCCATGGTAAGGGTATTCAGACAAACGTGGTACAACCCGAAGTTTAGAGTAGTGGCAGAAGCTGTATGTCAGCGTTGTGTAATCTGTCAACAACTGAATGTAGGAAAGAGAACACCAGTCACATTGAGCCACATAGGGAGGTCTGGGGGGCCTTTCAATAGAATGCAATTAGATTTTATTGAAATGCCCAAGTGCAATCGACTCAGAAACGTCCTAGTGATTGTCTGTATATTTTCCAGATGGGTTGAGGCTTACCCCACACGTAGGTGCGACACACTTACAGTAGCAAAACTGTTGCTTAGAGAACTGATCCCGAGGTTTGGGGTGCCGGCCTCTTTGGAATCAGATAGAGGGACACATTTCAACAGCGAAATAGTGAAGATGCTATGTTCAGCCCTAAGTATAGACCAGAAGCTCCACTGTAGTTACCGACCAGAAGCTTCGGGGATTGTAGAGCAAATCAACAGCACCATCAAATCCCGACTCGCCAAAGTTTGTTCATCGACATCCCTGAGCTGGCCTGATGCACTTCCACTTGTCCTCATGAGCATACGTAGCACACCAGATAGAAGGACAGGTCTCTCCCCACATGAGGTGCTAATGGGGAGGGCTATGAGACTGCCATCGGTTCCAACTGCAGCACTGTTGAACATCACAGATGATTTGATCCTGGACTATTGCAAGGGACTATCTGACGCCATTCATTCTGTGTCCCTTCAGGTGCAGGCTGCAGAGGTTCCATCAGCTCAGGACCTGTGCCATGACCTGTGTCCGGGGGACTGGGTCCTGGTGAAGAAACACGTCAGGAAGAACTGTCTAGACGTGCGCTGGCGTGGACCATTCCAAGTCATATTGGTCACGAACACGGCAGTAAAGTGTGGAGGCTTGCCCAACTGGATCCACGCCTCACACACCCGAAGAGTTCCAGCACCTCTGGAAGAAACAGCTCCTCTCTCGGATGAAAATCCAGCTGAAAGCGGAGAAGCCACAGAGAGGGAAAGCCAAGCTGTAGAGGTGAATGAAGAGGCTGAGGCCGTGTCTGACCAGGCCGAGGACGGTCAATACACCAGTGAGACCGAAGCTGCCTCAGAAGGTGAAAGTAGCTGGGAGTTCGAGTCAGACACCGACCAAGCTGTAAGTGGTCAAGAGACGAGTGCAAGAACAAGGAGCAGGAGGACAAGGAGTGGAGAAGCTAGCTGGCCGGAAAGAAGGAGAAGGTCAAGCTTGAGAGCAAATCCAGAGAGAACCCTTGTCCCGATTTCTGAAGATTCAGATCTAGACGAAGGTGCAACGGACTCAGGCTCCGAGAGTCCGAGAAGATCAAGGAGGGTACGTGTGCCCTGCAGAAGATACGCCACCCCTGAGTGGACCTACCTAGCAGCAGATGTCTTGGGGACAGAGATCCGGGAGGGTGAGGGAAGTGCAGGTGACCAATCTCGATCCAATTGTAACGGTGGAAGTACGGCTGTTGACACCTGGAATCGAAACTGAAGGGTTACTGACATTCACACTCCCCGTTCCCCTTTACCTAAGTCGGATCAAAGACCTGGTGCTGAACAGATTAGAATTTCCAACTTTGGGTCATCCAGTACCAGCACATGAAGAAACCATCCTTCGTTTAGAACTGTTGGAATATGCCATTAGAGCTGCTGGCACTAGAATTATCGTAGATACATAAAGACTTTTGTAATTAAGCCATAAAGAAAGAAGATAACCTAGCGCCGAGTGGAAAGAAGAAGAAAATTAGGGATTTCATTTAGAGGACGGAGAAGGGCTAGGGCTGTCTGTTGCTGAAAATAAAAGACTTTGTTGAAAAAGAGACATTGTTGGTTAAGAGTGCTTCACAGACTGAGAAAACAAATAATCTGAACGAAGATCTAAAAGAGAATTTTCCTCGAAAAGGGAAGAGCTACGCTGTCTGATAACATGGAGACTGGCAGTCCAAACCGAAAGGCCAAATGCATAATAGGCACACTGATAGCAGTAGTAATTTCTCTCATAATCACAGTAGTTACAGTATCATACATAGTAGGACATGCAAGTGTAAAAGAGACAACAGATGTAAAGCCTGTAACGACTTTGAAACCTGCTCTTGTTGGAGAGAAAGAAGAGAGCAATGTGATACGTGAAAAGGCGTTACTGGCAGATGAAGCCCGTAGGTTACACATAGATGAGTTGCAGGGAAATTTCAGGACAAACGCATATGCCAAGTTATTGTACGAGTATATTGATGCCATGGAGGCCAAAGATTGTTATGTCTGCATGCAATTGCCGGCTTCTGTAGATGAAGGCATCAGATATCATCACCTTCCACTGACATATGGGATAACATGTAAGTTATTGCTCAATATATTTTATGGTCGAGGAGGGTTTGAGTACTACTTTTCAAATTATGATTCGGTACTGCCGGAAGTCCCGAATTATAAGCAAATGAATAAGTGGGACTACTACAAAAAGGAAGATAGACTAGCAAAATTCTTTCTTCCTTGGGATACATTAGATACTTCATATGCACGCCGAAATAATCTGACTTGCAAAGTGTCAGAGATTGAGAAAAAGTTCATTGGACAAGTTGATGACCGTTACAGGAGGCAGAAGATTCTGAAAATGTCAGGACAATGGAAAACAGATTGGACCGAAGAGGAAAAGGCACACAAAAAGAAGGGTAGTAATGGTCCAATAGCACTAGATAGAACACAGAAAGGAAAGTTATGTTTGACTCGAAGCAAGACATACTATGAGAGTGTATTTGTAGGTGAAGTTAGTTGTGAACATGTTTTTCGGTTAGAATATTACACGAAAGATTTCATGAAAGGGATGCAAGTGATTCCTAATGTATATTTTGTATGCGGAAGAAATGCCTATGTTAAATTGCCGGACAATTGGTATGGTTCATGTTATTTGGCAATTGTCTTCCCCAAAATATACCATGCAAAGGATTTAGAAATCATAGAGGGAAAGGCTTCGACAAGAGGGAAAAGGGATGTAGGAGATGCTGAGGTAGTTGGAGACGTATTTGGAGCCATGTTTCCTCTTTTAGGGTTGATACTTAATGATGTCAAGATCAGGAGATTAGCTACAGTTGTAGATAGATTGTCTGCCAGTACTGCAAGGTCATTGATGCTAGTAGAAGGAGAAATGCAATCGATTAGGGCAATGGTTCTTCAGAACCGTCTTGCTTTAGATGTTCTGTTAGCAAAAGAGGGCGGAGTCTGCAAGGCTCTGAAGGTCCAGGAATGTTGCACTTACATTCCAGACAATTCAAAACCACTTGAGAAGGTTATACAAAATATTACTAAGATACATCGAGAAATCGAAGATTTCACAAAGACAAATGTTTGGGAGAAAGTAGGTCATGGAATGGGTAAAGTTGGAGGTTGGTTTGCCAATCTCGGTAAAAGCGTTGTTTGGTATATCTTGAAACCCATCTTCATAATATTGATTTGCATAATCGTATTGTGGGGTTTAGTGAGACTGTACAAATGGTATAGATCAAACCGGTTGCAAAGGTCCATGAGAGAGCAAGAAAGGAGATTAGCTGCTTTACAAGATCATCAATATAGAAGTCTGAGAGCTCTCGAAACGATAAAAAGGGGGAGCCTTGCAACCAGTTCTGTGTAAACTATTCAAATTGAGGTGTTAGTGATGACCCCTAGAGGTCATCAAAGGGGGGAACTGAGAGAGCGCAATTTGAATAAAAATCATGTCTGCATCATATTCACAAGCCTGTAGCGTAAAATTAGCCTATGTAACTTAAGAAGTGAGAATATGTATCTGTATTTACTCTAGAGTGTTATTAGAATTAGAAAGGCCCGTATACATGGTGGGCTAATGTAGAAATGTGTGAAATGCTTAGGAACATTAGAACGTGCTAAACAGAATTCATGTATGCAGTTACTAAACGGAGAAAGAGATGAAATGTAAAATGAAGAAACGTGCAGACCACATAGCACTGTGTAAGAACGAAAGGGTACCATTGTATCTTTCATGTAACATGGATTCGATATTATTCAATGATTGCTTATTATATATATGTGTGTGTTTGAAGCCATATCTTATAGAAGAGTTTTGTATAATTATAAAATGATATTAACATGTTATTCTAAGCTAAAGAAGTAAGAGTTCACCAAGTGCAGTCCACTGCATATAATTTAGTGGGCTTGGAGAGATAGGGGATAGCTTTGATCTGCACGTGCGAGCCAGGAGTCAAAAGTCTCGTTAAATTAAATTGTCAATGCTGGTCGAAGTTTTATGGCCTAGTGAGATAAGGGACGTTTGGAATTTGGGGCCCTGTTTCGAAGTGTCTGTTTCCAGGTGCAAGGGGGGTACCAATCACAAACGTAATGAATAGAGCTTTGTTTGAGGAGATAGGCTCTGGTCTGGAGGAGTCGACCGGAATGTCATGGGGGTACCAGCACGATGGAGACGGCGCCTGGGAAGCAAGGTCAACTTAACAGACGATTCGAAGAAACGAAACTGTGGAAAAAACCAGAAGCAGGACCACGTGAAATGTGTACGTGGTGGGCGTCTCAAAGGGGCGTTTCACCCATACTGTGTTTTTGTATTAGGGACAGCACCCCGGGGAGAAGGCAGAGCAGATGGCCTGAGGACTCTTAGAGAGCAGATGGGTAGGCAGAAAGGGTACTTCTACGCGACATAGGTTTCCATCAGAGACTAAGAGAGTTTGAGCTTCTTCGGAAGTCAAACGGCTGACACCTTTTTAGGTAAAGATTCGCTAAGTAGGGATGTCATCTAGCATAGAGTAGGGACAGTTTAACCTGTTTCATTTTTCTGTAAATGACGCTTCAGATCCATTTAGTATCAATGATATTCAACTTGTTGATCTTCGAATTAGTTTTGATTGTTTTCTTCTGTATATTGAGATTTCTGAGGGAATTCATGTTCCTTCTTGTACCTGTATACCTGTTGAACCTTATATTGAGGTGCTTGTACTTGCAACTGATTTTGGTTTTATAATAAACCTTTAAACTTTTACTGTCGTAAGTGGTTCTTTAGAGTTGCGTCAGTCTATGGGGTTGATTTAACCTATGTGGGTTTGCCTTTTACTCAATGACAGTCAATAACCGATCCGAAAAGGGATTAAATGAGATAGGTATCTAGGTGATCAGATAAGAGATCAAAATCTCATTTCCCGCACTTCTCTCTCTCTCTTATGCTCTTTGGGCTGTCTTCCCATTGTGCCTGTCCAGTGATGGTGAGCTTGATTCGGCATCTCCTGTGCTGTCTAACTCTGGTGCCCAAATACCACCTAGCAGCCTCCCCCAAGCCCTTGCCGTTTCCAGGTTCCTTATACCTCGTCTTGCTTCCATTAATAGGATTCTGCTTTCTGCACCCACTCATTTATCTTATTATCTTTTGCAGGTCTCTATTCTCTGTCTCCCCGTCGACTTCCGATTCTTAGCGATTTCCCGCTAAGCTAATATATATGCAAGGTCCTGAAACCTCCCAGTAACTTTCGTCTTGGCCGTATGTGGGAACCAGCTCAGTATGCAGTGGTCCAGTGTATGTGGTATCGCTCTATCTATTGTACTTTCGATAATGCTTATCACCTCCTCCCAAAAGACACGCAGGCTAGGAGAGTCCCATAACATGTGCAGTACATGCGCCTCTTGTTCCCCGCATCGGGGCAGGCCGCTGCCTCTGCTTGGAAATATCGTCTGATTCGTGCTGGTGTAAGGTACGCTCTATGTTAGACGTTGTCATTTATCATCTCAAGTCAAGCATTCCTAGATATCTTAAGGGCTCTTTCCACAATCAGTACCCGCTGTTCCTCCTCCCACTGAAGCCTCAATTGCCCCATCGGCCTCTGGATGTCACTCCTGATTGCCCTGTAAATTCAGGATGCCGTTTTAATTCTACCGGCCGACAGGACCATGTATCTACAGCAGTCTAGTGCCCTTGGTTCTACAGATACAGTGCCCCAATGTTTCTTAACACCGTGGTAAGGGCTCTATGCATCAATAAATGGCCTCGCCGAAGGTCAAACTCCTTTCAGAAGTCCTCAAAAGGAAGCTCCAACTACCGCCGCTCCTGCTTCCCTCCAGTCGTCTAGTCCCATCCAATTTCCTACATGCAGCAAGAATCTGAGCATTTCCAGAGGTAGGTCTGGGGAGTAGGGGATTCTGCATCTGGTGCGCTGCAGCCATCTGGCCCAGGGCTGCATCACTGTTTTTGTCTCTTTAGTTCCCATGCACGGCCGTTGCTTCAGTCTCAATTGTATTCTCACCAGATCTGGAGACTTTGGAGAAAATGGGCATTGTGTCCCTCCTGGATTCCTACTGGCTGCCAGCCACCTCACGAGCCATTGGGGATGCGCTGCAAGGTAATATGCCTCAAAGTCTGGGACCTTCCATCCCCCGTCGCTGTGGAGCACTGCATTGTGGTTAGGGCTACTCGCCTGTGCCCTGCCCCCATACAAACATTATTATTTGTGATTTTGAATCTTGAAATATCATGCTCGTGAATCATACCAAAAGAGTCCCAAAGATGTAAAGCAGGCACAGGAGAGCCACCATTTTCAACAGGGCTACTGTGCCTGCTACAGACAGCGGCAGGTAGCCCCAGAACTTCATAGAGGAGCGGAGGGATCGTATTCCCCAACCCACATTGCCCTCTACAAAGTTCTGTGTTATATTTCCCCCCCTAAATACTCAAGGCAGGTAGGCTTCCATTGTAGACATCTCAATCCATCCGGATGAAGCCTGTCTGCTGTTGAGGGGAACAGTCTAGATTTTTGTCAGTTCACCCTCAGTCCCGAGACCTTACTGAACTCTTCTAGCATACTTTTGGCACCACATTGATCCTCCTCTGTGTCTCGGAGAAAGAGGAGTAGATCATCCACATACAGAGCGATATGATGGCGGATCTCATTTACCATCAGCCCTACATAGTCCTGCCCCAGCCGGGCGTGACACGCCAATGTCTCCAAGGCCAGGGCAAATAACAGTGGGGATAGAGGGCATCCCTGTCTTGTACCCCTCTCCACCATCTGACTCTGGGATATAATCTTCCCCGTACACACTCTGGCCCTCGGATCTGCAGATAGTAATTTTACCCATCTCACGAAGTCCTCGCCCAGGCCTATCTGCTCCAGTACTTTGTACGGGTATCGTCACTCTACGCTGTCAAATGCCTTTTCTATAGCCACTGTAAACACTGCGTTGTGTGGAGAAAAGTCTCCTGAGACCTCTGATGTTAATGGCAGTATTCCTTTGCAGAATAAAACCCGCCTGATCCGCATGTACCAGCTTGGACATATGCAGTAACAACCTGGTAGCTATAATCTTGCTCATATTTTATAGTCCATGTTAAGCATGGACAGCGATCTACAGGCTATTCTGTCATGAGCTGGCTTCCCCTGTTTAAGGACAGGGACTATAAAGGCTTTTCTAGTCGTGTCCGGTAGTATTTGTAGTTCTCTGGTTGCCTCGTATAGCGAGACCAACCTAGGGGCTATCCCTGACGCATACGTTGAATAGAATTCGGAATGTAATCTGTCTGTTTGATGGCTATTTATACCTCTCACAGGGAGATAGCTTCCCCTAAGTCCTCCTACTCCTCTGATTCTAGTCGCGGCAGTCTTAGCCTCTCTAAATATTCCCCTACTACTGTCTCATCCCCGCACTGGGAGGCTCTGCGATACAGTCTGCTGTAGTACTGGTTAAAGTTATTGTTAATCCCTTCCTCAATATATTGTCTGTTTCCAACTTTGTCCTCCATGGCTGGCCGACCCACTGCTATTTGGGTGTGCCAGCCATGACAGCAAGGTACTATCGATAGTCAAAACAGAGCAGTCGCTCAGTCTGTCGGAATACCGTCTCCCGTGCCTCCTGAGGTTCCGTATACAGCTCTGGGTGCCCCGGTCACCACTGTTTCAAATCTCTAGGCTCCCTTTCACCTGTCAGGACTTCTGATGTGAGCATGCGTCTGACCCCCGCAGTCTCTGCTATGCAATGGCCTCTCAGCTCCACCTTGAAAGCATCCCACTTTGGCAAGGGAGAGGTTGCCGTCCAATCAATATCCTGGAAATATTGTGTAATCTTTTGCCGGACTCCTCCTCTAAAAACCTGATCTTCCAAAGACTCTGGGCATAGTCTCTAGGTATAAATTTCTGGGTTAGGGCCTGTCCACCTAAGCCCCATGAGGAAGGGATTAGAATCCGAGATTGTCTTGGCCAGGTATTTAACCAGATGGACCTGGCCTTGCATATCTGAGGTGCACAGGAATGTGCCCAGTCATGCATGTACCTCATGTGTCGCTGAGGAGTCCCTGTCTAAGGGATTTGGGGTTCTCCAAGAATCCACCAATCCCCACTGTCCCTGCAATTCCTTGAACGCCCTTGCATTACAAGTCGTCAGGAAGTCCTGCTCTGGCGAATGAGACCTGTCAAGGGTTGTGTCCACCACAATATCAAAATCTCCAGCAATGATCACTGTGGAAGTCAAGTGTGGAGCTAGTTGTCTGGTCAGTCGGGCCAGAATATTTACCTGTTTGACATTTGGGGCATATATGTTTACTGCACTCAGCGCTCTGCCTTCCAGTCTCTCTCGCACTACAACATATCTGCCTTTAGGGACAGTCAGCGTATCTGTTAGCTGGAAAGCACTCCGGACCTTATCCAGATCAGTACTCCCCTAGCGTAGGCCAAATATGTAGTGTATAATGCATACCCTCACAATCTCATCTGGAGGGCCTGTCCTTCTTTGGCTGCTAGGTGAATTTACTGGAGGAGTGTTATTTGTACTCCTCTTCTATTAAGATTGGAGAACACCTTGTAGCGCTTGCTCATGGTATGCATATCACTTATATTCCAAGTTACACATTTATATCTTTTAGAGTAAGCCATGTGTTAGTCTCATTACTGCTATGAACACGTGATGCGATTCGTGTTTCCCCAACGCGGAAGCTAACAAAAAAACAACATTCCCAACACCCCTTCCTCAGGACAAGCAGGTACTAAGCTCCCATCCAAGCTAACAGTCTGTGTCCGTGAAGAACTCACTCACGGGATGTGTAAGTGGGGCAGGTGATGATTCAGGTGTATCCGCTGTCAGCACACCATCCGGCTCAGCTACAGCATCTAATGTCTTGTTACATTCCCCCAGAGTATTTTGATTCCCCTCTTTGTCTTATTGTCCTGCTCTGTGCATTTCTTCTGCCCCCTACCTGCTCCATCAGATGATCTCATTGGCCTTTCTCTGTGTCACTTAAGGGAGTTCACTGCTCTGGGCCTCCAAGAGACTTGAGTCCAGCTCCGAGCCCGAGTCCGCTCCAGACCCACCGGCCTCTGAATTAGTGCGGTCTGGCCCTGTCTGCTGATCAATGCCACCACCTGCATTGCGCTTCGTCACTCCATCTGCACCTCTGCCTGTGTTGGCGCCAGTGTGTCTCTTTTTCGCGCTCTACTGCAGGATTTTCTGCATCAGCCAAAGTGGCACCTCTGGTCTCTGGGTTGGGATATTCCGCAGTGTCGTTCTGGAAAATTTCATACCTCCTGTGGGGTGGCAAAACACGCAGTTGTGTCAGGTGTGGCGTGTGAACACCCGTAGCTTGGCAGAGTATTGCATTGCAAATTTGTAGTTGAGCTGCCAGAGTTTTAGCTTGACGCTCTGGAAAGAGCTCCTCTGCTACTGCACCTCACTAGAGAAGTCTGGAAATATTTGCCCCACCACATGGTTGACTCTGATTTCTCCTTGTTATTGGGCCTGCGCCAGTAGTCAATTCAAGTCAAGTCAGAGAATTTATATAGCGCACTACATACACAGAGGGTCTCAAGGCGCTTAAGGAGGGGTGGGGAATTACTTGTCAAATATCCACGTTTTAAGTTGCTTTCTGAATGCTAGGTGGTTCTGGGTAAGGCGAAGGTAAGTGGGAAGTGAGTTCCAGGTTTTAGCTGCCAGGTAGGAGAAGGATCTACCTCCCATGGTGGTTTTGTTGATGCGAGGTACAGTGGCAAGGGCTTGGTTGGAAGATCGTAGCTGGCGGGAGGGGGTGTAGAAGGACAGTTGTGTGTTGAGGCATTCTGGTCCGATTTCGTAGAGTGCTTTGTGTGCGTGGGTTAGGAGCCGGAAAGTGATCCTCTTATTGACGGGAAGCCAGTGGAGGTTTTTCAGGTGACCAGAGATGTGTTCTTTACGCGGGATGTCTAATATGAGCCTGGCTGAGGCGTTTTGGATTCGTTGGAGTTTTTTCTGGAGTTTAGCGGTAGTACCGGCGTAGAGGGTGTTTCCATAGTCCAGTCGGCTCGTGACCAGAGCGTGGGTGACCGTTTTCCTAGTTTCGGTGGGGATCCAACGAAATGTTTTTTTGAGCATGCGAAGAATGTTGAAGCAGGATGAGGAGACGGCGTTGACTGTTCATTGAAAGTGAGGAATCCAGGATGACGCCTAGGTTCCGTGCGTGGTCTGTCGGGATGGGTGCTTTTCCAAGGGCTTCTGGCCACCAAGAGTCGTCCCATGCGGAGGGGGAGGTACCTAAGATGAGGACTTCTGTTTTATCTGAGTTCAGTTTCAGACGGCTGTGTTTCATCCATTCGGCTACTTCTTTCATTCCTTCGTGTAGGTTAGTTTTGGCGGTGCTAGGGTCATTGGTGAGTGATAGGATCAGTTGAGTGTCATCCGCGTAGGAGATGATGTTGAGGTTGTGTTGGCGGGCGATGGCCGCGAGGGGGCTCATGTATACGTTGAAAAGGGTATGTGGTCTCTATCCTAGTAGTGCAGGAGCCTCGCTATCACCGGACTTAGAGAGGCTCCTGAGGCAGGCGGTCCTGCTGGTACTCAGTGGGCCCTCTAAAGGGCATAGAACAATCAGAGACCCTCTGGTGCCACTGTTGCGCGGAGCCACTCCTCTCAGTATCCTATCAGGCCAGATCCTTCCACTTTCTTGGCCAGGCCCATCACTCTGGTGTTGTTTTATCTTGAGCGATTTTTGGGAACCCTCAGTCTGGAGGTCTAGCACCCGCACTTTTGATTCCAATACATTAAGTTGAGCCTTCATTTCTGTCAAGGCAGGGGCGGATTTAGACATCTGACACTCATTTGCTATGACCCGCTCCATTAAGCATCTGTGGTCGTCTCTCAGCAGGCCCCAGTCAACTCCTATTGAGTCAATTTTAGCCTCCAGCATCTCAATAGAGGCATTTATGGCTTGTAAGATTTCCTGTAGGGTCAGGTTCCTAGTGACGTTCATTGAGCCGGTTTGTACCTCGCTCTCTTCTGGGGGGTCATCGGCCTGTGTGTCCTCGCAATCTCTCCTCTTGGTCTGCTTCTCCATTGTTACTTGTGATCCCTTTGCCATTCGTGCACGTACCACAGGCGCATTTGCCCTTGTTTGCAAGTAAGTATCCTGTGCCTTCCTACTAGGGGCTTAATGTCGTGCTAGCGACGCTTTAAATTGTCAGCCTGTCCCGAGCTCTGTGGCGAACTCCAGCTCTCTAAATATGATTAAGCAGTCTCTCAGGTTGAATAGCTCCCATCTCCACCTTCTCATTCTGTATCCAATGTGGGGGTCTCACATTTACATGCCTCTACATTAGGATCTCCCCAGCTGATCAGCTAGGGACCTGGTCCTTGCCTCCGTGTGCCCGGCACAGGTCTAGCTGGGCATAGTTATGCACTCGCCTCTGCCCTCTCTTTACCCCTCAGCACGCCATTATCTCTGGTGTGTTTTCACACCATAGTAGAGTTTGCCCAGCTCTGTGGCAGGGTAAGTCCCTTCTCTGCCCAGTCGCGTGCCTCGTGCTTTGACACCCTTCACATATACTCTACTGGGTCAGCTAGCCATTCTTCTTGGGGTCAGGGGCGCCTCATTTTGCCTCAGGGTGCGTGCAGGGTGACCTCCATGGTGGCGGTTCTGCTGACGTCCAGTGTTGAGGCCTTCTTTTCAGGTCTGAGTAGGACCCGAGCAGCCTTCAACTCCCTGGTCTTAGTCCTCCCTCGCTATTTCCAGTAAGCTCCTCCACTCTTTCTACCACACTGGTCTGGCTTTTGCTCCCAGTCTCATGAGCCCCTACATTCCGGCTACATGCTTGCGTCCCTACTAACAGAGAAATGGCCCTGCTCTGCGGTGGCTCACAATTCACTTTTGCGCCTTCGGGCACGGTCTTGATACGGAGAGGGTGTGGGAGTAAAGGGGTAGCCTGGGGGTGATGTCCGCACACTTGGCTCTCGTTGCTAAGCAGGTCTCGGACAGTGAGGGCCTGCTATTCACTTTATGTGTCTCCAGGCCGCCCAGGATTCATAGAGGCGCAGCAGTAGAATAGGAGCATGGGGAGATCGAGTCAGCGCCCAGGCTCCCGCCGAATCAACAGAGAGGCAAGTCGCTACCTCAGCCCGTAGGCTGTCAGGGATGCCGGACCACCTGACTCTTCGCTGTCCGTTCGCTGTGCTGGCCAAGGAGGGGGAGGAGTGCCCGGATCGTCCCCAGCCCCATCTATGCTCACAGCGGCCAGGCTCCCAGGCTGCTCTCTCCCCTCCGATCAATGCTCCCAATTCTTGTCCCAGAGCCTACTGCTCTCACCTCCGCCGCCGGGTCAGGTCAGGGATGTCTTGTGGGGCCTCACTGTGTTCAGGACTCAGCAGTCCAGCCAGCCACGCTGGCGCTTCGTCCAACTCCAATGGGCACCGCCATTTTATTCAGGCTGCAGATCTGGACCCCCAGTCTTCTCCCCCAGGCTCTTCACCTGCAGGCTTATTTTCAGAGCTTCCCCTCAGTCTGTTCTTATCACACAGTTGCAGGGCACCGCAGTCGGCTTGAGATATGACGCACAGGGGATCAGGATGGTGCTGAACAGCGGCTGGTGGGACGGAGCTCGTAAGCTCTGCACCTTACTCCATCGGCGTTAAGCATGTTGAGTTCAGTTATTGCTTGAATGACTAGCTGTTAATGACGTTTCTTGTCACCGCCCCCACACACACAGCAGGACACACACTCGACCCCATCTTCGCAGGATGAAACAGCGTCTCCTACAACTACACCATAGAACTCCTGTGGACGAACCACCACTGCATCCAATTCTCCTTTAGAAAACCTACCACACACGAGCACGCATACCACCTCCCCCGCAGAAGCTGGAACAATGTCACAGAAGAACATCTCACCTCCACCCCCACCAGCACTCTACCTCCAACGGCGCCAGATGCTAACACCTCAGCAAGCATCCGCCACCGATGGATCACCAACGGCACCAATACACTAGCCCCCTCCAGATCGCCACAGGACAACACGACAAGAAGGTAAGCTGGTTCACCACGGCACTCCAAGAATCCAAGCACTCCAGCCGACAACTTGACAAGACATGGAGAAAAAGCTAAACCTCTGAAACACGCACCACCTACAGAACAGCTATCACAGCACACAACCAACTCATCAAATCCACAAAGAACTTCCTACAAAACAGAATTCTCCCAATGCCCACAACTCCAAGGAATTCTTCTCCATCATACAGGAATTTGCAAAACCTGGCAGCGAAACAACAGACATCCCACCCTCCTAAAACCTCTGCAACAGACTCAGCTCCTTCTTTCACGTCAAGATTAAGACACTCTACGACAACTTTGGCAACCAAGACCTCTGCACCCCCTCAACCTCACCGCCCAGCAATGCCAGCCAAAAGACCTTAGTCACTTGGACTCCGCTCACAACAGAAGACACCTTAAAGACCATGAAAAGCATACACTCTGGAGCACCCTCAGACCCCTGTCCCCCCCATATTTTCTACTGGGCTGCTACTGCCATCGCACCTGAGCTATGACAGATCATCAACTGCTCCCTCGAGACCGCCACATTCCCAGGTGACTGGAAGCATGCCGAAGTCAGCCTTCTCCTGAAGAAACCCTCTGCATACCCGACGGACCTCAAGAACTTCAGGCCCATCTCTCTCCTGCCACTCCCAGCCAAGGTTATCGAAAAGGCCATCAACACCCAGCTAGCAAACTTCAAAGAAGCCAACAATGTCCTTCACATGTCCCAATCTGGATTCCACAACAATCACAGCACTGAGACCACACTTCTCTCCGCCACTGATGACATCCATACCCTCCTCGACCAGGGCCCTACAGCAGCCCTCATCCTCCTGCACCTATCAGTATCCATCAACACCGTATCCCACAGCTCACTAGCCACCAAACTTCACAACACTGGCATCCGAGGAAAGGCCTTAGACTGGATACGCTCATTCCTCACGTGCAGAACACAGAGAGTCAGACTCCTGCACTACCTCTCAGAACCAACAGAGTCCAGATACAGAGTAGCCCAGAGATCCTCCCTCAGCCCCACCCTATTCAACATCAACATGGCTCAGCTCGCAACCATTATCAGAAACCACGGGCTAAACATCGTCTCCTACGCTGATGACACCCAGCTTCCCCTCGCCATCTTGCAACTATCGCCAGAAACCACGTGTTCAACATAATCTCCTAAGCGAATTACATCCAGCTCATCCTCTCCCTCACCAAGGAACCCAACATCACCAGGCACAACTTCTAAGAATGGATGAAAGCCGTCACAACCTGGATGAAGATCAGCTGCCTGGAACTCAACTTCGGGAAAACCGAAGTCCTCATTCTTGGCCTCACCACCTCGACCTGTGAAGACACCAGGTGGTCCCACACCCTCAGAAACCCACCCACCCCGACGGACTATGCACGTAACCTCTGCATCATACTGGACTCATCGCTCACTATGGACACCAAATCAACACCATTTCCTAGGCCTGCTTCAACACCCTCCGCATACTCTGATAAACATTCACATAGATCCCCTCCAAATCCAGAAAAACGGTCACAAACACTCTCATCACCAGAAATCTGGACTACGGCAATGCCCTTTATGCCAGATTCAACAAAAAACTCCTTTGCATGCCCCAGACTGTCCAGAACGCTGCAGCCAGACTAATCCTCGACATCCCCTGGCACAACCACATGACTCAAAACCTCTGTGATCGCCACTGGCTCCCTGTCATAAGAAGAATAACATTCAAGCTGCTCATGCACATATACAAGGTCCTCCACAACAATGCACTAGAATACCCCAACAACCATCTCTCCTTCCACAACCCCAAGAGAAACCTCTGATCAGCTGGCCTCTTTCTGGCAACCGTCCAAGGTTTCCACAGGACCAGGGTGGAAAGTACTTCTCCTACCTCGCAGCCAAGACCTGGAAAGGCCTCCCCCTCCACCTCCAGGCATAGCTCCTGTTCAGGAATGACCTCAAAACAGACTTGGCTCTTCAGATTACCCCAATGGAGCAGCACACTCCCCCACCCCTAGCACCTTGGGCACCAAACTGATGAATAGTGCATTTTTCAAACCCCTGAGCTGGTTGCAGAAGAAAAGTAAATGCAGCACTAAAGTGCCTAATATTATGATATTTCTCTTTCAAAATTGGGAGTAAAACAGCCTAGTAACCATTTGTATTATATGCAAAAGGACATAGAATGCATCATTGTTTGGCCTGTTTTTCTATCACAAGAACATGGAATAGCAGCTAGGTTTAATTTAAAGTCAAGAGGAAAACTCAGCATGTATTTAACAGTATCAGCCCTTAGACTGAATAATAGCAAACTTTCCCATCATAGTGCAGAAAACTCTGCTTCCCGATATGCAGCAGAATTTTTTCCCCAAAAGGGCGAACTGGTGCTCTGGTAGAATTTCTACCCCAGCGGCAGGAATACCAATACATTGCAGTTCGCACAGCACTCCGCCACTCACGGAACTTCGAGGAGCTCTTTGTAACTTTGCGGTGTTCTGCTTAGCAAATCTCCACGAACTACGCCCAGGCCTAAATCATTCTATGCTTAGATTGGTTTCAAACGCTAAGACATGATCTGTGCCTCCTTGTCAGCACATATAAATAACATCACTTTTACCCTTTTAGAGCTGATAAAATAACTTTTCCATTTTGGTAGCTAGTATATGTTTCAGTGTTCCATTTCAATTGACAATCATCTGATTGGGGTCTGTTCTAAAACAAGGCACTTCTAGGTGTTTGCCTAGGCAGTCATCAACAGAGAGGCACAGGATAGAACATAAAGATTACAATGTTTCTCTATTTCTCGTGTTAGACCTGACATCATTGGCTTGAGTCTCTCCTCCATTTTTTCTGTTTGCCTCCACTTTTTTTCTATGTTTTGCTGGATAATGCTTTGGGCGCTGTGCCACTGCTGATCAGTGCCACCGCGCAAGTGCTCCCGATGTTAAATTGATGTATCGATTGTATCCATGTTTGGCTTATTTGGTTTACTGTCAGTCCCTAGTCTAGTGCACCAGGAGTGCCGGGGCTTGTAAATACAAATGCCGCTCGTGGGCTTGCAGCACGTGTTGTGCCACCCACAAGAGCGGCCTCGTAAAAGAAGGTCTACGGGTCGGTCATTGCGAGACCCACGTGCAGTCTGGTACTGTCACGCTGACTGCGCGAGTATACCTACTTGCCAGTCCCTCAAACCTTCCCTTAACTTCATGTCAGTCACCCCTATGGTAGGCCCACGGGCAGGGTGCGTTGTAAGTATAAGGTAGGACACGCCTGACCAAGTTGGCATGTCCTAATAGTGAACAACAGCCATCTTCGTTCTTCACTATGGCGAGGTAGCCTGCTCTCCATTAGTTAGAATGGGTCGCTGGGATTATTAATGCTATGATCCTAGCTGGCTCGGGGAGCATGGTGCAATGTCGAGTTTGGTATACCTGAACTCAGGGTTTAATTATGCATCCGTTGGTGTGGATGGTTTTTGGACTCTGGGTTTGAAAATAGCACTTTTAGAAAGTGTCTATTTTCTTGTCTAACCATTTCTGGTTTCTGCTGGTTTTGCGTGTGTGTGACAGGAGCTGGGTGGCTCCAGAGGTCTGGATGAGTCAGTGTGGGATGAGTGGGACATTTGCGTTGAGAGTAGGGGGAGAGTAGTTGCTGATAGCCTGCCCTGCCTAAAACAATGCTGGCTCCACCTCCTGCCAAGCGACGGATGGCGCTGTGCCTGCCATGGACGATCCTAGCCCCACCTCCTGCCAGGAGGCCGATAGCTCTGCTCCTGCCAGAGACAATGCTGGCTCCACCTCCTGCTGGGCGTCTGAGGACCCAGCCCTGCTCAGTGAATAAGCCAGGTGCTTCTGCCTGGCTCCACCCACAACAGACCCAGGATGTTGGGAAAGTCCCCTGCATGGACAAAGGGATCAAAGCCGAAAAGGGGTATAAGAGAAGGACCCCTGAACTAAGAAATCAGATCACTTCTGACAAGGAACCCTGTAACCAAGGACAAGAGGCCTGATGATCTGAGGACTTGCCTACCCCTTCTGCCAGTGTGCTGTTTGCTGGGGGGAATCCTGCAGCGCTTCTTTATTTTGCCAAGGAAACCAGGAGAGAGGAACTGTGTGTGTACTCTCACGCTTGCTAAGAAAATCTCCAAGGACTGGAAGAGTGCCAGTCTCCTGCTGAAGTCACAGGGCTAAAGGACTTCATCTGCTTAAAGTGCTATCTGCTGGAACCTGTGAATCCAGCACCTCTGAAAGAACCAGCAATCTCGACGCCAACGGACGTCGCCGAATCCAGCTCGACATAGTGGGTAACGGCCCCAGTGTCCCGCTTCCTAGACGCCGGCCGCCGGGCCCGATCGACGCCAGCAGCAACGCCAGTGAGTAGCGAGTACGGCTCCAGCTCCAAGGGACCTCGTGTCTGCACTGCTGCTGATCGCATCGCCCTCGTGCCCTCTCGACACCGTGAGCGCTGCTCACACTTTTCAACAGCATCATCGACATCGACGACTACTGAGGCCTGATCAACACCGAAGACGCGACGCCGGATTGCTCAACGCCGCTGATCATCGTGTGCTTCATTTTCCAAGGTACTGTGTTGTAGGGGGTCCGTGTGACTCCGGGCTCGACGTAGCGCTCCTCGCGGTCGACGCCGAACCTTTGGATTAACCTTGCCTCGACGTCGTGTAACTCTCGTGTGGGTTACAATGTTGCTAAGAACTGTGTTTCCAAAAAGAAGAATTGCTTTGATACAAAAGACTTTGTGCGGAAGAAGAAACTACCTTTGAACTACTATTTTCCCTTCCAAAAGTATTTATTCAGATTTTGCATATTTTTGTCGTTATTTGGTCTTGTGCTAAGCCTTATATAAAAATCCTTATTTTTATAATACTACTGTTGTGTCCATTTGTAGTGTATTCACTTGGTTACTGTATGTGGTCATAAATGCTTAACACACAGCCTCTGAGATAAGCCTGTTCTGCTCTGCCAAGCTACCAAGGGGGTGAGCAGGGGTTATCAAAGGGTGATCCCCTTGCCCTGACTAGAAAAGGTGTGTCCCTATTTGTCAGAAGTGCATGCCTCTGCCAACTAGAGACAGCCGGTTCTAACACTCGGTTATTAACTTTTTTGCTAAGGTGGGGGTGACGGGGGGAGTTCGGGGGGGTGTTAGTTAAAGTTTGTTTACTACACACCAAATTCTTGTCTAAAGTGGCACACAGTTCTCGAGGAGCATACACAGATATAATCCTGAGTTCACAATTGGAATGTTCGTGGAATCATAAGTCATATGAGCGGAATGTATAGTATATGAGCATGATCTGTACCTTCCGAAGAATAAAATTAATCAATAAAGAAATTATTAAAAAAATACAAAAAAAAACAGAGAGGCACTGGATAGAACATAAAGATTAAAATGTTTCTCTATTTCTAGGTTATTAACTTTTGGCTAAGGTGGGACCACAGGCCCAGCCTCTGGCCCACTGGTAGATTTTCTTATTCTCAAACTTTTGAAGGTCTATGATGAGGATTTTACTGGTGCCTTGCTCACCCACTGACTAAAGGACTCAAAGCATCATGACGAAGATCTTCAGTGATCTGCTGCTTGGCACTTCACAGGTTGATTACCTTAGAAATGAAAACATGAGGTAGGCAGGCAGGCAGGTCAGACCTTAGGTAAAGCCGTGTCACCTAATGACCGCATGTCTACAATAAACACACGAGTTGCCAGCATTCAAGGCATGTGTGTCATGAAATGGACATTTTCTAAAACAAGATATATTGTTCAAACTCTGGGTCGAATCAATGACTAGGGACCTCAGGTGCAATGCAGCAAACGTACTGCTAAGAATTAGACACTGCACTGCACACATCGTGCAGATGTTGTCTAGTAGATTAAATCACCTCTGGGTGAGAAGTATTTTTTATCATAAATGTCCTTTCAATCGATCGTTTTGGTTACAAATGACTTGAGGGATGCTAATTTGACAGGATATAGATTAACGATAAACTATGTTTCTTACTAATTTGCTTATGATTTACATTTGAGAATTACAATCCAACAACAGACTTTTGTCAGGCTATTTGGGAAATTATAAGCGTAATGCAATGGTTCCTATAATACGTAGTGAGTCCATTCACATCAGAGATACACAAACATGCTCGAACACTGCCAACATTTGTGAATGACAAGAAGCAACTCATGGTCCTTAATAAGCCAGAATAAATTCCTTTCCCTCCTTGCATCTTACCCTCTCACCTGTTTCCCCTCCTTGCATCTTACCCTCTCACCTGTATAGCTCACTTGTCAAATCTGATCACCCTCATTCATCCATCATCCTCGTCCCTAATTATTCATAGTCCTCACTCATCCCACAAATTGTTGTAAATTAATCTAGACATAAATACTTTTTTCCGAGTGAATCATTACATACAAATAGACGTCTTACTCAAATCTGCTGGGAACACCTGCCCTGCACTGGAAGGAGAAACTAAACATTTGCATAATAGCACATGTTCTGCTTTCTTTTATGCATTAACAAATGATCAATGGAAACATTGATACAATGGTAGCATAGGTACTATTCACTTACTTCTTAGATATGCACTTGAATAGTATAAAACGATACTAATGATGTACTTATCCAATCCCTAACCTGAATTAATGTCTTATACTAATGATGTACTTATCCAATCACTAACCTAAATGAATGTCTTTTTGTATTTATATATGCAGTAATAAAAACTGAAACGGTAGTGTGTGCAAAAGAGTATGTGCACAGATCCAGCTTCACCGTCCTTATTCCGTGTGTTAAAGGAGCCCTGTCCATTCCCACTGTTCACTGTGTTCAAAATCATAATCACCTTCGCTGTTTTTTAGGGACCGCTGTGTGGAGAGTGCACTGTCGATAAATCATACCTGCATGAGCAGAGGTGTGGCAAAGGGGGTCTAAGTGTAAGCAGCGACTCTGGGAGCCCTGACACATGCTTGGTTAGTAAAGCACAGTCATAACCGGGGAGTGGTGTCAAAACTGGGGTTCAGGAGAGCCCTCGCACCTCCAAGCCTGGTGCCACTTCAGTTGCAGGACTAGTGATAGGTGTGCACCTGCCAATACGTGGAGTATCACTTTTAAAAGACTTAATCATCAATAACCCACTAGGAAAAAGTCATTTGTCAGTGCTATTATATTTCAGGCAAAAATGGTCAAACTCTGCAGATAATCTAGAAAGGATGATCTATCTTTTTAGCATGCTAACGCACGTTTTGGAGGCGTTTGTGACCACATATGCAATGTACATGTGCGGTCATGATAGCTAGCAGCTATGCATATGAGTTGTTCTGTTAAAGGGATCAATTCTTCAAGTTCACACGTCATGTTTTCCAAAACATAGTGGGCCTCATTAATGAGGCTGTGCATCACTTTTACGCCGCTGGTGCATCACTTTTTGTGACGCACCAGTGGCGTAAAAAATGCGCCTTGTTACGCCATATTTACAAAGTGACGCATCTAGGTAGATGCGTCACTTTGTAAACCCCTGCACCACATTATACCTGCAGGCAAGGGGGGTGTTTTGCGCAAGAAAGGGTCATGGAAGTGACGCAGTGAAATCTATAAGATTGAAGTGACGCAGTGAAATCTATAAGATTTATCTGCGCCATTCCTTGGCCGCTAATGCATCAAAATCTAACGCTTGCTTCATGGTAGGCGTAAGACTGACGCAGACACTAACAACATGGGACTTGCCCATGTGAAAGTACACATTGCTGAAGTTGCGTCACTTTTGTGACACACTCCAGCAATGCGTCACTTTTGCGCCTACAGATATGTCAGAAATACTGACGTATCTGTAACTCCTTGCGCCATGATGCATCATATTATAAATATGATGCATCAATCATGATGCAAGGAGTGTGCACTGAGAAGTGACGCATCGCTGCTTTCACGCAGCGATTCGTCATTTCTCATAAATGAGGCCCAGTCTCTCCCTAAATACAGTGAGTACTTTATTGTATGATTAATTAAAATCTTTACAATTTCTTTCTTTTAAACTTGGCGAGCATTAAACCGATAAAACACATTATGCATAAAACCAATAATAACATAAATCATTTGAAATTTAAATCATGTTGCCAAAGTTCTTTAGGGGAGGATTAAGATGGAAGACCTGGAGAAGTGAGACAGTTGACATAGAGTTTAAATAGGAGAAAATAAAGAAGGGATGCAAACTAGCATCGAAGTGCATTATCACAAACGGCTATGGACAAATGTGGACAAGTACTGGCAGGACTGTGCGAGTATTGAAAGTTCCTTTTGGCCGGCACTGTGGGCTTGACTCCCAAGTAGAAGTTGGAGGCTTCTGGCCGGGGAAGTTCTGTTGCCAAGCTCCACAGGTTATTCTACAGACGAACTGAACAGAGATTGAGGCGCTCATGCTTGCATGGCTGATGGGAGCTCAGCTGCGCCAGCCTACTATCATTACAGCCTGTTTGTGCACTGCTGTGATCAACCAGTCCCCAGACAGTGTAACCACTAAAGCGCCTCTTTTATGCATCGTTGTGTGAGGCTGATATATATTTGGCAAATCTCACCAGTTCCATCGGCTCTGTTAAGGTGAACACCAGGCGTGTGGTCTTATTGCATGTTCTTGTCCCATAAGCAAAGAAAAGTGGTTTTAATAGTGTGAGGTCTGATTCAAGAATGCTAAACATAACAGGTGGCTAAAAGAATCATACTTGTAGGCACAAAGGGTGCAGTTGGAAGTTTTAATGCGTGACTGCCACATGGATTTAATTATCTAGATTGTAAACCCATTAGCCTTGCAATTTGTTTCAGGCTTCCGAACGGCACAACCGAGGTGGGGTGAGGTTTGAGGCAGTCTAAGTGAGCTTTGGCACATGATTGCCCCACTGCTAATAACAGCTTGGATTTACTGAAGATATCTATGTCACTTATTTATTTATTTATTTATTTGTTTTCTTATATAGCGCCGGAATCGACCCCAAGAGGTATCTCCGCGCTTTTAAGGTCTTCCAAGATGCCAGATCCATACCATAGTCATAAAAAGCCCTAGATCTTACACAGCCAGAAACAGATAAGTCTTCAAGGATTTCTTAAAGGCATGTAGATTAGTAATTTGTTTTAAGATTAGGGGCAAAGTGTTCCAGAGAGTGGGGCCCTTATAAGACAATGCACGACCTTGCCTTGGACAATGTTTTTGTTTGTTTCTCAACATTCATTTGATAGTGTATATGAAAACCTCAGACTGTCCAGTACTGACTGGTCAATTTAGCTATAGATCTGTAACCCTTCTTGAGTGAAGATGTCCTGGAGAACGGCTTTGGCGGTGTTGGGCGGAGCCTTTTGGATCCTATAGCAGTAATTTACAAAGGACGCCACGCTCGCCCATGTTCGGTCCTCCAAGCCGAGATCCTGCCTTATTAAGCAACACCAGAGCTATGTGGAAAGTCTAAAGACCATTCTATACACCTTGAGCTGATACTCATCAATGATGTTGACTAGTTGGCCTTGATGGGCTTCATGGCCATACCTGACCATCGGTAGGGGGGTTGCAGCTATTACTCTTCTTATTGAGAAAGTGGAAGGTGTTTCCAGGGCACTGTTTAATTTGCACATTCTGATTATAATTGCTTCCGCCTTTTTTCACAATATTTGTAAGGTGCTTTTTGTCTCCTCTTTTATTTGATACCCAAATACGTAGGTACTGGTAGAGGGCAGCTGTTTTGATTTTAAATGAGCCCAGGCTCAAGGTGAGATTTGATTTTTGGGTTTAATTACCAAAAACGAATACTTTGGTCTTGGAATCATTCACCTCCATTTTGTTGTCCTGATTGTACTCGTGCAGGGCATTTAGGGTCCTCTGCAGGCTAATCTGGAGTGGTCCAGGAGGATAATATCAAAAGTACATTGTAGTAGTGGAACCTTAGTACTTCCAATTTTGGGCGAGATTTGCATATCTCCCTAAATATTGTGAGCCGTATTTAGGGGGTATCAGCCCCCATTAATAGTGCCCAACGTCCAATGCTTCACCTTTGACCCCCAGGGAGAACACCAACTTTTGTGCTCTCATAGACCTGCTATTTGATGCTGTGGGGCTAAGGGTAGGGCAAGAAGAGAAAACTACAGAAAGTAAACAATGATCTTAGCCCCTGTAACTTTTCATTGCTGCAGCTGCCTTTGTGGACAGTCACAACAGGGATCACAAGGGTAGCACCTACTACCATGCATGTTGCTCAAATGCAACAAAGATATTTCCATTAGGATCTCCCTTAAATAACTTACATTGTTTAAATTAGCACACGTAAGTAACTTTTGAGTCTCAATACAAGGGTTTGATGAAATATTGCTCTCCACACATCACATATACAAATATACCTGATTTAAAGTCTTTCTCTGCACTAGAAAGAGACAGAATTGAGTGATTGAGCCCAAACCAAAACTCTGTCAAATTATTTTTAACATTAGTGTCAGCACCATTCATAATACTGAAAGTGAAAGAGTAATTGGCCTTCTATGCCCAATTTATGCCCTGTCACAGCAATGTCAACATAAGGCATTTCGAAACACTAACAATGAATAAGCACTTGCACTGATTCCCACATGCGGTATGTGATACATGCAACACTTTAACATGACAATGCACTATAGCCCTTACTTAATAGTAACTACACTATTTTTCACCTCAGCCTTGCTTCTCTTTGTATCATAAGCACAGAGGAAAATGATGCTGGTATTGCTGATGCTCACATTACATGAAAATATGAGTCCCAATTTTCAAATGCAATGTCACAAAATTGCATGATCACGGCATTTTCTAGAGCTACAGATATCATTGTAATGCATTAACTCCGATTAGATTCACATTTCTGCCTTCAGAATACTAAAATAAAAGCATGAACTATATGACCATGACTGAGGATGTGGTTTATTTACAAGCCTTGCACCGCCGGTGTGTCACTCTTAATAAGGGAAAAAGTGAAATACCAGCTGCGCAGGGGGCTCCCGCTGTTTCTGTGTTTCTGCGGTTTTTATAGAGATTAGTTAATGCGAACAAATGTATGAGCCTAGATGACATCTCAAAGTAATGTTCTTCAAAAGGAGGCAGTTATCACTGGCATATTGCCATTTTCAACAGATAGCACAGACCATGTCATTTCCATAGTTTGAGATCTATAATTTTGATAACACAAATTACAGCCCACTGATAGAGGTCGTGTTTACATTGATCAGATGTCATCACTCACTTTGTTTTAATAAAATAAAAATCGATCAGTTAACTGTGACAAAGCCACTGAGACCAATAGCTTTGGTTGATTAAATGTTTGCGTTATTGCTAGTAAATTCTAAACATAACAATGATATTTAATAGTAAAAAAAAAAAATACCTACAATAAAATATGCTCTTCCACTAAAATAATTTTTACTTTTCTGAAAGCATTTGGCTATGTTTCGGTTGGCGAACTTGCCGATCGGCTTCCAACCCCTACACCAAAGGAGGGCAGCAAGAGTAACCTGCAAGTTAGCATATTTATAATCACCCTGCTATAACTAATCATCCTTTTACCAATCCGGTCGGCCTGGACTGTTTTAAATACTTACCGACTGAATATGTCCCTCCATGCATTTTATCAAATGGGTGTTGATCCTTATCCATATGCCATTATTTCTTTTGATAATACTGGTAGGGTAGGTTTTACACTAATGCAGTAACAGGCATTTGCCATAGCACGCGCACAACGTAACACTCACTCCTCCCCCACTTCTGACCCCTTTTCTGCCCCCACTGGGCCCAAGAACTTTCGGAATCAGGTTTTGTTGTCCAAGGTGTAGACTTTTATTCACATCAAATCAGGTCACTCTCCACAAACCATTGCAAGAGTAAAAGTATTCTCTTTGGATATATATCCTTATTTCACAGGTTCAGATTAGGCATGACATTAAATTTGAACTTCAGCTTGGCCTTACACTAGAATTAGAATTTGTCCGACTCAACCAACCCACGCAGCTGCGCAGAATGTGCCAGCAGGCCCCAACGCACTACAGCAAACAGTTGTATATTAGGAGAGTAAAGCATTCTACTTGGATATATCATTGTTCACAGCTTCAGACTTTTAGCAACATCCACATGTGAATTTGGCCGACTCGGCCGACCCACTCAGCTGCGCACATAGTGCCTCTAGGCCCCAACGCAATACAGCCAACAGTTGATTTACTTGAAATACAGGACACCGCATTGCTAGAATTTGTCCAACTCACTGAGCTACGCACATTGTGCCGGCAGGCCCCAACCCACTAGAGCAAACAGTTCATTATTTGAAATCCACTACACCGCATAGCGCACCAGCCCACCAGGGTACCTGACCACAAGCAACCTCCCCAAGATTCTACTCAGTCCATATGTTGCAGGTTAGGGCAGTAGAGTCCAGGACCACAGCAGGTCAATCCCCTCCCCGCCTACCCTCTGCACACTTCCGCCCCACCCCCTCCTGGGTTCCATCCAGTCGCTGATCCTCCATTGCTGTGCATGCCCCTGTGCTGTTATCTGTCAGCGACACGACTGGTTGGAATCCTTGTTTTCACCAATCAGACTAGCGGTAATCCCTCCCAGGTCTCGTACTTATGCGTTCCTATAATGTGCCTGTCTCCTTCTCTGTGTGGACCAGGTGCCACCGCAAACCCACTAGGGCAACAAGTCTAACACAGGCACTGTTCAAGAGGCATGAGAGAGCTTCACGCTCGCCCTACTCTAGGCCTGTCTCTCGCAGCACAGCCGTGCCCACATACACTTAACCTCGTCTATGTTCAGGTAGGCTGTTCACCTCTGTTTGCTATTACTTAAAACGGCAACCTCACAGATTTCCCCTCCTAAAGATTATTTTTCTTAAATATCAGTCACATTTTTTACACCGAGGGTTACCGGGTGCTAGCATGTTTTCTCTATGTCTATACATGAGAGTAGGATGGTGTCATACACGGGCAGACACTAGCACCTAGGTTTAATTTCTTACACCTTTTTACCACATTTTACTTTGGTAAATTGTATGCCATTAATACGTTTACATTATATGTGCTATTTTAATGTACACTACCTATGGTTTAGGCATGAAGTGATCGCTTATGCATTTTATTCTGCGCTGTCATGCTCATACTGATACAGCGATCCTCTATGTCTATGACCGTGTCAGTGAGGTTGCTGTGACAACCAAGTCAAGAGTGGTGTGTATATATATATGCTGATTTAGTGTGAACCAGACGTAGTGACCAAGGCGGTACGCCGCAGAAATGTGTCTATATATCTCCTCTAGCTTCTCCCAAGTAGTTCCTTGCCACTCCTTATCAAGAGCTGCGTCGTCACAGGGACCCCTCAAGAGTGGGTCCTATAAATCAATCCAATAACGACGACGCTGTGTGCGGTTCAAAAGTTTATTTCAAACTGCCGGTATCAATCGCGTTTCAACTGCAAAGCAGTCTTGTTCACTGATAGTGAAATTGTAAACGCATGGCCATTTTAAAGTGTTTTACGTGTTTCAATACCAAGTCACATGGTAAACTACAAACGTGATAGATGTGAATACAGACTTGTAGTTTTTCAATTTCACAGGCATTGTATACCAAAATAACCAACAAATTCATATCACAACCTGCATATGTTACATATCTTTTTTCCGTAATCAATTGGGAATTAATCAATTATTTCTACTGGATTAGCAGAAAAAATAAAAAATTGAAACATGCCAAACAATGCGCGCTTTACACAAATTCTTTGATAACACATTTTCAAAATGAGCTTATTATTTTACTAGCCCATCCTAATAAATTACAATTTAGCTCAATTGAGCTTACATGATAATGGCAGTTACATTACCCTGCTCAGAAATTGTAACGGTTAAAACATTTCTGCCCAAGTGGGCTTATATATTCGATTAGTTGTGATTTCATTTTTTGATGTTATGGACAATGTCGTGACTTACACCTTTCCTCACTCTCTCAGTCTGCTTAAAAATATATCTCATCCTACAAAAAGTTTATTACTGCACTATTCTCTTATGTGGCGGTTCCTCCCTTCTAGATTAATTTACAAATGTGTGTGCAAGTCTTCCTCCATGTTCAATCCTCCTGGCTGTTTAGAGTCTAGCTCAATTATATAGCGAGACTCTAACCGTCTTAATTTTTTCTCTCGGTTTCCACCTCTCGTGCTTTGTTCTTGACGAATCACCCTGAAACTTTCAAGACAGTAGCTGACCTGAGTGAACCTTTTTTGGGGGAAAATTTCGCAAAGATTTGTCAAACGGTTCCAAAGATATTGGCAAGGAAAAAACTATTTTTTAATAGATACGAGGTATTAACTATAACTAACTACTGGCGACCGCCAATAGGTAATATGTCCATGTAACTATATTTCTGTACACAACCACGCAAACATATATATCGACACCACTTCTACATGGACGAAAATCCCAAAATATTCCAGAAGATGTGTCATCTTTGGCATTTGTAATATTTTGCCTAAGGTACTTTTGCCTTATTGTGCTTTTAGTGCGAAATTTGTTGGGCCTCTAATACCTAGGGATCCCTTACTATGTATCTGGTGTTGCTCCTCGGGGGACACATTTTGGTGAGCTCTGTTGAGGGGAATCCCACTCTATAGTTTCAAGGGGTTAGCCACCTCTGCACAACTCTGGGCGGTGGCAGCTGAAATAAAGATTTTGGTGTAAACAGTTGCACTCAGGTGAGCTTTCAACAGGCCTCCTTATGTGCACTAAGTGCAGAGCCTTAGGAAAATAGAGCCCATTCGTGGTTTTCTGATGTATGACATTCTTGCAATCATTATGCATACCGTCCTACAATAATGGTTGTGCTTAACTCTCTGAACTTCGACATATAAGCTGAAGGTACTTCCAGCTTGTTGAACACCTCTTTGACCTGTCCCATTTCTTACCAGTACACCAGGGACACTTTTGTTGATGTACTTTCTATAACATGACTACCATTGGTAATGTAAATATAGGCATAAACATCTTTAAAACATTTTTAAAATGTCTAGCTAAACACTGACTTTCCTATGCAGCTGTGATAATTGCAATGTATTGTACCTACACATAGACTATTGAATCTCGAACTATATCAGATTGGCTTATCCAACTCTACCCTAAGAGACATGGAATATCAGTGAAGGTAACTATCTTTCACAGACCAAATACATGCAATCTTTAGGCATGGGCGAATTTTGCGAATCTGGCGTTCGCAAATTTTGCGAATTTGCGAACTCGCAATCCGCAAAATCCGCGAATTCTCGCGAATTTGCGGATTTTTTTTTTGTGTTCGCAAGGATTTTTGCCAGTTCGCGAGGGTTTTCTACCAGTTCGCAATTGCGAACTTACATGTCGGCTCGCAACGGTCGCGATTATGTTGTTTCTACGTCTGGTTCATCATCACAGGTTCCCAGCACCCTGTGTTTCACCCCTGCCACCCTCTGTTTTACCCATGCCACCCTCTGGTACATTAATGCCACCCTCTGGTTCATCATCACTGTAGATTATGGGGGGAAAAAGCAAGCACACCTGCCCTGCTTCAACTGACATGAAATAATTTGGGGTTGATTTATTTATGAATGTGTCACTGTTTTAAAATTCCAGTCTGGCACCTGCTTCCTTATCTGTAATTTGCTTTCTGTTGCAGTGCAATTTTTTTTCCAGGACCTTTGTGGCCTACTTGTAGCTATTCTATGAGCCTGCTGTGAGGGTCAGAGCAGGGTCATACAATTGTTGCAACTAGCAACTGAACTGGGAATTTGCGGATTTTTTTTTTTGTTTTTGCAAGGATTTCTGCCAGTTCGCGAGGGTTTTGTACCAGTTCGCAATTGCGAACTTACATGTCGGCTCGCAACGGTCGCGATTATGTTGTTTCTACGTCTGGTTCATCATCACAGGTTCCCAGCACCCTCTGTTTCACCCCTGCCACCCTCTGTTTCACCCATGCCACCCTCTGGTACATCAATGCCACCCTCTGGTTCATCATCACTGTAGATTATGGGGGGAAAAAGCAAGCACACCTGCCCTGCTTCAACTGACATGAATTAATTTGGGGTTGATTTATTAATGTGTCACTGTTTTAAAATTCCAGTCTGGCACCTGCTTCCTTATCTGTAATTTGCTTTCTGTTGCAGTGCAATTTTTTTTCCAGGACCTTTGGGGCCTACTTGTAGCTATTCTATGAGCCTGCTGTGAGGGTCAGAGCAGGGTCATACAATTGTTGCAACTAGCAACTGAACTCTGGAGGGGCCCCAGTCAGGAAGCACTACAGGGAATGGTTACTAATGATGAGTTTGAACTTTTGCCCCTGCTGAATGCTTTCACTTTTGCAAAACTCGTTTTTCTGCAGAACAGCATTACAGCAACTGTAATGCCCCAAACAAGCTTACTTGTGAACGTTGATTTCTAATCCAAAAGTGATCCAAAGAAAGTCAAAAGTCCTCAAATCCAAAAAAGTGCAGGCAAATGTCAACCTGAGGAGTTATTCTGATAAAAATCATCATTTTCAGAAGGTCTATGCTGCTTGCTAGTGGATTTCTTGTGCAGAATTGCAATTTTTGTAATTTCGCGAGTGCGAGATTGTGGCTGCCCGCCGCACCTACATGTTCGCAATTGCGAACTTACACCGCACGCCGCAAAATTGTATCACCAAGAAAAAAAAATCCGCTGCGTGCGAATTTGCGGATTTTCGGTAAATTCGCGAGCGTTCGCGGATTGCGAATTTACCGAAAATCCACAAAATCCGCGAGCATAACGGATTTTCTGCCCATTCTTAATGGCTACTAATGACCCCTAGCATCCTCACTTTTTCAGTGATTATTCTTCACTTTGGGGCCTGGTGAAAAAGCCTGATGCATACTCAACACACATTGAAAGGTCATGAAAGAAACAGGCATCAATGCAAGCATGCCATCAGATATACATGAACTAGGAATATGCATGAGTGGGGCTTAGGTGTATTTGCAATTGTGGAGCGTACAGTGATGTGCACAAAGGGATCACAGTGTGAGGAACATCCCAGGAGCTGTAGTAACTCATCTCAGGCATGCACCGGATGAAAAATCTCAGGGGACACTGGGTGATATATATAAGAGGAACATTTGGCAATATTGCTCAAGGGAGCACTAAGCAATGTGCCTCATGAAAGTACTGGAATATGCACACTAATGGAGCACTGAGGTTCGCACCTGAGGTGAGCTCTTGGTGATGTAGAATCAGCAGCACAGAGATAGGTGCATTACAGGGGCTCGAAGTGACGCAAAATAGGAGGCTCATGATGGTGTTCAAAAAGTGGGCTCAGAGTGAGGAAGGTCACTGTCAAGGAATTGTAAGTTGTGCCATAATAAATTCAGTTCTACAAGAATGCATGAAAAGGGAATCGAGTCCGGATCATCTACTGGTGCTGATTTGTTGGAAGACAAAGAAGGACATTGTCAGCCTTACTCTGTACTGAAAATGACTGATTTATAAGGAGAGGCAGGGAGATTCATATGCCTCATTTATAATGGCCTATTTCGTTTACACAGCCATGTGAACCCAGTAACACACAGAAACACAGACTTACATGGACAATATACAGTTATGCTGTGTTTTATTTACTTTTGTGGCTACGTTCGGCAGCTTCTTGTTATTATCGAAAATATAACCTCTCAGATCGCATCGAAAAAGATGATAGTCCACATACATAAATGATACTCTATTAGGAACACTTAAGCTAACATCTGAAGAGAAACTGGAAATTATAGGGATAATGTCAATATTCTCACCTCACCTGAATGGAAGCCTCCTCTAAGGAATTCATTAACTTGCTAAAGGTTTATAATACACTAACAGGCACATGCATTAAAAGAAAAACCGGTCGCAAATGGGCAGAATCTGCCCCTTTGCGACCGGTATTTTTGCATTTGGGATGCATCATCCAAAATGCAGAAATTGATATTTAAGTAATCCCTAAATTGCGATTACTTTAATTGTGATTACATTTAAGGAATTGCAAATTGAGATTCCTTAAATGCAATGCATTAAAGTAATACAATTAGCGATTTTGCTAATAGGGGGTGCAAATTACCATGAAGTTGAACTTCATGGTAATTTGCAAAACCTTTGGAAAATGCACCTTTGTGCATTTTTCAAAGTTTCATGTTGCGCACACACATGCTCTCAGGGCATGTGTGTGCGCAAAATATCTGCACAGATCAATTCCAGGGATGCAACAGGGTGCCTTTTGACACCTTTTCACCCTGAAATTGCATGCGCAATTTGCAAATACCTATTGGTACTCGCAAAGTGTGCTTGCAATTTCCCATTCATTCCTATAGGCCTACAGGCCCATAGGAATGAATAGGAAGCTATTCCTTATTTGTGACTCGCAATTTGCGAGTCGCAAAGAAGGAATGTGTAGGAATGTTTAGGAATCGCTATTAATGTAGTGATTCCTACATGCATAGGATTTTGCGAGTCCTTAATTGCGAATCCTTAATATTCGCAATTAAGGACTCGCAAAATCCTAGCTTGATGCATGTGCCAGTTATTTTTCAATTATATGTTGGTAATAATGAGGTTTAATACATGCTCTACAAATCCTAAATGTAGTGAAACTTAATAGGCAACTGGCTCAACAAACATACTAGCAATTAAGCATTTTTGAGTAGGCTACAATTCAAGCAAAGCAAACCTAGACATGAGTTACATACTTTTAGGGATTACACTCAAAGGTTGATTCACAAAACGGTGTTAACCTTTAGTGGTTCTAAGATGGAGATAATTTTACCAATTTTAATAATTTATGAAAAACAAATTTACAATGTATTATGTGAAACGGTTGCATAACGAATACATTATGCTTCATTATTTTCACATGCGTTTTTTTACTGAATACTTTATCGTGCATGCATCTTTAATGTGTATTAGAGCAAAAGTGACTCAGTTTGCAAGTTATTTAGTTGTATTTTGCATTTATTATTTATGCCGGCATTAGGAAGGCAGAAACAGTAGGAGTGGTATATGGGGTGAAAGCAGTGCTTAATTAGGAAATGAATAAGTGCAGAGGCACTAAGGGCTATGTATACAATGAAGTGGAGGAGAGAGGCGTTAGCCTTCCTGACTTAATGCCTTTTTCTGCCACTTCTGAAAGGCAAGGCTGCACCATATTAACAAGAATGTGGTGCAGCCTTGCTTTTTCCCCTGAGATGGCGCTAAGTTTAGCAACGTAGCGCCACGCAGGCAGCCTTGCACCATAGTACAAGGGTGTCTGAGTGCAGGGGAGGATTGTTCATGTGTAGGAAGTTGTCCCTTCCAGCACATAAACAATAATAAAATGCCATACTGTAACTTTCATGTGTGCTGCTTCATGCAGCACACATGAAAGTGACAAAAAGGCATTTTTTGTAAAGGATTGGTAATGTACAGGAAGGGTTACTTCCTGTACATAAACAAACAATGGCACTTTGCTTTTTCCATGTGTGCTGCACAAGGCAGCTAAAACAAGGAGAAATAATGCATTTCTCCTTGTTTTGCCAACTTAAGACCAGGATATACCTGGTCTTAATTTTGGCGCTGCCTCCTAAGTACGCCATCCTTGTACATAGGGGGCAGCGCCAAAATCAATGGGTGTTGCAGTAGAACGCCCACCACAACACCCACTGCCTATCCCTTTCAGGCTAACGATTGCATGAAAGGGGGTCTTATGTACAAGGCAGCATTAAGTTACGTTAGGTGGCTTCAAGCTGCATTGTACATAAGGCGCATACCCTATAGCCACCACAACGTTGATAAAAGTGATGCTGTGGTGGCGATAGGGGCTTGTACATATGCCCCTAAGTTTTGCTCAGAAGCCTACAGTTGGCGCTATTTAATGTCAGCATGAGGAATACCAAGGCCATTGGGATTTCACTTCATGTCAACAGACTCTCCTTATTCTTACTTTTGCAGGTTTCTGCTTTTGACATATGTCTGGGATTTTTGGTCTGTTTCTTCCTCCTTTTTTTCTCCTTTGTGTTATTTTTGTTCTCTCTCTTGCAAAGTCCGATGAGCAAAAATAATTACTGGTCCCCATAAATGAGAGCCGGTAGGTCCCACCTACCCCATCAGGTTTAAGTTGGGCATTGGGTCTCCCTGTATGTTTCTGAACAAAACTGTGTGCCAACCACATTCTCTTATAAATAAAGTGTTAGGTGGACCTTATGTAAAATAAATCCATTCTCCCGCCTTGCAGTGATCTATCTGTTTATCTTTTTTCTTCCCATAACACTCCATCGCAAGAGTCAAAGACACCGTTTTGGCCTATCCATTCTACTATCCTCTCCACAGTGTTGTTGACAGAAGGTTAATACGAATACTACTTTTTGACTGCAACTTATCTGGCAAGAATCTTAATTACAAAATGCTTTATTCAACATTGTGTAGGGGTAAGAAGCAGGAAATCACCTTAAAGTAACCCGCAAATGTCTGATATGTTTACCCATCTCTCCCTAGTAAAAAAAAGTCCACTAACTTCCTAGGGCCTGCTTTTGCCCATTTTTGGACAATATCGGGTACAGATTAAAACCAGATTCCATAACTAGTTCTGAAAAAGAGGTATACTGCATTATTATGGGAAATGGCATATCTCCAGTAGAGATCCATACACTTACGAAGGAACCACTTCAAACATTCATAGCAAACTTTTTCAGTGACTTTGATGATTTTAACATATCCTTTATATAGTATTCTTTAAAACTTAGCTCCATAAAATGATTCTTAAAAATACCATTGCGAATCTTCATATTGAACCTGGACATATACTTTGCAAAATAGGTGCAATAGTAATCCTTAAGATTGGGAAGTGCCAGTCTGCCTTTTTCCACCCCTTCATATAAAGTGCTTAATGATGCCCTGGCTATTTTATTTTTGCCAGCTAAATGATGTAAACATAGAAGCCACCCTACTAAAAAAATGATGCAGTTAAAGCACAAGGAATAGCCAAAAGAGAAAATTAAAAGGAGAGAGAATCAACCTTTAATCAAGGAAACCCTCCAAATGATAGAGGGAGAGAATTCCAACTTGAAATTAGGTCTTGCATCTTTAGAAGCATTGGGGGAAAATTAAGATCAAATATATCCTCAATCCGTAATGAGTTCCTGACACCTAAATATCTTTTTGCCTGTGAGTTTACGCAAGAGGCTGTATCTGGATGTAGAATTTCTGGGTTACACCCACATAATATTATTTCAGTTTTCTTGTTTTTCATTTTATAGACTCTGAGTTTCTCATACTGTGCAAAGATCTCAAAAACCTTCTCCTGGTTACCCCACTACTTTCAAGAATTAACATATTATCATTAGCATATAACTTTATCTCACCCATTTGTGGGAACGGGGACAGATAAGGCCATTCTCCATAATTGCTATTGCTAATGGCTCAATAAAAAAGGCAAATAATATAGGGGATAAGGGACAACCCTTGCGGTTTCCGTGCAAGACTTATATGTTCCCCACCTCTGTGGCATTTTCAATAATATTGGCTTCTGCATTATAATACATCCTATATAGTAACCCTGTGATCTGTAAAGGGATACTGAATCTAGATAGAATACTACACAAAGTTTCCCAGAACACAAGCTTAAATGCTTTCTCAGCGTCTAATAGAAGCGCTATAGCTGGTGTGTGGCTGACAGAAAAATAGTCTAATGCTTTAGCCAGATAATGTTTGTTTGTGCCTAATTGACGCCTAGCAATAAAACCATTCTGATCTGAATTCTGAACTCTCTTTCGCATCCCAAGTCGGCCTTTTCAGAGACTTGAGACAAAGTCGAGCACTTCGGTGTGACAGGCACTGGTGATTGCACCATACTGAGTTCACTACATGAGGGGGCAGGCGACTAAGACTGTTGTATCAAGACTGGCTGTATTACCTGAAGCTTTATAGTGACTTTGCTTATTTTCCACAGACTGATTGTTACAGCTTAAGTCAATTCAAAGGCTGAAGTATTTCTGTTTCTCAATTAGGATGATGCAGACAAAGAGAATCAGACTAGACCCCCCCCTCCCAACCAGCGACCCCCAAAAAGCGTCGCCCTGCCCTGCATTGAATTTTCAGCAGAGCTCCATACTCTTCCCCCTGGTTTGAAAACTGGTGGTCTCACTAAACCTTGATGTTGACCTGTTGCTATAAAAGAGTCAATAAAACTAGGTCCTGCCATGTTAATGTTGACCCAGTGAAGAAACCCAGTAAAAAACACATATACGTCCTTGGGCAAGGAGGAAAGAAGAAGGGCCCAGCCTGCCCTCAATCAAATACGGACCAATGTGGTGAAGTTACTGTCTTACCAGAATTTGCCCATACTTGAGGACTCTGATGTTGATTTTATGCGCCAGCCGATTTACTGACGCAGGCTCTCCTACTGCTGTAAAAATATTGGGATCCCTTATGCTCACTGGACTATGGACACTTTTTCTCCCTCGCCTTCGAGGGGTAAATAGTCAGAATATTGAGTAGGAAATGTTGACTTGCACTAATATTGAGTGCAAAATATTGTGATACAGAAATATCGACTGCCAGAATATCGTGGGCAAGAAAATCGAGTTTAAGGTAAGAAATATGGTTTTCCAAAATATCGAAGTCATTACTATTGTTTCTAAAAATATAGTTGTTAAAAATATTGTTGTTTTAGTTTGTGTTAGGTATTTTAGAGTGTATTTGAATGTATGTGCTATATTTTTTTGTCCAAGTATTGCATTTTTCTTTGTATGTTACTTTTTTTTAAAAGTTATTAATTTTATTTTAATTACATTTTGTGTTTTAGTTCGATAGAGGTTGTATGTTTATAGGGGAATAGGGTGGGAAGTAATTTAAGTATAATATTTGAATATGAATTTTATTTTAATTAAATGTTTTGTTTTATTTCTATAGCGGGTTGTGGATTTATAGGGGAATAGGAAGGGAAGTAATTTAATTATAATAAATTGAATATTAATTTTGATGTATTAGTATTTATTTTATTTTGATTTCATAGTATGGAAATTAATTTGTTAATAATTTAATTAATGATTGGCTCCTAATTTGTATTGATTAATTTACTGGAAAGTAGGTTAAATGTGTTGTTTTTTAAGGGGCGGGTGGTGGGTTTAAAGGGGAATAGGGTGGAAACTAATTTAGGTATAATTAAATTATTTATATTGTTCCTAATTAATATTTAGTTATTGAATATTTTATATTGTTAATTGTGGGGGATAATCTAAAATTAATTATGTATTAATTTGTTCTTAATTATAATTAGTTAATTGTTAATCATGTTAATTGTGTTATTTGTTTAGGAGCGGGTGTGGGTTGATAGGGTAGTAGGGTGGGAAGTAATTTAATTTTAATACATTTATTAAGATTTCTATATAATATTTATTTATTAATTATTATGTTATTGTGTTAATTGTGTGAATTAATTTATTAATACATATTTATATTTTGATTGTTAATTGTTGTTAAATAATTATGTTAATTTTGTAAAATTTTACGAAATTGGTGGTGGCATTTATAGGGGAATATGGTGGGAGGTAGTTTATTTTTAATTAATTCATATTTCTTTGTTAATTGATGCTAATTAACAAAATTTAAATTTTGTCAATTGTGTTATAATTTTGATGTGGAAGATGGGTTTATAGTGATAAATGGTGGGAAGTAAATGTTTTTTAAATGAATTATTGATTTGTTGTTAATTAATATGAATTTATTAACGCAAAATTAGTTATGTAAATTGTGTAAATATTTTTGTTAATTGTTTCTGTTCTATAGCTGTAATGTTTTGTTAGTATATTGAATGTTACCTTTCTACATTTATTTTTTAATTATTAATATTTGTATCATTGTTAATTGCGTTAAATATGGAGGTACATTTATTTTTAATTTAGGTGTTTATTGTGAATTGTGTGGTGTTATAGGGTAGGAAAAACTATTACATTTATGTAATTTATCATTTTTAGGATTACAACTCATTTTTATTACAAGATAGTTATTTGTTTGTATTTTTTTAATGAAAAAAGTAATATTTTTATGGAAATTAAAACCTTTTTTTACATTATGTTATGTTTTGATGTTCTGTAAATATTTATATTTTTATATATGTTTTGTTTTCGGGTTTTTTATTTAATTTTGTATTGTAGTAGATATTTTGTTTGTTTTTAAATTTAATTTTGTTTTGTGGGAATAGTCATTTTTACCCCTCCGCTATCCAACATTTTCGCTACTATTGCATTCGCTGGAGTGGGAATAGTCATTTTTACCCTTCCGCTTTCCAATACTTTCCCTACTTTTGCACTTGCTGAAGTGGAAATAGTAATTTTTACCCCTTCGCTATCCAACACTTTCCCTACTGTTGCACTCGCTGGAGTGGGAATATTAATTCTTATCCGTCCGCTCTCCAACACTTTTCCTACTGTTGCACTCTCTGGAGTGGGAATAGTAAATTATTCCCCTTCGCTATCGAAACATTTTCTCTACTGTTGCATTCATTGTAGTGGGAATACTAAATTATTCCTCTCCGCTAGCCAACAGTTTCCCTACTGTTCCATTCATTGAAGTGGGAATAGTAAATTATTCCTCTCAGCTATCCAACACTTTCCCTACTTTTGCAGTCAGTGGAGTGGTAATAGTAATTTGTAACCCTCCACTATTCAACACTTTCCCTACTGTTGCACTCGCTGGAGTGCGAATAGTAATTTTTACCCACCCGCTATCCAAAACTTTCCCTACTGGTGCACTCACTGGAGTGGGAATAGTCATTTTTACCCTCCCGCTATCCAACACTTTCATTACTGTTGCACTCACTGGAGTGGGAATAGTCATTTTTACCCACCTGCTATCCAACACTTTCCCTACTGCTGCACTCGCTGGAGTGGGAATAGTAATGTTTATCCCTCCGCTATCCAACACTTTCCCTACTGTTGCACTTGCTGAAGTGGGAATAGTAATTTTCACCCCTTCGCTATCCAACACTTTCCCTACTGTTGCACTTGCTGAAGCGGGAATAGTAATTTTTATCTCTCCTCTATCCAACACTTAGCCTACATTTTCATTTTCTGGAGTGGGAAAAGTAATTTTCACCTCTACGTTATCCAACACTTTCTCTACTGTTGCACTCATTGGAGTGGGAATAGTAAATTATTCCTCTCGCTATCCAACACTTTCCCCACTGTTACAATTATTGGAGTGGGAATAGGAAATTATTCCCCTCCACTATGCAACACTTTCCGACTGTTGCACCCGCTGGAATGGGAATAGTAAAATATTCCCCTCCACTATCCAACACTTCCCCTACTGTTGCACACATTGGAGTAGGAATCGTAAGTGATTCCCCTCCCCTATCCAATACTTTCCCTACTGTTGCACTCATTGGGATGGGAATAGTAATGTTTTCCCCTACGCTATCCAACACTTTCCCTACTGTACTCAATGTAGTGTAAAATGTACTTTTAAAAAAGAATGAATATTTTAATATTTTAATTTAAAACATAATTTGTTAATTTGTATGTTACAGTTGTATGTGTATATATATACATTTATAATTGTTCATATATTTATAACATGTTATAATTAATTAAAATAATTATTTATTAACTATTATTAAGTAAATATACATATTACATTTTAAAAAGGTACTTTTTAATAAATTTGTACAATACATGTATTACTTATAATTGTTAAAATGTACTAATAATTCAAAAAAGAAATTCAAGTTTACTTCATGTGCTGCTGGTAGGTGCAGGTATAAGGGCTCCTGCCCTTGGGAACAATGAGTCATGGATGGTGCAGGGTTCACCCCTGCACTGCGGTACACTGTTCCAGCTATGCAAGGTTCACTCCTTCACAGTGGGACACCGGCGAGGTTAGCTAACAATTGTGGATGTCAGCTGTGGATGTCAGCTAGGTTTGCAGAGGCTCAGGTCTGATTAATCATGTCGGAGACGCTTACCCATCTACTCCACAGCCGTCTTTACTCCTACTCGAGTCGGCCACAGACCGCCATACTGTGCAGAGCGTCATACGCTCTCTCTGATGTGGAAGGAAGAAGTAGCTCCAGTGATAATCTGTTGATTGTCATTCTCCTACCTGTACAAAATAGTTATGTTGTTGCTGCAAATGTATCTACCCCAACTATTGCTTGGGGCTTCTTTGAAACCTGGTTGATTTTTTTCCCACTAGGTCACTGCAGACTGGGGCCAGCCATATGCAAATCAAAACTGATCCTGCTCCAAAAGGAGAAGTCCAGCCAAAACCACTGAGCTAGTCTATCTCTAGGTACCAACACACCCATCCCCACAAAACTTTCAGCCTTGTAAGATCGCATCAATGGGATGAATAATTAATTCTGTGATAAAACAAGCAGAGACCCAAGTCTTTCATACCTGTTGTAATCACTGCAGCACCCCAACATACAATAAAGCGGTAGAATGCTTTCAAAAGTCTCATCCACTGGCAATTACTTGTCACATTAGAAGCTATATATAAAACTGAATCGGCTATTCTCCAATAGATAAAGCCAAGTCTGAAATGCCATGCAATATGGTGTGTAGTTGGGAATACAACACACCTAGTTCTAGTTGTGTTTGCCGAGATCCTCTCCCCAGTTTCTCCCACTAGCTGTCAGTGTGTATACCACCTAATATTCTTTACTGAGTGGTACTTCTGCAAGGAGGAGAGCGCTGTTACTGTGAGCCTGCTGAAAGGAGAATTCTTCCTCCATGAGTAACCTTATTTTCCTTCTAGCCTCAGCTGCTGCTTATGTGTACATTTCCTCCTCTCTTCCCCTCAGCTGTTTTGGATGACTCATCACTCCTCTTAGCTCTCTCAGAACGTAGAGCGCTGTGTCAATTCACTAAGGGAAGGGCGTGGGCATTGCTTTGCCTCTGGTTGCCTCAGCTTTCGCTCGGTGACACAGCACGCTATTTTGTTCTCTCCCTCAGTGACTTGGGTGCTGTTTCTAATTCTCTGAGGGAGGGGCCACCAACATTTTCTTCAGCCTGCCAACAAATTTTATCCATTGATATAGTGCAGCTTATTGGTCCTCTCATATTCCCTTGGACTGCCTAAATGATGCTGTGGGACACAGCTCCCTCAACATTTTAAAACACTTTCCTGTTGATACTACTGCATATTGGTACTTACACTGTTAGTTTATGATTATACCAGTATTTTGTAAAACCTTTGTTAATATTTTGTATTTCAAGCTGTGGGTTTATTTTCTTGTCTTGCTAGCTCATCCTGCAGCTTTACACCTGTACCTCTACTCTCACTTTACTTTGTTCTTTTTTTTCTCTGAATACTATTTTTTTATAATTCTTTACATTCTTGTATCTTATCTTTTCCTTCCTTACTTCTCTTTATTCTCACTCCTCCTTACCTATGGCATCATTTACAATGTCTCAACCTCCTTCTTTTTTTAATGAAGCAGGGAAACCTCTTATACCATGGAAAAAATGGGTGAACCTTTTCGAATTTTATTTAATTGCTATAGGGGGTGATAGGTTTTCATCTTTACGTAAACAACATATCCTGCAGCATGAAATGAATTTGTACTTGTAGAGCACACTTATACCCCAACCTGGGTTTTCTGGCGCCATACGCATACCGCTGTGGAACCCTTCCTGGGTTTTCCCTGTGAAATGTCCACTCCTGGGGACCCCCAAGTTGAAGCCATGCATCCCAGCGCTATTGGGGCCGTTGTGGAGATTAAGCAAGCTATTGCCCAGAGTTGCAGAGTGGGGCCCATGGTTAGGATAGGCACTGAGGCAAGAATTATCATGTCTGAGGAAGTTGAGCCCAAGACCCGCCGTGGCGGGAATTGAAACCTGGTCCCGAGCCAGACCTTTGCATCAGGGTCTGCCGCTCTAACCATTGAGCCACACTTCTACATGGAGTATATAAAACATTTGGTAAAGGAGATAAGAACAGATCATCTCCTACTGAGGTAGTGAAACAAAAATCTGAAGGTAGCACATTTAAGTCCTACAGATTTGGTGTTCCCAACCATTTAGCCAATAACATTAAATGCCCTGCCAGAAATGTTGCATGCAGAAAATGCAATGAAAAAGGACACTTTGCTAAGATCTGCAACGAAATTAGGAGAAACGTTAACCATATGGTCAGCAATGAACCTGTTCCTAGTGAGGATATTGTTTTTCAAGTAGCAAACAATATGGAACCCTCAAGCAATAACATCCCCAAATTTGAGATCAAGCTAGACAATGTCCAGTATATAGTGTTTGCTGACTTGTGTTCCCCATATACTCTCATCAGTGAATCCATGTTTCAAGTTAACGCAGGGAACAAAGACTATACACTATTGCCTCCTGATATCAAACCGGGGACACACAACCATGATTCTATACCTCCTGTAGGTATGCTTCTAATGCACATCAATTTCAAGGACAGATCCACTTTGAGAAAAGTTTATATCATGAAAATGGTTCCAAATTATTGGGGTGGAAACACCAAAAAGACTTGGAGATTAAGTTAGATCCAAATGCTCCTGAACCAGTATATCTTGTGGAGAGATCCAATGTTGGAAAAGAAATATGCAAGCAATTTCCTGAAGTATTTTCAGACAAATTAGGACTGTTGAAAGGATTCCTACACAAAATAAAGCTAAAAGTTCAGCACATACCAGTGGTCCACAAGGCCAGATCAGTTTCTTTACTTACAAGGGACCTACTAAAAAAAGAACTCAACAGATTGGAAGCCAGCAGTGTGATAGAACACATTGAAAGCTCTGAATGTTTGGCTCACATAGTGGTAGCATCTAAGGAGGGAGGGAAGAGCATTTGTCTATGTGTCGACCTCAGAGACCTGAACCCCAACATTTGGGTAGATAGACATCCCCTCCCAAACATCAACGATATGCTCAGTGTCATACAAGGAGCAAAGTTCTTCAGTGTTCCTGACCTCTCCTCAGTCTACCACAAGGTATCGCTCCATCCTGACTCCAAGTCCCTCACCTCCTTCATAACACTGTTTGGGGCATATCAATTTTCTAGGATGCAGTTCGGCCTAGCGTCTGCCGTGGCAGTGTTTCAACGCATGATGCAACACATCCTACAAGGGACAGACAAAGTGCTGTTTTTTCAGGACGACATCCTGATTCACGGAGAATCAGAGGCAGAACATAACAAGGTTCCAGTGGAAGTTTTAAGTAAGCTAATGAAAGCTGGGTTCACTACACAAAAGGACAAATATAAAATAGGTGTTCAATCTGTTGTTTATCTTGGTCATACCATATCAGGTGAAAGACTCAAACCTAAATCTAGCTTAGTGGATTCAGTCAAGCTAGCTCCTGAACAACAAGCAAAGAAGAACTAGGGGGCTCATTATGATGGAGGACGGACTGGCTCCGTCTGCCATGGTGGTGTGAACCTGGACCGTCCGGCATGCATGCAGGGGACCACCGCATTCGCGATTATTTTCTACACCTTTAACATTGCGGCAGTGGCTGCTGACAGCAGCACTGCTGCGATGTCAAAAAGAGTATGTTGTGCATTTCACTGCACTCCGTGGTAGGCACTAAAAGTGCCTGCCCCTTGTTGCAGTGAAATGTAGGGGGGTACCATGGGTGCGCCCCCAATAGATCCTCACCTCCCCCTAACACAAGGGGGGGCCGCAACGGGCCTCCAAAACCAAACTCTGCATGCCTTTCCACAGCGGTTGCACCGTCGAGGAAAGGCTGGCTAAAGACCTCATCATATTTGGTGGACGGTGATTGCTAGGCACTGCCCCCGTTTTTTGGATGCAGACCGCTCCAGCGGGCATTCCTAAAGATTTCCAGTGGCGGACGGGCTTTGCCTCCGCCTTGGTCTGGATCCCACCGCCATCGTAATTTGGCAGTGGGAGAATCGCAATCCGCAGGGCTGGCAGACCTCACCGACGGCCCAGGTGTGGCGGTCCTTCCGCCATCGTAATGAGCCCCTAAAATCTTTTCTGGGCCTAGTAGAGTATATGTCCAAGTACGTAAAAAACTATCAGAACAAGTGCACTCTCTCAGAGAGTTACGCAAAAAAGCTACCCCATTTAAATGGAACCCCCGTGTCAAAATTACTTCACACAGAATAAACAGGCCATAGTTGAAGCACCCATTTTAAGTATGTTTGACCCTAATGCCAGAACCACTTTGACACCTAATGCCAGCATGAAAGGATTAGGAGCCTTACTTACACAAAAAGTAAAAGGACAAGAAAGGGTGATAGCCTTTGCGTCAAGAACCTTGAAAGAACCAGAACGCAACTATTCCACAATTGAAAAGGAGGCTCTCGCTTGTTATTGGGTGATAAATCATTTTAGATTGTTTCTATGGAGAATTCCATTCATCCTGAAAACAGATCATAAACCTTTGCATCATGTGTTCTCTACCAAATGCATTGAAAAGACCACATTTACAGAGGAAACACGATTGCGCCTCCTGAAAAAATTTCCAAACGCATAATTGAGATAGCTCATGAAGGCCATCCATGCAGAAGCATGACTAAAAGCAAAATCAGGCAAGACTATTGATTTCCCAACATGGATTATATGGAAGAGAGGGTTGTGAAAGACTGCCTGGCTTGTGGATCTAGTGACAAATCTAAAGTCATTCGCAAAGCTCAACAATCTAGCAAAGGAAGGGTTGGAGCAAAGTGCCTGCACCTGTCGTAGTCAGTGACTCTTGAGTAGTGTGATGGTGCTTGGGAAACCTAGGAACACAACCCTATAAGTTCCTTTCAAGGACAAAAGTCCTAAACAAAACAACATAAACTGTGGAATCAGCACCCATCAACAAAATACTTCGTGATAATTACAAATAATGTCCTTTAAAGCAATAAAAAACATCCGTATCAAATGAACAGGACTGAGCTTGGCAATCGTATATTTTCAATCCTTTATTTTGTTTTCACGGTAGACAAATGATCCAATTCACAATGGATTTTCTTTTTTTCTTTTCTAGCCAACGCGTTTCGTCTCATTTACTGAGACTTCTTCAGGGCTCAAACACCTGTCTTTATGGTAAGTGATATGGGCTGGTGAGTTCTTAGTATGCACGAGAAACTTGTAAGAGATCTGTCATGTCCTATAAGTATTCAGGAATGACTTGGAAACGGCATGGTGACCTGCTAGAAGAACAGCATGGATTCAAAGTAGCGAATCAGAAAAAGTCTCAGTAAATGAGACGAAATGCGTTGGGAGAAATCCTGGGTTCAAACTCATGCCCAATTGGCTTAATGGGGGGTTTGGGTAGACAGGAAGTCTGTATTGGAAAAAGTTGGGCGCCATCCAAAAGATTACAAATCCAGATACAACCAGAGATGGAGTACTATCAACAAGGACTGTCAGGAAGGTCAAAGGGTTTTCATCAAGAGACCTAATGTTTTTCGAGCCAACATTTCCTCATTTTCAAAACCTATTAGAATAAAACAAGTTAGCGCCATGATGCCTACTGGTGTCAGCGCGCTCTATAAGTTGTTATGAACATAACATATTAACATAACAATAATAACTCTGTTGTGCTGCTTAAACTGAAAAAAAAACTTAAACTGAAAAAAAACTCTGTTGTGCTGGAAGATGGAAGCACCTGGAGCATGGACAATGTAGCTCACTGTTCCAAGGTACACTCCTCGTCGTCTTCCAGTGAGGAAAGTCGAGATGAATCATAATCCACCTCACAGGGATCTAAAGAGCTCTGATTTCACCGTCCTCCACCTTGGCATGTGGATTATAAAATGTATAATACATGATGAACATTAATGTATTTTTCTTTCTGAATGTTCCTACCGTTACTATTGTTTCATTTTTAGTTTTCCCTCATTCAAAGAGAGACATGTTATAACTAGAGCTTACCATGTTCCAGTGTCCCTTTTCTTCACCCAGTTGATCTCTTCTTTCCTTCACCGCCCCTCCTACCTTTTTCTCCCAGTGGTAAACCCCTCCCAGTAGAATCTTGATGTGAAGCTCACCTTAGGATGTTGAGTGCTCTTCACTTGTCAGGTGGTGCTTGAGGATCAAGTCTAATAAACGTTTTTCTCTAATTCACCCTGTGGGAGACGTTTTATCTAACAATGATCACACAACAGTTGTTTATAAATTAAATACACATTTAAAAAGATTAACATCTGCTGCCCAAACCAATCTTGTTGCTTTGGGGAACTGAAATTTTCTGAATTGTTAATCTTGTAGGAGTGCAGTGTCTAATAGTTGTGTTTGTGATGTCACTGGCATGGCTGGCAGGGGTATTGGGTGGTGCATGCTGCAGTGACTGCCTGAGGAGTGCCCTGTCACTTATGTTTTGCAAATTAAGCAATAAGCTTGAGTTCATTGGCAGAGCAGGCAAACAAAACTTCTGGGTATACCCATTACACTTAGGGCATAACACTGAAAGAGAGTGTGATTGGTCAAATGCCTAAAAAATGTAAAGCAAAGGCAATAACTTGGATTACCTTCCAGTGCATCTTTGTTTGCCCACTATGCCACTACAGACACAGAGCACCCATATGTAAAGCAAACAGTGTTTTGCACCAACAGGATCAGTGTAGCTGAACACTACAAGACCAGGTCCCAGACAAACTGGAATGCAGGTAAACCTAAATTGGGTTCAGCCTCACTGGGACGCTTCAGCGATGTTCAGTGCAAGTCCTGTGCCACATCAATTCTGGGAGTCATCTTTGCACATGTGCAAGATTCACAGAATCACAACAAAACACAAAGGAGATTAATAAAATGCTTGGAAAATACTAAGCCACTACATACATTCTAATATAGTTTTTCCTAACATGCTATCAGGACAAATAAAAGCTGGCCACAATGTATTGCCAACAATCCCACTGATGCTTATGTTATTGCTGCCCATTACAGACATATATGGGTCCTCCTATAAGGAATTTTCCCTCATGTTTAATTTGGGTGTCACAGGCAAATTATATGTCACAGGTCAAACAAAAGGCAGTGCACTGTGCTCAAGAAATGAGAGTGGTGAATGAGAACTAGCGAGAGAACCAACATAAGCAAAAGGCCCATAGTAAATAATAACAAACATCTCTTGAGATATTAATATTAACGACAGAAAACAAATCTAACTTGATCATATCTAAGATCCCCAGTTTATTTTTATTATTCTGATTATGCCATGACTGACTCATTCTGAAAAAAAAACAAGCCATAAATGCCCCCTCATGTAATTGTGACCCTGCAGTGTGTCACTCCTAATACATGACTCGGAGACACTGAATGCAGAGAGGTAGCACAAGTCATAGCCAGATGCAACAGGCCATGGCTTTGAAAACAGAGTCTGAAAAAAGTAGAGGCGGCTAAATCAAGCTCAAAACATTAACTGAAGACATTTACCATACAATCATATCAAGACAACTCTGAGATGTATCTAAACACCCATAAAGCACTTTCCTGCTAATGTGCTAGGACCAGTATCAGAATAGTACATGTACCGATTTCACAGAATTAGAGAAGAGGGTTTTGCTTAGGTATTTTAAGGAGGTTAGCATTATTGTAGAGAGATATTTGTGTGTGATTTATGTTTTTCTTTGTTTTTCTCTATATATTTGTATGTGTCACCCAGTTGTTAATTTCCTTTTGGTTGTAGTGATGCTGATGAATGTGATATCCATTACCTTGCACCCTATGTATTGTTTAATGATATAGCTGATAAGAAAAAGGCTAAGACTATCAGTAAAGTGATTCATTATGTGATCTAATTCTCGGTGTAACTATAACATGTAAATGGAACTACAACCAAACAGAAGAGGAAAATTCCCATTCAAAAGACAATTTCAATGATCATTAATCTGACAGACTTATTTAGCATGCTATGCAATTACCTATTTGTTACGTCAATGCCATAAGTTAAAGCTCAGAACCTGACTTTACCATACAGAACACATTAACAGTCAAAAACCCATACCCACTGTTGTCATCTCAGTTTTTCTTGAAAAGTCATGCAAAGTAACAATTAACAAACAAATAGGCTTGCTATGTGTTTACTATTTTAGGGATCTAGTAATAGTAGTGAACGGTCCGTGGTGTTCATACGTGGACAATATTTGAATATAAAGAAAAAGTCCTTTAGCCTATGCGACACAAACTCTGTTTTCCATTCAATGTGCATGTGAGAGTAAAAGAATGTCTCAATACATTTGTCTTCAAATTAATGAGTAATAAGATTCATTCACTAAAGATTACTGAGTGTGAGAAATACGTTGCTTTTCGGTGGCCAAATGCAGAGAACGCAAATCGTATGATAAATTTCATAATAATCAATTCCATGTTACAAAAACAGAGCTCTTGAAGTATATCCTGATGTGATTTAAATCCTTTTACACACTGGTTGTCTTCACCCACTATGTTGACTGAAAGAAATGCCTTTGGAATCCAGACTTTCCACAGTGCAAAAACAGCATACCCATTTTCAACACCCCTAATCATGAATGCAAAATTTGGTACCAACAAAAATGATATACAGGAAATTCATAACATAACCAAACTAACGTAGGTTATCTGCCTGGAAAAAGGCACAGCTATGTATTTACACACCGATGTCTCTTTTAATCCGAAAACATCAAGACAAAGAATGCCAAAATGGCTGAGAATCCAATGATTTTCCTGATCTTGCTCCCTGTGTGGGAATGGACCTGCTGCTAGATTGGAGTCATTAGATTTTTATTCATTCATGTTCGATTAATTAAAAGCATTACATGACTAAGAACTGTACAATACTGTACGATACATTTTTGCTTAAAATAAAACAATGCTTACTACAACCAGAATGGAGTTTCAAGACCTTAAAAACAATGTTGACTATATTATTTCATAGGTATAAAAACAGTTAAAACCAACCCTACATCACTAAAGTAAATCTAGTGTCCAAGATGTTACAGATAAAGAGGTAAAGTGCAATATGCCATGTGCAAGCTAATGGGATCTCCTACTGATAGCACAGAATATTTATGTGCCGCAGATGATCATGTTTTCTGCATTGACAATCTCCATATCCCAGGGCCACATGACCATGGAGGATACTGCACATGTGCCTTGAGTTTGTCAGTTCCAGTTGGTGGTTCTCCTGAAAGCTAGCTAATGGATGATATTTTGTGTTTAATGACCAGTGACTACTGTCTTCACTTCAATGAGTGAAAAGCGAAGAGAACTCATACATTTCCGAAATCTCGCTAAAGTGCTTGATATATTTTCAGAAAAGCACATATCCGACGCCTCCTTACGACATTTAACCCCTTTTTGAATGGCCTAGCGGGAGGAGCTTATGCTGACTTTCCTCTGACAGTTTAGGACAGCAGCACAACAGATGGAGCTAGGATTAATTTCAGTAGTCACATAGCCTGCAGAAGATTATCTCATTTGTCGGGCAAAACCAGGATTAAAGTCTGAAATTGGCAGTGCAGTTAGCCTCATAATTACTTTTTTTCGTACAGGCCTGGACTGAGAGCGCTTTTCTAAAGTATGACTGTGCCTTCCCTGAGATTTAAGATGCATCCAGCACCTCAATCAGCGTACTTTTTTCCGAGTAGATTAAGGAATTTTTTGGAAATACAGGCTGTCTTACCTGGTTTTCAGAGGGCTGATTGCTGTTGTTAGCTGTAGCTGCTAGGAGATCCTGCTGCAGTGAAGATGGCTTTCAAGTGATTTTTGAGCAAAGTCTCTGGGGCCTGCAAGATCCGGTGATAGAACTTTATTATATCCCTCTGGCCCACAAGGTAAGGGCGCCTGAGGCCCAGCTCCAGATTCAACCTTGTTCTTCCTGTTTGTCGAGGGGCAAGTAGAATGTTCTTGTATGCCTTAATCTTGGAATTTATAAAAAATTTGTCAAAGGCACCCAGGAATGACTAGTGACCATAGTTGAGGCCCAAGATGAGTTTTGCTTTCAAAACAGTCAACATAGGCTCAGCAGTTGGGCTTTCTAGACGGTTACTCAGGTGCTTCAGTACATGGATAACAGTGGTGGCCTTTGTTCTAAGGTGCTTTAAGTGGGCAGCGGGTTTTGTGCTTTCAGAAAGCCATACTCAAAGATAGCTGTAGGCTGAAGTTGTTGCAATTTGGCAGCCTCCCATCTGCAGTTGAATTAGTTTTTGTGCTGGAATTTTCCAAATATGACAACGTTAATTTTGCTCTGTTTCACCTGAAGGATGGTTGTAATAATGGATTGCTTTGAGGGCTCTCTGATGCCGCCTCTAGTGTTACCTAGGATGGCAGTATCATCAGCGTACTGCAGGATGGGAAGGTGCAACCTTCCCAGCCTTGGTGTTACTAATCTGGATCCTTTCAGTGCTGCTCCCATATCTGCAGTAAAAAGATAAAAAAGGAGGGGAACCAGGATACAGCCCTGCTTAAGCCTCTTATTGGTAGGGACCAGGCTGTGACAGTGGTGGCACCCAGAACCATGTTCCCTGATACAATAACATGATTGCTCTGAGAACCAGAAGCTAGATCCCCCAGGCAACTGCCTTCCCTCACAACTTGCCCCAGTCCTCCCTGTCAAATAGTACTGAAGTCAATAAAGAGGCAGAACAAGGGTGGATGACTCCTGGCTGCCTGTGTTGATAAGTGAGCCAGAGCTGAGGTGTCATCCACTGTTGAGCTCTTGGCCCTAAACCCGGCTGGTAAAGCAGTAAAATACTCTTTTACGCTACCTATGTTTCCAGCTCATTGAGAAGAATATGGGCATAGGCCTGTAATTGATTGGGTTAGAGCGGTTCCCCTTTTTATGAATAGGAAAAAGAATAGAACCCCTCCAGGAGTCAGGGATTGATGCAGTGGCAAAAGCGTGATTCAAAAGTGGCATTAAGATGGGCTGCCACATGTCTTGCACAGAAGCTAGAATCCAATTTGGCCCTGGAGCTCCGTCTTTCCTCATTTTCTTGATAATGGGAGTTTCTGTGCCTGCTGTAATTATCGTCCGTCCGGTGTTGAGACCCAAAGTCTGGAGTTGTGAGCGGCAGAGAAGAGATTGTTGCTATTGCTTGGCCCGATGAATATAACCGTTCCATGTGGCAAATCCACTCCTTTTCTGCCACTCCATTTTCCCTTGTGAGCCCTGGATTGCCCGGACAGCTTATGTACTTCCCCAATCTAGCATGGCTTTTATCTTTTATCTTTTGGTATTGTGAAAACTCTGAGCCACTCGGCCTCATTGTGCTTCCTTTTGTGATGCCATATTTTATACTTGTAGATTGGCCTAAGGGCAGCCAGGGGCTTCTGGAGGGACCGTTTGCAGGCAATGAGCTCCTTGGACAGGTGATGGATCTGTGCTGGAATTAAACTACTGGAAAATATCTGTTGTCCATTTCCCATTGCCTGCTGAAGTCCAATGCAAGGTCCTCCCAAGATGAGGTGCAGTAAATTCTGGACTTCCACATGCAAAACCAACTCTGGTGCCTCATGGAGCAAAAGTGTTACAGGCTCAAAAATGTATCCTGGGAGGCATGCTCCCCATTTGATTCTCAAGTTCTGTCTTTCTTTTCATTTAAAATTTAAAGTAGACGTTTTTGTAAAAAAAAAAAGTTCAAATACTATGAGTGGCAAGGCAGTGGTCTTGATCAGTCGCAAATAGTATACATCTGACACTAAACAGACACACAAAACAGAATATGGTCATGTGAAGAGTCTCCTATTGGATTCAAATATTAATTATTCTAGTGCTACCTTGTTTGGTCATAGATGTGATTCAGCAGATCAGGAGAGTTAATGTCTAACTATATTTAATAGTGCCCACAGCAGAGTGTACTTTGTCATTTTAGTTGCTGTAGATGTGTGATATCAGAACATTTTCATCTGAAATCCACTGCCTAAACCTGCAGCCTTTTGGAAAATGGACTCAGGGCTAGTTTATGCTCATGAGTGAGTGAGAGGAAGAGCTGTAATAATTCATTAACAAAAGCACTTGACCTTGTGGCACTGTGGAATCTTGTATAAACATACAATAGTAGATGTGTGGCAATGTTTGGAGCTGCTATTTCCCTCACACACATGGAACTCATTTAAATGCTAAGTTTTTATGAATATGGTATTAATATTTTCTCATCAAAAAAACAACTGAGGTAAGTCTTTCTGGCATTAAAAGTGTGGTTTGTTCTGTGTTTAAAATGGATAAGAGCCCGAAAAGAAGATCTCAATCTTAATTAAAGGTAAAGAAACAAGACCAGAAAACATTACAAAATGAGGATTCACAGTAGGAAGATTCAGGAGTTAGAGTAAGTGCCAGATTGTCAGATTTTGAGAACAAATGCTCTTGGGAAACATATCAGAAGGTTGACATTGGACTCTGCTAACAACTTCGAGAAGTGGAGCTGAAAATAGACTGGGAACTGTGGAATGGATGAGCTCTTCGAGTGTAATAATCAATTAAGTGTGGGTTGGAGTCTATAAAATGATTCTGCCAAAACATCAGTTCTGCACAGTTGTCACTTTTTATGACTTTTCAGTGCGAATGGGTGTTCAGAGTAGTTAATGAATTATTACATCTCCTCCACTCACTCACTCATGAGCATAGACTAGCTCTGAATCAATTTTTCGAAAGGCTGCATGTTTAGGCAGTGGATTTCAAACAGACATTTTTTGATTTCACACATGTACAACAACTAAAATGACAAACCGGGCTTTACCATTCCCCCATCCCTCCAACGTTGTCGTTATACTGTCATTTAAAAATGTCTTACAAAGACAAATACACATTTCTTACCTGATACTATATTCATGCATGAAGCATAACCTTACCAAAAGAGATTAATTCCTCTTTTGGTGGTTATATACTTGAGTAATATTAATCACAACTACATGAAACGGACAGCTGCCCAAACAATTTCAAGCACACAGTTTTAAAATTCTGGCATACACGTTTTTAGGGATATATATTAAGTGGTGCACTGTCCATACTGCAAGAGATTTAGGACCCGATGTAGGTGGCGAAATACCGGTCGGTAATGGTGAAATTGGGAAAAATGTCACCGTTACCGACTGGTATTTAGCCAATTGCAATTTTCATAATACCGAATGGATTAGGTAATAAGGAATCAGTAAAATAAGAAAACACATTTACCGATACCTTATTACCAAATCGGAGATACTGCAAACCCAAATAGTGATTTGGTAAATAAGAATCGGTAATAGAATAACCAAAAATCAGTAATACCCAATTTCATGAAATTCGATATTTAAGAGTCGGTAATTACCACTGACTCAAAGCAGGTAGTAATCATGTGCACAGCATTTAAACAGCCCCAAAATGCAACAGTCTCAACAAAATGGCGGCCCTCTACATTATTGCAAGGCAGCTATGACTACAGGCAGCAGGAATGAGGATCTGGAAAAGGGAGGAGCGCATATATAGACAGCACATCACACTATTTCAACTCACTGAGGCAGATATTCAGGAAAGGTACAGGCTACACCCACAAACTATCCTGGACCTGATACGGGACCTGCACCCACTCATGGAGCATCCTACACCAAGGGTGCATGCTATACCACCACATGTCCAGGGGCTCTGTAGCCTCCACCTATTATCATCAGGAAGTTACCAGGGGGTGATAGCCGCGGTAGGTGGAGTGTCGCAGAGCTGCCTGTCTTGGTTCTTCAACAATTTCCTGGATGCCATGATGCAAAGGATGCATCACTACATAAGCTTCCCCACCACACAGTCCGAACTGCTGAAAACAAAAACAGACTTCTACCAAAAGGCACAGTTCCCACATGTTATAGGGTGCATTGATGGAACACACATACCTATCTGCCCACCTGCAGCCAACGAGTACATCTACCGTAACAGAAAATCCACCCACTCTATCAAAGTGCAGGTCATCTGCAATGCGGCCAACATCATCACTGACATCATGGCATAATTTCCTGGGAGCACCCATGAATCCTACATATTCCGCAACAGTGGGATATACACATGTCTGGCTGGGGGAGAATTTGGAAAAGGATACCTGCTCGGTAAATCATTGTGACACACCCTGAAGTATACTGCTGATGAATGTGTTAGTGTTTGTTATTAATGCCACTTTCTTTCTCACCTAGGTGATAGCACATATGCTGTGTGGGCATTCATCCTCACTCCTTACCTAAACCCATCAACCCCAAGTGAGAGACGATATAATGCTGCGCACAAATCAACACACAAATCGTGGTGAAGTGGAAGTTTGGACTGTTGAAGAGCAGGTTCCGCTGCCTCCACAAAACCGGAGGCGCCCGTCAGTACAGACCCATCATCTGCTGCAAGATCATCGCTACATGTGCTATGCTGCATAACCTGGCAACTAAAAAAGGGACAGCAGTCGATTTGACCAACTATGAGGACGATGACGATGACTGTCCACAGCCAGAGCCCGGCGCAGTAGGGGCGGCACCATCAGCAGATGGGAGACAAAGAAAGGCTGAGATTACACAGAACTATTTCTAGGTAAGGAGACACAGCCAGTAATGAGTGACATAGTTTAATAGCATGTCACTACGCCACATCATGAAGGGCTTAAAATGGCAGTCCCAATTCCAAACAGCCTGCAAAGCCGTCATGGGTTAATTCACCCATGTATCAAAAACAAGTGTGCCTGGCATTACCTCCTGAGCCCACGCACAACATGGCTGTTGCCTCTGTGTACACTGTCCTCACTGGCTATCTGTCCTGTGCCACCACTTTGCCGTCCGCTGCGCCACCTGGACTCTGTAACGTGGGGTGTTTCACTACTGCAGCTATTTGTCTCATCACTGTCCGCCACATCACCTGCACCAGTATTGGCAGGTTGATTATTCTGTAGCACTTCAAGTGCAGTGGTCACTTTCACCAGCCCCCTTACCGCATCCCGGCTGTAGTGTGCCATCTCTTCTTGCATGGCCACTGAGCGCCTGCAGAGCAGAGAAGTGGCAGTGGAGAAGCGGTTCACCGCCTTGTTGTAGTTCTCCATTTTGTGCCTCTCCCTGCGCCTTGCCATTCTGTCATCATCCACCTTGCTGCACAGCAGCCTCACTGAGTTGGACATGTTCCTCATGCCCTCAGCCATGTCCCTCATTCCCTCAGCCAGTGTTGTGTTCGTTGTGCAGATGCCCTTATCTATGCACTGCAAGAGTGCTGTCATGTGCCCCATCTGCCGCTGAACTGATCGGATTGCCTTTCCTTGCAGGTGCTGCACCTTCAACATGTTCACCTCCAGACCTGCATAGACACTCTGATCCTCGCCCTGCAAAGGTGGACTGTGTGCCCTAGCCCTGCGTCATCTGGCACCTGTGTGTGGTCGTTCTGTGAGGGGACTGTGTACCGGCATTATTGTCATCGTCTGGCACCGTTGGCTGCTCTTCCCCCCTGCAGTCCTCGTCGGACAACTCCATCTGTTGGAGGCTGGCAATTGCATGGCTCCTGGGACTTGGAGATGATGGCGTTGGTGATGCTGCTGGTGATGCCGGTCGTGATGCCGGTGGTGGTGGTGGTATGGATGGTGGTGGTATTGATGGTGGTGGTGTTTGTTGATGGTGGTAGTGTTGAGGGTGGTGGGTTGTGGTGTAGCCCGCAGGTGTAATGACATCCTCCTCCTCTGCTCTATCTCTCCAGGGTGCCTTTCCTGCCTTGCCTGGCACAGCCCTGCACAATGTCTCGCCTGTGGAGACAGATTATATATTAGTTCATTTGTCTGGCAGCATTTGCGTACAAATAAATGTCATGTCTGCCAAGAAATCTGACTATCCTCTGCTTGCTTATCGCTGAAGTGCGTCTCATGCCTTTGGGTTCAGTGGGCTGACTGTTATGATAGGTGTTACACTGACTACATCTCCCTTAATGCATTGCTGGTGTTTAGTAAAACCTGTACTGGAGTGGGATTCACACTGCCTCATTGGGGAATGGGGTTAAGAAGTGGGGGGCGCAGCTTGGTGTGCATCCATCTTACCTTGTTTGGTTGCAGCTCTGGCAGAGCTGTCTGCATCCCCGATGCCGCTGACACTCTCAGGCTCAATGGTGGACTCCACAAGCAGTTCCAGGGCAGTCGGTGCAGGTGCTCTTATTTTTCCTCCACCTGTCAGGTTTGCTGTCTTTTTCCTTTCAGACATCCTCTTCGCCATACTCCTGAGGTCATACCACCTCTTTTTTAGGTCATCCACGTCATGGTGGGTCACACCTATGGCATTAATGAGGTACTGGATTCCAATCCATATTTTTCTTTTTTGTGACTCTGGCACTTGTAGTGATTTTTTACCAAATAGCTTGGTGTGTTCCTTTGCCACCTCCTCAATTAAGATTTCCCTGTCCTGGCTGTCCATTCTGGTGTTTGATGTCAGGTAGTAAAGTTGCTCCTGTTTGTCTTTCTCTGCTGCCTGCCTCTCCAACAGCTTCTGGTTCAGTACAGCTGCTTGGGTGTGGCCGCTTCCTTGTTGGGAGTAAATAGGATGCACAGGATTGGCTGATACCTCAATTGCAGGAATTTTGAATTACTGATTCGGTATTCAGAATTCAGAATTGTTAAAATGATCGGTATTCAGGATTCAGTACTTTTTTTTCCGAATATTACCTATTCGATAAAAATAAATGCAATATTACACTGAAAGGTTATGCGGGAATGTGGGAGTTTGTACCAAATCACGAATTTACCAACACTGCTGATGTGGTGTTTCATTTTTGAGTTGTTGCTTCCTCACTACAAATTCGAATGACTAGCATCATGGTATTGACATTTTAGCACAACATTTCCAAAGAATTTCATTGATTGTAAGAAAGTAGGTTATTGTTAGACCTGGCATCCTTGGCATGGTTTTCCCCCTAACTTTTCACCCTCAGACCTCCTGTACAGCTAAATCCGTTTTTGCTGGTTTTAGGACACTGTGCACTTCTTTTATTTATAAATATTAAACATGTGATTTTTGACCGAATTGTTGTGCAAAGATCACCATCCAAATAAACACATATTTACAGAGATTTCCCAGTACGCAGTCCATTGAAAAGGCTTTTGCGATAAAGACAAAGAGACCGTTTCTCATTTCAAGATGTGAAAGTAAGCAGTTGTTTGTTGTTCCGGTAAAACAGTATTGGATACCTGCCATACAATTAGACAGAGCTTTCATTTTCCTGAACTGTTCATTTTCAGATGTTTTGCAAAAAGCTAGTACTGTAAATCATAGAGCTTCCCGTCCACAGACCTTCATTGACTGCTGCTCAATTTGTACTCAGCGCACACACGAAATTGCCTCGCTTACATTTTTCATCATGTTTTATTGCCAAGATCTCCCAGATGCATTGTGGAAGTAACGAGTGAAGATCTGCATTGTGGAGCCAGACTTCACTGTCTTTAACCCGGCTCCTATTTTCTGTCAGATATGGGTGTAATGCAGAAAAATAAAATGCATTTTTGACACACTTTGATTTTTAATGCGGAGTATATAAGCATCTGTAAGGAATCCATGTCTTTTCCGAGCAAAGACTCACTGGAATACTTCTGCATTCCTATTTATCACATTAAATCCTCTACCAAATGTAGGTTATATGTTGAATGTAATGTGAAAAGGGGAGATTTTCATTTAAATTTCTAAACTTATTTTGGACTGGTGGAACTTTACATCGACATTGGCATGAGTTAAGGTTTGCTGGACAGATTAAATGCAGACATGTTGGTGGAGAACTTTACACCTGCCACCATGTCTTTACTTCACCTGCCAAATTTCGAGATGTCCACTGGCCCCATGGATATCTCTATAAATTGGCAAGCACAGCCGTAATGGCTCCATCAGACATAACAGCTGGCTGTTGAACTTTTCTACCAACATTCCAATTTTCAGTTTTCTTTTTTACTGTCCTGCCCTGCCAGGATATACCTGGGGGTATCAGACAGTAAAAAAAAAAAGAACTGACTACCCACTCTAAATAGGGAAATGCTTGAGTAGAACATCATTTCTGGAACTCTCTGGCGTCCATTTTGTTTTCTCAACATGCCGCACATCATTTTTCCTTTGCTTTACAAACCATTACAAAATGGTTCTCTTTCCCGCAACCCTTGCATACTTGTCCAATGGCGGGACTTTTACCTTCATGTGGAATCAAAAAGCTGCACCTGAAGCACAGTTTCTTTTTCTTTGGTGACATCACTTTGTGACCTTCAGGCTTGTGTCTCTGCTTACTATTCACATTGAAAGCTGACTCACTCCTAGTTCTTCCGACCTTCATGTCAGTAGCTTATCATTCTGCACATTCTTTGGCTCTTGCAGATATGACTACTTGCTTCAGACTATGCGTTTCTCTTAGCATTCGTGTGGAGGTGCTGACCCCCTGATAAAGCCAATAGGCATTCTTTTTATTTTTTGGTGTTCTGACCTTTTCCAAAATGTAGTAGGTCTGCCTTACTTTAATTGGCATCCCATTATATTGTTGTTACTTTACGTTACAAAACCCTCAGACAGTCACTGGGAAAAACAAAAGTTAAAATTATATTATAGTTGTGTAAAAATGTCAGCTAAAATGTAACATTTTAAACTAAAAAAACAACAAACCATTTCTTTAATGGACTTGTAGCTGAACAGGTATATGTTTATGTGCAAATGAACATTAATCCTGCATACTTTTCCAACCAGTGGATAGGATGTTCTGCCTACGGTCTTTGGTAATTGGAATCATACTTTCCTCTATTGTGGAGAAGTGTGGCTCAGGGGTTAGAGGCGGCAGACCCGGAAGCTGAGCTCGGCCCTTGACCAGGGTTCAATTCCCCACCTTGGCGGGTCTTGGGCTAAAAATTCCACGGTCTCGATAATTCTCGCTCTGGTGCCTTCTCGACTCACGGGTTCACGCTCTGCGACTCTGGGCAATAGCTTGCTTAATCTCCACAACGGCCCCTCGCGGCAGGATGCCTGGCTTTCACCTTGTGGATACCCTGCCGGGGCCTCTCACAGGGGAATACCAGGACGGGTTCCCTAGGCAAGCGCCAGGATGCCCTTTGTGGTGACAGGTTGCGCTATATAAGTATATTTACATTTGTGGATAGTCATGGCCTCTATGTTGATTCTTGAGAACACAAAGTATTTATTGTATTCAGTGATATATAAGTTATTTTGTATGAAAATCTACTTTGAATGAAAAATATAAAGCAGGAATATGTTGTTGGTGTGAGATAATTCACAAATAATTTATGTTATCACCCTTACTGTCTTATTCAAGTATAACCAAGTTACCATGGCCTCTTGCTTTAACCCAGTTTCATAAACAACCAACTTGAGGAACATTGGTATTTACAATAACAACGATGGGGGCTCCGGTTAAATAAAGAAGTGTGCTTTGGCACACTGCAGTCATGGAGAGGCATGGTGGGGGTAACTAATTCTACGGACATAACCCAGCATTGTGTAAAAGTTAGGATTTAACTGGATTCTTGTCACGGTCCAACACCCAGAGTACATAGACAACCATATGCCACAGCTACTGATGATATCTGCACTCCAGTCCAGGACAAGCCTTCAGTGAGGAATCCACTCCAGCAAGTTGAGATGATGAGGGAAGGCTGATCCTTCTGGTCTGCCCGGGCAGACAGCTAAAGTGGGACACACTAGAGGGCTTTTGCCCGTTTTCCTCTGTTCCTGCCATTATTTATCTCTGCCTGCTGGGTTTGGGGCTGCTATTCGTGCCCCTGCTGCCTCTAAGGAGACTCCCAAGCACTGACTCCTCAGCTGCCACTGGGGGAGGCATGGTCATTGCGCTTTAAAGTGCTGCCTTGACCCCTGTGGTGTGGGGTGCACGCGGGTCACACCCAGGCTTAGCCCGGGCCATAAGCAGGTCCATGAGCCAGTCTGAGACTGGATGAGACCGGGCTGAGCAACCCCATTGACAATTTAAATAGAGTAAGCCGTTTTACCTGTTTGGTGGTCTCGAGCTTTGAACTTGTTTGTATTTTTGCTGTTCTGTCATAGCTCGGGGCAATGAGTAAAAATAAGCGTAAGGGAGGAGGAGGGCCTGGTGTAGTGGGAACATTGGACGCGTTCCTGTCATGGGCAGAATTCGTTTTAATCCACGAGATTCAGCTGACTGAAAAAAGACTCTTCTTAGAGCCCCAGAGTCTCTCTATAGGAACTATACCAGTTGTATTATCCTCTACACCTGATCATACTACAGCCATTGATTGCCTTCCCCAACTGAGTTCAAATCCCCCGGAGCATCTGCATTATGAACCCAGGTAATACCTCACCCACTCCTTGTAATTCCATCGCCAAAACACCAACCCGCCAGTTAAGGAGTTCATTATCGGTAGGTGGGAAACATAATCAGAAGAAAAGGAAAGCGGATGCCCTCCCTAAAACAACGCAACAGGCATCCAAAATGATGAAAGGGAAGTCTGTAATTTCTGGGTGCGAGAGAGGCTAGAATGAAGTATTAATTCCAGATGCTCAGGGTACCAGCAGATCTAGTAACACAAGCGGAATTATTGACACTGAGCTTCTAAATAGAGTTGAGGAAAAACGTATGGCCCTTTTGCATCCGTTAATAGTAAAACTGTCTGGTATAGACAAGAGATTGGCCCTAATAGAGCAGCATTTACTAAGCAGTCCCCACCCCCCCCCCAGTGGGCCAGGACAAGTGGGTATGGTAGAGTCTAGACAGGAGAGGACTGTTGACATCAGACTACCCACTAGTGTCGCTACACTCACTCCCCATGTTGGGGATAGGGCGCCCATGACCAACCCTTTAGTAATTTCATCATCAATCTTTAACGCAACCCACAAAGGGGGTTTAATTGGTCCCCGGGCACCCTTACAACCTCAGGGGGGGACGTGAATGCGTGTATGTCCTCGCACCTTACACCTGAAGCGACCCCCTACACAATTGTATTAGCAAATGTACCATTGCTTCCCCCTAATACTCACGATCACTGGTCATCGCTTAAGAACAAGGCCTTACACTTCCTGAACATTAGATTAGGGGTAGGGAACGCACTATTTAGTGATTTCAAAATGGTGCGAAGAATTCCCTGGGTTGGCTAATCCCCAAAGGCCCTTACAGGAGATTGCGTGGTCCTAAGCTTTAGGTCCCCGCGATTGGTTCAGGAAATCTTGGATAGAGCTGGGACTGATTATTTAGCAAATGATGATATCAACATACTTCCCTGCGTTTCTTTTATCGACCGCGTGGCAACCTAGTTAAAGGTAGGGGAGTATCGAGGGGTGCATTTTGTGAACAAGGTACTTATAATTATGAGGTCCCCACATGTAACAGGTTTGAAGTATTCTCTACTTTGGAGGAAATTATTTGACTTGGACGTAAATCAAGTACCACTAGTCATAAAGTGTATTTATGTAAAGAACGGTTTATGGTTGCCCATGTAACAGCTATCCCTAAGAAAGGTGTATCTACTTTAACACCATTAAATGATAACAGGTTGGATAGAACCTCGAGGGATAATATGGTGGGTGAAGGAGGGGTTTGTGGTTCACTACAACTAAGTTTTATGTTAGGTGAGGGGGTTCCAGGGAGTATTCATGCAGACTATTTAGGGCCAATGGTGTGTAAAGTATACAAGACTTATTCTGGCCCTGATTTGAAATTAGTCTCCTGGAATGTAGCAGGGTTATGTTGTAAGTTAACCTCAGTGGACTGGGCTACTTTTATTGAAGGTCATGATATAATGACCTTCCAGGAAAAATGGGCCTTGGACCACGTCTACTGTCAGAGTTTTATACATTTTTCTAAACCAGCGCAAGGAGGACAGAGGAGAAGAACTATGGGGGGCCTAACAACATGGGTGAGGCAGTCTGACCGCTATAAGGTGGAAGAACTGTATATTGACAGCTGGGACATTTTAATAATTAGAATACAGATGTCAGAAGTCCCTGACTTGTTGCTTAATAACATTTATGCTAAGGGTATGCCAGGTGGGAAAGCCTCCCCCACTGTAGCTCTCCTAGACATGTTTTTGAATGATTATATGGGTGTAGGCAATATAATAATAGCTGGAGACTTCAACTGCTCTTTTGAGCCCCTTGATGATAATGATTTCAACCTTAGTTTTGAGGAGGATGATCAGTGGAACATACCACATTTGCATCTTCCTCCTATTTAAAAATGGACAGGGGCAGCTCTGCAGCTAAAAGTGTTTTGTTTGGAACACGGGGTAGAGGCTGTAAATGGGTGATCCCCCTCAGATAGGCAGGGCTCCCAAACTTTTAATAATGGGTTGCAAAGTAGTCGCATTGATTTTATATTCCTGAATAAGTTGGCCCTCCCTAATTAATATGGTAGTTTGGGAGCAGGCAGAGAGCGACCACAACTCTTTAGTACTCTCTATGCAGCTCAAAGGCATTCCAATTATTGATAAGCAGGTGCCGAGAACTGCTCATGTAGAAGTTCATTTAACAAATGATACAAGGAGAGTCAAATGGACTAAAGTTATTGAAAATGTAGAGCACTTACAACAGATGAGGGAGCTAGTGTTTAGTGCTTCAGCTATTCTTCAAAATTGTGCAACCCAAGAGGAGGTGAACTAAAAGATTGCAGGGTCCACAGTGAACTGTTTAGTAAGCTAAAGGGCATTTTTATGACCATTGGTAAACAATCTAAGAGCCGATCTTGCCCTACGGCTGCCGCATGGTATGGCAAATCATGTGGAGAAGCTTACAAAATTTTAGCAGGGCCATAAGATCTAAGAACAGGGAAGATATATGAAAGACAAGGGAGGGGTACAAGTTGGCCCAACAGAAAGCAAAAAGGGAATGGGATGATCAACATTGGGTCGAGCTGCTTAAGGCTTGTACAGGGAAAAGCATGGTTACTTTTTGGCATCTTGTGAAATGGGGTAGGGGTGACTCGAGTCGGGGGCCAGAGACTCATGTATCTCCCGAGCACTGGGTATCCTATTGTAAGACCCAGTTTGCAATTACAAACTCCGCCCAGGAAATATTAGAATTGCCACTCCTTGAATCAACTATGTATTTTACTAAGAAAGAGGTGATAACAGTACTAAAATCAGAGGCAGGGGACCCGGGTTAGACTGTATCCTGGTGGATCTAGTCCTTCACAACATAGATATCTGAGCACCTTATATTCAGCTCCTTGTGAATGCTTTCGCTAGTGGAGCATCCATGCCCGATCAGAAGCAGAAATCCTCCCGATTTTTAAGAAAGGTGACCGTTCTAACCCAGGTAACTATAGGCCATTAAGTCTCATTAACTGTATACAGAAGGTTTCAGCTAGAATGGTACTGAGCCGAATCCAGGTCTGGATGGACAAATTTGATATTCTGTCACCACTTCAGGCGGGGTTCCGCTCATGTACCAGCACTGTTGACCAGGTCTTTAGGTTTATACTAGTTTACTGGTGTGTGATAATTTTAGGCGGGGTACAATTTATGCAGCTTTTGTCGACCTTAAATCGGCTTTTGATCTTGTCCCCCGTGCAAAAATGTGGAGAACCTTCCTGAAACTAGGTATGCCACTTGAAATTTTGGCTTTCTTGGTTACTCTTCATGATGCTAATTTTGCACAGGTACACTGGGATATGCAAGGGAGTGTTACACAAGGGTTTCCTATAGCAAAGGGTGTTCGACAGGGGTGCGTTCTAGCACCAACCCTCTTTTCATTGTATAACAATAGGATAGTCCAGTACTTTCAGAATCTCCCCATTGATGCTCCTAACTTAGCAGGCCTGATGATCTTCTGCTTATGTTTGCAGACAACACCCTAATACTTTCGAAGACTCAGAAGGGTTTACAGTCTGCTTTGGGGAGATTTGAGGAGTCTCCTAGTGAATGTGGAGAAAACGAAATTTATGGTCCTACAAAAGCCCAAGGTGATAAATGGTAGAGTAGAAATGAAGGAAGGTATTCTGGAACAGACTCAGAACTTTACTTACTTGGGGGTAACAATTGGCAGTAAGCTTAGTAGGAAGCCTCAGATTAACCTACTGACTGAAGCTCAGTTGTCAGATGCCCTGTTGAAGGAGCAGCGACTTTCATACACCAGATTCGTCGCTCCGAATTGTGGAGCTTCGACAATCTTGCCCCCTTAATAACAGCCCAAAATAAATTTTTGAGGGCATTGACTGGTCTTCCTCAGTCAACTCCGCTAATGCCCCTATTTTTAGATCTTGGCTGTTATTCAATCGAAGACACAGCACAATTTAGACCATTAGTGTACTGGAGGAGACTCTGGGTCACCCCGGAGATGTCCAGTATGCACAAGCCCTACTCTGTCACAGATAGGGATGAGTAGACTATGGGTAAATCTTGTTGAAAACTCCTTTCCTTCAAAGAGCGAATATAAGGCAGCATATTGGGATATGATCAAAATAAAGAGCTTCTCTGCCTTAATAAGATCTTCATTATCCAGGGACTTTCTTGAACATAAGCATGTAGTAGAGTATGAGAAGTACTGGAATTTCATCACCTCCAACAAAGATAGGAAACTGTACCACCAATTTAGGGTGGGATCTCTCCCTACTAATTTATTTTTCAGTAAATGGAACGCTCCGAACAACAGCAAATCTCAATTCTGTCCAACTCAGAATGAATCATTAGCACACATTTTATTTGCTTGCCCAGCTTATAAAAGCCCTAGGCATAGATGGTTAAAACCTATCTACCTAATCCTGGGGACTAGGCTAAGTAGCAAAGCTTTAAGGATTCTTAAAACAGCTATGAATGAATATATTGTGATTGCTGTCACCAGATTTTTAAGCTGGATGTGGGTTATACGTGCTAAGGAGAGGAGGCAACGCTAATCTTCTCCTTGTACTTTGCTGGGGAGAATAACAAAATGTATTGTGTTCCACTGACTTCAAAGTATCTAAATCAGCCACCTTTTTATAGGATTTTGTGTGTGTCATGCCAATTATGGTGGGAGCTTTCTTGTAAAGATTTTTTAGCGAATGTTACTATTAATTATTTTAAGTATGTTCCAACTGTGGACCTTTTATCTTTCTGTACACCACCTATTAATGCTCATTTGTACCAAGCACCAGTGATTTTGAAATTTATTAGTACTTGTTAATGTATATACTGATGTATTTCGATTTTTTTTAATCTGGTTCAAAATGGTATTGTCTTTTATGATTTTTATATTCGAAATAAAGACTTAATGAATTGACTTGACTTGACAATAACAATTCATGTCTGCTAATAATAACTGCTCAGGGAAGAACCATTAGTCGAAGTCTTTGAGTGAAGTATTTGAAGAATTGACATAATATATACAAGAAGTGATAAGTAAACTGCAGCAGAAAAAAACACTCTTTGATCTCTACAGGATTTGTTTTGCAATGGTACTTATAACACACAATGTGGTATAATTACGAACAAGTAAATCCTAAAACAATAATTTTTCTGTTTAATCCATTAATCACATCAGTTGGTAACAGTGTGGAGCTCTACATTTCAGCATTCCTTTTGTTTGTTGTTGCTGCTTAAAAACATATAACTAAAACATGCAAGTGAATAACTTACCTTTAATTCTTGAACCGTCTTGACTTTTTTCTTGCTGAAAAATAAACAAAGAAAATGAATACTATTTTATTGAAACTTACAGTTAGAAATGTATCCAACACTTTGTGAAACATTTTGTTTAACAAAGAATCCCAGTTTGGGCACAAATTTCAAATATGTCATTTCCAGAATGCAGTTACTAGTCCATATCCTAATCTGCTCAGTAAGGGCCAGATGTATGAAAATCTGGTTGCTAAATACTGGCCGTAAATTACAATAAGTATTTCAAAGACTAGCAAAGAACTTTAAGAACCAACCTTTAAACTATGGGTCGGTTCTCAAAAATCCAAGTTGTAGTGGGCTACAATCTGACATATCTCATGTATATCATTGAGGTAGTTCGCTTTGATTGGAGGCCATACAGGAATTGAGGCCTTCTGGAGTCAACAGACGTCCATGTCTGTGATTGTTTTTCAATAATGCCAATATTTTTACAATGCAGCCTGTTTTCCCTAAAAGAAATGGGACTGTATTTTTCTTTTCTTTTTCAAGTTTACTTTTTTTAAGAGTTGACTGTGGTCCAGTGGACCACTGCCTACTCTTAAACAACCTTTTTTTTTTACTTTCACTAAGGAGAAGAGGTTGGTATAATATCAATGTTTTCAGGCCACATTTCGGTCAAAAAACATTGATAAATTAGATATCAATCCAGTTTTTGGAGGTCACACCTGCAACATGCCCATTCTAGATACTGAATCAGTATCTATTTGAAATACCATTTTAGGAGTGAAAAAATATTTTTGACTGCTACAAATGGATTAGTTGAAAATCCAAGTTGTAGTGGGCCACAATCTGATTTATCTCATGAATATCAATGAGGTAGTTTGCTTCGATTGGAGGCCAATACAAGAATTGAGGCCTTCTGGAGCCAACAGACAGAGAGCCATGTCTATGATTGTCATGCAATAATGTCAACCTTTTTAAAATTCAGCCTGTTTCCTTAAAAGAGATGGGACAGTCGTTTTCTTTTCTTTTTCAAGTTTAATTTTTTTTCGGAGTTTGCTGTGGTCGAGTGGACTCTCCCTAGTACCTCTAAGCAGACTACCACATCACTCCTGTCAGAATTACCTCCTCTCCTCCTTGGTACTTTTCCAGCCCTTTTCGGGAAAATTAAATCTGAATCCCCACTTTACCACGTTCTGCCAAAGATCCCTGCTCTTTGAGCAGACATAATCTTGCCCACACTTCTTGTGATGGTCAACCTTTCCCTAGATCAGGATCTGGTGCCTCAGTCATGGAAACATGCCATGGTTAAAGCCATCCTAGAAAAGACTAATCTCGATCCAACATGCCCAGGGAATATTTGTCCAATTTCCATGCTTCCAGGAACAAGTAAGTTGGTAGAAATAAATTTCAACAGGCATCTTTCATATTTCATCCAGGCCATCTCCCTCTGATACTTCTTGTTATTCTTTGCAAGTGCAGCTCGCTCCCAAGCTATGCCTCATACTGTGCTAGTTTTGGTGGAGGGGTTAAATGCCTTAGAACACTTGTCTAAATGTTTCAATTATATTCAGATTAAAGGTACCATGTCGGGGAAACTGCAAGGTCCCTTCTTTCTTAGTTAGCATTTTCTGTTATTAAGCCAAATGCATCTGTGAAGCCCAACATTTATGGCCATGGAATGAATTGGTGTGCCTCGAGAAGGAGCTTCCTCACCATCGTAGCTATGAATTTTCACATCACCTTTCACAAAAACTCAGAATAACCTGAAACTCTTAATATTTACAGTTATTTTTAGGTGACCAAGAGTAAGCAATTCTCAATTGTTTACAATGTAAAGTGTTTCTATACCAGTGTCCAATCTCAGTGCACCACCTTCTATATGAACCCTTCACATTACCACACTTGATGAAGCAAGAACAAATTCCAGAGCACCATTCACACAAACCAACCAATGCCAGTGCAGCACCAGATATTGTGGGTTGCAGCACCTCACATTGGCTCTCTCTCTATTACAGTTCTTTTCACTTTAGCTGAACTTTTCCAAAAATGGCAAAGTAAACACAATTAACAAATAACTCTTTGATATACATCTAAAGAAGTCCAAAATTGTCATTTATTCAAGTTGAGTATATAGGGAATAATACTTTCCAACATTAACACACACACACGTGAAACCTCAGCAGCAGGTATTCTCTCTGACTACTGCAGCTTCTCCTCTGCACAACAGTATCTACTAAGACCAGTCACTGTTAGTATACTCACAACATGAAGTTACAGTTTCATATTTTAATTGTGCTGCCAATGGCACCTCAGAGACCGGCGATACAAGCCTTAGCAGACAAGTTCAACAATAATATTCTTTAACAAGGTGGAATCTTCAACTAAGGCGATACTGATAGCAACTTCAGCTGCTCACCAGCAAGCACTTATGCGATTACATACCAAAGCAATATACATAAAGAAGCGCCTTAGCTTTCTGTCCAGCCTCACAACCTTGGCAGACTTCTAACAAACACTACACCACAAGATGCAATATATGAACCCCAAAAAATGTTGAAAGCTTAACATACAAAATTTGCAATGTGCAGCCCTACTTATACTCACTTCCCGGGCACTGAAACCACCTTCAAAGCTGCTGAAACTCCAAAGTGAGCTATGTATTTTAGGGGCATGGAGAGAACTGAGGCTTGTTCTAGATCTTATCTGGAACATCCTAGTTCCCTAAATTACAGTGACAAACCACCCTCTGCTGCCTCCCTATGGAGTGGATTATACTTTGCCTAAATATTTTTGTGTGGTCATTGTACACGGTCTTCCCCACTGGTTGTATCGACTTTTGACTACAGACTAAAAGTGTATAAAAGGAGCTAGATTCAGAAATATATTTTAATGAAAGAGAAACAAGTTTTGCTCAACAATAACAACAGAGAGGATGGTATCCAACCCATGAAGGTTTATTAGCAACATTTTGTATGGTTACAAGCAACTATCATTCGGTAAAATCAATGTATACAAAAACAATACAAATCTATATACCTGGGCAGTCTGGATCTGCATATTATATTGATGAAGTTTCAACATATAATAAGATGCAAAACACATAATACAAAGTAGATGAATTCCAAAAAGATATTTCCCACAACTAAATAAAGCTTTGAAAATCACAAGGGAAAATTCAAAGATGAAGGTGTCAGCATCAGAAAAACCATATGAAGGTTTTGGGGAAAGAAACGGGCATCCAAGCAGAAATTGAACACCCGGGACAGGGGAAACTAGCAGAGTTTGAGAAAGGACTTCTCTCAGCAAATACAGGATTGGATCTGCCAAACTATTGTAAGAAACACACAATTAAGTAGCCATGGAAAGTTCTGCAAACTTCTTCTCAACAAAACCCTCTGGACAGTTCAATCAAGACACAATGTTCTATGGTGGCAGGTAGACTCCCCATGTTGGGACAAAGAGGTACACAGCTGCACAGCCTTGAAGTTAGCAACAATTTGTTTAGCCAGGCACAAGAGACTATCTCTCAAGCCCACACATTGCATATCCACATCCCAATTCCAATTATGCTTGCTCATCTAAAAGTTCTGAACAATAAAAAAGTCTCTATTACAACAATATCATACTTGTATGGTTTAAGATAGATTGGTGTGATAATAGTTAATTATGTAGGTTTAATGGTAAAATCTTTCCCTAATTTAAGGTATATTGTAGTACTAATATACAAATATGTATATTTACTGTTTTACTAATTTTACTGACTTAAGAAATATGTGGGTGTAAATAGTTTATATTTTATGGTTTGTGTACTGTATCTTTCTTTTATTTAAGCTTAATTGGACTGAGAATAGTAAATTATGTTTGTTAAGTGTCCAGCACCTTTCTTGGTCTGATGTAGATTGGAGTGGGAATAGTATGATATGTATGTTTAGTAAATAGCACCTTTCTTGAGTTAATGTAGATTGGAGTGGGAATAGTAAAGCATGTATGTTTAGTGTCCACCACCTTCCTTGCCTTACGGTAGTTTGGAGTGTGAATAGTAAAGTATATATATTTAAGGGGTCATAAGGATGGTGGGCGGTCTTTGTCCGTCCCCATCCCGACCTAAAGAGGGGCCGCCCGCCATAATGGCGGGGGTTGCATGGGGGCCACTAGGATGCGCCCGCCACAGTGGCGGGAGCATCCCGCATATTTAACATTGAGGCAGGCGTTGTTGAAAGCACCGCTTCCAGCAATGCTAAAATGCACATCATGCATGTCAATGCACAACGTGACTGCCATGTTGTACATTGCAATGCAGGGAGTTACCATAGGCACCCTCCCATGTGCACCCCCTATCCCAGAGTCCCTGGGGATTGGCCCCCGTAAGAGATTCCCGCATGCCTTTCCGAAGGCATGTGTCCGCCCCATCATGATATGGATGGTGGTGTCTAGCATACACCAACACCATATTGAACTCTTTTCCCCCAAAAGCGGCAGATGGTCTTTCTGTCCGCTGTGGTCCCCCCTGCCATAGTAATATGGTGGGGTGAAATTGGGGACAGGCGGGAATGGATCTCGGACAGATTGCCACCGCCATGCGGGAGGTGGCACTCCACCTGAGATCCTAATGACCCCCTTAGTGTCCAGCACCTTCTCTGCATTAAGGTCGGTTGGAGTGGGAATAGTACATTATATATGTTTAGTGTCCAGCACCTACCCTGCCGTAAGGTAGGTTGGAGTGGGAATAGTAAATTATATATGTTTAGTGTCCTGCACCTTCCCTGACTTAAGGTAGGTTGGAGTGGGAATAGTAAAATATATATGTTTAGTGTCCAGCACCTTCTCTTACTTAAGGTAGGTTGGAGTGGGAATAGTAAATTATATATGTTTAGTATCTAGCACATTCCCAGACTTGAGGTACATTGGAGTGGGAATAGTAAATTATTTATGTGTAGTTTCCAGCACCTTTAGTGATTTAATGTAGGTTGCTGTGAGAATAGGAAGTTATACATGTGTAGTGTTTGGTATTTTAAATTAATAAAAACACAAATGTATTTGTTAAAGGAAATCTTGTATACCGATTAGAAGTTGATATAGGTTTTTCTAACAAGTATATATACAGTTATTGCAATAAAATGTACATTTATTGAAATACATATTACATACTATAGTATTTTACAATAATTGGAATTTTTTATTCTTTTATTATAAATAAAACATTATTATATTCTTAATGTGTAGCAAGTACATTAAGTGCAGTTTTGAAAACATAAAATAAAAATATATTTATTAATTGGTGTCATGTAAGATATGTCGAAATATTATGTATTATATAATATTATTTTTGATAACATTATTTAATTAATATTTTTGACAATATATTTTGATATTGAATATACATATATACATTTTTAAGTTGTTTAGAGAAATGTAAAAGACAGTTTTGCATGTAAATATATATTAAGTATATATATATTTTAACAGTTATATATAGTTATTATTTAATATATATTAAGTATATATATTTGTAACCGTAATATATAGTTATTATTTTTAATATATGTTAAATAATTATATATAGTATATATTATTTAATATATATTTTACAAACATTACAGTGCATTTCCTGAAGCTAATCTCTTACATGCAACACTTATTGATTTCCTAAAATATCTGAGCAAAATAAAGTGCTGAGGGCCTAAACGATAATAGGCCTTATTGCACATCAAATACAGTGCATAATTGCACTAAGGTCAGTTTTAAACTATCACAGGTCACATCAGATATCATCTCTTTCTACTTTCCCAGGCACCATCCCTTCAGATACGAGACATCATGGCTGCCTAAAGTGAAAATGCAATATAATGTGCATAGGACATAAACAGCTGTAAATATGAATCTTAATGAATTGGCATCTCCTGTCATATAAATGCCCTACGAATTTTGCAATGTTTCACAACATATTCAACTTATCAAAACTCAAAATGGTACTCACCTCTTTTTGTCCCCCATAATCACCCCATGCAACATCTCTTCCTTTACACCCTCATTCCCCTGATCACTCCATTGCATCCTGTGGAAGGATGGCCCTCACCTCCTCCTAACCCCTCAGTACCGTAGGTGCAAAGACCTTGCAACCATAGATGTGCACTCAAAATTGCTGAAGAGACACTAGGTCTGTGGGCCCCTGGTCCCTAGTCCCGGGTATACTTAACATACAACGTATACCAATCTTAAAATGGACTGGACACTACTGCAACAATACCTGTGCTTTCTTGACATTGTCCAATAGATAGCATGCAAGGACTTTAAGTGTTGATTGCAGTAAGATGATTGCTTGTGTCCTCTTTGCTTTGAAAGTATCACTCAACCTCACAAATTCCCTTTGACTCTTTGTGGCTAGTGCACTCCTAATGAAAAAATCTTACATTGTATAAATTCTTGTGTTGTAAAGGTCTTTTTTCAATGGCTCTGGTCAATATGTTCTCTCTCACTATAAAATCAGCAAAGTTGACTAAAATTATGTGAGGATATTTTGCATTAATGGGGCTTTAAAAAGGTACCCTTTGAGCCCTTGTAATCGTTAGGTCTTCTGTTAGCGCTGGAATGTATTTTTTTCAGTTGGGATTCTCACCAGTCTTTTACTTGAGGTCCTTCAAATGATTCTGGAATCCCAGCTAAGGGTGCAAATACGATGTCCGTCGGAAAGGCTCCAAACGGGATTCAGATTCTCTGAATCCGCTTTAGAACCTATGTTTCCCACTGAATCAGATACATATCCGACCAACCAATTCCAGTGCAAGGAAACCGTTTGGGCTCTCGGATTTAGTTCCGATCAGCATTTGGATAGCCCGAGTCATTCAGAGCTGAATCGTACAGCTCTATGCACATGGTTTCCGACCGAACGATTATGATGTCTGATTCTGACAGACTTCCTAATTGGTCTGCCAGACACAAAACTGCTGTCAGAATCTGAATTTGGGGGCTCGTAGCAGACCCCCTTCATCTGCAGACCTCCGGTTGGGGCCCATGGGGGAACCCAAGGGACTCCTCTTACCAACCATGCACAGTGTGGCATGCACCATAAGGTACCCACCACAGGATGGAAGGTTTTCCCCAACACCCCTTTTTTTAAAGAGAGCCTGTGTTCTCGTTCCGGACACAGGCTCCCATTGAAGTCAATGCGAATCTGACCGAATGATGTTCTGAAGCATTGTAATCGGTCGGTCGGACTTCCTGAAACCGAGTCGGTCAAAACAATTCCAAGACTGAATTGGTCCATATCGTTAGACTCAAGGGCTTTTTTACTTTTCCTAATCTGTGTGATTTCCTCTTTAAAGAACACTACTTTATCCTCATATCTGGAAACCCGCTCCTCAGCCTCAGACTTCTGCTCTGGCAGTTTGCCCATTGTCTCCTCATTTTTTGGCAGTTTGTTTGAAGAGATCCAATTTCTTGAGATTGGGTTGTGCGTAGCTCCTTTATCACAGTGAGAATGAGCTCAAACATACATTTGACAGTGTATCCGAGTTCCAGATCACGTTGTACATCCTGAAGGGATGTCTCATCTCCCACTGGCGCCATTGTTGAGAGTCCATCCTCTGCAAGTTCAGTCTCTGCATGCAAAGCCGGCTGCTGGTCAGAGGACAAAGCTAGCTGAAATACCGTCAAGACTTGCAACTGATTACCTGCCCTTGTAGTTATTGGAGCTATATAAGATTTGGAAAAAAGAGGATCTGCAGTAGACTATTTTTGATGGTCCTCCAACATGTTATTACTTTTCCAGTCCATTCCAGGGTGGAGTTAGGCTTATGAATCTCCTGAGTATCTACGCTGCTATTTGTCTCTCCCCCTTTTCCCACTTTCCATTTGGGCATCAGAGGCCTCTAAGCTTCCAGCCTCTAACAACTGTTGCACTTTTAAATCCATCCATTGCCTTGCATTCCGCAGTGTACGTATATTAGTGAATGGTTTCTTTAATGTACCCTTCTGCCACAACCTCTGGATGGGGGTGGACTTATTTGAGAGGGCTGACTTAACACTTGGAGGCTTGCGCTAAATTGTGTGCATGCTTTAAACATAACTGATTGCTTTCTCTCTTTTTTTCCACATTTCTTTTGGTTTCTTTTACCGCTCTTTATTTTGTGGAAGCAACTGACACGTTCTTGAGAGGTTCTTTTAATTTTATAAGAAGCTCAGCAAATGATTAAGTGTTATCTCTTCCGATGAGCTTAACATTTTGTAGAGTGATGCATTTGCCAGCATATTAAAAAGGAACAAAAGGCGAACAGGGACCAATGGTGATGGTGAGACCTAGCCCTGCACTGCTCCCTGTATACGTGCTTTCTCACCTGCACCTCCTAAAATCCCATCTAGCCGCCCTGGTCCTCTTGCCACTAGACCTGTAGTTGTGTGCCACTGTGAGCTTACCCTGCCTCTCCCAACTGCTCAAGACACAGGTGCTCAGCAAGTCCACAGGTCGCCGCACACATTGACAAAAAACACTGTCCATTACTTTGCCTTGAGCAAGGACGCAATTCAGAGCTCCGCTTCTTCAATCCACAAGCCTGTAACTTCTGGGATGTGATCTGGGTGAGTGCACTAATGGTAAAGCATGTGGGAAGTGTCCAACATCATTCTCTTGTGGTGTATGTGATGTTTCCCTACCCCAAAAAACCATGTTCCAGGCCATCATTATGTCACCCATTTATCTGGGCATTTTACAGATGGTAACAAGGCTGCTTCAAATAATTCTAAAGGGGGTGGCATGCCTTCGCTTACATAATCCCAAAAAGCAATCTGTTTCATTCTATTTGACTGATTACATTGGTTATTGGTTGAAAGACGTATTCAATTTAAGGCCTTTTGCGTTTTAGACCGTGCTATCCCCAATACAGGCTCTCTTACTCTTACATATCTGATTAAGCCCTGTACTCCTTCCAGGACTTTTAGTCCATCTAACCTATGGCTAGATTTCGTACCTGGAATCAAAAGAGCCAGACTAGGAGAAAGTTCCTTAAAGTGTTCAGTGACTAAAATCTGGAACACCATACTGCTACATTTGTGCCATAGAGCCCTAGGAAAGTTATTTTTAGGAAGGAACTGAAGATTTGATTGTTTTAACCTAGTACTGATTTGGCTCTTCCTGTGTATGTGGTGGCAGGTTATTTAGCAATGGGGAGCCCTGGTTGGGGTAGATAAAGACATTGTATATCCTAAACTTAAAGATAAGGGAGCAGTTAAAGGAGCAGGAAACTGGGGTTGTCTCCCTATTTAGAAACTGGTATACTTGCCCTTTCCTATTCCTACAGCACATGGGCAGTCGGAACAAGTCTCATGGTATATTATGATTTGGACTAAAAATAAACTCCTCGCCAAAATGTATGCTGAAAACGGTGGGACTAAAGGTAATTTTCCACTTTTCCTAATATATGGTAGGTCCATCACAGACTGATCTTGGTCAAAAACCTTGTTTCATTTATAGAATGTGTTAGAAAGTACCCAGTTGACCCACATTCAGGACCTCTGTGTCTTGGGTATTTATGTGGGATTTTAATTGAGGTTAGGGGATGATCTTCCTCTGACAAATGATATTGTATAGAGCGAAGAACTAAGTGGGTGTCCCAACTCCTAAATTCCAAATAAAGTAAGAGGCTCTCATTACTTTCAACAACTTATGAATATCCTTACAGTTTAGGGAATAGGGGCTATAAATGGAAGAACAAATGGATATTCCCCCGCTAGATTTCCATATATTGGCCAGTCTCAATCTCCTATGGAATACATGTTTATGGGGGTTCAATTATTGCTTTCAGGTGCAAGATATGAAAAGCTATATGCTAGTGGGGAGCAGCCATGACCCTCAAATTCAAGAATTTTGAATGAATTGTTTTACTTCCTGTTCAATGAGCTCTGCCAAATCCAATAGAGAGCAGCCCAGTTTTCTTGAAATTCACCATTGTCTGAAGACAATTAAGTGGATAAACCTAAACCATTTAGTGATTTGCATGATATTAATTTCAAGGGCCATCCCTTCACTTTGAACACTCGGTCCTTGTCAATGATATTTTCTACCATTTTTCCATTTTACAAGTATGGTCCACCAGGAAATATTGTACTCTGTGAAAGGGGAGTGCACTAAGTCACCCAGCTACTGAATATCTAGAAAGTGAAGTGCTTGTTTGTCTCTGAATGTTTTCAATATTTAATTAATTGTCACCAAGGGCATAAGGGCAAACTTGCAGTTGTTACATCCTTCCCGGCATATCTGGTTGGAGAGAAGAGACAGTCTTATCAAATAAATGACTGATAAGCTGCCGTTAGAGCTTACAATTGGATGCTGTTTTAAGAACTGTTTGCTTGGGAAGTTAAAGACTTAATTACACCCTGGAGGCTTTAGTTGGAGTTAGTTGTTGTATGATCACTTTAGTAAACTATATGGCTGGGAGCAAAGCCATGATGTTTTGGATGGTTCCCTGGAAGCTTTGTACCTGTTGTGGTACTAAGCATGGGCGGAAAATCCGTTTCGCTCGCGGATTTTGCGGATTTTCGGGAAATTCGCAATCCGCGAGATTTGCGAATCTCCCGCAAAATCCGCAAATCCGCGAGCAGCGGATTTTGCTCGCACTGCTCGCACTGTTCGCGTGAGTTCGCGGCTTCCCAGTACAACTTCGCGCCCCGCGAATAAGTGCTAAATTGCAGAAATACGATCTTAGCAAAACTGAAACTACTTACCAGGTTCAAAAGTTCAGGCTCATCATTAGTAGCCATTTCCTGTAGTGCTTCCTGAGGGGCCCCTCCAGAGTTCAGTTGCCAGTTGCAACTATTATGTGACCCTGCTCTGAACCTCAGAATAGTTACACACAGCCACAAAGGTCCTGAATTACAGCTAAGGGAGACAAGCAGGAGCCAGGCTGGAAGTTAAAATCCATTAATCAGCCCCTAATTCATTATTGTCAGTTGGGGCAGGGCAGGTGTTGTAACTAATTTTGCAACAATGAAAGCACTTAGCAAGTGCAAAAGATCACTAATCAGGAAGCACTAAGGAAGCAGGTGCCAGCTAAAAAAATATTCTGTGACACATTAATCAGCCCCAAATTAATTCAGGTCACTGGAGGCAGGGAAGGTGTGCTTTGCTTTGCCGAAAATAATGTACACTGGACAACCAGAGGGTGTGGTGATGAAACAGAGGGTGGCATGGGTGGGCCAGAGGGTGGCATGAGTAGTCAGAGAGTGGCAGTGGTGACAGAGAGTGGCAGTGATGAAGAAGAGTGTCCCAAACAGGCTGGACACGTAGAAACAACAAGTTCGCAAAACTTGCGACCCGACAGGTAAGTTCGCAAATTGCGAAATTGTAAAAACCCTCGCGAACTGGCAGAAACACGGGCGAACGCAAAAAAAAAAAATCCGCAAATTCGCGGGAATTCGCGGATTTTGCGGATTGCGAGTTCGCAAATCCGCAAAATTCGCGAACGCGAGATTCGCAAAATTCGCCCATGCTTATGTGGTACTTAAATCCCATATACATATTTACAACTGTAGAACTTGTTGAGGATTTATTAGATTCTAACACCCGTAGGACAATCAGCAGCTGGGTTTCTCTCTGATACATCCATTCTGTGGTTAAGGTCCACGGAGAATTGCAGCAAAACGGCAGTCCAAAGAAAATCTCCAGATATCTTTGTCAGCCTGGGATAACATCAATGAGTTTAACTTCACATTGTTAAATGGCGCCAACCTGTGATGCATGCAATTTTATACCAAGTGGCTTTTATGTATAACCTCCGCCCTCCTCTACAAGATTAACCTGCAAATCTCTGCAAATTATTTTAGTTGTGATGCAGAAGGAGAGGGTAGTTGGACACACATTATATGGGACTGCCCAAGGCTGTGCAAATTATGAGATAAGATCCATCAGATTCGCACTCATACCTTGAAACTGCAACAACCATTAGATATACAGACAGCAGTTTTAGGATATTCACCAGACTTAAAGGCCAACCCGCTACAAAAACCGGGTCTTACTAGCTAGATCCTTAATCCTTAAAAATTGGCAATCTGAGGGAATTTAAACATTCCAACATCTAAGGTCTAAAATGAATAAAATTAAAGAATTGGAAGGGAATTTGACATGGGGGTTTAAGTGAAACTGCATATATGAATTTTAAGTTTTAAAGGTATCTGTTTGTTTAAAATGATCATATTCTGAAGGGTATTTTTTGCATCTGAAAGAGGACAGTACTGATGTAATTTGGTCTGATTTTGCTTTGCTATTTAAGTATTGATTTTGCAATAGATGAACTCCCCCAATAAAAATAAATCTAAAATAAAAAAGAGAATGCATGCATGGAAAGTGCTGTGTAGGAGATTAATAACTACGCAAATTGGTGCACACAATAAAAAATAAACATTGCAGTGCATTTATTTTTATGTCTAACAATTTTTGAAATATTAAACAATATTACATTTTGAAATATTATTATTTATTATGTAAGTAGAAATAAATTACAGTATTAATAGAAACATATTGTGACATACATTCTTTTATACATAAGTATCTTTTTGTGATACATTTAATCATTTTTGTATATATTATTTAATAAATCAAGAAAATTATTTGTAATATGTACTAAAGAATATTATGTACATTATAATATTCATTACTATATATTTTACACATTTTTTACCATTTGTATTACATTTCTAAAAATGTTAACAGTGAAATACATTTTTTAAACATACCTTTTTTATAATAACATTGTTTTACATTGACTTCAATGAGAAATAGTCTTTTTTCTATTTTAATTAGGCAGTCATTTTCTTTGGGTGGAAGTGGGTTGTTTATTCTATCCTGGTCATTATTTGGATGCTTTTGGAGAGAGAAGCTCACAGTTGCAAGCTGCATCGCATCGGTTAAGGTTAAGTTTCATTTAATTTATTATTAAGGTCATTTAAGAGTAGGGGTGGTAGTTAGGTATTGTGTACAGTTTGTTTGATTTTGGTGGATGTTGTAATGTGGTGTACTTCATATGAAATAATGTGTGTAGTACTGTTAAGGTGTTGTATGTTTAGTGATATGTAGTGTTGTAGAATTTTAGGGGTCTATTACTATGGCGGGCGGACACAGACACCTCGCACTGCCCCGACTCCTTTTCCTCAAGCTCCCAAACAGCGTCCTGCAATGTTAATGTGGTCTTTCTTTTTGGTTGTTTGTTGTGAATCTCTTCATTGTATCTGCTGTAAAGTGCTCCGATACCCTCGGGCTATATGAAACTTCTTAAATAAATAAATAAAATAAGTATTGGATTTGTTCCTGATTTGGAGCTCGATGGGTGTTGCATTTATTACTGTTTTTTGTAGGAAATGTGTATTAGTTTATTTTAAACTAATAGATATTTTACATTTCCTTTATTTTTTGGGTTTCCTGAACCCAATGCCTACCTTTTGCATAGTGGTGGGTGCCGCTGGCTGCAGCATATGTCTCAAAACAACAAATGGGATAATTTACATATCATACACTACGTGCAGGCACCATTTGGTGTCTGCCACAATGTGCAGGGATATGTGGAGGGGCATCATAGGTGCCCCCAATACCCACAGCTTAGGACCAGGGGGAAGGGGGACCCGCTACTGGCCCCCAAAGTCTTTCCACCTGTCTGGTCATGCGGGTTGACCTCAGCTGACAGACAGGTGGAAAGGGATATCATTATCCCTCAGGCGGTGCCTGGCAGGTACCGCCATCATTCTGAGGGATGCAGGAGGTCTGAATGTCATAAATGTGGCGGTCGGTCTTTCTGCCCACCACACATCCACCTGCCATCCAAATTTGGGGGGTGGAAAACTTGTTTGTGATGGCTGTGGGACCACTGTATTGGTAATCGGGCCTCAAGTCCTAGATTTTGCAGTGTGGGCAGGAGGAGTACATTCTAACACCAGTCAAGGGTCTGACCTGAGGGGCACCGCTTGGGAGTTATGATTCACTCCAGCAGAGACCAGCAGCAGGGTTCAGTGCATGTCCAGTTGGAACTGGTCAGTTGGCCAGTTGCAGGGAGAGAGTCCTCTTAAAGCCTGTTGTGTCCTGTAGCATTGGAGTCCTTGGAGTCACTCCAGGTGTTCTGGGTTCAAAGCAAGCAGGTCCAGACTTCCTTCAGGGTCTTCAGACATGAGCGTTCTGAGGAGATCTGTGGTATCCACTTTCATGCGCTAGTTCTGGTCAGTTCTTCTACCCCACTGGGTTTGGGGCCAGACTGACAAGAGAGACAAAGGGCAGGCAGGCCCAGGTGAGAGCTGCATCTGCCATTGACAGTGTAGGTCTCTTTTGAAGTCAAGAAGGGGCTGGGTGCCCTTCACTAAACTCTAGGTTTGCCACCAGGGGTCAGGTGACACTGGTCCATGTCAGAAAGGCACATTTGGCTTATGTAGAAAAATGAAAACTTTGTCAAAGTGGCATTTTCAAAATAGTAAAATAAAATCAGGCTTTAGCATTAAGTTGATTTTAAATTACTATTCAAATGAGTCCTTGAATCACGTTTATGGCTGCTCCCAAATTGAAGTTAAGTAATGTGAATCGCTATACCATAACACAGTGTTTTTGTTTGGGAGAGCCAGCCTTGCCACAGTAGAAAATAACTTTGGAGGTTTATCACAGCCAAGAAATGTACACCTTTAATAATACATGTCCTACATTTAACTGCCATGCAACATGTCCCATGTGCATTTGAGGTCTAAGTATTAGAAGGGAAGGTTTAGGCCTGGTAAAATGTTAAGTGTACCAGGTTGATATGGCAGTTTAACACTGCACAAACGGGTTACAAGGGCAGGCCTAGAGACATATTTTAAGGTTTTAGTGCAGTGGGTGACACATTGAGTGCTGCAGTCCACTTGTAGCATTTAATTCTCATTCTCTAGATCAGAGGTCAAACTTTTTGAAGCGGAGATCCCCCTGTCAAAATGTTTGATGTGTAAGGACCCCTCCTGACAAAAATTTCTAGAACATGATACCCCTCATCATTGACAACTATCGACAACCATAAATGCCCCCAATTCCCACAGCAAATCATGCTTACAGTGTGGAACTAATATTAAACCGTGTTTAGCAAATAAAAGGTCAGTGATCATGGAGGCGTGGTCAAAGTTGTGGCTAAAAACAAAGGTCCTCATTTATCAGGAATTGGTATAGGGCAGTGCTGCAAGTCTTTGTGCTGCACTGCCCTACACCAATGTGAAAGGGTAGTAATGCACCCTTTTCTTAAATACGGTACTCTCCTGTACTTCTCACCTGCATTGGTGCACAAACTGCTGCTAGCGCCAACATATGCAGGATAGTTTTTGTGCATGAAGAAGCACATTCCTGCACACAAAACAATCCACAGATATGGTTTCCTCTTTCTAAGTCTTTTATACAATGCAGCACACATGGATAGAGGAAAACAGTGAGGAGAAATTAAAGCATTTCTCCGTGTTATGCCTACTGTGGTGAGGCATAAGGTTTTGGTACTGCCCCAGGTTTACTTGATTTTGTAAATCTGGGGCAGCATCAAAATCCATGGGTGTTGTGTGGGAACACCCACAGCAGTGTCCATGGAATGTCCCCTTGACGCAGAGTAAGGCAATGCTGCGATTGCACTGTCTTGCCTTACTCCATATGTACGAGGTCATGCAAAGCCCAGGAAGGGGCCTTTGCGTTGCCTCATTGATATGATTGAGATACTTATGCTGCCGGAGCTTCAAAAAAGTGACGCTCCAGCTGTACAAGAATCTCATAAATAAGACCTAACCTATTTTTGTAGTTTTTTAGGTCTTTCGTCATCAGGCATCTACATATAAAATAATGACTAGCATAAATGAAAATACATTTTTTAAAAAGTTGATAGCTGTAAATACACTCTAGTACATGATGAAACCTCTATTAGTAAATGCACTGCAAAGGTATGTGTGTAACCAAAGAGCCACACAATTACATTTTGGTTAGTGCAGTGGAGAATAGTGACTTGTCTGTTTTTAGTGCTATGAGGTCCCAGTCTGTGAAAGAAAGCACTGTGAATATGTAAGCCATTCTTTTATACTTGCATTACACACAGTATAAGATAGACTGCTACAAATTGTACAAATAGTTTTTCGATAAAATGGTGCTTTGAAAATGTACATTTTAGTACTACCAGACCGTAAGTAATGGCATTTTTTTTTACATAACTGTCCCTTCAAAACCTCCTCAGGGGTTCTAAGCACTGTGTAAATACAATTACGATTAAAAGCAGGCACTTCACATCCCTGTTGTTAAGTCTTTTACTGTGTTTTTCCACTGGCTAGCAGGAGTAAAATTCTCATATTGCCAACAAAAATGGGTTCAGCTAAAGAAGGTAAAACAATTTATGGGCTCATTGCCTTATAAATTAATGTTGGAAAGTGGATTATTAGTAGTGGAAAATGTATATCTACCACTGGCAATAGGGCCACTAGCACAGCATAGGGCTCAGAAATGGTCTTAACTTTAAAGACTGGTATGTAAAGCATTTAAAAATATCATTCCAGTACATAATTAAGACACCATACAAAAAAAAATACAACACCAATTTATAGAAGTAGAAAATATTTGTATTTTAAATATGATATCAAAATGGCAAAAATCCAGTGTAGGGAACTAGGGATATGAATTTTCAAAGATTTAGCACTTTCTAGCACACAGAAACCTATAGTGCCTTTTTGGGACATCTGATCAAAAAAGACCGGGTCAAAGTCAAAATTTCAGGCTGACCACAATGGAGGCCTGGGCGTCTACCCCTCATGGTAGGTCTGGGTCAAAGTTTTTAATTTCTGACATAGAAACTTTTCTGGAGCTTTTCTTCCCGAGGTCTCTCAAAGCTCTTAGTCAGTCCGGATTCGGTGAGGCTTCGCCAGAATGCCTTGTGACGAGCTCCCGGTTCCTCGATGCTCTTCACAGGCTGAATTTGGTGAGGGTTTGCCGGCCTTGGATTTCTTCTTCTCCCGGTCAAACTCTGGGAGTAGAACGTACTGAGCTTTTCAGCGGAACAAACCTGGATGGCAGGCCACCACGTGGTTGAGGGCAGACGGCTTGGCTGGCCAGGTTGAGTTGGCCCCCTTATGGAGCTTGGCTCCAAAGTTGCTCCAAAGTTCTTCAAACTTCTGTACCTTCTTCCCAGAGTTTGACAAAGTGTCTCAAACTCACTGCAAGGGTTTGGAAGCTCAAAGATGGTCCTTGAAAGTCGAGGACATCTGTTCCCACAATCCACTTTGACAAAACCCTTACAAATCATCTGGTAGTTTTCTAGGTTGAGGATTCTTGGTGGTGATGTTCCAGGTGAGCTCTGTTAACCTGTAGTTTGCAAGGAGTCCACTCTTTATTTCTTTTACAGCAAGGCAATCCACAGGTTGTAGTTGCAGATGGTGCAGAAGGTGCAATCTTCAGAGTACAGGCCTTTAGAAATGCACATCATACTTCCAGCATGGCCGTCTTGCTTTCTTAGGTTTCAAGCAGCAGATCTGAGGGGCTCTGCCCTTCTCAGATACGTATTCCAACTTCTCTGGGTCAAGCAGGAGGTCACTATTGTCGAATGGGCTGCAGGGTACCACCCAAAGGTCTGACCACTTTCTACAGAGAATGGCACTATTTTGTCCCAGAGTGCACCAGTTTTTCCAAATTCATAATGGCTGATTTTTCAGCAGGTAGAGAAGAGCTGGCTAAACACACCCCTAGGGTGGCTAATCCTCATAGTTTCTCCCCCTTGCATCTGATCATTCCTTCCTTAATCATAGCATCTGGTGTGGGTTCAACAGGATAAGGTTGTAAATGTCACTGGGGTGCAACAGGACCCTGCCCTCCCAGCAGAGCTGTTCAACTCCAGGGGCTCATTACAACCTTTTCACAGAAGCCTGGCTAATCTCCTTAACTCTGACCAATCAGGGCAGACCACTGGGAGGCTGAATCTGGACTTACAAACAAGAAAGTCTTATAACATATTGTATGAACATTTTAGGAGAAATTCAACAATACCATATTGCTGAGTTTATTAATACCTCTCTGGGAAGTCTTTGAATGGGACTTTTAGCTTTCTCCTATCAAGAGTTGTTAGTTAATAACGTTCTCCCATGTGAACCTAAGTGGCAGGGGGTCTGCAATGGGAAAAATGATGTGGGACATTTTTCCACCACCAGGGCATATAAAAACATATTCTATAAGTATTCTGTCTATATCTATAGGACCCCCACCCCTGGTATACCTAGGGGAGACTTTTGGGGCTCCGAATATGCAGAAATATTGCAGATTCTCCCTCCACAGTATCTTTACCACCAAAGTCGATTTGGGGCAGCACTTTGTCACAATATGGGGAGTGAAATTTGCAATTTCACTTTACCCAGGGCATATAAAACTCATTTTGTAAGGGTCTACCTTATAGATATCTGCCCCCATCCCACCCCTGGGTCACCTAGGGGAGACCCTGGGGGTACCTAATATGCCCAAATATTGTAGGTTAACAGTTTTTAGTTGCTCCGAACACAAATGTTGAGTTTGGGCACAATTTACTTTTTAAAAGCAGTCCACAGCACAGGGCTATTTTTAAACTGACCTCAGGCCTAGCAGTGCAAACATTCAAGTGCAGAAAAGGGATGCTGGCTCTAAACTACCATGCCCAATTATATGTTAGGGACTAAGAGGTAGTTTCAACTCCCCTGCCCTATTAGGTACTAGGGCCGTATGGGGTAGGTCATGCCAATCACAGGGGTACCCCAACCCTTAGTGTACCCTAGTGTATTTAGGTGTTTCACTATATTCTAAGGGTTTTCAGCATAGCACTGGCCCGGGGCCTGGTTAGCCAGAGCCCAGAGTCAGTCAGAGTCAATTACCACCAGTACCAGTAAGCAGAACGTTGTGGGGTGCCTAGGGCACAGGATGACTTTGCAACAATGGTCATTTCCAAAGCGACCCTACTATAAACTATGGGTTGCCACTCACATTATTTACATTAGGCATGCCTCTCTGCCTCTCATTTTACTTCTAGATCTAACAGTTGTAAATACTGTTGGTGAAATGTCATTTTCCTACAATATCTTTTAAATTGCAATTGGATATATTTGCAATACTAGGGTTTTATTCCATTCAACTAAATTAGGTTGGCATACTCTTTTAAGTGGCTGCTTCCAAGCAAACACATTTTAAGCACTATCTCAGGAAATGGAGCTGGGTGATACTGCAATACTCTTCATGCTTACTTGCTCTATCTGAAAAAATGTAATTGTGGTATCTCTTTAATACCAAACTAGAAACAAGGCTTCTACAAGCCACTGTTCAAGATCAACTGTTAAATTGTCTTTTTGTACAAGTGATGGTGTTTCACAGCAGCTCACCCTACTGCTTCGACCTACACTTGTTGTTAAATTCAAGGTTTTTTCCTGTCAGACTAACTGCACAAGCTTCACCGCCTCAGATACAGGAAGGTGTCATGATTCCCAAGTCCGGATGTCTCCAGGAAAGACAAGCTTCACTGTCACAAATCTGCAGCCACAGCCCTCACATTTTTTCTTTGATTGGTGCTGTTAGGAGCCCCATGGGTTAGAGAGCTTGGTTTCTCACCAGACCCGAGTTGTGTTAGAGGTCTAGGTACTTGGTGGCGGCTCCGGTGGGAGTATGATGACTGTGGAGGTAATGGGGGATCTTGATATTTTTTGATGCTACGTGACTATGGTGGGTGGTGTGTGGTGGGTTTTGAGGAAAACATTATTTATGGTTGACTCGACCAGTTTGAATGAAAGATGTAGGCAGACCATCAAACCCCCTTTTAACATTGGATCATAAATGCTGAGGACCCACTGCAATGAGATATCTCTGACTCAGAGTGGCCCACTGCTCACAGCTGCTAGTTGGAATGAGTGAAATGAGGGATTTGCATGCAGGGATTTTTGAGTCAACAAAAACAACGTTAAAGAACAAGCTTTAAATCCCAGAATGCAGAGTGTAGCTGCCAAATAAGTCTTTCTCAAATGTATAAACCACATGCAGTGCATGTTCAAGTTCATTTTAGCTAACACACCAGGATTCTCATAGGACGCTAAGACCTTTACAGCAGTATAGATATTTAGTTGTAGATTTTAAAAAGTGCTTTACCCCTGCCCATGTCTGTTTACATTTACCTCTTTGTTTTTCCGCAAACTTCGACAATTTTAAACTGCTGTTTTGTTCTACCCTTCTTGTTTTTTACAATTACTATATTAAGCCTCACCACCAATACAACTCAATGGCTAACCAAAGTGTGTTTAGGAGACTGCTTAATCTGTTCTGTGGTTTTAAACAGTGCTCGAAAAGTGTATGGAGCACTCATTTTCTGGCTTGAAAAGTGATTCGTTTGAATGTGTATAAAACAGTATTTCAATGGCTTCAAAATTGTCCCTTACCTGTTAAGTAGAATATGGAAGCTAAGAAGTGCGATTAGTGGGCTTGTTAGGACATACCTGCACATAAAATTTGTCATCTGCACCGCTGTTCGGCGGCCCGTTAGCTGGATTGGGGGTTAGGCGCCATCTTGGGAGGGGAAGTGCCGGCAAGGGGCGCCATCTTTGTTGGCGTTCTAGCTGTTCTTGCAGACATAGCACGATTGGGTGCTATTTAAGTCGATCAGAGAAGGCGCTCGCTCTGTTCAGGTAAGCGTCAGTGTAGGCGAGGCATTTTTTTGACACTCTGCTGCTGCGCTTGCTGATTTATAAATTCTAATAACTGCCACTTACTTGTGTATACTTAATTCAATTTGTGGACCTGGAACTTAATTTTTAACGGTGTCACATGCTCGGCGCTTGAAGCGCGGTCTTGTGCGCTTTTATTTGCGCGTTTTAAAGGGAAAACTTCATTTTGGATTTGTTGCGATTAGTGGGCTTGTTAGGACATACCTGCACATAAAATTTGTCATCTGCACCGCTGTTCGGCGGCCCGTTAGCTAGACTGGGGGTTAGGCGCCATCTTGGGAGGGGAAGTGCCGGCAAGGGACGCCATCTTTGTTGGCGTTCTAGCTGTTGCTGCAGACATAGCACGATTGGGTGCTATTTAAACGCCCCCATGATGACGCCCAGCGGTGACGCGCAGCGGGCGCGCCATAGGCGTGCCGGAGGCGAGCCCATCTTTGCCCATCAGTGACCATCCGGGACCTGGGGCCAGAACCCCTGGTCCAAATTTGTCTTACCCTAGATGTGAACTATTGGAGCTTAACATGGGTAAGTCCCACCTTGATCAGGATTGCATACATCTGTTGGCTCGGGAGAGCCTTTTGATTACATCTAAGAGCACAAGAGCGCGGCAGCGCGACTCCAATGCTCACGCTTTAAACTATGGCCTGTTGAATACGCGCTCTTTGCAGGGCCACAAGATGGAGGTCTTTTCACTACTGGAAGACGGGGAGCTAGATGCCCTTGCGCTTACGGAAACATGGCTGGAGGATTGTTCAGCGCCGGATTTAGTGGCGGCCCTACCAGATAACTATCTGGCACTCCATTTCAATAGGGAGGGAGCTAAGAAAGGAGGTGGAGTAGCTCTTCTCTATCAGGCCCGTCTCCGCGCCGAAAGGTTTCTATCCGAAACCCTGGGGGGCGCAGAGGTTATGGGGTAAAGCTCAGTAGGGGGGCGGTATGTGTGGTGTTTTTGGTGGTATACCGACCGCCTTGGGCTTCGCCAGAATTCCCGGTTCTCTTTATTAGATTGGTTAAGGATCTGCGTTCGAGATATGACAAAATGATTGTTGTCGGGGACTTCAACTACCATTGGGAAAAATCCCCTAAAGAGGGGCAAGCGCTACAGATTGAGGAGGCAATTTCCTCCTTGGACTTCACTCAACAGGTGAAGGGACCGACACACGAGAAGGGACATGTGCTTGATTTAGTTTGGACCACTATGCCAGTCCAGGGTTCTACAGAGATCTTGCCATGCGCCTGGTCTGACCACTCTTTAATAAGGGGCAGAATTCTATTGAACGGCCACCTGTCCAAGCCTGGGGAAGGTTGGAAAATGGCCCGGAAGTGGAGAAACTTCGATGGGGAGAAAATGGTGCATCTCCTGGAAGAGTCTCCTTCAGTAAAGGAGCAGGACGCTAATATTGATGCCCTTTGTGGACACCTTCAGCATAGACTGGGGAGAGCCATTGATTTGGTGGCACCCCTTCATAGAGTGAAGAAGGTGGAGAGAGGAGCTGGGGCTCCTTGGTATAATGACTCCTTACGGGATATGAAACGTGGGGTGAGGAGGAAAGTACGAGCATGGCGGAAAGAGTATGACGCCACTGCCAAGAAAGAATATATCTCATCCTTAGCGACTTACAAACTAGCCATCCAAACTAGGAAGGCTGCTTTCTTTGAGGAAAGAATAGTTGCAGCTAGAAATCCACAGAAGGAAATCTTTCGGGTCCTGGCTGAGCTCAGGATAAACAAAGAGCAAAGCACTGAGTTCGCCCAGGAGGATTGCCAGAGGTTCCAGGACTTCTTTGTGAACAAGATCTCCGATATTCTGGGAGAAATTGCTGCAACTACACCCCTCGACTGTCCTCGCCCACCTGAACACACTGCCCCGCCGGATATTATACCGTTAGCTGAGTTCTCCCCAATTGCAAAACAGGAACTACTTACGATTACGGACCGAGTCAAATCCGGCTCCCAGGCTGATCCATGCCCTCCTGATGTGTTCAAATTGGCACTGCCAGGTATTGAGAAATAAGTCTTGCATTTGTCGAACACTTCCCTTCACACAGGACAGGTCACTCTAGCTTTCAAAGAGGCTCGCCTGATTCCTCTACTAAAAAAACCTGGATCGGACACAAAGTGTTGGAAGAACTTCCGACCCATCTCCCAGTTGCCTTTTTTGGCTAAGGTGATTGAGCAGCATGTGCTGGCATTGCTCTCAGGACATCTAGAGAGCAACAACCTGTTGGAGCCCAATCAGGCAGGGTTCCGTGCCAACCATAGCACGGAATTAGTCATGCTATCAATCCTGGATGAATTGAGGAGTCGAGCTGATATAAAAACACCGAGCGCCCTGGTACTACTGGATCTCTCCGCGGCCTTTGATACTGTGTGTCATGAACAACTATTGTCGCGGTTGAGGTCTTTTGGTATCAGGGGTACAGCACATGAATGGCTTACATCATTCCTGCAGGGCAGGACACAAAGAGTACAGTTGGGAGACTTCCTTTCCACCTCTGCTCCCATCACTTGTGGGGTTCCACAGGGTTCTGCCCTGTCACCCCTACTCTTTAATATTTACTTGCAGCCATTTATTGCACTCCTGAATAGGATGGACTGCCTAGTATACAACTACCCGATGACACCCAGATAATCATCCGGCTGGATGATGGCCCGGGAGCGTCTACCAGGTTGCAGGACATACTCAAAGCCACGGTTAATTGGATGTCCGAGAACTCCTTAAAAATCAACCCAGACAAGATGGAAGTGTTGCCTATTTCCATCACGGGCAACCCCTGGAGCGAGAAATTCTGGCCTGTGGAGCTGGGTGTGCCACCGGAACCGGCGACTGCAGTCAAAAGTCTGGGCCTGTACGTGGATGATAAACTCTCCATGAAAAAACAAGTCACCACGGTAGTGGGTACCTGTATAGGCCTGATGCGACAAATGAGGAAGATCTCTGCACTACTCTCATTTTCCACCTTGAGACACGTGGTCTCAGCCACAATCCTGGCTAGGCTGGACTACGGAAACTCCCTGTATATCGGTCTACCCCAGCGGCTGCTGGATAAGCTACAGGGGGTTATGAATGACGCAGCCCGGCTGATTTACAAGAAACCTAGGACTGCCCACTCTTCCCCTCTGATGCAGGAGCTACATTGGCTCCCGATTCGGCAGAGGGTTGTATTCAAAGGATTGTGTATCGTACACAAGGCGCTGTATGGTAATGCACCAAGATACTTGAAATCCCGCCTATCCCCATATACACCGAGCAGGACTTTGCGCTCGTCGGACGCTACCCTCTTGTCCCAATCCCGTTTTAAACTGGCCACGGTGGGGGGACGTGCTTTCTCCAACACACTCCCAGCTTTGTGGAACAAACTGGCCCCAGAACTAAGGAAGGAATGCAATCTGTTATCCTTTAGAAAAAAGTTAAAAACTGTACTGTTCAAGCAAGCATGGAGCAGCCTCTAGGCGTTGTGTTAAGATCAAGTAAATACCGAACCCCACTACGTAATCTGGACAAACAGCGCTTAATTTCTAATTTCTAATTTAAAATGCTTATAAAGCGCAGCATACACCTTGCGGTTTCTTGGCGCTGAAGGTTCAGTGGCTGAGGGGAAGGAAGACCAGGGAGAAAATTTAGGCGGGGAAGGCCTGGCTAAATAGGAAGGTTTTCAAGTCTCCACGGAAGGAAAGGTACTGAGTTGCGGAGCGGAGGTTATCAGGGAGAGAGTTCCAGAAGGAGGGGGCCAGAGTAGAGAAATTGGATCCACCCCACTTTTTGCGCGAGAAACGGGGGATCAGGAGAAGGGACTTGGAAGAGGACCGGAGATTTCTTGCGGGGACGTAGGGTTTGATAAGTGAAGTGATGAAAGCAGGGGCAGTGCCCTGACGGGCCTGGAAAACCATGCACCCGATTTTAAAGAGGGAGCGTTGTTTCACAGGGAGCCAGTGGAGTTTCTTCAGGAGGGGGGAGGAGTGGTGATAACGTGGGAGGCCAAATATCAGTCTGGCCGCCTGGTTCTGGATGGCTTGGAGTCTACGCAAACTATAGGCAGGGATGCCATGGAAAAGAGCGTTGGCGTAGTCCAAACGCGAGATTACCAGGGCGGCCATGATGGTCTTGAGGGCCTGAGGGGTGAAGAAGCGGGAGACAGAGCGGATGGTTCGAAGAGTGAGGAAACAGGAGGAGACCACGGAGCTGATGTGTGAGTGAAGAGTGAGCTGATTGTTCATTTTGACACCCAGTGTTTTGACAGTGGTGGAGGGGGAGGGTGCAGGGCCAAGGGAGGGGGGCCAGAAAGAAGAGTTCCAGGGGCTGGACGAACCACCAGTGAGAACCAGCTCAGTTTTATCAGGGTTCAGTTTAAGATGGTTGTGATTCATCCAGTCCCTGATGAATGTCATAGTAGACTGGAAATTAGAGACCGAGAGAGAAGAGGGGGACAGATCAAAGATGAGCTGGAGGTCATCTGCGTAGTTGAAGACGGTGACCTCCAGCTGCTGGAGAGCAAAGATGAGAGGAAAGATATAGAGGTTGAAGAGAAGGGGGGAGAGAGAGGAACCCTGGGGAACACCGCAAGTGACAGGGAGACTCCGGTGGTTATAACGCGCTATACAAATTAAATAAATAAAATAAATAAATAAATAAGTGTGAATTATGCCTGTCAGTATACAAGGAGATTCTGAATAGATGAGCACCTCCCTGCCAAAGGAGTCTGGGCTGAAGGTAACGTTGGCTCCTATATATGTTTTCTATGGGTTGTTGCATCTGCTTTTGTTTGCTAGAACTAGTACTTCTACAAAACTAAATGCCCAGGGTTTGAGTTCTGATTGGCTGTTTGGGCTAGGATTTTGTTTGGCAACTAGGGCAGGGGGTTTACTATTCGACTTAAGGATTAATGTTTTTTTTGATTGGCTGTGAAAGCTTGGTCTGTGATTGGTGAATAGGGCTACATGTTTGGCTGGGCGGAGGGGACAAGGGTATTTGCCTGTTTGGGCTGGGTGGCAAGGACATGGGCAGTTGCCTCTTTGGACAGGGTGGAGAGGACAAGGACAGATGCCTATTTGGGACTGTTCAGGTCGGGCCCAGGGACAGATATTCTGCCCATTTTTCACTTACAAGCTACCATCTTAAGCCCTCCACATCCGCCAATATCCAAACACAAAAACAGCAAAGGCATTCTACGCATTCACCATAAATAAACCTCATATAGATTTCAATGTGTATTGAACCACTGCACATCCACTACAAAACCCCAAAAAACACACCTACACATAATTCTACCTTAACTACAGTATAACACCTGTATTCTCATACAAAACACAACTCTGGCCTATACCACAAACACATCCACACTTTACTAACTCAACACAGAGCCACATTATACCTAACTTTAATGCATTCAGATACACACTCCTGTTAAAAAAAACACCAGACCTACCACCTAATTTCTCCTAAGAGATCCCCTTTTATCATGACAAAACCTAAACCTTCTATCACTCCATCCTCCAACGCCTGCTTCATCTTCTTACCAATTGCACACAACCATAAAATCCTTACATAGCATTTCACCAAACACATTACCTATTCCAGTGATCGAATCTAACACAAACACTCATAACTCTTGCCCATTCCCTCTAACAAAGCACATACTCTTCTCAAAAACACATCACCCACCCTGTACTATCGAAATACCACTCACCATCAGTACTACACATACTAATCTTTCACAGAAAACCTCTACATCAACATCTCCTCTTACTACTCCACAAAAACAAAACACACAAATCTCGATATATTATATTCCTTACACATACATTCCATTATTATCTAATCATGTATTTACATATTTATTATTTTAGTCCTATTGTATAAGTGAAAAAATACTCTCTCGAAAGCTTACCATCACCCTACACCTCTATCAATGTATCCTCTATCTTCACTCTCTCTCATCCCAAACAAATTTTACCCGCTATGATCTTCAAAATAACATCATTTTTCAAATCTGATTCTCTTTCTCTCTTTCTACAGGCTCTTCTCTCATCCATCTCTCCTTTACTCATCCAGATCCCAACTTACTACTATGATCTCACAATTAACATGTTGTAAATGGTTTCTCTTACAACATCTTCTCTGTGTATGCACATGCCTTCCTCTATGTTCCTCCCTCCCACCTTCCAGAATACCTGCGTGTATTCTCTGTTCCATGCTGATGTTTTAAAGGAGTCAGTTGAGAGTTTGGTCAACAGGCGTTGGGTTGTTCTCTGCTGTGCTCTGCAATAAACTACTCCCATACATCTATAAGAAGTGTCCAGGGTATTTTTCAACAATTTGGCGACAAGGGTGGGATACCAGCTGACCAGACCGCAGAGAACACTTATTCCAGAGAGCGCTGATTGCTCTTCACTCCGTTTTCAGCCACAGCATCCACAGCAACTAGAACAGCTCTTCGCCAAACAAATCCACCTATGTTGAGGTTGCTCTCCCTCCTGCAATCCGCAGAGGAGTAACATTTTGGAAGAAATCCGATCAAATCTATGTGAGAAGGTTAACACTTCTAGTTCTCTTCCCTCTTCTATCCCTCCATTACTCTAATCAGTCCAACGAACAGACTCACATATCCTCTGCTCTATTTGGAGTAGCGTGCTACTCAACGAAAAGTGATTCACGCCTTGTCAGGTTTATTAAGCGCTATATAAATACAATTACAGTTACAATTCATTTTAAGCACCCAAAGTCTGCAAACATTTGTGACAACTTAGTTTAAAAAGGTGTTAGGCCTCAATTTATACGTACACAGGCACCTACGCTGCATGTCTACTGTAAATAGGGTCGCGCATGATAGTACATAAAAATACATTTTCATATCTCGCTATGCATTCTAAAAGTTAAACGTCAATGTGAAGTATAATCCACAGAGCAGTGTGTTAGCTTATCACTTGGGGAAGGCATGCTGCGTGTAATTCAGACCTGTTAGAACGGTCTTCTTCCCTTTCCTAAGATCATGGTGTGCGTGATCTTCCTTAACGTTGCCTGCATCGAGTGGGTTTGAACCTGGGTCTGCCTAGCAGCATTTGAAAGCACAAAAAGCAGCACCCCATGTGGTTGTAGTCTGATCTCATACTACCAAATAAAGAGAAATTGAGGGAGGGCCCATGGGCCCTTCCAACGTCTTTCTATAGAGCACAGGCCCTGGTGTTTTGCCTAGTGGCACTCCATACGCGCTGTGTTTCCCAAACTTTTCAGACCTGTGGCTCCCTTGACCTAATTGGCAGTTGGCCATGGCTCCCCGAAATTTCTTTCCCGGTGGGGGAATATAATCCCGACCTTGGGAGTACTTCCAGTTGTCTCCCTAAAATGTATTGGGAATCATAATAATGTAAAAAGGGCAAACTACAAGCCCAAGAATGCACTACTAAAAGCTAAAAAAAAGAGCAGCTATATGTGTGCCTGTTTGGTGCTTTAAGGAAGCTTGCATAGTTACAGCCTCTGCTGTATCTGTTTTTGGTAATTTGATGACACTTTGTGAAACTTTAAATTATGAAAAAGCCTGCTAAAGCGTCTTCTATTCCCCCATCCTTTTCGTTTCTCCACCTCTTGTTGCTACCTTTGCTCTTCAACGTTCTTTTTCTCCCATCTCTCTGCCTTTATGTCCTGCTTTCCTTCTCTTCCCCTTTGATTCTTTCAAACTTTACCCCATGCATTCCTTTTTCCATGTTTTCTCAGACAGAAAGTCAGATGTCACTTTTAGTTTCCTGTATTTCCCATCCCTCTGCTGCACTCCTCTTTACAGAAATAAAACATTCTGGTTTATAAAATCTGGCAAGGTATTTCTTCAAGTTCACACAAAGTAAGTGCAGAAACAGCAAGCAGCATATAAATACACGGCCTGTGTGAAGTTGGAGCAATATTTGAAATCTTTATCTTGATTCCAGTGAAAATGTCACTGTGTTTTCCCCCTACATAACTCTTGTTCCCCAGGACACTTTACTGCACCATAAATTTAATTCATTTGCACCTGTTTGCTTAAATTGTTCTGAGAGGAGCCTGGGTATTCATTAAGATGCACTGATGTTTTCCGACGAGACTGTGGGCCACTGCACATTTATTTAACTTGTCCCTTTCAAATTCGACTTGTCAAATTAAAACCGATAATGAGCGACCAGTGATTCAGCCCTCTTACCTACTTTTAACTTTTCTAGAGGGTCGTCCGAGGCACGGCAGAGCACGGCTGGCAGCAATAACGCTGACAGTCATGCTTCGTATGCGGAGGTTACGTCTTTGAAAGCACGTAGGCACTATGGCGGCATTGCGCTTCTGGGCCAAACCCCAAATTATGCAAGTGGCATTTGTAACTTCCCCGTGAGTTGGGCTGCGGCTGGAATGAGCTCCACTTGCTGCATTCAGGTAGGCGTCAAAAGACGCATATTATTTTATTGGCCCACATTCTCACATGATTAGCTTGCTCAGCACACGGCCACCGCTATCTTTCCCAGATTGTGCGCGGCGCCCCTGGCTTCTCCTAACGGCGCACCGGGGTGCCGAGGCGCACAGTTTGGGAACCACTGCACGGAATTCGTAAAACAAACAAAACAGAAGTGCTCTTATAATCGGCTTTAGAAATCGACTGGCCTTGGGCACAATTAGTTTAACAGACACAATTCCACAAAAGGTTATCACGTGCACCCAAACCTCGACCCATCTTGTTTTATTTTTACCTAGCACCACCCAATAACACAATGTGTAACTTCGGAAAATAAGCAGAGGAATCCCAGGACAAATACTCCACAAAGCCTAGCAAATTTCCAGCCTCAAGAGGGATTTGTAAACCTGGGGGCAGATTTATGTTAACTGGCGCATCCCCAGGGATGCGCCAGTTAACGTGCACCACAGTGCGCCACAGCTCCGCCACCCATGGTGCGCCGCATTTATAATGCGGCGCACCATGGTGCAAAAACGGCACAGATGCGTGACGCATCTGTGCCGGAAATGTGGCGCATTGCTGGAGTTGCGTCGCAAGCGTGACGCAGCTCCAGCAAGGCTCAGGGGTGCCCCATGTACACAATGCTGCATCAAGACCTAAGCCTGCTTCAAGCAGGCGCAGGGTTTTGACGCAGCATTGGCCTGAAAGTGACTGAGTGAAATCTCATAGATTTCACTCAGCCACTTTCAGGACGCGTTCCTGCGCAGGAAGGCCCCCCCCTGCGCAGGAACGCCTCCTTATGGCGCAGGGCTTTACAACGTGACGCATCTCCTAGATGCGTCACGTTGTAAATAGGGCACATTGGGGCATATTTATGTTAACTGGCGCATCCCCAGGGATGCGCCAGTTAACATGCGCCACAGTGCGCCACAGCTCCGGCAGCCATGGTGCGCCGCATTTATAATGCGGCGCACCATGGTGCAAAAACATCACAGATGCGTGACGCATCTGTGCCGGAAATATGTCGCATTGCTGGAGTTGCCTCGCAAGCGCGACGCAGCTCCAGCAAGGCTCGGGGGTGCCCCATTTTAACAATGCTGCTTCAAGACCTACGCCTGTTTCAAGCAGGCGCAGGCTTTTGACGCAGCATTGGCTTAAAAGTGACTGAGTGAAATCTCATAGATTTCACTCAGCCACTTTTGCGAGGCGCACCTGCCCCGGAACGCCCACCCTGCGCCGGAACGCCCACAAGCGGCGCAGGGCTTTACAACGTGACGCACCTGCCTAGATGCGTCACGTTGTAAATCGTTCGTAGGGATGCGCCACGTTTACGCTGCCTTGCGTGACGCAACAGCGGCACAATTGCGGTGCAAGGGCATCATAAATCTGCCCCCTGGTACGAGCCAAGCAGTGAGAGGGGCATTGGTATTGCAGCCATTGTGGAATTCAGAAGCTATGGGAGATTGACACCGATGGGGCTAAGGGTAAGAAAACATCCGTGGAATCGTGTCAGTTGGTAAACACAGATAAATATGTCCTGCTTCTGAGAAGATCTATTACAAACACCCAACATGCCCGTGAAAAAAAACCATTCTGCCTAATAACATCCCGATAATATTCCTCTAAAGTACTTGTATAGTATACCCAAGCTACGCAGCGTAGAGAAAATCGACCTCTGGCGCTATTATCAGCCCCCCTTAGGAGCCATTTTGTATGCCCTTCGCACAGGATGTCATTCTGTAGACGTGCGCAGGATAACCTCGGCGCTGACTTAGCCGCTTAACAAATGAAGACACGCACGAAAAGGACATTACACGCTGCCTTACAAAATAATTCTAACATGTTGTGACCTGTAGAAAAGCAGGTCAAGGCTGAATTCAAACTTAGAATTAATTAATAAATTCAGATGTTTAAATCGTGTTGAAATTTAGCTGTGACCCGACAGCTAAGCAAAGTATTAGGCTCAAAATTAGCTCTGTGGAAATTAGATAGCCTGAAATTAGCAGTGAACCCTTCTCATTCATCTGCAACAAACACATCTCTTTATGCGTTTGCTGAAAGCTTTTTTGCTCCAGTGTGACACACCTCCTGCTGGGTTGCCAGGCAACCATGAAAGCATTATTACTCATGCAAGTGCTTTGCATTAGCTGTCATCAGGCTCATTTCTGCGGTCGCTTATCCCATTTTTTCATTCAGTATACAAACAGCGTCCCTTATGTTCTTCTCGCGGTTCCCGCTGCACCGCACGGAGTACCAGATTTATACGCCTCGCCTGCGTGTGTAGACACCAGAGACAAGAATTCACTACATTTCTAAATCTGAGTGCTACTGTTGTGAAGCTAACAAAAACAACTTTGCTGGCATTATCTGAACCCGTATCCTATTGGACAACTGCCCTTTGCTAAAATGGCTCTTTGTTTCCAGGTTTCAAACGCAAACAAAGGTCAGGCTTCACTGGGCAATTTCGCCTCCATGCGGGGAGAGGGGAATTGGAGTGCAGATTAGAATGATGCTTAAGATTTCTATTCAATGCATTTGATTTATTTACAGGAATAAATTACAGGCCATGGAAAGATACATATTAAGGGAGAAAAACAGCCACAAAAATATGTCCAAAAGAAAAGAAACTGTGTATATTGTAACTGCTCATATTTGCTGTAATTGTAGCCATCGTAGTTTCAAACGTGCAGATTACCTTTGAGTAGATGCAGATTTTCAACTAGGATCAATCACTTTAATGTGCAAAGGTATTTAAACAGCGTTCGTGATCGTAGAAGTATCACGCCTTTCCCACTGTACTGCCCTCTAGAAGCATAGAAGAAACACAATTGCAATACCCATTCTGTGACCTGAAGTCCACCGCTATCTCCTGGAGGTGTCCTATTTAAAGTGAGGGGTGACTTTGAAATAATGCTGACCATATACGTTGAGGATTCATGATAGTTGTAAAAATATAGTTTCTCTTCGTTGCAGTTGTGTGAAAAACAGGTTCCTTTTTGATCCTTACGATTGCATATATCGGGAGAAGAATAGCACACAAAACGTTTGGTAGCAATGCAACCAACCTAAATGTAAGTGTCAACCACCATATACTATATGCTTCTATTCTCCTGTCTTTGTAAAATGGTTGTGTGAGACATGGTACCAAAAGCCACGCTCAAGTCAAGCAGCATCAGTGCTGCTGTACACCATTATCCAGGAGTCGTCTGAGCTGCTCTGTAAGTCCCAACAGAGCGGGTTCAGTTTTGTGTGGTCTGCTTTAAAGCCAGAGTGTGACTGATGGAGAAGTCTTGCGAATCCACAAGGGACGGATATCGGTAGGTTGCCATATTTCCCCATTATTTTGGAGACCAGCGGGAGCAATAACATCGGTCTACAATTGGACCACTTAGAGACATCCAGTCAAGGTTTCTTTAATGGGGACATAACCACGGTATACCTCCAAGGTTGAGGGATACGTCAACAGGATGTGGGCGCACACCGCTGACCTCTCAGGCCCTTTCCTGCTTGAGGAATACGTCCTTCTTTTAGAAAGGAGTCAAGAAGAGGAATCAGAAAATGAAAAAGCTTTGGGTCGAGTTTACTGATGTTGGTTGGAGGAAGAGCGTTTTGAGCAGTGCCTGACTTTATAGATTGAAATACTGTATGAAAGAGAGGGTCATCCAGCAGGGCAAATGAATTGAATCTATGTTTCTGGTAAGGGGTGCCGGTATTATCCATGACAGAATTAGAACATGCACTCAATAGAACGATATCAGGTATTGTTCTGTCCAATTGAGGCTTTGTAATCAAGGCATCAGAGAGTGCTGAATATCTGTTCCCTATTTTACAAAGAAATGTGCCAGTTTATCACATTGTGACTGTGAGAGCGAAGGGAAAGGAAATGAGTCATTAGGGATCGAGAACTCTTTAAATACTCTGAAGAGCGTTTTGGAACAATTCTGAGCACCAGACATTGTAACTGAATAAAACATAGCACCAGTGGCTCTACCAAGTGTGCGGTATTCTTTTAAAACAGCTAGGTACTGAAGTTTCTCTTACTTGGCGTAGGATTTCCTCCAGCATCTTTCCAGATCCTTGCACCACTTTTTCTCTCTATGAAGGGTCTCATTAAACCAGGAATCAGGCAGATGAAGTCTGGGTGAGGTGGTTGGTTTGATAAGAAAGATAAGATCAAGAGTCCTGGATCCAGGCATCAACCTTAGGTTGACAAGTAAAACACAATGCACTGGACTAGGGTAAGTGTCCAGGAGTCGGGAGTTTGGGGTGGGAAAGTCCAACTTGGACCAATATCTGGAAAGAGTAAGGGGTCCTGAAACAGCAGCAGAGTAAAGAGGATGTTCGAATGGAGAACAAAACTTTGTGATGATGGGGCTAGAGTAATGGAATAGGATGGCCTGTTGTAAGACCCTTAAGATTCTTGAAAAGAGGGTCAAGTAGATGTCCGACCATGTGTGTGGGGGCTGTGTTTAATAGATAAAGGTTCAGGGATCAACGGTCCTAATAAATGAAGAGTCAAATCCAGAAGTGGTGTCCTCCAAGTGAATGTCTATGTTTCCTAATATCATTAAGTAGGCACATTCAAGAAAATAGGGCGAAAGAATGTAAGGTACCATAGAGCACTGATTGCCCGCATAACCGACGCACCAGAGAGTCAAATTGTGTGAAAGACAAAGTGAGAAGGACAAGGCTTTACAAGCAGGGATGGAAAGATCTCGAACCTTACATTTCTATTTCCCTCTGAAAACAATAGCAATGACACCACAAATGTTATCCGTATGGTTGCGTCTGAACATGCGGTTAAAAGAGAGAAGAGCAGCGATAATAACAGGTGTCAAGGCATCATTGAGCTTCCATGAGAAACAATGCATCAGGGACATTGTCCATCAAAAACTTATATAGATAGAGTTGATGTTTTGGCAAGCCTCGACAGTTGATACCATCGAAAGATAAATTATCGTCTTTGGCTTTGCAAGAGCCTGTGGCATCATTCCCAGATACCTTAGGAGAGGCAATGTTAGCTTTCCAAGGAGGGTTATAGATGTTAGGTTCAGAAGAGATCGAAAAATTAGAATTGCTGCATAACCTAGGACTCTTCAACAAAAATAAGGATTCTTTAACCAAAGCAAGGATTACAGTAGTGATCACAGCTGCTACTTTACTGGGACAGCGAAAGCAAACAATAGCTTCCAGCAAAACAGGAACAACAGCAGTGGCCAAGAGGCAGAAGATAGAAACACAACAGCTGCCACCACAATGGAAATCACACAAGCAACAAAATATGCTGGCAGAGCAGCCACAAATGATGCCCTAACAGCCACGACCAGAGCAGCAACAGCTCCCATAACGACATAATTCAGTGATTTTACTGGAGATTGCACCAATCAGAGAAATCATGTCATCACCTTCATGACTTCATCAAGAAAAACTTAATGACCTTTGTGAAAGTCATGTGTAAGACCAGGTGGCTCTGGGTTCGCATTAAGGGCGGGGTCCTTTCAGTTTGCCTCGCATACAAACCCAGTTAATCTCTAGCTTGCATGTTGGCTCTTTCAAAACAGATAGTGATGGTGCACTACCTGCTTTCATTCTGTAAGTCAATTATTTTATGAATTATGCAATAAGTTGATGATCCACCTGCAAACCCAGAACCTGGTGTGCTTATGCCTGGATTTCTGCAAAATAGACAATGAAAGTGCAGTGCATGTTGTACCTTAAATGAATGAGTATTTTCCAATTAGTTCAAAAAGATGGCAATATGCTTCCTTTAACTGGTGTAATCTTCAATTGAATCATTGTATTACTCTGTAATGTTTAATACTATCCCTGTCATCTTCAACCACAGTATGGAGCTTCATAGTTGTCTACTCACAGATAACATTACGATTCACCAGTATGCCAAAGTTACACAACTCTAATTGAAAATCTCGTCCTCAGGCATACAATACCTCAAACAGTGCCTACACATCATCCAAGCCTGGATTTTCAGCTCCTGAAACACACCCAACAGAGACAGAATTCCTGTTACTTGCCAGCTAAGAACAACAAAACAAACTTGGCTCAATGAAATGAACTTTGAAGGCTTCAAACCCCAACTTTTATCAAATGCCAAGGCACAGGCGGCCACATGCATCAATCTAGGATTTTGCATTTCCTAAATAGCGAAAATTAAGGAATCGCTATTTAGGAATTGCAAAATCCTATGCATCAAGAAATCCTAAATTTTTTTAGGATTTCTTAAATTTCGGAATTTGCGATTCCTTAATTGCGAATCGCAATTAAGGAATGTCATTACATTGATTCCTATGGGCCTAGAGGCCCATAGTAATCAATGCCGTTTTGCACTTCTTTTTTTAGGAAATCGCAATTTGTTGATGCATTGCAAGGGTGCAGAGGGGGGTCCAAAGGACCCCCCCTGCACCCCTGAAATGTATTTTAAAGTGCATGTTTCACACACACATGTCCTAAGGACATGTGTGTCTGTAACATGACACTTTTCAAAATGCATTTTTGTGCTTTTTGAAACAATTTCGCAAATTAACACGAGGGTCAACCTCGTGTTAATTTGCACATCCTATTTCAAAATTCGCATTTTTTAAAAAAAGGATGCATTGCATTTAAGGAATCGCACAAAGGCGATTCCTTAAATGCATTCTCATTTTTAGGAAATGCAAAAAAAAACGATTTTTGAAAAAATGTTTCATGCATCCCAAAAACGTATTTAGGAAGCGCAAACGGCCGAATTTACCGATTCGCACCGTTTGCACTTCCTAAGTAGGTTGATGCATGTGCCCCTTGGATTCACCCTGGACACAAACTTCACACTCAATTAACAAAATGTCAAAAACCAAAGATAGACTCATGGTAGCTCTACCTTCTAAATAAAGTGTAACCATTGCGTCCAGAAAATGACTTTAGAACTGTTGTTGAAGCCCATGTGAACTACCATCGGAATTTGCTTATACCCTACTCCATGGCCTCTGAGACTCCCCACTGGCATCCTTCAAGGGCATCATATATTGTGCAGCACGTCTCATCCAGGGCCTGAAGGAATATGATGTCATCACTCGCATCCTCGTTGAACTTCATCAGAGCCAATTGCTGACCTGCACCATCTTCAAAACCAGCTTCATAATTTACAAAGCTGTCTTGCCCAACACCCCTGTTTATCATGCAGACTTGCTCACCATCACTGGTGATTCCTGGCCTACCCAGAGCCACAACATCATCAGAATGTAAACTGAAAAGTATACAATACAAAGACAAGAACATGCATCTCATTAAAGAACACTACATCACAATGCATTAACTGTCAACAAACTATTTCTCCAATAACCCATTGACTTTATGTTGGTCTTTGACCCTGTACAGTGCACTGCTGCCTTTTGGTTAGGTTCATATAATAGCAATATCTCTGCTGCTTTTGGTTAAGTTCATATAATAGCAATATCTCATACATATATATCCAAGAGGATTGCTTTGCTCCAAATATCCTTGACTATATCCTAATGATGACCCCACATAAATTACTCGAAATGTTAAAAAGAAGCCCTGTAGGACTACCTTGTTAACTCCCATTGGGACAACAAGTAGACCATTTTGATACGTCTGTGCTATATAATTTCTGTCATGACAGAATATTAGGCAGCTTTTGAGTCTTTTCACTTTGTGTATGTTACTGTTTCACACAATTTGCAGTGTGCTGTATCACTTCATGTTTGACTTTGTAGCACCCTGCATTTTTCATGCCATGAATTTCCCTAATATATTTACATGCATGCATAGCTATTTATCTGACTTGAACCCCATCATTTGAAGTCTTCGTATGTTTTGCAACAGTTTCTATACTTAGGGGGCCCATTAGGATGTCGGGTGGATTGCCTCCGCCAGGGTAGCGGTGGCCACCACCACCCTTGCTGAGGCAATCCGCCCGACATCCTTCCCAGCATTCCCCCCGCCATACTACGATGGCGGAGGGGACCCCAGCGGTGGGAAACACCGCCCGCCTGTTTTTCACCCCGGTCACCTTGCGGCCGGGGCGGAAAAGGGATAACATGGTGGCGGTGTCTATCAGACACCGCCAGCCATATTAGAATAGGCATTTTTCAATGCCTTTCCGTGGTGGCAATGCCGCCACGGAAAGGCATGCGGTGTTCACTCTGGGGGGCCCCTGTGGGCCCCCAGAGTGACAGCCATAGGGGGGTGGCACACGGGGGGGGTACCTGTGGTACCCCCCTGCATTTGCATAATAGCAGCGGCAGGCACCGTGCGGTGCCTGTCGCTTCAATTATGCAAATGCGTGCATTTGTTTGTAACATTGTGGCGGGCGGTGCAGTGAGCACCGCCCGCCACAATGTTAATTTGAGGAATGTGCCCGCCACTGTGGCGGGCGCATCCTAAAGCCAATGTCGGGACCCCTGCCCTTTAGGCGGGCGGTCCCGATCTCCGTTAGGGTGGCGGGCGTACTTCTTCCGCCCGCCATCTTAATGGACCCCTAGGTCTTCCTCCAAGGATTACATCTCCCTGAGGACACAGGAGGCCAGCTGGTCTGTGTTTCGGAGGTGGGGACATGGAAGGGCAGGCCCAGACATCAGCCTGCTTGAAGGAAGATGTGACAACAAATTAGTTCACCTCTGTTCTTCCTCTAAGTCTAGTGCTGGCGGTGGGAAGTTCTTCTTGCAGTGCACACAAGATAATTCCAACAGCTAATAAACCTTTGTGTGCATCAGCTGTTGTTTTACTTATAGTTTACTGTAAACACACTCTTTGTTCTGAGAGTCTTTCAAGATGGGAGGACCTCAGTTCTACAGTCCTACTGAAACGAGGGAACTCCCCATTAAAACCTGCCCTGTCTGTTTCTGAAATTGTGTTATGAGCAGAGGCAGATGGGCTAGGAACAGACTGGGAATATATGTTTTGCCCTTAGCACCTAGGCCGCAGACTGTTCTTTGTGATGCCATCTGATGTTCCTGCCCCTTCTCCTCGCCCCTTTTAAAAAATAACTAGCAATGGATGGCCTGTAAACTCTTCCATTCCTTCCAACCAGCAGATCATGCCAGGCTGATTCACACATTTTCTGTGTACGCTTCACTTTTACCTAGAGGTGGAAATTGTTGATCTATGGTCATAAAATGGGATTCCCAGAAAAGTATGTCTCATGTTCCATGCACTTACTCCAAAAGAAAAACGTGGTTACCTGGAGTAAAAAAGGAATGGTGAAGCAGCATTATAGGATAGAGACTGTGAAGTTAAAGCATCCAAGACTTTTTGGAGCTCCTGAAAGTTTAGACTTTGCAGGTTTCCAAACTGCTTTCAATCCTAGAAACTCTTTCTAACACACACAAACAGAAAGCAAACTTAACACAAAAACTACGCCATTAAATAAAAACATACATAAACCTTGACAGTGCTGTTTGCTGAGTGCAGAAAGGGATTATCCCTTTCAAGAGTGCAGATATACTCATTATTGCAAGCGACCCATCTTGTGGGTACCAGATACCCCTTCCTTGCTCGCATAGGGTACACAAAGATGTTTTTCATGCTGGCTTCACCCAGGGGTTTGCAGGGCACAGCCATTCCAGTGCATCGATATTGTCATTTGGTGGTGGACAAGGTATGGCATGACTGTCTGGGCCGATATGTTGCGGTATCTTGCCTCCTGCATGTTTTCCCCATCGTGTTGGCTAGTATTTACACATCCCACCACTCACGTTCTTGCAGACATTAGCGGCCTTGGTGATGCTCTTTCCGACATGACGATGGAGTCTTGGTGGGGACTTTAATGAGGTGGGAGACTGGGAGATGGGCAAGACATCTAAAGTTGAAGGTAGTGATAGGGGAATGCCCCCCTGACAGGTTTTATTGATGTCATGGGACTGGTGGATATGTAGTGGGCCCTGCACCCACAGAGGTGAATGGGCTTACAGCTCTTGCTCCAGGGCCCAAAAGGTCATTTCCAGTCTCATCTATTTTCTCCTACCAACCTCGGAGTCCCACAGGGTGCGGTATGCCCTCACACATGCATGAGGTCTTTCAGACCACTTCCATTTGGAAACACAATTTCAGTTTATCCCTCGGCATTCACAGTTGGGTTGGTGCTTGAACGTTTGGTGTCTTCAGGAGGCCAAGACCATGGCTCATGTACATTAGGCCTTCAGAAGCTACACGGACAAAATAACGGCACAATCAAGTCCCTGGTGACCCTCTGGGAGGCCTTGAAGGTCACCGTTAAGGGTGACATTTTCAATCATATCTTGGGAAGGCACAAGAAGCACTGTCAGGAGATGACTGACCTGACAGCTCGCCTCCGGAGACGGGAGGTGGCTTTTGCTGCATCCGGCTCCCATAGTGTACTGAGGGACTCCCTGCAACAGCAAAAGGCACTCCGTCAATTGCTCATGGATGAGGCCTGAATGGCTTAGATTGCTGCACAGGGTCACATCTACCAATGAGGTGACAAAAGTAGTAAACTTCTGCACTGGCTCTGTACCAATACGGTGCACCTCACACTCATCGCTTAAATAACAGACAGGAAGGGAGTTAGACATACCAGGCTCACAACCATTGCTCAATGCTTCGCTGCTTACTACACCTCCCTGTATGCCAATCACTGGGGGAGGACCGGGAAGCTCTTCAAGATTTTATGAGGGACTTGCCTACATGCCTCTTGATTTATTTTGAATGAGCCTACATGGATAAAGACGTCACCTGCAAAGAGCTGGGGAGGCCCTTTCTCAACTCAGTTTGGGCAAGACCCCTGGTCCTAATGGCCCCCCGGTGAAGTTCTTTAAGTCTTACAAAGAGCTACTCATGGACCCTATTTGGAACATGTTCAGGTGGGCTCAGGAAGAGGGTGCGTTCTCCCCTGACCTCGGCTTGGCTGAAATAGTAGTTATACCCAAATAGGGACTACAGTATGATGATTGCTCTCCTAACGATCCCTTCTCCCTCACTAATATGGAGGTTAAGCTTGGGACCAAGGCCTTCGCCAATAGGCTATAGTCTGTTATTACTATCTGGTTCATGCCCACGAATTGGGCTTTCTGCCTAAGAGGGCCACGTGGCACAAACCCAACACATGAACAATGCATAGGTTGCCAGGTGCCCACACATTTCTCCAGGTGAACTTTCATAAGGTGTTCGATTCTGTCCAATGGGGCTACCTGTTTTGTCTGGTACAGAAACCTAATTTTGGGCCCAAATGTGTCTCTTGTATCTAACTATTATATACGGACCTCCAGGCAAGAGTGAGTGTGGGGGGCGCGCTGTTTCACTATTCCCACTGTATAGCTAGAAGAGGCAGGGATGTCTCTTGTCCCCGTTACTGTTTGCAATAGCAATCAAACCCTGTGCAGGATGGTTAGGGATGATGCCCTGATGAAGGGCCTGGAGTAACCCCCGGGATCTAAGACAGGATTGCGCTGTACGCCGATGATGTGTGCGACCCCCTGGCTTCAAAGCCAGTGTCCTTCCGATCCTAGGGATTTTTTCTCGACTTTTTCCAAACTTTACATTAATCAAACTAAATCCTGAGAATACCCGCTGGGTTGCCCCCCCCCCTCCTGCGCTTGAGTGGGCTCCTACTAATTGGATTTGCCTAGATGGTTTTCATGACTTGGGAGCGTATGTGATGGATGACCCTATCTGGGCTTGGAACAACAATCCTAAGCCGTGTTGTCTTAGTTTTGGGTGACACTGCCACTGTCCATTCTGGTGTGATCTGCCTTCTATAAAATGTTTGGTTTGCCCTGTTTGTTATATCAGCTGCAGATTTAATCTTTTACGCTATTGACCTCAGTCCTCAAGAGACTGGATTCCCTGCTAAGCAACTTTCTAAGCAACTTTCTTTAAGGGTTGCCCTGTCCAATTGTTATATATCTCTTTATGATGGAGGCCTTGCATCTCCATATATACTCTCTTATTACTGGACATCTCATCTCATTTTCGTAAATGAATGGTGGTTTAGCACAATGGCAGACCCCACCTTTTCCCCCGAGCCATGGGCAATGCAACTGCTGTGTGAAGGGATTCCTCCAGGGCACCTCTCAACAGCTATGAATGTAACACTTCCGCTTTGGATGGAGACCTACAAGGTCCTCTGCTTGGGCAGGACACTTGAACGAGGAAACCCCATTATTGGATGGTACCAGGTCGAGACAGATTACCGCCCAAGAGGGCTTAAAACCATGGGACATTATAGGCATCTCCAAGTTGGGGGATGTCATGTCAGGTTCTGCGATTAAATCATTTTGGAGCCTCAGCGGGACTTGACGTACACAGGGCCGGACTGACTACCGGGCAGTTTGGAATGCTGCTGAGCTGGGGGCTGATTTCACTGTGGTGGGGGCTTATTTCATTCATGGAGACCTGTGTGTGCTTCGAAATAGTTAAAGCAAAACGAATTTCGTTCACCACAAGGAGATCTCCATGAACAAAATCAGCCCCCAGCTCAGCAGCATTCCACACTGCCCGGGCCGGTAGCCAGTCCGGCCCTGGACCTACACTATTCACATATCTGCAACTAAGACATGCCCTCTCCCCCTCCATTAATGGGCTCTTGGACATTCCTCTTCAGGTTAAGAGTCACCTGTAAGAAATAAATGGTCACAAAATCTGTTGGGTGTACAGGTCCCTAGTGATTAACACACCAGGGTCTGGTGACTGATGATGACTGAAGGGAGGCGTAGACCTCCCCTAATGAGGTGGCAATTGCCTCGCAGTTTAGCCTCATACAGAGTAGCACCTTGCGTAGAGGACGAATATACCTGAGATCACCTATAGAAAATGGGGGTGGTGGCCTCAACGACATGCTTGCACTGTCAATCGGAACTGGGATGATTTTCACCACACAGCTTGGTTGTGTGAGCGGCTGGTTCCCTTCTTGGGGGGCAATCTCCTGCATGGAATATGTGCTGGATTGGGTACTGCACTGGGATCCCAAGTCGGTTCTCCTTCATACTACAGAGGATTTAAACACTGACAGAAACTGATCACAGGGCCATGTTGTAGATAGGTCTGGTGGTAATTAAACTGGATATTGCCAGGTTCTGGAAAGGCAACGACCCTCCCTTCAAGGTGGTTAGGGCTTTTTATGTCCCTGTACCTCAGAACAGGAAGCCAGTCAATTACCCCCTGGCGTCACTCTGGTAGTCCTGGGATCAAACAGGTCAGCAGGCCTCAAGCAGCAGAGCAGAGCAGTCCTCTGACGTACAAGGCAGTACTTCTAGTGGATCCCCTTAGGTCCAGAAGTGAACAGAAGATATTGGCTCTGAGGATACCTGGCACAATCTTTGAAGTGGAAGAAACTTCTGCATTTGCCCCCTACAGATGGTTCTGAAATTTCACTGCCTAGTCTCCATTGGATCTGGGGTGACAAAAGGCTAGTGTGAAGTTCTTTGCAAGTGTGATGCGGCAGCTCCTTTGAAATTCAAGTGGGGCAGAGAAAAGCTCCACCCCACACATCCTAGCAGGATGGCCCATCCTTCCAACACACTTTGTCTCACTGTCTAGCAGGAATACACAAAGGCCAAGCGCCCTGATAATCATTCATCTGACCCAGGACAAAAGCGTCACAGAAAAAGGACAGCTTTCTGAAAGTACCTTTTATAGTTATGGATGCAGTAGACCCCTCAAACCTCTGGTCCTGAGCTCCACCCCTGTATTAACAATTGGGGTATGATTTAATTCAGAGCTTTCCTTCAACCAGCACATCAAAACAATGTTGTATATCACCAAATTCTAGCTTATGATTGTTTGAATGATCCGCCTCTACTCCAGATAAAACACAGGATCCTGGTAGCAAGAACTGGAGAGCTGTCACACATAAGCCACTGTAATATTGTCTACACTGATCCCCAAAGGACATTTAGAGACTTCGGAAAATACAGAAACAAACTGCTATATTGTGTCTGTATCTGAGGAAGTCTGACTACAGTTCAGCTCTGAAAGAATGATAAAGGATCCTAGAGAAAAAACATGATGAAATAAAAATTCCTGAACACCATTATTCAAACTTTTTCGGGGGAAATGAACTGAGATGAAAACATTCAAGTTCAGGGACACACTTTTGGACATCCTTGGACCCTTATTTGAGAAAATCAGTGACTAAAACAACTAGCTATATGTAGCTTGTTATTTGACAACAACTTTTTAGGGTTGTCATGAATTTACCAGTTCCTGGTACAAATTAATACCCTTCATAATTGTGTCAACAAGCACATGATGCATTTGTTTTTTATTTGAAAAAATAACGGCAAAGTTCTTATGGAATTCGAAGCAGACAAATCCATTCCTTTTTAAAATTGTGAGCTGCAGGAAGTTCACTATCTAAGTGATTGTCGGTACTATTGTCGGTACTATTATAACGCTGCTCTGCCAAACCTGCACTCAAAGAACTGCATTGGCTCCCGGTGGAACAAAGGGTGCATTTCAAGGCCATGTGCCTAACCCACAAAATCCTGCACGGAAAAGCCCCCCCGGTTCTGAAAAATCTCGTAACTCCCCACACGACAACCAGAACCCTACGCTCTACCAATGCCCACCTGACCAAAATACCCAAGATCAAAAAATCACGTTTCGGAGGTCGACAATTCTCATTTCAGGCATCCAAGATGTGGAATACTCTTCCACCGGACCTCCGGGCCCAACCTAATCTCCTAACATTCCGCAAATCCCTGAAGACATGGCTGTTCCCTTGATCCCTTGTTTTCCCTCCGGCCCCTCCCTTGGAGATCTTAGTGGATTCTGTCAGCGCTGGGACCCTCCCGGGCAGCCATGCGCTCTATAAATCTCCAAAATAAATAAATAAATAAAAATTCACATTTGAGACATTTATTGGATGCTTCCAGGCATTAATCTACATACTCTTGAGTTCTAGTTTGCATAATCCTTTACATAGCCTTTTCAGTGATTTAAATATCTGCATCAATGGATCTTTAAGTGATGTTTGCTTATTCCAATCCATTAGTCCACCATCTTTAATTATGGCACATTAAATCCTGCTAATCGTATTTCATTCAGAGTACACTGGAGTTTGCCTGAGATTTACTGTGGTTGTCAAAGAAAACCTGCAAACTTTCGTGTTTGATAAAATGCATTAAATGTGCCTTTAGTAATCGCTCTGTGGGCAGGAATGAGCTCCTAACTGCAGAAATAAAACGTTGCTGTTTTTGCAATATATTCCCAGAATTCACTACGGGATTTTCAATGGCAGGATATCCATGAGGACAAGCGATACACATTTTCCGTTTTTCCTATTTTTGACTTACAGTTGAGTTGAAAGCACAGCCATGGATACAAGTAGACAAAGCTGGTACACACATACTAACGAGCACATCATGCTTTTAGAGGAAAGGCGGACTTAGTTTTTTTATTTTGGATGAAATGAATCATTAACAGAACTTTACACCGTGTGAAATATTTCAGGATAAAGTATGCAACTGTCACGTGACACTGTTGTTGAAAATTAGCAGTATCCTCATGATTTCCATGGATTCCGTGGGCCCAAACTATAAGCCCAGAGATGTGCAAATCTATGCCCATTTTCAATTTTACATGTTTAAATGTGTACCTATATCTAGAGAAGGCAATACCCCTCTCCTGCTAGACTTTCATTCTAGTTTTCGTTTTAACCTTAACCAGCCAGTAGGCCTGACACGCGAAATACAAAACAAGAGGTCATGTGCGCCTTGCAAATACTGAACCTTATAGTTGGATATGAAATTTACAATTGCTGAAATAGTCATATGATTCATCATAATATCAAAAGTAACGCAGAAATCTGTTTAAATAAGAGATGTGCACTGAAAAATATTGGGGTCCTCATTTATGAGACTCCTTGCCCCTCCGGAACATCAATTTATGGCGCAGAAGCCTGCATGATATTTATCAGGCAGCACTAAGCCACTTTTTAGGCTTAATTCTACCAGATAAATATCAGTGCCTTTAAGGGCGTGCAATGGGTGTTGCTAGGGGAGTTACCAGCAACGTCCATGGCCTTTTGACAGTGCCCCAGATTTACGAGAAACCGTAAATCTGAGGCAGTGCCAAAAGCTTACGCCTCCCCAGGGAGGCGTTAGGGAGGCACAACGAGGAGAAATATCGTTATCATTTTTCTATGTGTGCTGCTTTCTGTAGCACACATTGAAAGAGGAAAAAGCCTCTTGTGATTATTTTTCTACAGAAAGGTTTCCCTTCCTGTACAAAAATAATCATCCTCGCAACGCAGGCACCCTTGCACCATGGTGCAAAGGCACCTGCGTTGGCGTACGGCAGCCCATTGTGCGCCGGCGCAGGGGGTAAAGGACAGGAATGCGCCCTATCTTATAGATACAGCACATTCCTGCCCTTTACTTTTGCCATAGGGAAGCACAGCAGAAAGGCCTGCTTCGCTGCCCTACGGCAAAACCTCATAAATGAGGCCCTTAGACTGAATCAATGCTATGTTCTTATATAAAAAAAAGTTGGCACAGAAGTTTCATCTTGGCAATCATAGACCCTTCTCATTTTAAGATATGTCATATAGCACAAGGCCAGCTCCAAGTCCAGAGGATCACATCTCAAGCTATTTTTTATTATGCTGAGATCATGAAACCATGAGCAGAGTTTGATGTCTGTGTTCGTCATTTGTGACAAGATCACACAAGTTGGGGTTGTATCTTAAACACAGTGAAATATATTTTTCTTGACATTTGAAATTGTTTTAAGTTCATCCTATTGTACTATTTTTGTGTATTTGACATTTTTTTATTTTATTTATACCAGGCTGATAATACAGAGCGGCTCATTGCGGCCTCTCGCTGAGCTTGACATAACATTCCAGGGGCTATTGTTGAGAGCCATTACAAGTTCTTGTTTACCATTTGTTCCACAAAGAGCTGGCCATTGTCACCTAAACCTAAAAGGCTGCAGTGCCGTGCAAGGAACATGAGTCCTAAGTGACTACTTTTTAATATACGGCATTTGGGCAATATACTTTAAAAATATTCAGCTGTGCCCCCAAATATTTCGTTTTCTCATCAGTGTCACATGGTGTTTGTGCTGTCCCTGTTTAAATTATTAAGAGCCACTTGTTGATGTAGTGAGTGAGTAAGAATTATTGTGAACCTCAATCAACCAGAAGTTACACGCCATTTAATTGAACTGTAGTTTGCTAGAACGTACAAAGATCAGTTCCAATTGTTTCCGTTATCTAAAGTCGATCTAGACGCACTCAGGGGTTTAGGAGGAGGAGGCATCGCTATCGTCCATAAGAAATCTATCCGCATCTCAACCAGCTCTGATGTCAATCTCGCCAACTCTGAACACCTTCACTTCCAGATCCACATCGACCCCAAGACCACACTCAGAGGCACCCTCCTTTACAGGCCACCAGGACCCCGCGCACAATTTAGTGAAGACATCACGGACTTCATCACTCCACACGCGCTCCCCTCCGAGGATTACATCCTTTTGGGAGACCTCAACTTTCACCTTGAAAAGAACAACGACCGCAACACCACCACCCTTTTGGACAACCTCGCCAACCTCGGACTTAAACAACTTGTCACTACCCCCACCCACATCGCAGGTCACACACTCGACCCTATCTTCACCTCCAGCAAACATGTATCCTTCAGCCACACCACGGCTCTCCTTTGGACCGACCACAGCTGCATTCACTTTACCTACAACAAGACCACTTCCAACAACCATCCTCAACCCACTCTGCAAAGAAACTGGAACAAAATCACCATTGACCAGATCTCCTCATCGCTTCTTCAAAACCCCCCAGCCCACTCCTCAAACCCAGACCAAGCAGCCACCAACCTCACCCAATGGTTATCCAACAGCGCCGACATCCTAGCACCACTGAAAAAACGACAAATCAAACTAGCCAGCAAGAAGGCCTCCTGGTTCAACGATGATCTTAAGAAATCCAAGAAACTCTGTCGCTCCCTTGAGAAGGCCTGGAAAAAAGACCCAACCACCAGTACCAAGGACGCCTTCAAAAACGCCACCCGCATACACCACCAACTAATCCGGTCAGCCAAGAAAGCCGCTTTCAAAGACCGACTAGATAACAACGCCCACAACAGCAAAGAATTATTCAACATCGTCAAAGAGTTTACCAACCCATCTGCCAACTCCAACGACATCACCCCCTCCCAAGCCCTCTGCGACTCCCTAGCTTCCTTCTTCCACAACAAAATCGCAGACATCCACAACAGCTTCGACAACCGACCCGGAGACCAACCCACCCAACCCCCTGCAGGACCCCCACCCCCCCTGAACATCATCAATGACTGGAAGCCACTCTCCACTGAGGACACCATCCGTCTGATGAACTCTATCCACTCAGGATCCCCCACAGACCCATGCCCTCACCACATCTTTAACAAAGCAGACTCCATTATTGCACCGCACCTCCGAGACGTCATCAACTGCTCCCTCAACTCCGCAACATTCCCGGAAAGCTGGAAACATGCGGAACTCAGCGCCCTCCTGAAGAAACCCACAGCTGACCCCACCGAACTCAAAAACTACCGCCCTATCTCACTCCTTCCATTCCCGGCCAAAGTCATCGAAAAAGCGGTCAACAACCAGCTCGCCGCCTTCCTCGAAACCAACAATTCCCTCGACTCCTCACAATCCGGCTTCCGAGCCAAGCACAGCACTGAAACCGCCCTCATCGCAGCAACAGACGACATCCGAACTCTACTGGACAATGGAGACACAGTCGCCCTCATCCTCCTCGACCTCTCCGCAGCCTTCGACACAGTCTGCCATAGCACCCTTCTACAGCGCCTCAGAAACATCGGAATCCAAGGAAAAGCACTGGAATGGATCACCTCGTTCCTCACCGGAAGAACCCAGAGAGTCCGCCTCCCACCATTCAAGTCAGAGGCCTCTGAAGTCATCTGCGGCGTACCACAAGGATCTTCACTCAGCCCCACCCTCTTCAACGTATACATGAGCCCCCTCGCGGTCATCGCACGCCAACACAACCTCAACATCATCTCCTACGCTGACGACACTCAACTGATCCTCTCACTCACCAAAGACCCGAACACGGCCAAAACCAACCTGCATGAAGGAATGAAAGAAGTAGCCGAATGGATGAAGCACAGCCGTCTGAAACTGAACTCAGACAAAACAGAAGTCCTCATCCTAGGCACCTCCCCCTCTGCCTGGGATGACTCTTGGTGGCCAGAGGCCCTTGGAAAAGCACCCATCCCGACGGACCACGCACGGAACCTGGGCGTCATTCTGGACTCCTCACTCTCGATGACCAGACAAGTCAACGCCGTCTCATCATCTTGCTTCAACATTCTTCGCATGCTCAAAAAGACATTTCGCTGGATCCCCACCGAAACTAGAAAAACGGTCACCCACGCTCTGGTCACGAGCCGACTGGACTACGGAAACACCCTTTACGCCGGTACCACCGCAAAACTCCAGAAAAAACTCCAACGCATCCAGAACGCTTCAGCCAGGCTCATATTAGACATCCCGCGTAAAGAACACATCTCTGGTCACCTGAAAAGCCTCCACTGGCTCCCCGTCAATAAGAGGATTACTTTCCGGCCCCTAACCCACGCACACAAAGCACTCTACGAAATCGGACCCGAATGCCTCAACTCACAACTGTCCTTCTACACCCCCCCCGCCAGCTACGATCCTCCAACCAAGCCCTTGCCACTGTACCCCGCATCAACAAAACCACCATGGGAGGCAGATCCTTCTCCTACCTGGCAGCTAAAACCTGGAATTCACTTCCCACTCACCTCCGCCTTACTCAGAACCACCTAGCATTCAGAAAACAACTTAAAACGTGGATATTCGACAAGTAATTCCCCACCCGTCTTCAAGCGCCTTGAGACCCTCTGGGTATGTAGCGTGCTATACAAATTATTTGACTTGACTTGACTACTTATGGGATTTTGGTGTAGGACAGCGCAGCAAGGTGCCTTGTTGTGCTCCCTACACCAAACTGAAAGGGTGGAATACACTGTATTTAAGTAATACGGTGCATCCCTGTCCTTTCTCCCTGCGCTGTCACCGTTTTGGCAACCGAGCGCCAATGTAGACACCCTTGCACCATGGTGCAAGGGTGCCTATGTTACAGGCAGGATTGTTTTTGTGCAGGAAGGGGCACTTCCATGCGCATAACCATTCCTAAGATAAATATCGAACTTTTAATAATATCGATTTTTTTATAGTGTATTTTATGTGTTAAAAGTGTTTATATATGTTATAATGTAATTTAATTAATGAATTTAATGTATTTAAATTTTGCGTAATTTAATTCTGTAGCGGGTTGTGGGTTTATAGGGGAGTAGGGTGGGAAGTAATTTAATTATAATCAATTAAATATGTTAATTTATTTATTGGTATTTGTTTATAATTAATTGTTAAATTGTATTTTTGGGGTAATTAATTACATTTTAAATGCCAAATAATTTTATTTAATTGATTAATTGATAATTATGTTAATTTAAGTAATTTAATTTCTGTAGCAGGATGTGGGTTCATAGAGGAATAGGGTGGGAAGTAATGTAATTATAACTAATTACATATGTGAATTTTTTGTGTGTATTTATTAGATTTTAATTGTTAAGTAACTGTTTAATTACTAATTAATTGTTAATTTGTAATTAATTAGTGTTAATAGATAATTATTTGTAATGATTAAATTACATTAGTATTTGTAATTAATTAATTATTATATTATATTAAAGTGGTAATTACTTTTAATTACATTTTTTATAGAGATTAATATATATATCTTTTTGAATAATATAAGAAGTATCTACTTTCTCTAGTGTTGCACTCGCTGGAGTGGGAACAGTAATTATTACCCCTACGCTATCCAACGCTTTCCCTACTGTTGCACTCTTTGGAGTGGGAATAGTAAGTTTTACCCCTACGCTATCCAACCCTTTCCCTACTGTTGCACTCTCTGGAGTGGAAATAGTAATTTTTACCCCTACGCTATCCAACGCTTTCCCTACTGTTGCACTCTCTGGAGTGGGAATAGTAATTTTTTTACCCCTACGCTATCCAACGCTTTCCCTACTGTTGCACTCTCTGGAGTGGGAATAGTAATTTTTACCCCTACGCTATCCAACGCTTTCCCTACTGTTTCACTCTCTGGAGTGGGAATAGTAATTTTATACTACCGATAGCCTACGGTAATAATATTGGATATATTTTAATTATATTATGTTACTATATATATATATGTTTTAACAAATATGATTGTAAACATTTCTTTTAACTTTAATTAATTATTTAATTATTATAAGGTAATTTAAGTATTTTAAGTATATTTTAGTAAATCATTTTTAATATTAATTTAATTTAACATTGTTTTTAATAAAGTCGATATTTTTACAAACTATATTTTTGTAAACGATATTTTTTACTCGATATTTTTGTACTTACCTGTTTGTAGATACAAAGTCGATATTCTGTCTGTCGATATATTGTCGCCGATGTTTTTGGTACTCGATATTATGTCCCTCGATATTATGTCAGTGATCCTTCTACAGAATGCAGCACTCGTGGAAATGTGAAAAGTGAGGCAAAATTAAGTTATTTCTCTTCGTTATGCCTCTCCTTGGAAGTTGTACAGATTTGGCGCTTCCCCAGGTTTACATCTTTTTGTACACCTGGGGCAGCATCAAATTCCATGAGAAAACCCACTGTAACGCCCATGGAAAGCCTCCCGGGGGCAGAGTAAGGCGATTCCGCGACTGCACTCTGTCGCCTTGCTCATGATTTATGAGGCCAACCAGAGATATGCAGAGTGGCTTTGCGTGCCTTCATAAATTTGTATGAGAACCCTGTGTCACGAATGTACCGCTTTACATGGTGCAAAATTGAAGCATGGCTCTCATAAATAAGCACCTCGGTTTCTATAATATACATTCAAATTCTGAAGATGTGCTTCATTATACACCTAAATATTTAAAGAAACAGTAAGGAATCAGAAAAACTGCAATAATTTCTTCAAAACTTTTGTCAATTAACTCTCCCATACCAAACGTCACCAACTTAGGCCATGTAAAAATGTGTTTTTCCATTTCAATAACTTGTTTGTATATACCTCGTCATACCATACCATTTTCTGTTTCTATGTGCTTTAAATAAAAGGTGTTCCTAATACCACACATAAATATATATAAATATATATATAGTTAGGACCTAGCTACCATAGGAAATCTGCAACATTCTATTTGGAATAACTTTGGCGCCGGTTGAGGAATTTTGAGATGTCATCAGTGATGTCATCAGTGATGTCACTGACCATGTCATGAATGATGTAATATGTGACATCATCAGCAGTGGATTGCGGGCGGGCGAGTTATAGTGAGTCCAACTAACTATAACGTGGGAATTTCAATGGTTTTGTATGAGTAAAATGTCCAGCTAACTATAACTGGTGTTAAACCTATGTTTTTTTCAGTGAATTTCAAAGGTTTTTTAAATGCTAATTCCTAACTATAACGAGTGTTAAACCTATGTTTTTTTCAGCGAATATATATATATATATACGGGTTAAATTTACTATTCCACTCCAGTCTGTGCAACAATAGGGAAAGCGCTGGACTTCAGAGAGGTAGCATTGACTATTCCAACTCCTGTCAGTGTGTTAGGATAAAAATGTCTTAGCTGTATTGTTTATATACTTTTTTGCATAAGTTAGCATTCACTGCACCATTTTATGTTTGTCCACCATTTTGAGTCATGATCGCTACTAATTCTCTCTCTGTCTCTGCGAGAAGCAGCTTTGGTAATTTCCTTTTCTCCAAGGTTACGCCTTGCTGTACTAATGAATGCACTATTCTTATTAACACATACCTTTTCCACTAGATTGAGGCCTGCTCCACTAGTTAAGTGATGGACACAGGCAGAACGACCTTGGCATAGAGATAGTATGTGCCCGGTATCAGGATCGATACTTATCCTTCTGTACCTCCTTTGTGTAGCTCATTCCATCTGGAAATTTCCAGTCTGGGCGTACCTTCTTTGGTACTGAATCGTACATAATGTATCACCATGTTTTCTGATGTCAGTCCCTCTGCAGCAATCCACAGAGACTGGGCAGACTGGGCTCCGAACGAATGTACCTGAATAAATATACTTGATTTATATTCTCTACTGGCAGACCCATTTTTCATTTGTATGGAAGGGTGACAGGTGGTCGCGAGTGACCCGGGTGGCCCTAATCGGATCACTTCCTTCAGGTGCAACAGTAGGTTTAGTACTTCACTACAAACACATTACATAATATAATAATCCTCTTAGTTGACCAGAAAAGTATAACAAATAATATAGAATTTATATATATAAAGTTAAAAACATGATTAAACCATTTGAAGTTTATTAAAATTGTTAATAATTAATTTTAAATTATAAACAGTTATAATTTATTTTTCTATTATGTTCCCACACTATACTCCCACAAACCTAGCTTGCCACAAGTAAAATATCATTAAAATAAAGAAGTATAACACAATTAACATATTTAATTATCAATTAAATAATTAATAATACATGAATTAATAATTAATTAATTATAGACTAAATAACTTCCCAACCTATGCCCCTACAAACATACCAGCCCACACCTAATATATCATCTTAAACATATATAATTATTAAACAATTTGCATACATAATAATACATTTAGTGATTAATAAATTCATAATTAATTATGTACTGCTTAGTTAGCATCCCACCCTGTTCTCCTACAAGCCAAGCATCCCACAACTAAAATATAATGTACAAAAATAATAAATACACAATTCATATAATTATTATCAATCAATAATTAATTCTAAATAAACAATGTATTATTAATTCATCATACCTAATTAACTTCCCGCCATATAACCTTACAAACCTGACAACCCGCTACAACACTATATATTACTAATAACAATTAAAAATGATAAATATCTACATTTAGAAATATTGTCAAAAATATATCAACACTATATAAACATATAAAATTGATTTATGGAATAAAAGACATAACATTAATGAAAAATGATATTTTTAACAACCATGTTATTGAAAATAATATTTAAGCCACAGATATTCTTGTAAAGAATATAACGTACAAAACAACATTTATGTGTCACAATATTAAAACTCGATATTTTCTGTGTCTCCAAATCTATAATTTGATATTTTGTCCAAATACCACATTTCTTCTGAGAAGCTCGACGTAGATTTTGACATATCTGTATACTTTAGAGAAACAGGTAGTACATGTTTTCTACATATCTGGGCATAATTAAATCTTTGTTGTAATGTTATCCTTTAACAAGCTCCAGGACCTGCAAGCTTTCAAGGCCCTATCTTTTCACAAAACCTAGCTTAAAGTGTGAAACCATTTAGGTATTTCCATTGACCTGCTGGCATTTGATTGTCTTTGAACACACTACAATGCACTAAAAAAATAAACGTACTTTAAAAAGACTCATTTTTTCCCATTGTCTTCCCAGACTATCTGAGGGTTATGGAAAGGGGCGACCATTCGGTCCCCCCGAACGTATGGCGGAGTACCTCGATCCCCCCGGGAAGCCATTTTGGGCGGGAGGCGAGCCTCGGCTGGTATGCCCGAAGCGGCGTAGCCGGGGCGCGCCTTTTCCCGCCCTGGAGTGGGCTGGCCTAGACACTGACGCGGCCGGCCACGCCCTTCGGGGCAGGCAGGGGCGGGTTTACGCCCGCCCTGAAGACGGATAAAAGGAGCCACAAGCCAAGAAAGCATCCTCTTGTTCCTGTGCTCTGAAGCTGCACCTCCTCGCTGCACGTGAGCTCGAGACGGAACGAAGAGCCAATTTTGAGCGTGGTAATCTTTCTTTTTTGTATTACAGATACTCTGTCGGAGAATGCCTAAGAAGGTCGGAAAGCGAATGACTACCGACCAGATGCTGCGGATACTCATCAAAGAAGTGACCGATTTGAAGAAACGGGTGGCGGATAGAGACGGAGAAGGGGGACCGAAACGTCCTTTGGCAGGAGCAGCGCCGGGAGGAAAAGGCAAAAGGCCCAGAAGGGGAGCAGCTGGGGGGGACATCCCGGTTCCCTGTGCGCCACTCGAAGAGCCAACTCCGGTACCGGCAGAGGGGAATCCGATTCCCGTAGTGGTTACCCCCGTGTCCGGGGAGGATATGCCGCCCGAGCTGGCAGCACAATTAGCAGCGTGGTTGGGTAAAGATAGCGAGGGCGCCACGGCTGACGACGCGCGAGTGTTGATGAAGCAACTGCGTGAAACAAGGGAGGCGGTGAAGGCATCATCGCCAGTTATCATGCCGGCTGCGGCAGTAGAAAAGCCAACAGGAACAGCTCCAGCAGATGCAGCTTCCGGTTCAGGTAAGCGGCCATTGCCGATTGCATGGGATGAGTCTGCACCTTCACGAAGGGAAAAGTTGGGTCAACATGTCCCTCTGGCTATTAAGGAGAAGATATGGGCAAATGAGTATATAAACATCTTCTCGTTGCTTACTGATCATTATGATATGGAGCATGTTAAGAGCCAAAAGGAGCTCATGCATCCGAGTGTTTGGCGCGCAAAGATGGCCGCCTTTAAAGTTGATGAAAACATTGGCACTTGGGGGAAGGCGTGGGGAATTTTTACCTCCATCATGGGCGAACGTAGACCCGAGTTGCTGTCCGAATTGCCGATCTATCAGACTCGGATCATGGAATATTGCGTATCATATGGGGGCAATCAGTGGTTCTGTTACGATAACATTTTTAGAAAAGCAAAGGAGCACGATAAAAACTTAACTTGGGATTGTTACGATTCTGTTTCATGGTCAAAAATGGAGAGTACTGGTATGTTAAAAGTACCTTTAGTAGGGAGTAGCGGGGGTGAATCCTCCCGCCAATATGCCGGGACCCCCTTTCGATCAGGTACAGGTAACGAATACAACTCGAGGCCGAACGGCAACACAGGTAAAAGGGGGATTTGTTGGAACTTCAACAGAGGAAAATGTACGAGGCCCCAGGGGTCATGTAAATTTCGTCATGAATGTGGAGGGTGTGGGCAGCCATCCCATCCAGAGTCCATGTGCAGAGCCAAAACTGGTGATAACGGGGGGAGAGGAGGCGCCAAACAGGTCTGAAATAGTCCGAGGGGCGCCTTTACCTACTCCGGTTGATACCATGGCAATGATTCCTTGGCTCAGCGAATACCCGGACCACGCTTCCGCTGGGGTGTTGAGGAACGGGTTTTCATATGGTTTCCGCATCCCAGTGGGGGGCTTTCGGGGTGTAAGAAAATGTAAAAATCAAATATCGGTCTTGCAACATACGACCGTAGTTCAAGAAAAAATTAGGAAGGAGGTTACTCGAGGTCGAGTCGCCGGTCCATTTGACGAGCGACCGTGTGCTAACTTTGTTTGTTCTCCTTTGGGGGTGGTCCCTAAGAAGGACCCGGGTGAGTTCCGACTGATACATAATTTATCAGCCCCACGTGGTCTGTCCGTAAATGATGCAATAGACCCGGATGTGTGTTCGGTGCGGTACGCATCTTTCGATGAGGCCGTAGCCATGTTGAATCGCCTAGGGCCCGGGGCGCTGATGGCAAAGTCAGATATTGAGTCAGCGTTCCGGTTGCTCCCGGTACACCCAGACGATCAGCGTCTCCTTGGTTTCATGTTTCAGGGTCAGTTTTACATGGATAGATGTATGCCAATGGGTTGCTCTATTTCTTGTGCATATTTTGAACAGTTCAGTTGCTTTCTGCAATGGGTCTTCACAAAGAAGACTGGTTTACAGCATGTCATGCATTATCTCGATGATTTTTTGTTTCTGGGGGCGGCCGGAGGTCCGGAATGTGGACAGGCTTTGAATGAATTTTGTACTTTAATGAAGCATTTCGGTGTGCCGTTGGCACCAGGTAAGACTGTGGGTCCCTCGACTTGCCTCGAGTTCCTGGGGATCGAACTCGACTCTGGGGAAGGTTGTTTCAGACTACCTAAAGAGAAGGTGATAAGATTCAGGGCTTCACTGGAAGCTTGTATTAGCGAGTCCAAGGTCAGGCTGCACCAGTTGCAACAATTGGTGGGACAGCTGAATTTTGCCCTGAGAGTCATGCCGATGGCCCGCCCCTTTTCCCGCTCGATCGCTCAGGCCATGGTCGGCCTGAAGGAGGGTCATCATCGCACAAGGTTATCGGCGGAGGTTCGTCAGGACATGCGCATTTGGTTGGCATTTCTGGCGGATTTCAATGGTCGAATTGTCTGGAACAAACCGGCGGTGTCCTCCGAGGAGCTGGGGCTGTGGACAGATTCGGCAGGGAGCACTGGTTTTGGTGCCATATTCGGCACGCGATGGTCGGCTCAAAAATGGCCATTATGGTGGCGTGAGTGTGGGCTGACAAGTAACATTGCCTTTCTTGAACTTTTTCCCATTCTTGTGGCCCTGAAAACTTGGCCTGAGGGGTTCAGAGATCACTCTGTGGTGTTTTGGTCTGATAACATGACCGTGGTTGAGTGTATCAATAGCCAGGCAGCACGATGCAAATGGGTTCTTAGATTGCTCAAAGAAATTGTGCTATTGTGTATGCAATTGAACGTGCTATTTATGGCAAAACATGTGCCAGGGGTAATGAATAAAGCGGCTGATGCGCTTTCTCGTTTTCGTATGCAGGCCTTCTGGGATTTTCTGCCCACAGCGGACCCGGTGGCGGCACCCTTTCCCGAAGCTCTCTGGTCTCTCGGTGCCCCGAACTACAGAACCTCGTGGGAGAGAGTTTAGCACCCAGGACGAGGAAGGCATATGAAGGGGCGTTCCGATCATATTGGGCCTTTGTGGGGGCTGCTAGGGGGGAGCTTTGGGGCCAGGAAGAACTAGTAGTAGATTTTCTGCTGTCGTTACATCAGGCAGGCAAATCAGTGGCTACGGCCCAGAGACATCGGGCCGCCATTTCCTTTATGGCAAGGGCCCATGGGATTCAGGACCCGACCGCGTCTTTCGTTGTGCAGAAAGCGCTACGTGGGTGGCAACGCCTTGAGGGTCGCAAAGTAGATGCAAGGCGCCCGATAGGTCTCGATAGGTTAGCTCTGTTGTTATCTGTACTCCCTGCAACATGTTCATCCCCGTATGAAACAAGGTTATTCAGAGCCGCTTTTGTGCTAGCATTCCATGGGGCTATGCGGGTAAGCGAACTAGTGGCAAAGAACAAGCAGGATACCATGGGGGGACTGTGCCGAGAGCACGTTCAGGTCAGGGGGGAGACAATGACTGTCTCGTTTGTGAGGTCCAAGACCGATCAGGGTGCAATGGGGGACGGCGTAATCATACGAAGGATTCCCGGGTCTTCCATGTGCCCGGTGAGTTGCGTGGAGGAATATTTAGCGCAAAGGGTGGCATCATGGGGGGGGACCTTGTTGAGACACGCTGACGCCACCCCACTGACGAGGTTTCAGTTTCAGCGGGTGCTTGCGATGTCGATTTCTGCCGTGGGCTTGACCCCCGGCGAGTTTGGGACCCATTCCTTTCGGATAGGGGCTGCTACAGAGGCTACAGCCAGGGGTCTGAATGTCGATCAAGTTAAACGTGTGGGGCGTTGGTCCTCTAATTGTTATAAAAGGTATGTGCGGTTGCACATGTTGTGAAGCTGTAATGATGTACTCACGCTTCTTGTTTTTGTTTGGTTTTTCAGTTGCGCAAGCCTACGAGGCGGGGCGGACTGTGCAGTCGACCCAACACCGGGCCAGCGGTCAGACATCACCGGCTGTGAAAAAGGAGGTGTGGGTCGTGGGCCACTCATATGTGAGGCGTGCCGCGGACGTATTCAAAGCAGGTGACATGATTCACGTGGCTGGGGAATACGGGTACAGTGTGTCCTTCTACGGAAAGGGCGGGCTCTGTATTGACCAGTTTCGATCATATTTTGAGGGTTTGTTAGGGCGGACGAGGTCACCGCCGTCTATAGTCATAGTACATCTTGGGGGCAATGATTTGGTGACCACTGGTAGACGACTTCTCCTTGAGGCGATGCTTTCCACGGTAAGTTGGTTAGCGAGGAGAGTTCCAGGGTGCACAATTGCATGGTCCCATATGATCCCACGGAAAGTGTGGCGGGGGGCTCTTTCGGTTTCCGCTCTGAATCATTCAGTAAGGAAAATTAATAATAAAATGAGTAGATTGTTCCGTTCAAGTACACTGCATTCTATTTCGCATGGTTGTATTAAAGGGGACAGTATGTATTTGGGGGATGGTGTTCATTTGTCCCGGGTGGGGAACGAGTTACTCATAGGAGATCTGATAGCTTGGCTAAGGACTTTATGACATGACCTTTAGGCAGGAGTGTTGTGGGGGGTCCGGATAGCCGGTCAACTATCCGGCCTGTGGCGGTAAGGTCATGATCGGTGAGCAGTAATTGGAAGATCCCTAGGGGTGGGCGTCACCCATTACGGATGGGAGCGCTCGAGGGAGGTGGCCATTGGCCCCTCAACGGGGAGGCGGTCCCTTCTAAGGATGGGCCGCCGAAAGGAAAGGAAAGGCGGTCAAGGCCCCTTCCTGGGTAGGAGGGGCTACAGCCCCCTCCTGGGGAATTTCCCGGGGCCAGGACATCTGCGACGGCAGATGTGGTAAGTGGTGTGGGGTTTGGGAGGGGGTCTACGCTACCTTCTAGATACCTCACACGAGTCCTCGGACGACCTTTAAATGGCGTCGAGTTTATTGGGGCCCCCGTCAAGTCAAGGGAAATTGGTAAATGCACTTGAGGTACGCCTCTGTGCGGTCGCCCCTCACAAGTGAGGGGGATATGTCTGGTTTAGGGATCTTGACACCGGTTACGACCTTGCCGTTGGCCCTTAAACGTTAGGATGTACAATTTCAATTTAAAGTAAAGTTTTGTAGGATGTTAGTTCGGCTAGGAGAACCTCTGTATTAGAGTATATGTTAAGGTTAGCCAAACATCGCAAATGTGGAAATGAAATTGTACATTAAAATGAAACTGTTAATTTAACGTTTTTAATTTTGTTTCATATTTTAATAAATACGGCCGGGAGGGTCACTCCCTCCCGTCTTCCAAAAGTTCAGAACGTTTCCGGTTTCCCATCCTTGGGGATTGTGTTGAGAGGGGGTGGTGGGTATCTCAGCCATATGGAAAGGGGCGACCATTCGGTCCCCCCGAACGTATGGCGGAGTACCTCGATCCCCCCGGGAAGCCATTTTGGGCGGGAGGCGAGCCTCGGCTGGTATGCCCGAAGCGGCGTAGCCGGGGCGCGCCTTTTCCCGCCCTGGAGTGGGCTGGCCTAGACACTGACGCGGCCGGCCACGCCCTTCGGGGCAGGCAGGGGCGGGTTTACGCCCGCCCTGAAGACGGATAAAAGGAGCCACAAGCCAAGAAAGCATCCTCTTGTTCCTGTGCTCTGAAGCTGCACCTCCTCGCTGCACGTGAGCTCGAGACGGAACAAAGAGCCAATTTTGACCCACCCACCAATCCCTGAGGACAGCAAGTGGTTTTGAATAAAGTTTGATGTGATAACTTTAATTTTTACAGGTTGTGATGATCATCGTGATACCTGTTGAATATGCAATAAAGAATGAATAAATTGTAGTATGTTTTTGCAAATAAAGTAATTATGCACTAGTGTTGACCAGTAATCATGCCTTTTATAAGTCGTAATTGTTACTGTCTTTAGTAATTTAGTCATTTAGTAATTTAGTTAGAATGTCGTATTTATTTTGGTCGGGCGGTAAGGTCATGATCGGTGAGCAGTAATTGGAAGATCCCTAGGGGTGGGCGTCACCCATTACGGATGGGAGCGCTCGAGGGAGGTGGCCATTGGCCCCTCAACGGGGAGGCGGTCCCTTCTAAGGATGGGCCGCCGAAAGGAAAGGAAAGGCGGTCAAGGCCCCTTCCTGGGTAGGAGGGGCTACAGCCCCCTCCTGGGGAATTTCCCGGGGCCAGGACATCTGCGACGGCAGATGTGGTAAGTGGTGTGGGGTTTGGGAGGGGGTCTACGCTACCTTCTAGATACCTCACACGAGTCCTCGGACGACCTTTAAATGGCGTCGAGTTTATTGGGGCCCCCGTCAAGTCAAGGGAAATTGGTAAATGCACTTGAGGTACGCCTCTGTGCGGTCGCCCCTCACAAGTGAGGGGGATATGTCTGGTTTAGGGATCTTGACACCGGTTACGACCTTGCCGTTGGCCCTTAAACGTTAGGATGTACAATTTCAATTTAAAGTAAAGTTTTGTAGGATGTTAGTTCGGCTAGGAGAACCTCTGTATTAGAGTATATGTTAAGGTTAGCCAAACATCGCAAATGTGGAAATGAAATTGTACATTAATATGAAACTGTTAATTTAACGTTTTTAATTTTGTTTCATATTTTAATAAATACGGCCGGGAGGGTCACTCCCTCCCGTCTTCCAAAAGTTCAGAACGTTTCCGGTTTCCCATCCTTGGGGATTGTGTTGAGAGGGGGTGGCGGGTATCTCAGCCATATGCAGCTGCTGCTTTCCCCTACTTCAGCACTCCTGTAGGTTCTCTGCAGTAACTTAAATACCCCTGTCTCTGTGCAGGCCACTTACACTTCATCAAAGCAGTTTGGCAAAGCCTGTTATTGGCTTGCCAATCAGGAGTGGCTGCTAGAAGGCTGGTTTTTTACTTACACAATAGAAAGTTCTTTACCATTCTTTCTGTATTAGTTTTAGAACATTCAACAGTGGCAAGTTGTTGGATGTATCATTACCAGTCTTTCATGTTCTTGAAATATTATTGTAGCTCACTCCAGTCAACAGTTACACTGTATTACAGTATTCCCATGTAAGTCTAAGGGGCTAAAAGTGCTAAAATGAGGAAAAATGAAATTGGTTGATTTCCCTCACCATGCATATATATTTTTAATGGCCCTGATTATTTATTCATGGCACCCTACCCAGGGGGCACAACTTAGGCGTGTCTTATATGTAAAAAGGTAGCTTGTTTAATCCTTTGGAAGTATCTTTAAATCCAAAGTTGAATTTCCATAATTTCAGTTTAAAAGCACCTTGTAAAGCAAGGCTGACTTTTAAAATAACAGCAGGCAACAAAGTCATGCCCACTTAAGTGCCTCAAAGCTGCTGAGCCTCTAAACCTACATTACCTATCATATGCTAAGAACTTATAGGTATGTTGTCAGTGCCAATTTTAATTACACCTAATTACTATATTAATTTTTAATTAGAGTGCTGGCCCAGCGCCTCACTAGCAGAGCCCAGGGTGCAGTCAGAGTCAGTTACCATCAGTATCAGTCACAGAATCGGGGTGATCAGGGCAAAAAAGGATGCCATCTGTTGCTCTAGAGAAAAATCTCCACTCCCAAAGAATTCACTGAGGTTACCCAATTCTCTTTTGCAGTAGGAATAAACATAAGGGTGGATTATAGTGTTACTAAACACTGCAATATTTCAAAAGATGATTTTATAATGTCATTCATACTGACATCTTTTTTCTTTTTAGACATCTTAAACTGTCACAAATAATTCATGTTTTCAATTCTTCAAAAAAGTGCATTTAAAATATATGCAGACAGAGAGAGTGGACTTTGCCCGCATGGACTTTCCATCAAGGCTACTGAATTTTGGGAATAGTGGGGCATATTACCAACAACTAGCGATAATTTTTGTCTCTAACTTGTTTAGAGACAAAAATTATCGCCGCACATCGACGATTTTTATCGCAGATAAACCTCGCTATTAGCAAGGTTTATCGCAAATGCAATAAAAAACGGCCACAATGCATGAATATCGCTGATAAGTCAGCGATATTCATGCATTATCGAGCAAATGCTCTTAGCCTTGTTATCCACCTCCCATTGGATAACATGGCTAAGAACTGCTCAGGGCAGGTGTTAGCTTTTGGAGATATTCGCGCTTAGCGCGAATATCTCCAAAAGTTGGTAATAGGAGATAGCGATGTTAGGGACTGTTTCCAGTCACTAACATCTTGGCACGCCCACTTTGCATGTCATTAGTGATAAATAACACTGACATGCAAAGTGGGGCCCAAGATGGTCGCTATCTCCTATTAGCTGTCACTAACTGGTGTTAGCGACAGCTTGGTAATAGGGAGATAATTTTATCTCCGCTTTCTTGGCTTTTAAAGCCAAAAAAGCGGAGATAAACCCCCTTGATAATATGCCCCAGTGTTCCCATAGGTTTTAGGTGATTAAACTGAAGATGCAACAAAACCTGAGGCCTCATTATGGTGTTGAGCGGATTGCCACCGACAGGTCGTCAGGGGCGGTCCATCTGACATCTCATACTGCGGCTGAGGCATAATGATACAGTCGGTCGGAGCGCAGGGGTCAGATGGACCGAAAAATGTCTCTGACAAGTTCAAGGAACCCATCGGAGCACTGGTACAACCATAATCCCTACAATGGGGGCAGCATCTCCAGAGGCACCACCGTAAAGATTACGATGTCCCTTTTTCCTTTACCTTTACATGGCAATCCGACCACCACGTAAAGGCATACGGAAAGGGAATTTGGGGTCACTAGCTCCACTGTGGGGCCAGGGAGCACATGTGGTGCCCCCAAACATCAATACAGTGTGAACCATGATCACTGGCACATTCTGCATGCATGTTTGTAAAATGACTTTTTCCATTGTGGTTTATGCTATGGCCCTTTTCTGTGCCACAGCACAAGCAGCAATGGAAAAAGGCATGTTTCCAACCGTCTACACAGTGGTTGTATTGTAATTAGGTGGGTGGAACTGCCGAATACATGTTGGGCAGTTCCATTCCTGCAGCGATGGTGGTCAGACACTCATACAACCACCATCGTAATCCGGCTCTTAGAGTCTGTTCTTCAATGTATTTACTTGGCTTGCACAACAATCTATTTATTGATATATGATGATTTTGTTTAGGAAGTAGGCGCTGTTTTGATGCCTTAGCATTTCACAAAGAGCGAGTGTTATTTAGCCAGTGAACATTAATTTCTTTATTTTTCTGACATGGTAACATGTTAATGGAGGCCAATTTTGTGTCCTCAAAGTAAAGATGTGGGCACACTTGGGGGTCCATTACGATGTCGTGCGGATCGCCACCGCCACGGTGGCGTTGGCGATCCGCCCGACATAAATGCCCACCCGCCACCCTTTTCCCCCTGCCACATTACAATGGTGGGGGGGACCGCAGCGGAGGCAAACACCGCCCACAACTTTTCTGCCCCGGTCGCCTTGCGGCCAGGGCGGAAAAGCGTTCATATGGTGGCGTGGTCTATCAGACACCGACAGCCATATTTGGATGGGCGTCTGCAGTTGCTTTTCCGTGGCGGCATGAAAGGCAGGTGGACTTCACTCGGCCCCTAGAGTGAAGGAGAGTAGGTGGGTGAACACGGGGGCACCTGTGGTACCCCCCTTCATTTGCTTTTACAAAGCAGCAGGCAAAGCACAGTGCCTGCCGCTTTGTAAATGCAAATGCTGAAATGCATTTTTAGCATTGTGGCGGGTGGTGCAGAGAGCACCGCCCGCCACAATGCTAAAAATACAGGATGTGCCCGCCACTGTGGTGGGCACATCCTAATACCCCCCACGGGACCCCCGCCCTTATGGCGGGCGGTCCCTATTATCACAAGGATGGCGGCGGGCAAAGTCCACCCGCCATCCTAATGACCCTCCTAGTCTTTCTTAAATAGAGAACTGAAATCATCCCCTTTTATGGATGTTCCACTCCCATGTGGTTATTAAAAAAAACATTCAAATTTATTGCTAACAAAAATTACTAAATAGTAACGAATAACCATTGTGCCTTAAACAATGTGCTTCACACACACACACACACAATGCACTTTCAGTTAACAATAAAATGTATTATAACAATGTACTTCCTTACTTTTACAGTTAACACCTTTGCACTTCTACTTCATAATACTAAATATATACCAATTTCCAATTATAGAAAAACCTCATCATATCCTAACATAGATACATGCTTGTATATTTATTGTATTGTACAGTACAAACATGTTCATTGACTGTGTTTGCATACCAAATTTTCATCAATACTCATAAACAATGAAAAAAATGACTTCCATTATTTCAGGTAGAGGGGAGGGGCACTTGGTGACAATTAACACACAAGTACCTACTATGAAATATTTTTCTATGTGCTGCATTTAAGCTAACCGATTACAACACAAGATTCATCATCTGACTTATTTCCGTAAATGAGTCTCTACTGTTAATGCAGTCTATTTATGGGGCTGCTACTTCATATTCCATATTAATGTATTCAAAGATGTGGGATAATTATTACATTTCCTTTCTACAGCACATGATGGCACAACCCACAGATAATCATCCAGCTATTACCCAACACTTAACCTAACCAAAAAGACCTATTGCCTTTGCCAATGCTTGTTTTATATACCACAGGTTTTAAGGAAATTACTGCCATTTGTCTCATTTAAGATAATGGTGTCATTATGGGAGCCTGTGAATTATCTCCATACTCACAGGTTTTTAATACTACATAAGGCAAAGGTGGTTGCAATTTTGAGCTAAAGTATTATGCAATGTTGAAGGCTGATTGCAATAGTAATGCATTTCAAAAGACAGTGGTCCGTAGTAGTTCAGGGATTAGGCAGAATTGATGGACATACACTCAATAGTCAGTATGACCTTTGTCCAGCAGGACAGGTTTTTATTTTAAGAGATATGGAAAACATAAAAGGATTTTTTACAAGGTGGGTACAACCAGTAACCCACAGGGGACAAGACAAAACAGGGGGGTAAACTTGACGCAACAAAGGCGGTCTGTGCTAGTATCTCAGTGAACAGACAATGGTAAAGTACAAAGCATCATTGTGAACAATTTTCTATTTGCAGGGTACATATGATGCTACTATGTCGACGGCGTTTCGATGCCTACACACAGATACATGGCATCATCTTCAGGACAAAGAATTAATTTGTTTGTCTTGAAAGCATAACAGTTTTTTGTGGCCTATAAGCATACATACAGTTATATTGGGGAAACAAAAAAGGGAGACAAAACATAAACATTGGTCAATAACAAAAAGACTAGGCATGTATATAAATCTGACCAGTGATCATCTGTGGCATTGTGAACTGTTTGTGGCAGTTATTCATCTTTTAGGAATAGTAATTTTGTGAATTGTAACGTGGTGGCGTGACAGGCTTTTGTTTCCATGCAACCTATTGTGAATTGTTTATGATAGTGGGGACAACACTTAAAATCCGACGCAGTGACGGAACTGTGGGGGGCGACGCATGAGATTAAAAAACATTCAATGAGCTCAGAGTTGGACCATGCAAAGTCTAAAAACGGGTGGCGAGCGGTGTAAGCGGCGAAGTGTTGGTAACCGGCGCTTACGTGTAAAGAGTTTTACATGCGGTTCAGAGGCGAAAGGAGTTTGTGAATTATCGTTTAGCTCTACGTGATCAATTTCAAATGGAAAGTAGCGTGAGCATACAGATCGTGATTTACCAATATTGTGGTCCACAAAGTAGTCTATTAAGCAGTACCTATGCTTTTGGAATCAAAGCAAGTAGGGAAAATGAAGGGTTTAGGAGCACAATAGTATCCTGCCAAAAAAGCGGGAAAATAAAAGAGTGAGTATAAACATATTGATGGACCGGTGAGAAGGTGATGAAAAGCTCATAAAATAAAATAATTACCAAACCAGGGCAAGGGAGCCTCTAAATACGAGAACGGACCAATCGTGTCTCACTGAGAAGGAAGAAAGTAGATTTATATGAGTTATGGTCCTCATGGGGTATGGAAATGCCGATTAGAGCATTCTGCAGGTACTTACTTCCTGGTTTGGCTGCTCCTTGTCTATGCAGGATACAGAATGGCGGGAATCGCTGTTGTGCTCGTGCCTGAGGGCTAGATACAGGGGAATTCGGAAATGAAAGAGGGACTAGTCGTGGTGAGTACGGCGGCCATGCTGGAAAGGTGTGGGAGTGTTTAGAAACAGGTAAAGGACTAATCGCAGTGAAACTGGCGGCCATGCTGGAATGGTGTGGGAGTGAGGAGAAGGGGTTATATATAAAACCATGTGCAATAAACATTTATATATTTACATGAATTGTTTAAGAAACATCGCGAAACCTAGGAGGAAGTCAGGTATGTATTACAGGGTGACTGATCACAGGAGAGATGTCCAATCTTCGAGACGATTGAGGCCTGTATGGATACTGTTGGTGCGCAGTATCCAGTGAAGTTCCTCCTTGTTCAGTAACTGAGTTACGTCCGCTCCTCTGGGTGGTGGTTTTACCATGGTGATGATTGTCCATGTCAGATCATTTTCAGTGTGTCCTTTTTCTTTGAAATGTTCGACAAGAGGGGCATTTGGAGTATGGCACCGGATCCTACTACGGTGTTGTCCGATGCGTAGCTTGACCTTCTGGCTGGTTTGTCCAACATATATCATTTTGCAGGGGCAAAAAATGGCATACACCACATTGATGGAGTTACAATTAGTGAAGTGTTTTCTTTCAAAGGAAATAGTGCCAAAAGTAAATGTTTTTCCTTCAATAGTGAAGTCACACACTATGCAACTGCCACATTTTGCATGACTTATTAGTGCAGGTAAACCCCATGCATCATTGATGGTTGTTTTCAAATTAGGCTGAGGTAGGGAAGCTCTTACCAAATGATCTTTTACATTTTTTGCTCGCTTGAATGCAAAGATAGGGTGCTCAAGATTCAGTAGTCCGGCATTTAGTACAGGCCAGTGTTTCAAGATGCTTTTCTTTATGGCATTAGAGGCTGGGGTAAAAGTGGTTACACACACTAGTCTGTCTTGGTTTTTCTTTGGTTTTGGTTCTAGCAGACTCTCTCTGGGGCAGGACCAAGCCCTTTTTAAAGAACGCCTTACTAGTTTTCGAGGGTATCCCCTGTTTCTGAGTTTTATGCTGAGAGTTTTTGTCTCGGAGAAATAGTCTTCTTTGAAATAACAGTTTCTTCGAATACGAAGGAATTGTGAAAATGGGAGTGAATCTCTGAGTGCTCGGGGATGGTGACTGCTATAATTCAGCAAGGTGTTTCGTTCAGTTGGTTTTCTGTGGAGGCTGGTGGTAAGGCGTCCTTATGTATGTTTAATTTCTAAATCTAGAAATGGAATTGAGTCTTTATTCTGGGATAGTGTGTATTTCAAGCCATTACTGTTATTGTTAAGCCAATGTAGTAGGTGTGGTTATGCTTCCGGTGAATCGTTCCAAATCATAAATATATCGTCTATATATCGTTTCCACAGGGCAATGCCACTGTGGAAAGGATTAGATTCTGTCAGTATACAAGAGGTCTCAAGATGATCCATGTAGAGAGTCGCTAGGTTGGGGGCAAAAATAGCCCCCATGGATGTTCCACGTACCTGGCCATAAAATTGACCCTCAAAAAGAAAAAAGTTTTTTGTTAAACAGATCTCCAGAAGTTGAAGAATAAAGACTGATTGTGAGGGCGTGGACGTGTGTTAAGAACTGTCTCAATCAAACGTAGTGAATCATATTGTGGAATATTGGTATATAAAGATTCCACATCCAGCGTGCACATCGTGCTGGATGCGGGATCAAATGGGTATTCCTCAATCATAGTAATCATTGACATGCTGTCTATGATGGAGCACAGTGTGTCAGCTACAAAAGGTTTTATAAAATAGTCAATATAGTGCCCGAGTGGCTCAAGGACAGAGCCACACCCTGACACTATTGGGCGACCAGGTGGAGATTCACAATTCTTGTGAATCTTTGGTAGGCAGTAGATAACTGGTACCCTTGGAGCTTTGGTATTGAGGAACTCATGTTCTTTTTTGGAGAGGTATCCTTGTTCTAGGGCATCAGCAGTGACCTGTTGGATCAGTTTCTGTATTTCTTCTGTGGGATTTCGAGGTAGCTTACAGTAGTGTTCAGTGTTAGCTAGTTGGCGATGGATTTCTTTTTTATAGTTATCCAATTCTTGGATAACAATACCACCTCCCTTATCCGCAGGTTTTATTATAATGGAGGAGTTATTTTTCAAGGAGGTTAGAGCTTTCTTTTCGTCAATTGTGATGTTGTAGGGGATAAATGGTTTTTGTTTTTCAAGGGTGGTAAGGTCATTGAGGACAAGTTTCTCAAATGTTAGTATTTCAGGGGGGACCATGCTGCCAGTTGGTGAAAATTTGGACGGTGGTTTAAAAGGAGTGTTCAGGTTTTTCATTGGACTTGGGTTCAGCAAGAAATAACTGTGAAGTCTGATTTTCCTGAAAAATCTTAAGAGCTCGGTTTGAGCATCAATGAAGTTAGGTCGAATAGTTGGGACAAAGGAAAGGCCTTTTGTGAGCAAGGATAGTTCATTGTCTGATAGCTCATGTGTGGTAAGGTTAAAAATGGGTAACAAGGCAACCGCTTGAGCAGATTCATTATTTTCTAGGACAGTAGTATGGGTTATATCTACCATTGGTAGTGTTGTCGGCGGGTAAACCGCTCGCCTGGTGGGTTCGGGCGATTGGGCCATTTCTGAGGCTGTTTGGTTTTGCCTGTTCCCGGCGGTTCTGATTGACCTCTGCCTCGCCCTAAAAAATTCCTGTGCGAGGGTCCTGGGCTATCACTTGGGTCTGAATACTCAGATGAATCTCCTGAGCTATCAGAAAAGCCTACAAAATTTTGTCTTCTGCTAAACCTTCCCCAAGGTCTTTGGTTTTGAGGGCCGTTATAGGCTCGGTTAATATAGTAGTCTTTAATTAGGTAGGGATATGCTCTTTCTTGTGAAAAGTTTTTTATATCTTTTTTTACTTTAGTGGTTTTTTTATCGGTTTCAAATTTGTGGAACTCTTCGATAGTTTTAGCTACTTTTTCGAGGAGTTTCTTAGCCTCAGTGTTGGTATTCTTATCTTTAATTTGTTGTTCCAATTCGCCAATTTCGCTAGCTACTTTTTTTAGTTCTTCTGTCGCAATATCTATTCCTAGCACCATCCAGTGCCTTGAACAGGTAGTGCTGATGTAACTGAAGCCGTTTAAATATTTCGGTTTGTCTGTGAAGACTCCTGGAATATTTCGGACTTGGAGGCCGACTGGTATTATGTTGGCCTTCAGATAGTCTGTCAGTAGTTTAATCATTAGTGTTAATCTGACTTCTTTTTTCTTTGCTTTCTCTAATTCCTCCACTGGTGATGCATTTGTTTCAGTGGGTGTTTCTGAAGAATCGGAGAGAAGTGAGGGCCCTCCTAGGATTTTGTTGATGTAGTCAAGAGTATAGAGAGGTGGGTGGTCAGACATGCCTAGTTAAGGAAGTGAGTATTAGTGTGTGAGTGTGTATCGAAAAGAGTGAGGAAAGAGATAACTGGAGAACCCACTTGTAAAAAGTGGTGAGGTTTTCACAAACCCTTGCAACCGTGCAGTTGCGCAACATTATTTTCAAAGAACAAGGGAGACCCAAAGGAATATCACTAGGGACCTTGGGCAGTTACGTATTTCAAAAGACAGTGGTCCCTAGTAGTTCAGGGATTAGGCAGAATTGATGGACATACACTCAATAGTCAGTATGACCTTTGTCCAGCAGGACAGGTTTTTATTTTAAGAGATATGGAAAACATAAAAGGATTTTTTACAAGGTGGGTACAACCAGTAACCCACAGGGGACAAGACAAAACAGGGGGGTAAACTTGACGCAACAAAGGCGGTCTGTGCTAGTATCTCAGTGAACAGACAATGGTAAAGTACAAAGCATCATTGTGAACAATTTTCTATTTGCAGGGTACATATGATGCTACTATGTCGACGGCGTTTCGATGCCTACACACAGAAACATGGCATCATCTTCAGGACAAAGAATTAATTTGTTTGTCTTGAAAGCATAACAGTTTTTTGTGGCCTATAAGCATACATACAGTTATATTGGGGAAACAAAAAAGGGAGACAAAACATAAACATTGGTCAATAACAAAAAGACTAGGCATGTATATAAATCTGACCAGTGATCATCTGTGGCATTGTGAACTGTTTGTGGCAGTTATTCATCTTTTAGGAATAGTAATTTTGTGAATTGTAACGTGGTGGCGTGACAGGCTTTTGTTTCCATGCAACCTATTGTGAATTGTTTATGATAGTGGGGACAACACTTAAAATCCGACGCAGTGATGGAACTGTGGGGGGCGACGCATGAGATTAAAAAACATTCAATGAGCTCAGAGTTGGACCATGCAAAGTCTAAAAACGGAAGGCGAGCGGTGTAAGCGGCGAAGTGTTGGTAACCGGCGCTTACGTGTAAAGAGTTTTACATGCGGTTCAGAGGCGAAAGGAGTTTGTGAATTATCGTTTAGCTCTACGTATGTATGCTTATAGGCCCTGCAAATAGAAAATTGTTCACAATGATGCTTTGTACTTTACCATTGTCTGTTCACTGAGATACTAGCACAGACCGCCTTTGTTGCGTCAAGTTTACCCCCCTGTTTTGTCTTGTCCCCTGTGGGTTACTGGTTGTACCCACCTTGTAAAAAATCCTTTTATGTTTTCCATATCTCTTAAAATAAAAACCTGTCCTGCTGGACAAAGGTCATACTGACTATTGAGTGTATGTCCATCAATTCTGCCTAATCCCTGAACTACTAGGGACCACTGTCTTTGGAAATACGTAACTGCCCAAGGTCCCTAGTGATATTCCTTTGGGTCTCCCTTGTTCTTTGAAAATAATGTAGCGCAACTGCACGGTTGCAAGGGTTTGTGAAAACCTCACCACTTTTTACAAGCGGGTTCTCCAGTTATCTCTTTCCTCACTCTTTTGGATACACACTCACACACTAATACTCACTTCCTTAACTAGGCATGTCTGACCACCCACCTCTCTATACTCTTGACTACATCAACAAAATCCTAGGAGGGCCCTCACTTCTCTCCGATTCTTCAGAAACACCCACTGAAACAAATGCATCACCAGTGGAGGAATTAGAGAAAGCAAAGAAAAAAGAAGTCAGATTAACACTAATGATTAAACTACTGACAGACTATCTGAAGGCCAACATAATACCAGTCGGCCTCCAAGTCCAAAATATTCCGGGAGTCTTCACAGACAACCCGAAATATTTAAACGGCTTCAGTTACATCAGCACTACCTGGTCAAGGCACTGGATGGTGCTAGGAATAGATATTGCGACAGAAGAACTAAAAAAAGTAGCTAGCGAAATTGGCGAATTGGAACAACAAATTAAAGATAAGAATACCAACACTGAGGCTAAGAAACTCCTCGAAAAAGTAGCTAAAACTATCGAAGAGTTCCACAAATTTGAAACCGATAAAAAAACCACTAAAGTAAAAAAAGATATAAAAAACGTTTCACAAGAAAGAGCATATCCCCACCTAATTAAAGACTACTATATTAACCGAGCCTATAACGGCCCTCAAAACCAAAGACCTTGGGGAAGGTTTAACAGAAGACGAAATTTTGTAGGCTTTTCTGATAGCTCAGGAGATTCATCTGAGTATTCAGACCCAAGTGATAGCCCAGGACCCTCGCACAGGAATTTTTTAGGGCGAGGCAGAGGTCAATCAGAACCGCCGGGAACAGGCAAAACCAAACAGCCTCAGAAATGGCCAAATCGCCCGAACCCACCAGGCGAGCGGTTTACCCGCCGACAACACTACCAATGGTAGATATAACCCATACTACTGTCCTAGAAAATAATGAATCTGCTCAAGCGGTTGCCTTGTTACCCATTTTTAACCTTACCACACATGAGCTATCAGACAATGAACTATCCTTGCTCACAAAAGGCCTTTCCTTTGTCCCAACTATTCGACCTAACTTCATTGATGCTCAAACCGAGCTCTTAAGATTTTTCAGGAAAATCAGACTTCACAGTTATTTCTTGCTGAACCCAAGTCCAATGAAAAACCTGAACACTCCTTTTAAACCACCGTCCAAATTTTCACCAACTGGCAGCATGGTCCCCCCTGAAATACTAACATTTGAGAAACTTGTCCTCAATGACCTTACCACCCTTGAAAAACAAAAACCATTCATCCCCTACAACATCACAATTGACGAAAAGAAAGCTCTAACCTCCTTGAAAAATAACTCCTCCATTATAATAAAACCTGCGGATAAGGGAGGTGGTATTGTTATCCAAGAATTGGATAACTATAAAAAAGAAATCCATCACCAACTAGCTAACACTGAACACTACTGTAAGCTACCTCGAAATCCCACAGAAGAAATACAGAAACTGATCCAACAGGTCACTGCTGATGCCCTAAAACAAGGATACCTCTCCAAAAAAGAACATGAGTTCCTCAATACCAAAGCTCCATGGGTACCAGTTATCTACTGCCTACCAAAGATTCACAAGAATTGTGAATCTCCACCTGGTCGCCCAATAGTGTCAGGGTGTGGCTCTGTCCTTGAGCCACTCGGGCACTATATTGACTATTTTATAAAACCTTTTGTAGCTGACACACTGTGCTACATCAGAGACAGCATGTCAATGATTACTATGATTGAGGAATACCCATTTGATCCCGCATCCAGCACGATGTGCACGCTGGATGTGGAATCTTTATATACCAATATTCCACAATATGATTCACTACGTGTGATTGAGACAGTTCTTAACACACGTCCGCGCCCTCACAATGTCCCATCAGTCTTTATTCTTCAACTTCTGGAGATCTGTTTAACAAAAAACCTTTTTCTTTTTGAGGGTCAATTTTATGGCCAGGTACGTGGAACATCCATGGGGGCTATTTTTGCCCCCAACCTAGCGACTCTCTACATGGATCATCTTGAGACCTCTTGTATACTGACAGAATCTAATCCTTTCCACAGTGGCATTGCCCTGTGGAAACGATATATAGACGAAATATTTATGATTTGGAACGATTCACCGGAAGCATTACCACACCTACTACATTGGCTTAACAATAACAGTAATGGCTTGAAATACACACTATCCCAGAATAAAGACTCAATTCCATTTCTAGATTTAGAAATTAAACATACAGAAGGACGCCTTACCACCAGCCTCCACAGAAAACCAACTGAACGAAACAACTTGCTGAATTATAGCAGTCACCATCCCCGAGCACTCAGAGATTCACTCCCATTTTCACAATTCCTTCGTATTCGAAGAAACTGTTATTTCAAAAAAGACTATTTCTCCGAGGCAAAAACTCTCAGCATAAAACTCAGAAACAGGGGATACCCTCGAAAACTAGTAAGGCGTTCTTTAAAAAGGGCTTGGTACTACCCCAGAGATTCTGCTAGAACCAAAACCAAAGAAAAACCAAGACAGACTAGTGTGTGTAACCACTTTTACCCCAGCCTCTAATGCCATAAAGAAAAGCATCTTGAAACACTGGCCTGTACTAAATGCCGGACTACTGAATCTTGAGCACCCTATCTTTGCATTCAAGAGAGCAAAAAATGTAAAAGATCATTTGGTAAGAGCTTCCCTACCTCAGCCTAATTTGAAAACAACCATCAATGATGCATGGGGTTTACCTGCCCTAATGGGTCATGCAAAATGTGGCAGTTGCATAGTGTGTGACTTCACTATTGAAGGAAAAACATTTACTTTTGGCACTATTTCCTTTGAAAGAAAACACTTCACTAATTGTAACTCCATCAATGTGGTGTATGCCATTTTTTGCCCCTGCAAAATGATATATGTTGGACAAACCAGCCAGAAGGTCAAGCTACGCATCGGACAACACCGTAGTAGGATCCGGTGCCATACTCCAAATGCCCCTCTTGTCGAACATTTCAAAGAAAAAGGACACACTGAAAATGACCTGACATGGACAATCATCACCATGGTAAAACCACCACCCAGAGGAGCGGACGTAACTCAGTTACTGAACAAGGAGGAACTTCACTGGATACTGCGCACCAACAGTATCCATACAGGCCTCAATCGTCTCGAAGATTGGACATCTCTCCTGTGATCAGTCACCCTGTAATACATACCTGACTTCCTCCTAGGTTTCGCGATGTTTCTTAAACAATTCATGTAAATATGTAAATGTTTATTGCACATGGTTTTATATATAACCCCTTCTCCTCACTCCCACACCATTCCAGCATGGCCGCCAGTTTCACTGCGATTAGTCCTTTACCTATTTCTAAACACTCCCACACCTTTCCAGCATGGCCGCCGTACTCACCACGACTAGTCCCTCTTTCATTTCCGAATTCCCCTGTATCTAGCCCTCAGGCACGAGCACAACAGCGATTCCCGCAATTCTGTATCCTGCATAGACAAGGAGCAGCCAAACCAGGAAGTAAGTACCTGCAGAATGCTCTAATCGGCATTTCCATACCCCACGAGGACCATAACTCATATAAATCTACTTTCTTCCTTCTCAGTGAGACACGATTGGTCCGGTCTCGTATTTAGAGGCTCCCTTGCCCTGGTTTGGTAATTATTTTATTTTATGAGCTTTTCATCACCTTCTCACCGGTCCATCAATATGTTTATACTCACTCTTTTATTTTCCCGCTTTTTTGGCAGGATACTATTGTGCTCCTAAACCCTTCATTTTCCCTACTTGCTTTGATTCCAAAAGCATAGGTACTGCTTAATAGACTACTTTGTGGACCACAATATTGGTAAATCACGATCTGTATGCTCACGCTACTTTCCATTTGAAATTGATCACGTAGAGCTAAACGATAATTCACAAACTCCTTTCGCCTCTGAACCGCATGTAAAACTCTTTACACGTAAGCGCCGGTTACCAACACTTCGCCGCTTACACCGCTCGCCACCCGTTTTTAGACTTTGCATGGTCCAACTCTGAGCTCATTGAATGTTTTTTAATCTCATGCGTCGCCCCCCACAGTTCCGTCACTGCGTCGGATTTTAAGTGTTGTCCCCACTATCATAAACAATTCACAATAGGTTGCATGGAAACAAAAGCCTGTCACGCCACCACGTTACAATTCACAAAATTACTATTCCTAAAAGATGAATAACTGCCACAAACAGTTCACAATGCCACAGATGATCACTGGTCAGATTTATATACATGCCTAGTCTTTTTGTTATTGACCAATGTTTATGTTTTGTCTCCCTTTTTTGTTTCCCCAATATAACTGTATGTATGCTTATAGGCCACAAAAAACTGTTATGCTTTCAAGACAAACAAATTAATTCTTTGTCCTGAAGATGATGCCATGTATCTGTGTGTATGCATCGAAATGCCGTCGACATAGTAGCATCATATGTACCCTGCAAATAGAAAATTGTTCACAATGATGCTTTGTACTTTACCATTGTCTGTTCACTGAGATACTAGCACAGACCGCCTTTGTTGCGTCAAGTTTACCCCCCTGTTTTGTCTTGTCCCCTGTGGGTTACTGGTTGTACCCACCTTGTAAAAAATTCTTTTATGTTTTCCATATCTCTTAAAATAAAAACCTGTCCTGCTGGACAAAGGTCATACTGACTATTGAGTGTTTGTCCATCAATTCTGCCTAATCTCTGAACTACTAGGGACCACTGTCTTTTGAAATACGTAACTGCCCAAGGTCCCTAGTGATATTCCTTTGGGTCTCCCTTGTTCTTTGAATGCAATAGTAATGCAGCACATATATGCGCAAGCATATGACCAAAGGGGTGCTAGAAAAAGTGGGCCAGCTAATGAAACAAATAACACACATCAGAAGTATTAATGCTGCATGTTGGAGTGTATTTGGCACTACCATAAAAAGTCACATGAAGATCAAAGTGTTGACTGTATTCAGTGACTATTGTTTGTAGTAGGGAAACAGATTTCTTGCTAGCATGTGCAGTGTAAAGGTTTATAGATGTCACAATGTCTTTGATTTACACTCATTGATTGTCATCAATAGATAAAGCAATACTGTATTTTGTACCTATGTATCTATTATACATAACTACACACACACACACACACACACACACACACGCGCACACACTTTAGCCAGTAACACTATTGTTTTGCATCCTGCAACCATCTGTTGGGCCATACTACGTCATTGTTCATAACCCACTTCACCAGCTCCTTCTTTTATATCACCTATCAATACATCAACCTGTTTATCTGCCCATCCATCAGCCAGTCAGCAATATGTCAAACATCCTCCAATAATCCATTCAAACCATTCGCAGCAATTTCATGTTTTTCAGATTTTTGGGGTGTCATTCATTAAAAACATTGATGCCCTTGCAGATTACAATGTAAAAGTTACAAATATCCTTGTTAAGCTTTGGTAACAATTGGAATTCCTGTGTTGTGTAGTGGTTCACTGATGACACAATTACATTGAGAGTTACCTCTTTGAGACACTGGAAGCTCTAATGTCATGGTTGTGATTCACCTGGATGTAGATGGATGTAGAGTTCAAGATGTGAAGTATATGTCTCCACTCAATGTGATGTCCTATGTCAGTGCCTAGTAAGACTTCACATTGCTGACAGTGAGTCAAAATGTATATACACTAATGAACACAGGTGAAAATGTTTAGGAATGTAATGAGTCTTTACAATTTCCCTAATGCACAATTCTAAGCCATAAAAAAAGCAGCTTAATGTGCAATGTTTCTTTTTCACTGTTGTAGGAAATTGACTTTCTTATTGAAGGGGGTGAAATTCAACTCAAGCAACAACCACAACTCTTGTCAGAGTGAAGTTACAAGCAAATCCCCAAATTAACCTGTGCTCAACTTTCTGGTTGCTTGGCACAGAACAGTCAGGCTTAACTTAGTGACGATGGGTAATGTATTTATGCATCACTTCAAACAGAGAAAAAAATATCACAAGAAAAATCCTACACCTATTTAGAAAAATATGGCAAAATGTAATAGATAAATCACAGATCAAAACAACAAAAAATTAGTAGAACCAGAGATATGCAATTTTCAAGATTTAGACAGGGAGAAAGTCAGAAGTCCAGGCTGACCACGATGGAACACAAGTTTGATACAGGCATCAGGTAAGTCCCGCTGAAAAGTTACCTTCTCAGGCCAGCGCAAAGAGTTCCCATTCATGGTGGAGGAGGCACGAGGAGCAGAGAAGCATTGTAGACCAATATTGATGTCGCGCGAAGAGCAAGCCTGGCATCATTGATGGGCGATACTGTAGGGTGAAGATCCTCTAGTCTTCAGAAATGGTCAGGTCGGTGCTTCACATTGGTGCGATCGACTGATTGGGCTGAGTGAACTTCCCATTGGTGGGCTGTGCAAGTTACAAGGTTTTGGGGCCAATCACATGTTGGTGATTGCAAAGACCCCAAAAACTTCCATTCAACCTCTCAGAGGCCACACCACCTGTCCAAGATCCGAGAAGCTCCCATTAGGGGCCAGGGGCTTCATCCAGCTGGATCTGGTTGCTGGTTCAGGTGGTTCTTCCTGAGGCTCTGAACAGGAGGAGTTTCTCTGGGAGCCCTGGTTTCAGGTGCAGGTCCAAATCCCTCTGACTCAGGCAGGTGGGCAGCAGGGCAGCAATCAAGCAAGTCAGCAGTCCAGCAAGGTACTAGTCTAGCATGGCAGTGGTCCAGTAGATTGGCAGTGGATTCATCTGCACAAAAGTCCATTTTCCTGGCAGAGCCTCTACAGGTCCACAAATGTGCTGAAGAGTTGGTGTCTAAAGTCCAATATTCAGATCAGGTGCCTCCTTTGAAGTGGGAGAAGCTTCAAGAGGTTACCCTTTGAATGGCACAGGATTCCTGCTTCCCCTTCCTTGGCTCTAGACTCACTAATGGTAGTGTGCAGTCTTTTGTGTGGAGTCAGGACACAGCCTATTTAAGTGTAAGTAGGGTTGTACCCTATTCTGTCCTCCCATCCGGACAGTGGTGGCCCATTCATGCACACATAAGCTCTCTATAGTGTGTGGCTGTCTAGGAGGAATACACAAAGCCCAACTGTCAGCTACACCCAGTCGTGTGACCCAGAAACAGGCTGCAGTCACTAAATGGCTAAGGCAGGAAATTGCAAACGTTCTAAAAGTGGCATTTTTAAAATCTGACTTTACCATAAGACAAGATTTTTCAATACATTCCAAAGACTCCAAACATGAGCTGGCTACTGTTAGAACTGTTAGCCTTAAGGTGGTCTTCCCCTAAACATTTTCCTGCATGCCCCCAATTATGCTGAATTCATTTGTTGGCCTTTGGACAATCAGGGCTAAAGTGGATGTACTTTCACCTCTAAACATGGTTTGATTGACGTATCCACAATTGGCATGTTTCATTTATGTACAAGTACCTAGTAGAAGGCAATACATGTGCCCAGGGCCTGTAAATTATATGGTACTAGTGGGCCTGCAGCACTGATTATGCCACCTTCATAAGTAGCACTTTAAACATGTTTAAGGCCTGCCAGTGCAGAGCCTGTGTGTGTAGTTTACATTGCCATGTCGACTTGGCATTTAGAACCCCTTGTCAAGCCCTAAACTCTTTTTACATATAATTCACCCATAAGATAGGCACAAGGTAGCTCACGGGGCAGGGGCTGTGCAATCAAACGGTAGGACATGTACTTGTAAGTTTTTCATGTCCTGGTAATAAAAAAAAACATTTGTTTTTTACTACTGTGAGGCCTACCCCTCTCATAATTTAACATTCCTTATTAAACTTTTATGCTGTGATTCCTGATTGAGAAGTGGTAGATCTGTCATGTTTCATATCACTGGAATACTAATAATAAATCCTCTTTACTGGGAAAGTCAATCTTATCATTACCCTTTTAAAAGTGCCACTTTTAGAAATATGGCATTTTCTGCTCTCATACCTGTGTGCCTGCAGCCTGTCTCCAACACATGTCTGGGGTGGGTGACAGCTGGAATGTGTATTTATCCGCTAGACAGTCACACACAAAGGGGACGTAAGTTTTACTGAGGGACCATATACATCCTGATGGGTCCAAATAAAGGGCTGCATACCTTTGTAGAGTGAGTTTGGAGCAACAGCTGGGAGGGAGGACATCTGTGCACTTCAAAGCCCTTTTTTGAAGTCACCCCGCTTCAAAGGCACCATTGGGTATAAGAACTGGGTTTCTGAACCTACCACTTCAGTATAATACTGGACCTGTGAGGAACTCTGCTAGGAGCAAGGACTGCTGTGCTGCTACAAGGACTGCCAATGTGCTGTACTGCTGCTCTGGAAAAACTGCATTTCTCCTGGGCTGCCTTACTGCCTTCTACCATATGCCTTGGTCAGGACATCAGAGACTTTCCATCAACCTGCAACAGCACCTGGACTTTGCTTGCAGAGCGTCTTGCCCTGCCAAGTGGTGCCAATTCAATTGTGGGCCCTTGGAAGTGGACATACAGTACCACAACTCCAGAAACCATGCATTAATGATGTTGCACCAATCTAAACCAGTCATTCTCCGTTGATGCTGGTGCATGGTCACCGCTGCGGGGACCTCAGTCACCGGATCATCGACTGCGTGGCTCATCTTCTCTAGGTTCTGATGCATCTCTAACTTTGCGTGGCTTGGTGCTGATCCATCACCTTCTATCCTGTGCTTCAACGACGATGCACTGACATTTGCTTCTCATACCGCAGCTCTGTTGATGACACATATAAGGTACTTTTCAGCGGCCAAGAATGGTCCCTGAATCTGACCAGCAATACATTGCTGTTGGCCTGAACTTTTGGTTTTACCCTGGTTCAGCACAACCATGAAACCCCGGTTGGCGCTTTAAGTGTTTAAGCACTTCAATTTTATTTTATCTTTGAAAAGTCAGAACTCTGTGTATACTTATTGGATTTTAGTTGTTTGGTTCATCATATGTTCAGAAACATATACGCTATTTTTCTAAACTGGTGTGGAGTCTTTTTGTGCTATTTTCTCTGTGTTACTGTTTGGAGTGTTTCAAAAATAAGTTAGGCATTGCCTCTTCAGATAAACCTGCCTGTTCTGTGCCAAGTTACCAAAGGGGAGCACAGGTTCCTTTATGGTGTATATCTGACTTAACCTGACTAGGATTGTGGTTCCAGCTTGGGCTGGGTGCATCCCTCCGCCAACCAGAAAAACAATTTCTAAAAGTTACCTCTTCCCATTTGGAAGTTACAGCTTATTTAATATAATAAATTAACTCCGATGTTATCCTGAGGGAGAAGCAGGCCCACCCTGGGGTAGTGAAAAGCAAATGTAAGAGTTCTTCACTACCGGGACATGGAACATTTTAAGTCACATGTCCTTCTTAAACAAGTGGTGCCCCGCTCTGTGTCCTGTCTGTGGCCTACTCAGGAGTGACTTCTATGTATCTTAAAGGAAGGTTTCAGCCTGGTCGAAATTGCAGTTTCGAACTGCACACACAGCCTGCAATGGCAGTCCTGAGACATGTTTAAAGAGCTTCTTAAGTGGGTGGCAAAATAAGTGCTGCAGGTCCACTAGTAGCAATTAATATAGCGGCCAAGTGTACGTGTTGTACCACTTTACTAGGGTCCTATAAGTAAATTAAATATGCCAAATGGGGTTAAGCCAATGTTACATTATTTTATTGAGTGAGTACATGAATTTTAGCACTGGTTAGTAGTGGTAAAGGTCACAAAGTCCCAAGGCCAGCACAATCTAGAACAGCAAAAATGGAAGAGGAAGGTAAAAGGTTTGGGAGAAGACTATCCTATAGCTGATAGGGCTAACAATTGTTTAAAAACATTTTTCCCTGGGAACAATCCCCTTCAGCTTCATGTAATTTGGAGTTACTCAAATTCTTTTCCCACCCTGGAAGGACAGCTACTCTGGCTGGAATAAATCTCTGATTATTTCCAGGATTTAAAAGGGTTGAAAAAAGTTTGTGAATACCAATAAGCTCACTGGATTGTTGGAATTCACAAACCCTCAAGATAAACAACTTCTTCAAGCTCCCACTTTCCACTCTTTGCAAGGGGTTTACTACTGTATGATTGTATGCATGTGGGGTGTTCAATTAATCAGTAGTGGAAATATAGGCACCTGACAGCTATTTTTTGAGGATGCATGACACAACGGGTACCCGGGACCTTTAAGTTAAATGGCCTTGTTGCCGATAAGGATGGGTGCGAAAAAGCCTCAAACGCTATTTCACTGTGGCAAATCAAGCTTTTCCATTGGAAAGCACAGGGATACGTTATAACATTTAATAATAATAATAGTGGGCCATTTATAAGAGATGCACAGTTTTCAAAAGCCTAGTAGAGGAGGAGATGAACAATTTTAGTCGAGAAAATATTCTAAGGACAAATCAGATGTGAGAGGCCTGGTAAAGAGATAAGACAGTTTTCAACGAAATTAAATCACATACGTGAAATCGTCTCTCAGCTGATGTAATGAGACAAAAGGACAAACTCAGCTAGTTAATTATAGAAATGGAAAGATCAAAAGCAAAAGATAAATGTGGACATTAAGGTCTATATGTGACGTCACAACAAATCTATCAAGAAACCAGAGGCATAGCATGGAGGAGTATTTACATGCTCTTATGTCATTTTGAAAAGCGAATTGAACATATCTAAAAGAGTGAACAAATGAGAACATCAATGCACAGTTAGTATCAATAGGAACAACTCTGCCCTCTTTGCACTTTTACTCATACAGAGTTGGATGTGTGGGGGAAATTCCCACAGGCATGTAAGACCTACAGTCGCTCCCATTTTCTTTTACTAACTGCTAACATGAAATGAAAGTGGTTCAATCTTCAAAAAAGCGTATTATATTTCTGTACTTGTCAAACTTTGTCTGACACAGTTTAATGTTATATCCGAACATCACCAGAGTAGATTTTGAAAAGAGAGACTGAAAATTAATATCTGCTACTTCTCTAAATATAAGATCTTAATCAGGCACTGCCGCATATAACATCAGTTAAAACAGCATATAGGATACAGTAGAGAAATTAACCCAGCAGTTCTAATCCGTACCATGAACAGTTGCGATACATCAGAGCGGAGCCCAAGGCTTGTTTTCTGATCTTGCACTGCCTAAGGTGCATTCAGTCAAGGTAATATTTCTTGGAGCGATGCGACTTTCATACTGCGCAGCTCAGACACAGCCATGCTCGTTGTTTCCGGGAGGTATCTTCTGGAAAACAAGCTCTGACTCGAAGAAAAATCAGGATCAAGGAACTTAGGGGTAGATGTATCAAGCTTTTTTCTTGTCGCAAACGTTGCGAATCGCAAAATAGCAGCGTTTGCGACAAGTAAAATGGGAAATGAGATGTATCATGCAAAAAGTATGCAATATTAACGAATCGCAAATTTTGCAATTCCTTAACATTGTGCAAGCATTTAAGAAATCGCAAATTGCGATTTCTTAAATGCTATGTATGAAACATTTCATTTTAGCTAATTTTGGCTAAGAAATCGCAAATTACTGCCAACTTGTAGTTGGTGGTAATTTGCGAATTCTTTTACAAATGCACTTTATGCAATTTGTAAAGGTGCCATGTGACGCTCATACATGACACATGTCATTTCCAGGGGTGCAGCAGGGTGTCCTTGAGACACCCCTGCACCCTTGAAATTATTCTCAATTTACGATTAGCAAATTTCGAATCGCAAATTGAGAATAATTTCACATTCATTCCTATGGGCCCTTCTGGCCCCTAGAAATGAATGGGAAATTATTCCTTATTTGCGATTAGCAATTTGCTAATCGCAAATAAGGAATTTTAATAAATCGCTAAAAATAGCGATTTTCTACATACATGCCATTTTGCTATTCCCAAATAGCGATTCCTTAAAAATCGCTATTTGGAAATCGCAAAAGGGTGTGTTGATACATCTAGCCCTAACATTAGAAAGAGCAGCTGTTCATAATCCGCCCCTGGAGCTGCAATACCAGACTCACACACTAAGGAACTCAAGCAACTTTATGATCCCAGGAGGATGTTTCCTTATCTTTACTTGCAAGTTACAAGACCCCTATGTGCACATGCTTAGCACTTCCTGACAATGTCTGCCCACAAAATGCGATCTAATTTTTAGTGCCAGCACTTTACGACCTACAACCTTTACTTACAACACTTTACAACCTACTCATAATGTCACACTTCACATACTCTAATATTCCACACATCTCTAAGAGCCCAAAAACCTTGGCCCCAAGACAGGTCTTTGGTAGGCAATGCAAGTAAGAGAACTGCCCTTAAAGTAAGGAAACTGTGGATGTATTTTACTTTAATTTGCTTCTTTGGTTTTCCATTGCTCCAAATTGTCCCAGTATAAAGAAGACAGAAGTATCATATTTAAGTTGAAATGTCTCATGTGAGTATTATCTGGGTAAGTAAACAAATATTCGTCTGATTTCAAAGCCTTGTGGCATAAGTATGCTGATAATAGTGACCCTGATAATAATTGGGTGCCTACTTCAGTGTGTGTCTGCGTTCGGGAGCTAGTAAAACGTTACACAAATTGCTGGATCAAACTGTACAGAATCCTGGTTTGCACACCCGAAACAGGGAAAATCATGTGCAATATCTGCGTATTCTCAAATTTTCAGTTGCCAAACTGCACACCTCCTGCTTATCTGATCAACTTAAATGGTGTTTAGTGGTTTTGCAATTTGCTCTCACTACTGCAGTCCAAATAAGATAAAGATATTTGAGTACCGTTATAATGTTTTTATTTATTTATGCTTTGCTTTCTCTGGGGTGAACCCCACCCATCAGGCATGTACAATGCTTTACATTTCACCCTGCTGTAAAAGTTTAATGAATATCCATTTATTAAAAGGCCTGGGCTGAGTTTGCGGAGTTTTACTCCGCAGAGCTCCACAAACTGCCCAAAAAACTCTGCCGCAGAGCCTGTTAAGCCATGCTGCTTGCACTAATTTTAAGCAGCAGTTCAAGTTCAAGAATTTATATAGCGCACTACTCACCCAGAGGGTCTCAAGGCGCTTGGGGATGGGGTTCATTATTTATCGAATAGCCAGGTTTTAAGTTCTTTTCTGAAGGAGTTTGTACTGCCTGTAAAATCAGAATGAACGGACACTACACATCTCACCAGAGGGCACTACTGCTTTCTGACATTTAAGTAGACATTCTTCTTGAGTGGCAGCTTCCACAATGCAAGTGGTAGACTTCTCAACGCGAGCGGTCGTGACTTGCCACGACTGCCTGCATTAAGAAACCGTGCCGGCGTTTTGTTCTCACAGGCGTTCGCCAATTTAACATTGGTGAGCTGCTTGAGAGAAAAAACTCCAATCTACGTCATTTCGGGGAGTTCTTCGCCCACCCCTATTTATTATACACAGAATAATTATTAAATTAAGACTGAATGTCCATGCAAATTGTACAGAAAAAACAAAATGTATATCAAACCGGTTAAAATAAATATTTGACCTACACTTTGTAGATTAAATCCGGCAGTTCTGTTGCAAAGAATAATTAAAGCTTCAATTCACGGAAGGCATGTCCAGAACCTAAGCTTTGGTATAGTTATTGTAGAAATAGTTAATGGTGGCTATGTATCTCACACTAGTCAGTCTATGTGATATGACACAGGAAAAAAACTGCAGGTACAATGGCTTTATTAGAAGGCACAAACATATTTGGGCAATATAGTAGAGGAAAACGTTGGACGGGAGGATAATCCCTAAATGAAACAGAATTTCAGTGGTCACAGGTTACACAAATAGACACTTTGAGAAGTACTGGAAGGTATGGACTGTAAAATGCTCATGCACCAATTTATTAAAAAAAGAGGATCTAATTTAGAAATTTCAAAACTGCATGTGGCATAGAGTTAAAAATGTAAAATTTCAAAATGAGTTTAGCGTAGTAAATGAGAATAGATTTGAAATAGTGACACATTGTTGATGTGCTCACAAAGACTAAACGATATATCCCTACAAGAGTAAAACAAAAAAGGAGCAGACAGTGTTGAACTTACCAACATAAAAACAGTCAAGCAAAAAGAAGTTCTAACAATGATGGGCTCATCAAACAAAAAACAGCAACTTCTGAACAGGACCAAAGAATAGCAAACATATAGGGGTCCATTAGGATGGCAGGAGGAAAAAGTCCGCCTGCCACCCTAACGGACATCGGGACCACCCGCCTAAAGGGCGGGGGTCCCGACATTGCCATAAGGATGCGCCCGCCACAGTGGCGGGCGCATTCCTCAAATTAACATTGTGGCGGGCGGTGCTCACTGCACCGCCCGCCACAATGTTAAAAACAAATGCAAGCATTTGCATAATCGAAGCGGCAGGCACCGCGCGGTGCCTGCCGCTGCGATTATGCAAATGCAGGGGGGTACCACAGGTACCCCCCGTGTGCCACCCCCCTTTGGCCGTCACTCTGGGGGCCCACAGGGGCCCCTCAGAGTGAACACCGCATGCCTGTCAGTGGCGGCATTGCCGCCACGGACAGGCATTGCAAAATGCCTATTCTAATATGGCTGGCGGTGTCTGATAGACACCGCCACCATGTTATCCCTTTTCCGCCCAGGCCGCAAGGCGACCGGGGCGGAAAACAGGCGGGCGGTGTTTCCCACCGCTGCGGTCCCCTCCGCTATCGTAATATGGCGGGCGGAATGCAGGGAATCATGTCTGGCAGATTTCCTCCGCCAGGGTGGCGGTGGCCACCGCTACCCTGGCGGAGGAAATCCGCCCGACATCCTAATGGGCCCCTTGGTGTTCAAAAAAAGAAAACACTTATTTATGGGGATTTGGAGTAGGGCAGTGCAGCAAGTCATCTTGCTCAGCTGCCGTATGCCAAAATGAAAGGGCAGGAATGCATCGCGTTTATGCAATTCTGTGCACTCCCTTTCGGCAGCCTAGACCAATGCAGGCACCCTTGCACCATGATGCATGGGTGCTTGTGTTGTCGCAGGTTTGTTTTTAGTTCAGAAAGTGGCATCTTCATGCACAGAAACAATTCTAAAAAGGTCTTTCCCTCTTTCTATGTGGCGGCAGAACGCAGCACACTTAGAAAGAGGAAAAAACAAGAAAAAATAAGCATATTTATCCTTGTTATGCCTCACCACGGGATGCGTAGGAATTTGGTGCTTCCCGAGGTTTGCATGCTCTTGTAAACCTGGGGCAGAGTCACAATCCATGGGTGTTGCGTGGGAAAATACCTACAGAGCACACAATAAGGCAACGCAGCAATTTATGAGGCCATTCAAAGCCACCCATAGTGAATATAAATTTGCAATTTGCGCCACTGGAGCATCACAAAAAAGTGACATTTCGGCAGCACAAGGAGCTCGTAAACCTGCCCCTAATGACTGATGCATAATACAGTGAAAATGGAAAACAAAAACTCAGCAGGCATAGAGAACAGTGAAAGACACATGCTTATCATGTCATTTTGAACATTTTCTTAAACTGATATTTTGCTACATTTGAGTGTGATAGTCGATTATGATCTGTGTAATGTTCTTCGTGAAAACTGCAGTTCTCAAAGATTTTTCTGTGCACTGTTTTTGAAATTGTAGTGCTCAAGGTTGTTTACTTTTGCATCTCAAGTTCGTGAACTCTTATCTGTACAAAGCTTTTGAGAGGGATATATGCCAGCATTGAGGTCTATAGTTTTATTCACAGGGTATGCAGTTGTAATTTTCGTCAGCAGATAGTTATTTGAGATACATGTAATCAGGGGTGATATGAGTATGCTTTTTTCAATTGTTCAAGTACTTTACAGCAGCATGAAGCTCTTTCTGGTGTAAATCTGTTGTGGGAAAACCAGAACAGAAAGGCCTAACTTTACTCGGGCAACAAAATACAAAGGCCTCTGTTGCTAGCTCAGGTGAGAGTATAGGGCCAGATGTAGGTAGCTTAATACCGGTCAGCAACGGACAAAAATCGGTAATTTTCCCATTACCGACCAGTACTTAGCCCTTCCCAATGTAGGTAGTTCTAAATAAAAATTCGGTAATTTACCGATTTGTTATTTTAAGGAATCGGTAAAATACTGAATCCTTAAAACCTATGTAGGAAGCACTCAAGTGAGTGCATTTCTGCTTTAAAGATTTGTTATTTACCACCAACTACAAGTTGGTGGTAAATATCGAATACATTAGGGCAGTTATGTACGCCACATGTGCACACATGCACGATTCAGGGGTGTAACAGGGTGTCAATGTGACACCCTGCCACACTTGAATATGCTCCCGCTATTACCGATTCGGTATTTACCGAATCAGTAAAAGTGAATGGCTTCCCATTCATTCCCATTGGCCTCCGGGCCCATAGGTATGAATGGGAAGGTATTCCTCATTACCAAATCGGTATTACCAATTCGGTAATAAAGAATATTACCGAATCAGTAAATTTTACCGATTTATTACCTACATAATATTTACCGATTCTTAAATACCGAATCGGTAAAATTCGGTATTTAAGAATCAGTAAATTGTGATTACCTACATCTAGCCCTATGTGTCTTAGAGCTTTTGAATGTGAAATGTTGCAGACTAAGACAATGTTTGGATGTGTTCTTTGGGGTGTATGTTTCCATCAAAAAGGAAAAGCAAGAATGTCTTAGAGGTGGTAATTACAGAGTAATAACAGCACCCTTGGCCATTTAAATTTCAGTTATCAGAGTCAGATTTAGGAGTGAGTAAAGAAAAAAACTGTTTTTAGAGCTTCAACATAACGATTTATTAGAATTGGGACAAGTGTAGAAGCCAGAGGGATACCACAGAGCTTGGATAGGTTTAGGAAGGAATGTATTTGCTAAATAGGTTTAGTTAGGCGTGTTTCAAACTATTGTAATGAAATTTCACCAAAGTGCACAAGTTCCAGGAGGATGAGAAGACAAGAGTGACCTTTATCTTTAGTTTAGATGATGTTGCTAAATATTCTGGTACTGAATCCAGAATGCTAAATGCCAAGACGGTAACTGTCAGGGATATTATTTTTCAGGTAATAAGGTTGAATCTTGTTGATGATCATAGAAAGAATATGGCACCAGAGATGGGGAAATGATTCTCAATAATAGAGACGTCCAGATTTTGTGTCATTTTGGAGAAGTTTAGACTTATGAAGCTTAGAGGCATTGACAAAAGGATCATTTTGAAGTGAAAAGTTAGGGATAGCCAATTTGTGAGTAAACAATGATTAGACTAAATCTTTTGTCAGAGCAGGAGGTATAGCGTCAACAGAGTACAAAGAGGGTTTTGTTTAGAAGAGAGCAGAGAAATTACAAATTAGTATGGGCCCGATTCACAGAATGAACTTAAGACTAAATCCTAAAATTACTACTATTTGGTATTCACAGAATGCACTTACTACTTTCGGGATTCACAGAGTGAACTTACTACTTTCGGGATTCACAGAATGAACTTACTACTTTCGGTATTTACAGAATAGATTTAAGACTACTAACTTTACGTCCGCACTCGGGCCGGAAATTCCGGAGATATCAGCCATGGCTAAATACCCACCTCCGAGACGGAATCTCCGCCTTCAAGCCGCAAACTCCGCCTCCGGCCCAGAAGCTCCGCCTCTGGGCAATAAGCTCTGCCCCCAGGCCGGAAGCTCCACCTCTGGGCAAGAATTTCCGGTCCGAGTGCGGACGTAAATTTAGTAGTCGTAAATCTATTCTGTGAATACCGAAAGTAGTAAGTTTATTCTGTGAATCCCGAAAGTAGTAAGTTCACTTTGTGATTCCCGAAAGTAGTAAGTGCATTCTGTGAATAGCAAATAGTAGTAAGTTTAGGATTTAGTCTTAAGTTCATTCTGTGAATCGGGCCCTATGTGTTTGCAACAGTGTAACCTACTCATGCATTAGAGAGCTCTTCCCTAAGTTTAACAGTTGTATTACATTATTCTATGATACTGTAGTATATACTACTTAGAATCCTTGCTCAAATGTAGCAGCTTTAAATGATAAAATATAGAAATAAACCACTGCTTGGTTCATATGAGCACACATGTGGTGCATATTGTCATTCTTGAAGCAATGGATTCAAATAGATTATCTTCTAGCAAAGAAAAACACCCCAGTCCTGCTCACCATAATTTTCGAAAAAGGACATACAACTTGGTTTAGCAAAATAAGATGAAGCATCGCAATCAGGGCCGAGTTTGTCAAAATAAATAAGTGCCAGAGATGTCGTCAGGAGGCTATTGCAGGTTGCACTATGCATTGCCCCTGCAAGCGCTGCCAATGAGAGTATGAACTCAACTACTAATTATCACACTCCAACGAGAGTGATAATTCAGACTATTCCATGCCCCAGAGCTATAAGAATGGCTTGGGTGGCAGATATTAGTCCTTTTGTTGGGATGACTGATTACCATGTCAATGAATGTCATGATATGTGCAGGCCTGACGAAAACAATATCCGTAAATGCAATATGAACTTATGCCATAGCTTGTGCCCACACAATACACATCATTGTGATCTCAATGTATACCTTAACTTGTGCCTGCACAGCAGTTCCACCAACAGTAACAGTGATGCCAATGTATGTAACAATCCATGCTGGTATGATAATTTTGTTGTTGCTAAAAAGACCAATGTCAATGTGGACCAGAGCAAACATAACCTCATGAATACCAGTACAAATGATGTCAATGTACAAGATGACAACTTTATGCATAATGATGATAATGCCAGTAAAAAAGATACCAATGGTGACCATAATATTTTTAGGAATCCGATGGACTCCATTGCTGTCATATTCACCCTAGGTGACCTTCCCATCAACCCAGAGTCAGAGTTACATGGTAAGGCAGGTATTCTGACCAATGCCCACGCCTATCGAGTAACAAGTCACAGGTGAGGACCCCATAGATAATTGCCAACCACACACCCTGGGAAAACCCTAATCAATTCCACAGATAGATAGCTGAAACGCAAACAAGCCTGAGATACTTGCCCCAATAACACCCATTTGACCAAAGGCTTGCATTCCCCAGAAATACCATAAAGCTAGATACCACATGTAGAAACATACACTCAACCAATTAGGACATGACATGCACACCGTGCATAGTGACCACGTGCCCCTCACACTGGACATCTGGACACATACACACTGGGTCACATTAAGCCCTCCCCGAGGTTGAGAGACACCTGTGTCCTTATCAGATGCATATATGTGATTGATTTATGACTAAGATGCTCTTTTGGAATGTAGACATCATTTTATTGTACCTCATAAACTGTATACATTGACAGGCCAAACTTTGTACATCGAGAGATTTTGAACAGACGATTCTGTCCAGGGTCTCCCGGCTGCAGCGTTTACTTAACCCCTTCCACGCTCATGACGAGCTGGGCTCGTCATGGCGTAGCCTCCTCGCACGCTGATGCCGAGCCCAGCTCGTCATGAAGCATGGGATTTTGAAAATCTGAGCATGCGAGCAGAATTCTCTGAGCGCGGATGCGGTTAAACCAACTTGTTCCTGTTTTGCCAAGGGCCTCTTGTATTGTCATTTATTTAGGGTAAATTCATATCGGAGCAACAATTTTAATGTATATTGTATTAATAAACAACTGTTCTTGCTCTCATCTCTAAATTAGACAAAGAGCTCAACCATGTGGCAGACTGTCATAAATGATGATGTTGACAATTAAGTGTGGGCGCTGAGCACTGGAAACCACTGGCTCGAATTAGAATCTGACTGCAACACAAGCCAGTGTGTCCTGCAGAGCAACGAATTAAAGTAAAATCCTCGGAAAAAGCAAATACTAGCAGTCACTTTCATGGTTTTATCATTGGTTAAAAGGTGATAGTGATATAGAGGCAGCATTTCCTCACAGTTGGGCATTAAACCTAGGGACAGGGCAGCATGCAAATTCCTGGACCATACATTTTGAGAATTATTTCTAAAACTGCACCAGCTTTCCTGACATTTGAAAATAGAAATAGGAGGCAAAAAGGGTACTTGTACTGCTGGAGGAATGTTACAGTGCAGGGTCAGAGGTGTGGCCTCAGGAGCCACGTATCTTTTTCACAGTATAATTATACTCCATGTACTCTATAATGGATGTTCGACTGTAGAAAATGAATGAATGAATTAGTCCAAACTCTACACCGCCTGCATTTTAGCAAATGCGGTATTTTGGTATTTTTGTTTATTTGAAAATGCAAATGAGCAACATGTGCTAAACTAGATAAGAACAAACAAAGCCGTTTCTTAAAGGTGTGAAAAGATGAATGAATAAAGATTTATTCTGATAAAGAGAATGTAATGCAGCACAGAAGCACCTAAGTGACACACGCTTGAATATGAAGCAAGCCTGGCTGAAGGTGGATGACAAGCATGGACATGAAAGTTTGCTATTGAAACAGCCTTCTTTGAACATGAAGCAGCGAGCATTCACAGAACATAGCCCTGCATTGCAATAGTAGGATTGCCCTTATTGGACAATGCAGCAGACAGGAATGTTTCAAAGAAATTATATCCCTCTATCCTCTCTCCCTCTCGCTCTGTATCAACAAAACAAGAATACTCACAACTTACAGGTGAACTTCTAAGATTGCAGTTTGGTGTCTGATTATCACGTTTGAAGCAATTGGTTGCACTCTCACATGAAAAATTAAAACATTGCATAGTTCCTAGAACTAATGTGATCAAGCAAATTCTGTTACAAATAGTTATCATTTTTTTAACTATTTTCGACCAAGACATTGTGAACAGTATAAATGAGGAACCTTCTTACACTTATTTGTCATCTAAGGATGTGAAAATGACCCATTTCAGTGCACGCTGCTAGCCAACTTGAATAACAACGAAATAGGCATGGTGTAAAGCATCCGGCTCCCGGGAATGTAGAGTTTGCACTTTATTTTTGAAGGGTTCAGTTGCACTTCCAAATGACAGACCTCAAATAGTTCACAGTTGATTTACACTATTTTGTCCACAGTACACGCATGTGCACCGAGTCCGGAACTAAAATAGAATATCTAGTATCACGGCAGCACAAGAATCACAATTGACTCCCTAAACATGAAGAATAGAATTCCTCAGCACTGCTGACTTGGAGTTAGGATATTGTAAATAAAATATACTCATGCAACTATCAAAAAACTGCACACATGCATATAACCTTTGATGAAACGAAAAAGAGCCTTTCATTTGAGGGTCTGTATAATACGTTTTCTTTAGTTGCCTAGTTGTGAAGTAAATACACTTGTCACTACCTTTATTTAGGGCCATGATGATTGTTACATTAAGTTGAGGAAGCAATACCATTGGAGGAGTAGTGAGTTGCCAGTGATTTCATTGAATTCTGCAAATAGTGTATGGTGTTGCTGTTAGACCTGTCATCTTTTGGCGTGTCTCCCCTGTCTTTTTACTTTCTGACCTCCCTGTGTTTGACTCTGTGTTTGCTGGTTTAGTTTCTCTGTGCACTTTCTTACTGCTATTCAGTGTTAAAGTGCTCCAATTGTAAATTGTATTATGGATTGTTGTTTCCATGATTGACATATTTGATTTACTGGTAAGTCTATAGTAAACTTCACTGAGAGTGCGAGGGCCTGTAAATCAAATGCTGCTAGTAGGCCTGCAGCACTGATTATGCCACCCACACAAGTAGTCTTTCACAGGGTTCTCGGACATGCCACTGCAGTGTCTGCATGCTATATTTGCTGCCATGTCGACTCTGCAAGTACACCCACTTCCATAGTCCTAACCTTTACTTTTATTGCATGTAAGTCACCCTTAAAGTAAGCCCAAAGTACCCCTATGGGTAGGGTGCAGTGTATGTAAAAGGAAGGACATGTTATGGTGTGTGTAACCATTCCTGATAGTGTGTATTTCGTTTTTGAAAGGCTATCTGTTCCATAGGATGGAATGGGAGTTTGCTTGTAACATCTTATGAGCATATTTTCCCATTGGGACAAGATAGAAGAATAGAGATTAGTATGCCTGAACTCAGAATGAAGAATTGCATCTTTTAGTAAAGATGATGTTTATGTTCTGTATTTGAAAATACCACTTTTAGGGAGTAGGTATTTTCTTGCTTAGTCATCCTGTGTAAGCCTGGACAGTGAACTCTGCTCCGCTTGCGGAATTTACAGAGTTTTCTGAACTCCGCTTTATGCTTGCTGAGTTCCAAAAACTGTTTCCTAGCTCGCGTTTTGTTAACGGCATGTTGGCGAGCGCAAGCGAGGAAAATAAACCTCCCGGCAAGATTTCTCAACATTATATCTGGCAAATCTGTTACCTGTAAATTAGCATTTCCTTTGAAATGAAGATCATTATCTAGATAACACTATTTATGCACCAAGCCAAGACCAGACATAAAAGATGTACCTTTTATTGAGCCTGATCATGTAATTTTTGTCATTGGCCCATGTGTGAGAAACAATGAAGGTAACTTGAGAGTAGCTAATGATGTCCGTACAATTCAAAAGTCATAGAAGTATCACGGCTTTGTGGTTTACCTCAGCACAAGTTGCAGAGTTGATTGCCCTTACAAGAGCTTGCAGTCTAACAGCCCAATTGAGAGTGACTATATCTACAGAGAGTCAATATGGCTTTGGTGTGGTCTGAGATTTTGGACAATTATGGTCACAAAGAGTCTTCATAATGTCTTCTGCTACACCCATCTGTAATTGAGAGCTTGAAAGAAAATTGCTCAAGGTGTTGCAAAACACAATAGAAGTGGCAATTGTTAAATGTGCTGTTCACAGGAGTGGCAATGGATGTGTCACAGTTGTAAACATTTGCTGATGAAGTTGCATGGTATTGTGCACTTGTGGCCTGCACATTTAACAAGGCTTACACAAAGGAATCTGAAGAGGTCACGGTTTTCTTGATGATGTTGTCAGTAGCTGATATATTAAAAGAGCTCAAAGATTGCTAGAAGTTGTTTCAGAAGCAGAACAGCCGGGTTAGATCAGAGCGGGATGTGAGAAAAATGCAAATGATGGTTGGATGTCAGCAGATGGAAGACCTGTGTTGCCAGATAGTCTATTGTCTCACATGACACTTCATTTCTATGGTCCAACACATCTGGGAAGAGATGCAAAGGTAAGATTATTCAGGCAGAATGGTTTTAATCCAAGATTTAGGATGCTTGAAAAAGAAATGTGCCAACAATTTGTGACATGTCAACAGATGAATGTAGGGAAAAGAAAACCATTAAAACTAAGTAACACAGGGAGTTCTGGTGGACCCTTTAACATAATGAAAATGGATTTTATTGAGATGCCTGTTTTTAACGGGTTGAGATACGTCCTATAGTGTGCATTTTCTCTCGATGGGTGGAAACCTACACAACTCCAAGGAATGACAGTCTCACTGTAGTAAAACTGGTGTTTCGAGAGTGGATACCTAGCTTCTGATTACCAGTGTCTTTGGAGTCAGATCGTGGGACCTATTTCAATAATGAGGTGCTGAGAATGATTTGTCCAGGATTAAATTGAGCAGAGGTTAATTGTAGTTATCGGCCAAAAGCCTTTAGAATTTTTGAACATTTCAATGGAACCATAAAATTCTGGTTGGTAAAAGTTTGTGCTTCTATGTAATTAAAATGCCCAGATGCTTTGCCTTTGGTGTTGATGAGTCTCCAAAGTATTCCTGAAAGGAAGACTGGGTTATCTCTGCATGCCATAGTGATGGAGCATGCGATGAGACTGCCTGCTGTACGTCTGAACGCACTTTTGAATATCACAGATGACATGATACTCAATTACTGCAAAGGATTGGATGATATTGTGCATTCTGTCTCTCACCAGGTTGAAGCTGCTACCTTAAAGCCGCATCAGGAACTGGGACACAACATATGTCTCGGTGACTGGGTGTTAGTCAAGAAACACGTTCGGAAGTCGTGTTTGGAACTGAGATGAAAGGCCATTTCCATGTGATTCTCATCATGAACACTGCTGTAAAGGGTGCTGGAGTACCAAACTGGGTGAATGAATCGCACACTTAAAGAGTAAGAATTCCATATAAAGAAATAGTGTTCAATGAGCCAGAAGAAAGAGCACTGGTGACAGAGCCATTACAAATGGGACAATTGCAAGTAACAATACTGCAAGAGTAATGACAGCAAGAAAGAGAGTTGGGTGAGCAACAACTAACAGTCACACCAATCCAGTTTCCTGTGATTACACAAAGTCGAATTTAAGTATCTGAAGAAGACGAAGAGACAAGTCCTCAACCTGAGAAACCAGAACAAACAGATTATCTGGGAGAAGGAACAAGTACTGCCACAGAACTATGCTCAGAAGAAACTGAGAGCAAGAGAATCAGTTGATCCCATACCGCAAACTGCTGCTGAAGATACAGACCTCAAGTGGTATAGGTGACACTGAAGAAGATCAGCAGACACCAAGAAGATCGAAAAGAGTGCATCTAAATGGACATGCTAAACAAATCAGGCATTAAATGTGTCAGAGGAAGATTTCATTGATCTGAAAGTAGAACTTGTTTGAAAAAGATTTCTGAAAATAAATATAATTTTGAAAGACGTTATTAAATGAGAGTGCAAAAGATTGAAATAATTTTTTGTTTTAAAGACGATTTCCATAGGCCTAAGGCTGCTGAAGAAGAGTATACATAACACACTTAGGAAGAAGACGGAGTAGAGTTAGGGATGTCTATATGAAGATTACTGCAAAGGAAACTGAAATTAAACTGATTGCAAGAAAAGAAAACTTAAAGAAAGTGTTTTAAAAAAAATCTTAACTGAAATGTTAATTTATTGCTGCTGTACATTTTATGCCGAATTATCTGCCTATCGACAAACATCTGTTTCCTAATCACGAGTAGATGCAAAATCATTATGGGTGTTTTGTAACAGTGTTAGTGGTAACCACAATATAAATGTTGTTTTTTTTAACACCAGAGATAGAAAAGCCTAAGTCTACATATGAAACTGCAACATCCGAATACACAAAAGATGAGACAAAATTGAAGGGTAAGTATTGAGATACAAGGAAGGTTACTCTACTAATGTATATTTTAGATTAGTTCAAGAATACACGTGGGCATTAGATGCAAAGGATCATTATGTCTGTGCCCATTTACCTTCATCATTTGCATACATTTGTCTTATGCAATCACATGCTGTATTTTGCTTAGCTTACAATATAGATGAGAATGCATTGAATATTTTTGTTCAAATTATTGTCTGATTCTTTCACAAGTACTGTTACAAAAGACCTTCAATTTACACCCACAGGCAACGGGAATAGAGACAGCTTGGTATTATTTTAGAACATCCATACCTATAGACATTGCAGAGGCAAATGAAAACATTTTAACCTGTTTGATGAGATCTTTGGGTAAAGTAGTCATCGTGAATATAAGAAGATAGAAGTACAAACATTACACTTAGTAAAAACAGAGAGGAAGACATTTTGAAAAACGTTTGGAAGAAAGAAGATGAATTTAAAAAGAAAATGATTTAACTAAAATTAAAATTAGACAGGAGACAAAAGGGTAAAATATGTGCAGAAGGAGAAACCAAAGTAGGAATAAACATGTGGAAATTAGTAGGTGTGCACACACATTTGAAATTATGGAAGATACATGGCAAATTTTACAAAAAGAAACAGTCATTCCAGGAGTTTATTTTCAATAAGGATGACAGGATGATTATTTTCAATTGCCAGCTCATTCGAAGAGTATTCACTGTTTAGGTTGGCTGTTTCCTAAGGTTTTTCATGTATATTGAATAGATACATTAACAATGACATCATCACACAGACATACAAGTAGCATAGGTAATGGAACACTGTTAGTTGGAGATATTTCTGGAGCAATTATACCACCAGTAGGAGTTGTCTTTAATGATGAGAAGAATAGAAAACTTTCAACAGTAGTGGATAAATTGCCAACTGGTACTTCAGGAGCTTTATTAGTAGTAAATGTGAAATAAGTGACTGTTAGATCCAAGGCTTTACAAAATTGCCTAGCATTAGAAATTTTACTCGCAGAAGTAGGCAGAAAATGCCTTTCTCTGGCATAGGAGCAGCAGTCAGATGTCGCCAAGCATATCACAAGTTTCCTCTCAGCCAGGCTTTCCATTGCAGGGGCCCCCTGTGCCTCTAAACATATGTGGATGCGCACAGGGGGGCATAACACGTGCCCCATTGTGTGCATTCACATAGGTTCCTGCACGGCATGGTCTTTCGAGTCCATGCCATGCAGGAACCCTGTGAGGTGCTCCCATTGCTGTGCCGTTTCAAAAGTCACCCCCCCCCCTTTCAAAATGCACTGCAGGGAGAACCATCACGCCGCCCAGCAGCCCACTGAAAAATAGCAATCTGGCGGGTGGGCAGTGGCGACCTTCAGCAGAACAGTGGTGTGGTGGTGTATGGAGCGGTGGTATGGCAGTATGCACCGCAACGCCACCGCTTTGCTGAAGGGTCGCAATCGGGGCCCTAGTGTTTAGAACATTTAGACAAAGAAGTTTCTGTTGTTGGAAATTGGTTTGCAACCACTGGGGATGGAATTCTTAAATCTATATTTGTGCCATTTTTAATAGTAGGGTGCAGCATACTGAACTTGTTTGCCTTTAATACATGTTTTTAATTTTACTCCAATAGAAGAAAGATTACCGAAAGAAACAGATAAAGAGTGATTTAGAAGTAAATGATCACATCAATCGAGAATAAAAAATGCAAACCAGTATGAGAGTTTGAAGAAAAGAGAAAAGACTCAACTGAGGATAAGAGTGAAATCTAAAGGTTCATTTTTGTGAAGAAAAAGGGATGGTTAGACAACCATCTAAGGATGGATTTGAGGTTGCGTTTTTAAGAAAAACTTGAAAATAATATAGTTTATAATAAATGTGCAGAATTATTGTGCAGGCTTTGATGAAAAATAAAATGTGTTTAAATCCATAAAATGTAGCAGGAGACCATATTTACCCATTCCAGTGATCAAATGACTAAAGCAGCATTCAAGGACGTAGCTTGGTCAGTAAGATGGAGGGGTGTGAGCTTCAGATTTTTTGACAATCGGGCTTTTGACAATCAGGCTTGCATATAATGTTTCAATACATTATACGACAAGCATGGTGCATGATAGGGCCCTAAGGGGCAAAGGAAAGGGAGAAGAATGCAAACTGGTAGGATTACTAACAGAGAACACACAATGTTTCCTAAAATAAACAATATTTAGCAGACTTTCAAAACAGAGAGTATATGTGCATTTTGTGTCTATGTGTATGCAAAACTCCCTGGTAAAATCCGACTGACATATCTTAATACCCGACTGAAGCATCTGGACCCAACACTTTACCAGAAAATTCCCTTATATGGGGATATAAAACCCCAAACAACCCCCTGAAGCTACGCCCCTGGCAACATTGCCTGACAAATTGATTTGAACAGAAACTCTAAAAGTGTATAAAGGTGTAATTGTTGACCTTTCCATGAACAAATTTGTCCGAATAAATAATAGTTGAATAGATTTTTTCTCACATTTTTACAAAATGTTTTTACTTAGACAAAAAGCCATTGTAAACACATTATTAAAAAAATGTTTTTTCAATGGGGTAATGAAGAGTCCAAACATAAAGATGCAGTATTATCATAGAAAATGAACTGTTACTGTACTGAATGTTTTTCTTTTTGTTATATTGATGTTTCAACTTCTACATAGACCATTGTTAAAAACATGAATACATTTGAGATATAGGATGGTTAGAAATGTAGTTCATGCATGGGGAAGTTGACCTCAATGGGAGAATGCCCTATTATGAAACTTAGAATTGATACAACTTAAGTTGCAAACTTGACATCGCTGTCTGCATACTATTGTATTTCTATAAAAAGATGAGGAGTGATCCTATCTATTCCCAGGAGTGCATCAAAAGATGATTGGCTGACTGAAAGAGGAAGAATACCACAAGCTGAAACACTGATACAATGTGATGGCTATAATAGTGTGTGTGCCTAGAGTAGGTTAATATTCTTTGTTTACATTTAGTCACACTAATTTAGCCCAACACATACCTTATTTCACTTTCCTCTGAGGCTCTCTTGAGTTACTTGATCCTATCTTTATGAGAAGTTTTGCTTGATTGACATTTTGATTTATTGGCTGACTTTAATGCTAAAGTTTTAAGCTTTTCTCTCACTCACTTGAACTAGAACTCTGTATGGGTTCTGACTGACAGCAATGTCTTCCCATTCCTGGAATAGCTATTGTATCTCACCTCCGGTGCATTTATCATGAGGTCTCTGTTTTCCAGTGCTCAGTCGAATTCACCGGGCAGCACTAGGTGGCTGAAGTGGACCATGGATGAGCAGGAACAGGCAATCCCAGCCGGTGATGGACAAAGCCATGCAGTCAGGTGAAAAGTGTCTTGAAGTTTTGGCCAGGCAGACATCTTCCTCCCATCGCTGCAATCCGTAGGCGGGCTGGGGAGGGCTGCAGAGCACTACAGTATCCTAGGGCCTCAGAGCTCAGCTTCAGCTGGTGGAGTCATTGGAGACCAAAGATCAGCTTAAGATGTGACATAATGTTTGTAGACTGGGTCCCCTCAGGGAATTGTCAGCATGGATGGTGATATGAGGGCATGCAGACCATGCTTTCACCTGAGTCGTCCAGAGGATATGAGAGCAGCAGTCATATAGGTTAATGGTGCAACTCCACCTCCACTGCCCAGGTACTTTAATCATTTGTAAGAAGATGAATTAATAATTGTGATGGATAGTAATCCTCCACAAGTGATAGATTCATTAAACTATTAGGTCTAGGCAAAGGTTTCAGTAATTTAAACCAGCATTAACCTCCTGGTACCTAAGACACAGAGCAGACTGACTTAATTTGGAGAATAGTGTAAAGCATGTAGAAACAACAAACAGGTTAAAAAGTAAAAAAATGAAAATAAATCCCACTCCAATTTCTACAAATAGAGAAAGATTTAATAAACAAACATATATCTAAATGGCAAAAATCCACTAAGGGGGACTGGAGATGTATATTTCAAAATATCTAAGACAGAAATCTATACATATAAAAACAAAAGTATGTCTGTTTGTCCTTTATGCATTACAACACCATTCATCCGATCGGCATGAAACTTTGGGAAGTTGTTGAGTACACTCCCGCAAAGGTTTCTGGCAAAAAAAAGCAAAAACATTTGTTAAGTATCGTCTCCCCGGGCCCCCAGGGCCCTCATAATCTTTCCAATACTGAACATTTACAGTTTGCAGTGCGACTCACTTTTGCAATGACCATCAAGCACAAGGACAATCGGAAGTGTGTGGACTAGATTTGGAGAATCCGTGCTTCTCACATGGACAACTGTATGTGGCCAGCTCACGCATCAGAAAACCTTCTAATTTATTTGTGTACTCACCAGACGGAAAAACAAAAAATACTGTGTATCCACAAGCACTCGGATAATTAAACAGAATTAAAACAACACTTTAGAATATTTTCCATATTAAAATGAATACGTTTCAATAAAAATGACACAATGTAAATTAAATGTTATCATAACAAGTTTCCTTAAATGTCCTTTCTTCTGAGATTGCAGCAACACGCAGCGGGTAAGCTAGTTGCTAATAAAAAGGGGTGCACTAATCTGTAGACACTCTTTTACAATTGACTGGGTCCTAGCTGCTTTGAAGTATGGGTCGGATACACCAAGTGGGTTGGTCACGGTGAAAGATTTTATCATCTGACATGGTCTATGAAATTAAAGTAGAAAAACTACAGCACAACAAGGTTGCAGGTTGTGTCTGCATAAGTCCTCTTTAAGCTGGGTAGCCCTTGGATGATCCAGCTGAAGCAATTGGTTTTGACAGGAAAAGCTCAGAGTGGGAGAAAGACAACTTTTGAAGCCGCTGAAGTCTTCATTTCAGGCAAAAACATTATGTGCCTACACTCAGTCTAGAGTCTACAGAAACAACATCAAATTCGGCCACCTTTTCTGTAAGATCGAGCTGGCGCTCTGAAGGTCCTGAAAGTCTATAAAATTTCAGAATCCCAACTTTTGAGAGTTTGCTGGCGCAGCCCATCTGGACATGGCCAAGGGACCTCAGGGACAGTACCTAGAGTTAAGGACTTACTCCAGCAAAAGCCACCAGCATAATCCTATCCAGGTCTAGGTGTAACTGGTCCACTGTTCTTTGTGATGCCCTTGTAGCCACAGAGGAGGTCAGCCACTTGAGTATTGGAGCCCCATTTTTGCCTTGGGTACAAGAGTGAGTAGGTCAGGTACTTCAGGTCTCCGCACTGGTCTCAAACAGCAGGTGGAATCCTTCTTACATTCTTCTCAAACAACGTTCTGAGGAGCTGGTGGAGAAGTCCATTTTGTACAAATCAGTAGCTTGTGAGTGATGTGACTCCTGGATACTCCCTAACTGATGGGGATTATGTTCCCAAGTCCAACCTTACCCACTTTTACAGCACAACATGTTTTGACTGCAAACTATCCCAGTGGGCACTACTATAAAGAAAATCCAAGATGGCACAGACCTTTTACCCATGAAGCGAGTCTGTGGGCCAGCCAGGGATATAATAAGAGAAATAAGCAGTCCTCTTCACCTCAGCTACACCAAAATGGCACCAGAACAAATCCCTCCTCCTACCGCCTGAATGGGCAGGTCTAAGTTTTGTTTTCTAAAGTAAATTAAAATCCTGAACCCTCCCAGCTGTTCATCCTTGGCTGACAAGTGTTGTATACCATAACCCTAGTCCATCCTGTCATCAGGCCTAAGCCACTGTTTCTGCTCTACGAGCAGTTTTCATTCCTCATTATTGACAAGCCCTTGCAGGGGTAGCTGCTGGTAGGCCAATGCAAATTAACTTTCAGAAGCTTCAGACAGGGAAAATGTAATTTTCTTTAATAAACATTAAAAATAGTGGTGGAGCCATTACTGTAGCTTGTGCCAAACCAGAGCTAGAAAGCTTAATACATTAATCTGCCCTCTAGTTTTTCTCACAGTCTTTTTGTCAAAATAGCTTTTGGGAGCATGTCACTTTAGGGATGTAGTAACAAGAAATGTCTACATGTCCCATTTAGGAACCCAGCTTTGTGGGCTACAAAGCCCTCCTAGGAGTAGATTATTACCATTTAAATGGAAGGTTTTTCCCTGTCAAAAGGTAGATTTTGTCAGGTAGAACTACAGAATTAAACTGCAGCAGTAATAGTGCATTGGTAGGCCTGAAGCCATGTTTTCCTTGCCACACTAGTGTATGGCACAATATGTGCTTCAGAAAGTTTTTCAATTGGGACTGTCAGATAATGGCAGGTGTTGATAGTGATCTAAGACATATGAAATATATGCAAAAAAGTAAAGCAGTTTAGGGCAGTGAACTTCTACAGGATATCTTTAGTTTGGAAGGTGCAAGTACAGACCTCTAAAACATTGATTACCCTGGGAGGGATGTCAATAAAACTCTCTGAAACTATTCCCACAGACAGCATTAATGATGGCAAAGAGGAACATTTTGAAATTATAGAACAGCAGAAGCATCCCCAATAAGATGAAAAAATGATTCACTCGTTCCCAAACATCACTTGAGAAGCTTTTAATACAAGCCTTTGCAATGCAATAGGTCTCACATTTACGCAACTTTAAGCTATTGGCATTAGAAATAACAATGCATTTTATTTATGTTTTAAAAACCAAAACATAAATGAAAGTCATTGTTATTTACAATGCCAATAGCTCAAACTTGCGTAAATGCGAGATCTATTGCATTGCAAATGGTAGGCATCACAGACAATGGGAGGGAGGGCGGGCAATGGTGAGGCATGGACAACAGGAGGCATGGACAAGGGGGGTAAAAAAGGCATGGACTTTGGGAGGGCGGGTTGCAAAGAAGGCACAAAAGCATGTCATGCCTGCAGTAAGAGAAACTTGATAAAGAAAATAGTGCTTAAAGACTAAATAACAGGTACTGTGTAATAACCGAAGTAAAAGAGCCAGTCCCCATGGGAGTTGACAACTGAAGAGAGGCGGTACTAAGGAGGGACTAACAAGCCTATTTACAAATCAGAAGCCAGCATCTAGGAAGGGCAATGACACAAGCCGATGGCAAATATGGGCAAAGAGTGGGCGGGGCTTCTATTCCTTACTCCGCTACAGCAAGCCTTGTAGAGCAGCGCATGCTCAACCTAAAAACGGGAACAGGCTCAAAAGTTGTAATGGATAACCTTTTACTTTACCTGGATTTTTGGTTGTAATGGCCAAACTATGTCTGATTTTATGGCAAGGCACAATAGTAATCTATATTGCTCTCACACACAGAAGCAGCACGAATTAAACCATTAACAAAAGAACTCTTTAAAACATTTTGGAACAAGCATAAATAGGCTGACCACACAGTCATTTTCCTTTTTTTTTGCTGCTCCTGCACAGATACGTTCTATGCTTGAAGTCTGGAATTTATGGATGATTCAGAATGTTATGAGCTGATGGAAATGTAATATCTAAACATGCCAGTGCCAGTTTAAAACATGAGTCATCAGGTCTCTGGTTCTTTGGGAGTCATTGGCATGGATAAGAAATTGGGACATTTGACTTTGCCCGAAGAGCAATCATGAGATATTCATATGTCCATGCATATGCCTCTTAAAAATTCATTACTGTTTTTAACAAAAACATTTACTAATGCACCACCCATGATATTTTATTTTAGTATATAATGTAATACATACATATGCAACTTACTTAAAAAAGTAGAAAGAAAGGTAGGCCTTCGCTATGTCCACTGTACATATGCTACATGATATGTCAAGGTGCAAAGGAATGGCTACATTGAAAGCATTATTCTTACGGAACACAAGGTAAATCACATGAATGTTATAGGAAGTAACAGAATTTGTAGGGTTTTTAGAAGAGATGATTAGGACAAATGAGAACTCGAAATGGTAGAGTGCAAAGCAGAAAAGGAAAGAAGCGGAGTAAAAAAGAAGAGCCTTCATAGGTTTCTTGACAATATTCTTCTGGATTTATTGTCTTTACAGCATCCCAGCACAGAGTAGCACCTTACATCACAAGTGCTCTCCAGCAACTGTCCTCACTTAGAATCCCCAGAGGAAAGGATTCTACAAAATCACCAAGCAACAGAAACCATGGCATAATGCCAACTATGACATCTCTACACATCTCCCCCTTTTCAAAATACAAACAGAATAAACATCACATAAACAGAAATGACAATATAATTATAAAATGGAATATAAAATACATGGTAAACCTTCATACTTCACATACTTTGCAAATATTTCCTAAACTCCAAGTAGAACCATCTTCCAAAATCACGACATTAGATTTCACATTTATAACTTGGAAAGGTCCTAAATGTTTGCTGTTGCCTTTACAAACCCACTCATTTTTACATACAACAACCCAACCACCCACTCAAACAGATAACTGTTTCACACCTTTTCTCAAGTTGTAACTACTTATCATCCTTCTTTGTCCTCTCTCCACATTCTCCTTCACTTCATTACAATACATCTAGATCTTCACTTTTCTACACAACCAAACAGGACACTGTTTTTTCCCTGGTTCTCTTCCCTTAAGGGATACAAAAGGAGCCACACCAGCAGCTGAGTGTGTCGACATCATTTTTCTTAATTCTTGTTTCCAGGATAACCCATTAGCGAGAGACAATTGAATGTTCTCCATTATGATTCGATCAACCCTTTCTACTACACCATTTGCCTGGGGTCGAAAAATAGCCACCTTCTTATGAGTAATACCCATTCTTTTAAGATAATCTCCCATCTCCTTCAAGACAAATTGTACTCCATTGTCGGTCACCAAAGAAGCAGGCATTTCTGCTTCTAGAAAAACTTTTTCCAAAAACTTTATAACATTGGCAGTGTTGATCTCACCCATAGTTTCTACCACAAACCATTTGGAATGATAGTCCACTAACACTAGAATAAACCCATCTGTTGTTCCTAGCTTGCTGACCGGACCAATGAAATCTATGGATAATCTCTCCCAACGTCTTGATGGAAACTGTTCATTCCAAAGGAGGTTGATGCACAAGTTTGGACGTATCGCTGTTTACACAAAAACGACAGTCCTTCACTATAGCTGCAACATCACTATCAACTCCAGGCCACCAGAATGATTCTCTGACCCTACATTTAGACATGCCTTGACAGGATGACCTTCGTGAATAATCTCAAGGAAACATTTCCGTACTCCTTAAGGAGGTACAATCTGACACCTCCTCATAACCTTTCCTATGCTTAAGCTCATTTCATCTCTTACTTTGAAAAAATCCTTCAATTCTGCATCTTTACTATCGTCATTCTCCCAACCTTGAACAATCTTTGATTCAACTCTCAATAGTACAGAATCACAGTCCTTAGCCTTATTCCACTCTTCTGATGACAGAGCCATAACTCCTTTACTAACATCAGCATCACCATCAATGTCACCGCAAATCTCATTACAATCCTCAGTCAAGGGCATCCTCGATAAATAATCAGCAATTACATTTTTCTTTCCTGTAACATATTCAACTTCAAAATTGAACTCTATGACAGATAACAACCATCTGGAAATTCTGAGTGTTACACTGCCTTCTAGCCCCCTTTCACCTTTAAAAATAAACAGTAATGGTTTATGATCCCTACGGACCTTGAAGGGAAGTCCCCACAAATAAAACTTAAAATGGCTTATCCCTCAACAGCAAGCTAAGGCTTCCCTTTCAATACCCGAGTAAAATCTCTCTGCATCCTGTAATCTCCTTGAAGCAAAACTAACCATTTTTTCTTTATCATCCACCACTTGTGACAACACTGCTCTAATTCCAACCCCACTAGCTTCTGTAGATAAGTAAGTTTTTCCAGTAACTTTAAAACGTCCTAATGTAGATGCTTCGGAAATATTTTTTTTATGAGTCCAAAAGGTCTCTTACATTCATCAGACTATTTAAATACAGCATTCTTTTTCATGATCATCCTCAAAGGTTCAACAAGCTCAGAAAACCTCCCCACATATTTAGCACAATACTCTGCTAATCCTAAAAAGGATTGGAGTTTATCTTTATTTGAAGGTTCTGGAGCCATAGCCACTGCTTTTATAATACTTTTCTTGGGTCTTATACCATCTGCACTTACTTCATGTCCCAAATTTGCCACTTTCTCTTTCCTTAACTGACACTTCTTTTTTTTAATGGTTAGATTATGCTTTTCAAGTCTTGCATCTCTTCTCCAAATAACATATCGTGATAGGAAAAATCTTTCCCAATAATCAAGATATTGTCCTGAAAACACCAAACCTTTTTCATGTCCCCAAAAATGTTTTTCATTGCTCTTTGAAAAACGGCCAAAGACGATGCCAATCCAAAATGCACCAAGAGGAGTGGCAAATGAAGTCAAATGTTTAGTTGATTCATGCAATTTAATCTATTGATACGCAGCGGATATATCTAATACACTGAAAATACGCCCATCACCCATGGTTGATAATATGTCCAATATGTTAGGGAGTGGTTCTCTATCTGCCCAAATATTTCCATTGAGATCACGTAAGTCTATACAAAAACAAATTTTGCCACCATCTTTTGGAGCAATTACAATTGGAGAAAAACATTCTGAAGCTTTAATTGGCTCAATAATCTCTTGTTTTAACAAACTATCTATTTCTTGACGTAAAGGTTATAACATTACATTTGGAACATTCCTTAATTTGCGGCCAACAGACTTAGCATTTTACTTTAAAATAATTTTTTGTGAGAAGCCTTTCAATAACCCCAACCTTGAGTCAAAGACCTTAGGATATTTCTCAAATAGTTCATTACTGTCACTCTCATCTTAAACAGACTTCTTGTCTAGAACCGTAACAGGTTCTTTAGCATTCAGTTTAATAATGATGTTCAAATCTTTCTGGTGACACCATCCCAGAAGATCAGATCCAAAATCTGTAACATAAACTCTTCCTCTAACTGCCTCACTTTTTTAAATGTTAAAGTCATCCAACCATCCCCATAATTTCTATTCTGTTCCCTGCGTATCCTACTGCACGAATATCAGGGTTATGCATAATCGGACCATTTTCTTTGAACCAATTATTTTCAAAAGATCTGTTGGATATAAGAGTATAAAAACTTCCAGAATCCGCCAACACTTTTATCTCCTTTCCCTCAAACAAAACATTGCAATGGGGCTTTTCTAGTTTATCCGTACTTTCCATTTTTACGTTATGGGCAGTGCACAACTCATCAGTCTTTGCAATCTTGAAGTTCTTTTGATCGCCATCAATCATCAAAAGAATATCGTCAACATATTCACAAATATCTTCTACTTCTTGAACCTTACTTTTTCCAGTTACTTTTGTTTGGCATATTTTGGAAAAAATGTCCCCTCTTTCCACAACTTCTACATGAAGTACCTCTAGCCATGCAATTAAGGCTAGAAGCATGGTGTCCAGGGACCACATCTAAAACATTTAATAGCTCTGAATTGCTAACTTCCTCTCTCAGTTTGTGTTTTTTTCAAAATCAACATTCAATTTCACATCCGTTTTTCGATCATATTTTTTCTCAATAACTTTTTCTTGTTTAGTAGTAACAGAACTTTCCATCTCTTTAAGCCACACAACAGTATGTTCCATCCTTTTGCTATTTCAATTGTTTCATCTAAGGTATATTCCTTCATTAGCAGTTTTCCCTTTATTTCCTTACTGCTTGTACAGCGTACTGTTTGATCTCTTAGCTAAACCTCTCAAGGTAGAAGCATAGGAAGAAATATCTTCACGATTCTTTTGATTCCTAGTAAAAAGTGTATGACGTTCAAGAACAACATTTGTTTTAGGAGTAAAATGAAGTTGTAACATTTGAATCAACATACCATAAATGTTGTTGGGTTGCCCATTACCCATCCCCAGAGAAATTTCTGGTAGCTCTTTATAAACTCTTCTCCCTTCAACTCCCAAATGATGTAAGAGAATTGCTTGATGCCTAACAGGACCATACTTATCACCACCAATGGCTAAAAGATATGTTAAGAATAATTTTTTCCATTGTACTCAAGGTGTTACTGGTTCACCTGGAGATGATAAAAAAAGGTTGTGGAGATGACATAGATTGATCAGACATGGTACCTGTAAAGCAAATGAAAAATAAAAATGTAAAATAAAATTTTTAACTATGAAATTAAAATAATAAGTTAAAATAATGAATGATTTCTTCTGTATAGTGTTCTTATTTCAGTTGTTCTAGTGGAAATCTCTTGTTATTTTAACAATTCATGAAATAGGCCCTTTTATGGTTTTCTTTGATGCTTGAAGTAGTCCTTTTACTGTTTTAGTTGCTTCCTGTTGCTCAAGTAGTCCTTTCACTTTTTCCACACCTTTCTAGTAGTCCTTTTATTGTTTTGGTTGTTCTTTGTTGCTCGAGTAGTCCTTTTACTGTTTCCACACCTTCCTCAAAGATGCTTGGGAGGACAAAGCTGCGATAAGGTATCGAGGATCGGAGAGAGAGGTCGGAAGACAAGGTGCAATCAGATATTGGGGAAATCGGAGAGAAAGTTAGGAAGACTCATACTCTCTATAGTTGGAATAGTTATGGCGGTTAGGCCAAATGAGGAGTTTGTGTTCGTATAAATAAAATACTTGGTGGAGCAAACGTGGAATTTACTGAATAAACCGCCCAGGATATTGTCAGTTTCAACACTCGGTTTAAGTGGTGTTTATTCAACTGGTCGCAAATTCTAATACATTTTGCTATCCGAGCCAGCTGACGATCAATTAATGGAAAACTCTATGAGACACGCAAATGCTGTATCTGGCTCTCGCGCCAAGCGTTTATAGGAAACAGTCACACGGAAATCGTCGAGTGGTCTCTCGCTCTAATAATGAGAACTGTTGCATCACAAGGGAATCCTGGTGCAGGACCTCTCATTAATTAAAGATAAACGCTTTTTATGTACAATATGGGACTGATAACATCAACATAGTCCACATGAAGCTTTTTGAAGAAACACAATTCTCGAGTAAAGTTCAATTCAATATCTTGTACTCACAGATCAATCTTGTCCCATATGTGGCCTTAATTGTATTCCTTGTCCAAGGGTGGAAATGCTGCTACCTGAGCAGGAACTTGTCGCAGTGAAAAAGAATTGCCTTCACAGGTTTCTTGACAATATTCTTTTGGATTTATTGTCTTTACAGCATCCCAGCACAGAGTAGCACCTTACATCACCAGTGCTCTCCATCTACTGTCCCCACTTAGAATCCCCAGTAGAAAGGAGTCTACAATATCACTAAGCAACAGAAACCATGACATAATGCCAACTAAGACATCTCTAGACATAGCAAATAAGATCACTAATAATATAAGGATAGCAAACTTAGAAAGAATGCAGAAGGTCTAGTGTGACTAAGGAAAAACAGAATACTTATATATCTTTTTAGTTCTTGAACTTGATAAAAAAAATCTGTATTGCGGTGATTTTCAACTCCTAAATTCAAGAATTGGACCCTAGCGCACATTATCTAAAATTTCTGCAATGCTCTTAGAAAATAAATTGGCATAATCAGTCTGAATTTAAAAACCTTTATTTGAAATCACTTCAAAAGAAGAAAATAATGTCCCTTATATTTCATTTAACCTTCTAAAAATAATGAACACCTAGCTACTATGGTTAGGTACAGACAGAAAGGCCTCCAAATTAGTTTTTCTAAGCAGTTACTATACATGACCTGTGCTTAATTTGTAAATAAATAAATTACAAGGCCTAAGGGATTGCTTGCACTATCAACTGGACCTGCCATATGTTATTATAAATACTCCCTACTAAGCATCACACAATTGTAGGCAACCCAAAACTGTAAGAGTGGGCTAGACACACTACAATTACTTTTTAAATGTGTGTTTAATTGGTAAACTGATGCTTTCCACTCAAAAATAGACAGTACCACCATGTGGTGGACTGTCATAAGCAAGTGGTGATGTTAATAATTCAGTGCCAGTGCTGAGCACCTGCAAACTCCTCCAAAAAAGAAGCACTATTGTGACCTTGCTGAATCCATTGTACCCTGAAAATGCACAATAAAATCCAAGCCCTAGGAACTATTTATATTCATCTTGCAACTACATCTGATTTGGTTCGCAATTGCAAGGCTTGTTTTAAAAACCACTTGCTGCTCAAAACTTTTACATGTTTTCTATAACTTTAACTTATGTAAGGTGAACAAAGCCTCGGTTTTTGATAATAGAATTTAATCTTTCTTTAGCATCAAAAATATTTCTTATCTGTGGCTGCCCATGTTTAAAAAACCCTTTTAAGCTTCCTCTCTATTTTCAGAATCACAAACCTCAAGAATATCCTTCGACACATTTATATCAGCATTTTTTCATGATTTCTAATTGTGCAAGCAGCATTTTAGGGCCACTCTTTCATAAAGACCTTGACCCCTGGTCCTGTGTGCCGCTCCCCGGCTGCTGATGCCTAGCCCCACAAGTCAAGGTACAACCCCCAGCCCTCAAGGCCTCCTGTTGGTCCTAATTTCGGGTGACCGCTTGCCGCTGGGAATCATGTGGCCCAGTCTATTTCAGCCTCTACTGTTGTGACAGACTTTTGCCTATTTTGTTTTGGTAATTTTGTAATTTCTACTTTTATTTTCTTGGTTCATTCTCTAATTGTTTTTTGCATGACTGGTAATGGTGCACGCCCACTCCTGCCATTTTTCCCACTCCTACCATATCCTGCTCCACACTCTCCCCCCTCCCTGACAGCCCCTCCCAGCTCCCAGGACAACTTATTGAAGCTGCTGCATGGCTCTAGTGAGTAGCGCTTGACCCCATGTCCTGTGATTCGCTCCCCTTGCTGCGGCTGACTAGCTCCAAGAGACAAGGCGCCACCCCCAGCCTTTGAAGCCTCCTGTTTGGTCCTACTATTGGGTGACATCATGCCACTCTGCAATTGTTATTGCATTACTGGCAATGCCTTCTGCCCGCCTCTGCTGTTTTTCACAATCCTGCCATTTACTACCCCGAGGACTACTTATGTAGGCAGCTGTGCGACTGTGCTGCCAGCGCACCAAAGGTAAGCCCCTTTGTACCTGTCCAAGCCTGGACTACACCCAGCGCCAGAAGCCCTAGCCCTCCAAACTCTAACAGATACTTTGCCACAGATATCTGTACCCTGGACTCCGGATGCAACAACAACTGTTGCTTTGCATTGCCTTGCCCCACAACAGTAACTTTCTCTTGCATCTGCCACTGGTTCACTGCCACCCTAGGACTGACTGTCATCACAGCAACCAGCGTTATGTCATCCCCATACCCATCGGCTGAGACCCCTCCGGAACACCTTAGCTGCCTCATGATCAATGCAAGTTCTCTCTTCTGCAAACATGCCACTGAAGTCTGGGACACCATCTCCAACCTCACTCCTATGTGACCTTCATCATAGAAACCTGGCTCACCACTGCGTCCACCCCAGACATCGCCACGACAACCCCCATCACCTACAAGATGAAACACCGTGGCCACACCAACAGAAACAGAGGTGGTATTGCTATTGTACACAAAGAATCGAACATCAGCACGACCACCAATGACAAGACCATGCTGATCATGGACCACATGAACTTCCAGATCTGCACCAATGACAAAACCACCATCAAAGTTACCCTCACCTATAGAACCCAGGATAACAAACCAGCCACTCCAGAATTCGCCACTCCTCCCACCATCAAATCTGAACACTTCGTATTCCTGAGAGACCTCAACTTCCATCGGTATAAATCCACTGATACCAACTCCAACGACCTACTGGAATGATTGAACAAAATCAGCCTCAAGGAGCTGGCAACAGACCCCATGCACAAAGCAGGACACACGCTGGACCCCATCTTCACAATCAGTCACAGAATCAGGTACAGCCACGCCATTGAAAGCACTTGCTCAGACCACTCCATTATATACTTCATCATCACCAGACCTCCTTGCACCACCCCCAACCACCACAATGCCCCCTCCCACAGCAGGATCAAGATCACTCAGCACCAATGTACTGACTCCCTTAGCATCACTCATCCCAATGTCACCTCAGACCTGAACCAGGTAGTAGAGAACGTCAATGCCTGGATCACTACCACGGCTGAACGAGTCACTAAACCAAAACAGTCAGAACTCACAGATCCATCAAACGAGTCAATTGGTACACCCCAGAACTTAGGACACTGGAAAGCAGATGCAAACAACTGGAAAGAAAGTGTAGAAACGGCAGGATAACACGGACACAGCCACCTTCAAGTCGTCCCTCAACAACTTCAACTTCCAGCTCAAAGCAGTGAGAAAGGTCACCCTGAATACACTGTATCAAGATCAGTGCCAACCAAACCAAGAAACTCTTCACCATTGTCACAGAGTTAACCTGTACGTCAGCCACCAAAACCTTGATCCCCTTTTCACAGGAACTCTGTGACACCCTCGCCAACCACTTCCACAACAAGATAGCAACCATCTACAGAAACTTTGATCCCAACCCACTGACCTCCTCAGCATCCCATCAACCACTGCTGCCAATAACATGCTCACCACATTAGAATACAATACTCTGATGCCCCCACCGACATTTGAACTTCAAAATAGACGAGTTCAGCCGCCAGCTCACAACCTACCTCAACACCTCCTTCGCCAAACCTACCTTTCCCAAAGCCTGGAAGCAAGTAGAGATCTAAGCTCTCCTAAAGAAACCCTATGCAGACACCAGCGAGCTCCAAAACTACCATCCCATTTCACTGCTCGTTTTTCCAGCAAAGTCCTGGAGATGGCTGTAAACCTCCAACTCGACAAACACCTAGAGAGAAACAAACTCCTGGGCCCTTCCCCTTCAGGAGTCAGAGCAGGTCCTAGCTTAAAAACAGCCCTGATTGCCGCAACAGATGGCATTTGCACCCTACTCGACAGAGGAGAATAAGCCACAATGATCCTGCTCGACCTCTCCCACCACACACTCAACAACTGACTATGCCTGTTCAGAATCACAGACAAAATGGTCAAATGGCTGACATCCTTTCTCATGGGGCACACGCAGAGAATCGGTCTTTCTCCTTTCACCTTTTAATCCAAGCGCACCATGTGCAGCATCCCTCACGGCTCATCCCTCAGTCCAACTCTCTTCAACATCTATATGACACCACTCACGGACATCATCCCAACCCACGAATATCAACATTGTCACATATGCCAACGATACCCAGCTCATCCTCTCACTCTAGGAGGACCTCATCATGATGAAGACTAACTTCCTAAACTGTGAGAAGAACATCTCATCCTGGATGAAGAACAACTGCCTGAAGCTCAACATTGACAAAACGAAGTACTTCTCTTTGGTAAACACATCTCCCTCTGGAACGACTCCTGGTGGCCATTGGTTCTAGGCAACCCTCTCTGAAAAACCATGCCCGCAACGTTAACTTCATCCTGGACAGCGAACCCTACATGAAAGTCCTGTCAATTGTGTCTCCTCATCCTGCTTCTACACCCTTCATATGCTCTGCAAAGTCTTTAAATTGGCTTACCTTCAGCACCAGTAAAACTGTGGCAAAGGCCCTAATCACCAGTTGAGTGGACTATGGCAACACACTCAATAAATGCACCACTACCAAAATCATGAGAAGACTCCACATGATCCACAACACAGCAGCCAGACTGATCCTCAACTTGACAAAGAGACCCACATCAACCAGCACCTGAAACACCTCCAAGGTCCCTCCATCCAGAAAAGATGGCAATGCAAATCCTGACCCACCCCTACAAAGCCGCCCATGTCCAAGGACCTGGCTACATGACCCATTGCCTGAATTTCCACCTACCTCCCCTTGCACAGATACCATGCATCCAACTCTGCTGCACCAGAGGACGCTCCGTCTCCCACCTCACCACCAAGTCCTGGAAGACCCTTCACCTCCACCAACATACGTCACTCTTACAGACTCGCTTCAGGAATGGAGTAAAGACCTGGCTCTTTGACTAGCACAGCAGCACACCACCTGAATACCCTCTCAGGTGATAAGTAGCCCTTTATAAGTTCTGATTGATTGATTGATTGATTGATTGATTGATTGATTGATTGATTGAAGCTGAAGCTGACACACACTGTGTAGGAGTGCTTGTCTTCTACAAATTATTTAAAAAATCAAGATATTATCTTACGATCATAGTTTAGACTATGTTATGCTAGAAGAACTACTGAGTCTGCCACTGCAAGGAGCCCCTTCTCATTGCAAAGTCTCTAAGGTTAAAATAACCCAGTGTATTCTAAAGTAGACATTTACTAGTAAAAACTGTATTTCTGGTATTCTTTTTTAAATCACTGTATGGGGAAGTTTAACCATGCAGACTCTCCAATAGTGTTGTTTGTAAATTAAATTTCCTGCTTCCAGCTCTAAGGATCCACACAAGATGTAGAAAGATATGCAGCTCAAGCATAGGGAAAATGAACTGCTTTACCTTTCCTGAATTTAGGCAAAGAGTTTCAATCAGGCACACCCTTTCTTCTGGACTATTAGACACCTTGGGAGGAAACCACAGAGCCCCTTTCAGCTCGGTTGAAAGCTCCTAAAACACATACCACTCGTTCACCCTTCTGTAAACCTTGGCATGTCTTCAAAAGCAATGATCCCAACTTTCCTGGGACTTTGCCAAATTAAAGTATTGTAATCTTAACACCTACCAGGAGTGCAGAAAGACTAGGATTATTTAGAACTTTCTAGAACCTGCTCTAGCTACTAGTGGTGAGGTCAGACACTTCTGAGTACATTACGCAACCAAACTGGTATTCTTGAAAGTCTGCAGTAGGTTCTAATAACAGACTATAATGAATACTGTGTGTGAAGTCTCCTCTATGGGACATTAGCTAGAGTGCACGATTATGTGTTAGACCAACTGTGACTCAAAACAAAATCAAGGTTCTGCAATCATGTTCTCCTCTGACCTTGACAAATAAGATTGACTCCCATACAATTGGCTGTAAGCCTATTTTTTATGTATTGTGCATCCAGTGGAACATTTAACTAGCTATGCAGGTGCAAAGATAAGGGTATTTATATCAGCTTCTGTGACAATTGCACAAAAGATGGGTTAGTCTCCAAACTGTTGTCCACAAAATACACTGCTTACATCAAAAGCTAATTTGTGATTGCCCTCACAACTATAGCTAATAGGGTAATTTCTTTTGCTTTCACATTGTACTAGGTCTTGCACAAGTTAACAGATTTCAGCACTTTCATAGGATCTGGCAGGTGACCTGGGGAATAACTTTAAATATCCTTATCTCAAATGTACTTTTGAAACTCAACAGATATATCCTCGCAGACCAGAAGCATATGCTCTCTTGAACATCTTTCAGATTCAGAACAGAAACAGAGAAGTACAGAGGAATCCTTTGATGACCAGACTGGCTTACTTATCAACATTTCATGTGGCTTTGAGCAACTGCTGCAAACCTTGTAACATGGAAAACTGGACTTAAACCTTTGGTGAGCCATAAAAGTCATTAAAACATTCATCTGTGATTATCCTTGTAGGAATTAGCTGTGCGCTATTTAGTTGATACAGATGGAGTATACTGCATAAATGTGGTGACAATTTTTTCTGTAAGCTGCATTGTGAAGTTAACTTGAGTGTTGCAATGTATTTGAGAACAAGAATACTGCATCTTTCTTTAGTGTCTGAAATAACAGCAGCATCCACTTTGAACTTCAAAAATGAATCCCTAGTGGACAAAGCTAGGCAATCCAAGAACCAACACTTGGGGGCATATTTACTAATATTTCATGAAACTCAGCAAGGCAACTTGCTTTGTTGTGTTGCATTAATAGGAAAGAGCAGAAATGTGCCATATCTACTTCGATGTGGCACACTTCTGCTCTCTCCCAGTGCCGGTGCACTGTGTACTGCCCAGCATCAAAGCAGGCACTCTTGTGCCATGCTAAAATTGTGCCTATATTACAGGCAACATTGTTTTTATGAAGGAAGGGTTACCCTTCAATCCTAGGATGCAATTTCCCCTTTCTATGTGTGATGCAGAATGAAGCACACGTGGAAAGAGGAAATAGTGAGAAGAAATAAACATATTTCTCCTAGTTACACCTCACTGTGATAGGCACACCATTTTGGCTCACTCTTAGGGTTTTTTAACCTTACGAATATCTTGGATTGTGTCAAATTCCATGAATTTATGTACAGGAATGTCCATGCTCAAACCCTACCACAATGAAATGTAATGCATTTTGTTGTGTTACCTTTATTTACAAAGTCACACAAGGCAGCACAAATAGCCCCTTGTGTGGATTTGACAGTCCCATGAAAGGAGTTACATTGCCTTGAGGTGAATGACGTCACATAAGTACATAGCAAGTCCTAAAGTGCTAGAGTGTTTGTGCTCGCTCCTCTAGACATTGCAAGCCCTTAGAACATCTACCTCTTAACTGAAAGCACTAGCACAGGCAAACTCTAACCAAGTGTTGGAAGATTGTTCGGTGTAAAGATGAGACTCAGAGACGCATGGCTTGCCTTTGCTTAAATAAAATTATTTACCACAGCCTATGATATTTAAGGTGCATAGCACAAATGGCTGTACTGACAAATGCAAATTGTGTCCATGTAGGCATACAATGTGTTGAATGAATAGAGACACCAACATCTTAGGAGTGAGAAGAGGTTTAAGTGGAATAAAGTGGGCCATTTTTTAGTAAACTAATCCACTACAACAAGGAGAGTGGTATTCCCTTGAGCTGATTTAGATACGTCTACAACGAAATCTAGAGACACAGTGTGCCAAGGAGTAGGGTCTCAAAAAACCTGAGGATGCCTGATGAGAAGCGTTCCCTTGTGCACATACATGGCACATCTGAATATATTCTCTGATGTCCCTTCCCATACTGGGTCAACAAAAGTATCTTTTTAGGATTTATATGGTTTTTCTATACCCAGGCTGTTCAGCCAGTAGATGGGTGTCACTCTATTCTAGCGCTTGTTGTTGAAGGCTATGTGTAGGAAGCACCAATCTTCCTTGGACGTGAACTAAACCCTGAACTTTGTTAATGTCATTAGGTCTTGCCATCTCTTCTGTATTTACACTGTCTTTTACCTTCTTGACCTTCTCCATAAAATCAATCTCTGAACAGAGAACTCCGATTTTATGATTCCTAGATACTATGAGAGGGGGTCAGTTTGTGGTCTCTCCAATTCATAACCTAAACGAGATAAGGCATCTACCTTTCCGTTCTTTTTACCTGCCTGAAAGTGTGTAACAAAATCATACTCGCTAAAGAATTGTGTCCACTGTAATTGTTGCATGGATAGGGCTCTCGCAGATTTAAGGAACTGCAAGTTACGGTGATCAGTGAGAACAGTGATTCTATGATTGCCCCCTAAAAGATATTGCCTCCACTCCTCAAAAGCCTTTTTTATAGCTAACAATTCCTTCTCTCCAATGGCATAATTCAGTTCAGCTGGTGTCAATTTATGTGAGTAAAAAGATACGGGATGAAGACATCCTATGTTTGGATCTGACTGAGAAAGGACCCCCCACATCCCCTACTGCCGCTTGCAATGCATCAGCCTCAACCACAAACTGTCTAGATGGATCTGGGTGCCTTAGAACTGGACCTTGTGTAAATGCTTCTTTTAGACCACGAAAGGCCTCCTTGGCCTCAGGGCTCCAACGAAACTCCACTCTTTTCCTTAGCAGCTTGGTAATGGGGAAGCCTAAAGCAGAAAAATTATTAATTAATTGTCTATAAAAGTTGGCAAAGCCAAGAAAGCTCTGAACATCTCTAACAGTTTTGGGAGAATGTCAGGGTGTAAAAGATTCCACTTTCTGTGAATCCATACTGATTCCCTGGGGGAAGACAACGAACCAGAGGAAGCATACCTGAAAGGTATAAAATTGACATTTCTCAAGCTTGCAATATAAATGGTTGTCTCGCAAGTATTCAAGAACTGACCTAACATGAAGTTTGTGTTCTTGTATAGACGGGGAATAAATCAAGATGTCATTGATATAGGCTATAACAAAAAGGTCTAGCATGTCTTTTAATACTTCGTTAATAAAGAACTGAAAAGCAGAAGGAGCATTACAGTGTCCTAATGGCATTACTAAATACTGGCATTGACTTATAAAGGCCGCAAACTTAGTGGGATGTCCCGTAAACCTTTCTGGAGGGGGCAATGGGATAGTTTGAGGCGTGGTTACCTGTAAAACCGGAATACTAGTACTAGAAGACTGAGAGGAGGATGGAAACTGCGCCCCTGTCATAGTACTACCACTTGGTTCTACTTTCAAACCTAGTTGTAGGGCATCAACTCGAGCTGATAGGGCATGTGTTTCTTTCTGCAGTTAACCAACATGTGGGCAAAGTCTGAAAGCATTACCTGACTCATTTCCATGACGTTCGGGCGGAAGTAGATGTTTTGTGGCGCCGTGTTCTGTCAAGGTTACTTACATTTCCACAGGAACATCATGCAAATGATGAATAACCCCTCAATTTTTTTCTGTTCATCTATTGTACCCAACTTAGTCAAAGTGCGAACAGAAACCCGGTGAAGAAGGGACGAAAACAGGGAGAAAGCACACAAAGGTCCCATGTTGCACCCCAATCTGAGATAGTATCACTGAGAAAAGAATAGGGAAAACAGGTAAGTATAAACTCTGTATAAGTACTTGGATATAGCACATCGCTAATATCTAGTCTAGTGTATGTACCTGATCTATTTCCTTCTTCCATCTATATCCTGGTAACTGGGGTGAATCTTAGAGCATAGACACCTGGTTAAAGGAAGAAAATATTATAACTGTCCTACTGCAATGTGTATAAGTGATATAAGGGAATTGTGGAAATAGAACTCACCAGTAGTTTTCATAAGGAATGACCCAATTGCATAGTTTGGTTATTAATAATGTCCATAACATAAAGTCACTTGAGTGCAGGCAAGGAATCTGTCCCTTTATCTTTTCAGGTATTCAAACCTCCATCAACTCTGAACATAAATGGGTAATGTATCTTAAATAAATATGCTTGCAAGCAACACCAATTCCACTACTGTAAGTATTTCATTTCTTGTTTAATAATGCCTCTTTTTAGTCCTTTAACATGAGACAAAATAGGAGCCTACTGGGGAGAAAGACTTGAGTGTGGGAAGCCTTCAAAAACATTTATAACCGACTGTGAAGAGGAGATGGACTTTGATGCCAGGAACCAGAAAATCGTACACTGAGGACGCCGAGAAGAGGAACGGGCCGATGAAGAGACGAGAAGACCCGGAAGCACAGGTGAGTAAACCCGGAAATGACTACATGGACTTGAAGCTAGAACACAAAGTGTTCTTGCCCGGGAGCAGCTGGATTTAAGACCCCTTGGCCGACTCCTGCACATGTGCAGACGCTGGAGTTGGCCATCTTTGTAGTCCACCGGCCGCTTGCGCTTAGCAGACTTGACAGGCAGGAAGGGCAGAGAATCTGTGCACTTCAAGGACTCTTTCTTTGAGGTCTACCCCACAGCAAAGTCACAACTAGGTATAAGTACTGGAACGCTGATACCACCAACTCAGACAATATTGGACCTGTGAAGAACTCTGCCAGGAGAAAGTACTGCTGTGCTGCTACAAGGACTGCCACTCTGCTGGACTGCTGCTCTGGAAGAACTACTTTTCTTCTGTGCTGCCCTGCAGCGTGCTACTCTGCTGAGGTAGAATTGGACTAACTTGCTTGAAGCTAGAGTGATCTCCAAAGGCATGCTGGCTTGCCTCCTGTTTTAAGACTCAAGTTATCAAAGTCCTAACCCCTGCTTCTTTCCCTGGTCCATTGGAAGTGGGGTCAGGAGCTTGTACCAGTGGAACTGAATCATCTACTGCTTCATGAGCATAATTGATGAATTGCAGCTGTTGCAGAAACAGAACTGGCGGATTGCACTTAACCAGCACATCACCATTGAAACTGTTGCATCGGAACCACTACATCGCCGCTGCTGCAAAGAGAGACAATCAATGCATCTCCTTGACTGCGTGGAGAAACCCAGTGCATCGACTTCAGAACCAATGAATCTCGGAATTGGCGCTTCACTTTCGGAACCACTCATCGCCATCATTCCGTGGAGAAAATCGGTGTAACCCCTCAATTGTTGGATCGACACAGGCACATTGTTTGAGATGCACCCTGCATCTTGCTGTTGCGACCAGGATCAAAGTACATTTGTTCAGTGGGCCTTGCACCTGTATCTGGCATGAGATCCATCATGGTCGGCCTGAACTCTTGACTTTGCTCTGGTCCAGCGGGACCAGATAACCCCATAGGCGCCTATTGCTTCTAAGCAGTATTTTTCACTTTTAATCTTTAAAAATTCATATCTTGACTTCTACTTTTGGATGTTTGATGTGTTTGATCTTGTTTTATTTATAAAATCATAATCTATTTTTCTAAACTGGTGTGAAGTTATTTTGTGGTGTTTTCGCTGTGTTAGTGTTGCACAAATGCTTTACACATTGCTTCTTAAGTTAAACCTCGCTGCTCTGTGCCAAGCTACCAGAGGGTGAGCACAGGTCAATTTATGGTGTGTTTCTGACTTATTATGACTAGGATAGTGGTTCCTGCTTGGACAGGGTTTCAGTCCTCTGCCAACCGAAAACCCAATTTCTAACAGCGAGCATGCCATGGACTGAGCAGCAAGTATTTACATTTTGTCACAAAGTAAGTATCTTATGGATTAAAATGGTATTGTTGCCAACACTATCAATCTTCTTCAGCTCACAAGCTACCAGCAGTCACACTCAGTGTTCCCCTCTTGACCACAGATCCCCTCTCTGGGCCTCAATCCATGGTAAGAAAAGTACCTCCAGTGGACCTGCATGATTGATGGGTGTGCTGAGACAGGGGTCATAAAGCTACATCTCGCTATGTTGAATTCGAGGCAGGGGTGCACATTCTACAGAGACATGCAGAGGAAATTTCCCTGTTACAATAGTGGTATTACACTCTATGTGGCAAAACTGATAGAGCCTGTCATATATTAACATGTTATTTTTCGAATTTTAGTAATGGTACAGGTATCACAGGGCTTGATGCATTTTAACAAAATTCATGTACTAATTTGGAGTATTAGCTGAGAGGGGTGAGAATCCACCCCAAGAAATTATGATAATCCTTGTAATGTTGAACCACTAAAGTCACTAAATAAACCTGTGCTTAACTCTCTGGCAGCTTGGCACAATGCAGTCAAGCTTAACTTACAGACAATATGTAAAGTATTTATGTCAAACTCAAAGAATAATAAAGTGAAAATGCAGTACATTAAAACACAAACCAAATTGTTTTTAAAATAGAGATTATTTAGTCAATACAAATCTACCAAAATTACAAAAAGTGAATATGTAGTACTGTAGATATACATTTTTATAGTTTGAAAAAAAAAATTGCACCAGTAATCACAAAGCTCCAACCGCAGTTATGTGGCCATGTTAACAAGATGAAAAAACAAAAGTTAAGGTCTACCGCAAGGGAGAACAGGGTGGATATAGGGACCAGGTTCATCTCACTGGAAAGTTTACCTTCTGACTTGAAATTTATTTGGTGGGAAAGTGGTAGACAAATCGTCGGTGGTGCAAGCTGAATTCAAAGCAGGGCTCGATGACTGTGACAGATGAAGTGCAGGGTGCCAGTGGTATCATCAACAACAATAGGAAAGTTCTGAGCTGGCAAAAATTGAAGTCCATGCCTGGTAAGGCCTCAACATCGATCCGATACTGCTCGGCATTGGTCCCGATGAAGACCTCAACGTTCAGACTCAGAAACTTGTCTTGAAGTCAGATGACTATTTTTCTATCTGTTCCTAAACTGACTTAAAGATAATAGAGTAAAGCAGTGTTGAATTATAGTGGGAGCCATCATTGCCATAGACAACGTTGGAGGTTTTTTACTGCCAGGACATGTAAAACATGAAACGTTCTACTTTTTAAATACGATGCACCCTGCCCTTTGAGCTTTTAAGGCCTACTTTAGCGATGACTTATATGTATTAAAAAGAAATTTTTAGGCCTGGCAATTTTGCCAGGTCAAAATGGCGGTTTAAAACTTCACACCCAGACTGTAGTGGCAGACCTGGAGACATGCCTTACAGTGCTACTTTAGTCTGTGTCACAATGAGTGCTGCAGCCCAGTAGTGCCATTGCATTTACGCGCCCTGGTTACTTGTAATACTGTTAAGAAAATTAAATGTGCCAATAAGATTTATGCCAATCTTACCATGTTTGAAAGGGAGAGCACAAGCTCAAAGTGTGTGCAGTGTCCTAATTGCCAACATCAATGTGTTCGCCTGCACTGTGAAACATGGAGGGTCTTGTAAGCAGCCACTCTGTATTTCACTTTGATTGTAATAGGGTGTGCTGTTACTCTTTATGCCCGACTCGCCTGCTTAAAGGTGCGCTGTGGCACAACTATGGACAGAGCACCCACTACATAATAAAAGCAAAGGTTTGCTTTTTAAAGATAGCCATACCATACACTACAATGAATAACCCGAGAAACGATACAATGGCCCACATGCATCAATATCGGCTTTTGCGATTTCTAAATTGCAAAAAATAGCGATTCGCAATTTAGAAATCGCAAAAGCCTATGCATGAATATTTTCGCTTTTTTTTTGCAATTTGGTAAAAATCGCTATTTTTACCGAATCGCATAAAAAATGCGAATTTACAATTGCGAATTCGCAATTCCCATTCATTCCTATGGGCCAAAATGCCGATAGGAATGAATGGGAATTGCGAATTCGTAATTTGAAATCGCAATTCATCAATGCATTTCAAGGGTGGGGAGGGGGGTCCAAATGACCCCCCCCTGCACCCATGAAATGTACTTTTCAGTATAAGTTACATACACACATGTCCAAAGGACATGTGTGTCTGTAACTTAACAGTTTAAAAAATGCATTTTTGTGCATTTTTAAACAATTTCGCAAATTACCACGAGGTTGAACTTCGTGGTAATTTGCACTTCCAATTTGAAAAATTGCACATTTTTTTGAAATGATGCATAGCATTTCAGAAATCGCAAAATTGCGATTTCTTATATGCTATCGCAATTTTAGAAATCGCAAAAAAGTTGCGATTTCTAAAATAGCATGATGCATCCCAAACAGCACTTTTGGAATCGCAAACGGCCGATTTTAAGGAATCGCACCGTTTGCGACTCCAAAAATGCTTGATGCATGTGGGCCAATATGTTTCAGACCAATGTTATCTTACATTTTCACAGTATGCTTACTCATTCCTGTACACGGCGACAGAACTCCTGTACTATTCGCACGTTTTGTTGTACCCAATCCTGTATTTTGATATATATGTAATAAACCTGCAGCCCTGTTGTGTCTTGGGCAAAGTAGAACAGAAGCAGAAAAAATAAAAAATAAAAAAGCATGCAATTGGACTCTGTATTTATCAGCCACATCTTTTCCCATTGCAAATACACATACAAAGACAGCTGTGAATACCAGCATTGCTTACAAATTCTGACACAAAAGAAATATTCAAGAAACCTGTCTAACAATATTTGCAAAACTGATTACTGTAGGAAAACAGTGAGCAATAAGCTTAGAACTAATCTGTTCAATGCCACCTGCTCGTAAAGAACAAAATTACTGTAAGTGCTGAGAACAGAATGGAGGTTTCAACCAATAAGTACAGCACTGGGGCTTTTTAAAGGTATTACATTATTACATTAAGCACCCTGTGGCATTTCGAAAATGCAGAAAACAACATTAAAATTACGGTTTTGTTTTCTATCAGCGTTTCCTGAATGCCATCTTAATTCGTTTCATGATGACATTTTACTCAAGTTGAAAAAGAAAGCACTTGCCTCTCATGTATGGAAATTGGATGTGGCTTCCTCTTTTTGCTTGCTGATCTTCAAATGATAGAACAGCTTTTGGTCGGAGAAGCCTTGTTTTGCCAACGACAGGATTTGTTTTTTTCGGGTGATACTTGAGCTTTCTTTAGTCATATCTCGTTGAAAGTGTGTGACGAGTGATATTAAAGATGTTACAGGTTCAGTCCCTTGTTGAATATTAACAAGCAAGTAAGGCACTGGAAATCCCAAGATGTCACACTGTTGTGCTGCAGGAGCATAGCTTCTAGATGATATATTTATTTCTAAATGGTTGCCTTAACTTTTTGCAATGTGCATTTCGTCGTAGCTCCCCTTTTGAGAGAGGAGCCAGATTTTCCCCAACCCAATACAGGGGTAGGGAAAATCTGACACGTTAGAATTGGACCGAGAGGTTACACAACAAAATTAGGAATTACTATGGAATCGGTAATTCCGGGTCCGATTCCCTCATGGTCGGACTGGGAATGGAAACTGGACCGGGCTGGGGAGGGGGGAGGATGCTTGTGGAAAGCATCATTCTCATCTCACTGCTGCCACTTGTGTTACAGGGGGCCGGTATTGCAGATTAGACCCCAGTAACAAACAAAACGGCCCCTCAGTAGTCCAAAACTGGCCCCCAACCTGGCAGCCCACATGAGAAATTCCCAGTGCCTGATACGGCCACTCCAGCCCTGAAGGTGATTCCACAGGAGAGGGTGTGGCATAACAGGCAGACTTTGGAGCTGAGGATCCAGGTTTGAGTTTCGGCGTAAGCTCAACATCCTGTGATGCTGCGCAAATTACTTAGGGACCTGTGGACGACTGAAATATTTTGCAAGTTCCTAATTGAGACTTTTTGTGACTTGAAATTAGGAACTCTCAAAATACAATGTACAACAGTGTCTCAGGTCGCAATTGACCTGCCTCATCAATAATCACTATGCTAATGTGCTTATGCTCACTCCTTAAAATGTGGTAAAATTGCATTACACCTGATTAGCACATGTATATTACTTGTAAATCCATATAAAGCGGTACAACATGTACACAGGGCCGATAAATTGAATGCTACTAGTGGGACTGCAGCACCTGTTGCGCCACCCACTTGATTAGCCTTTTAAAACATATCTGGAACCTTTAATTGCAGCCTATGTGCAGTTTTAAACTGCCAACTGGAACAAGCAAAAAAAACTTTTTCTATGCCTAAAACACCATTTTTAACACATATAAGTCACCCATCAGGCAGTGCCTAATCAGCCCACATAGCAGGATGCAGTGCAGTTGAAAAGTTTGAAATGTATTTTTAAGTTTTACATGTCCTAATAGTGAAAAATTCCCAAATTCGTTTTTCACTGTTATGACACCTACTACTACCATTGGAAAACATTTGGTTAGCTTATGAAATTTAACAAGTGATCTTGTCTTAATCATTTACTGCCTGCAGCCTGTGTCCTGTGTCACAGGACTGTGATTAGAGTGGCAGTTGGCCTTTGTGTATTCTTTCCAGACAGGGGGACTAGGTATTGGCACAATGGGCTATCCTGGCAGGATGGAAGGAGCAGAGCTATTCCCTGCCCTACTTACATTTCAAATGGGCTGCCTCAGCACACACAGAACTTAACACCAGTCCATTGTAATCCTGCACCCCTTGGAGCCTGGACGTGGGGGGGGTTGCAGATTCAACTGTGATGGGGTCACTGCAGAAGTTTCTTCCACTTCCCAGCTGGCAACAGGTATAAAAATAGGACCCTCATACTCACTCTTCCGTTTACTCCTGGGCATGTGAAGGAACCCCAGAAGGATGGTATTGTATTTCAGAGGACATCCCTGCTTTGTAACACAGAGGATTCCCCTGCTGCTTGATACCTATATTTATTTTTTCCCCCAAAACAACAAGAGTCACTCCAAAGGTGACTGGCCTCCTGGTCTAAGGTACAGGGACATAACAAGCTCAAGATGCCTCCCTGCAACTGCCCAGTTGACCAGGAACTTTGGACATGCACCTGCATCTTTACCTGCCTGAGTCATGCTGGCTTTGGCTGAAGTTCCTGATTCCCACGAGGTGCCTCCCCAGGTCCTAGACTTTTGTCTGACATCCATTGCACTCCTATGAAGAATGGGTGAAATTCTGAAATATTGGGCTCCTAATGACCGGGACCAGGCCCATTTGCACCAAGATCTTGCTGCCCACAATGACTGCCAATGTGAAGCTCCAGGTATCCTGACTTTTCCAGCGACAACTGGCAACACAAGATCTGCATTTCAAGCTACAGCAATGACAATCAGCTTGACCACCAACATGAAGCTCTAGCAATTACCATCTGTGATGCCTGGCAAGACCTTCATGCTACAGTGATGACCGTCCATGACACACGCCTTCTCTCTGTGCTACAGCAATAAGCATTCGGAACTCTCTCCTTGTGACCTCTTCCACCACGAGCTAGAATCTTTGCAGAGGACTTTGAGTATGTAATTTGTTCAGCTGGACTAACCTGGTCCAATGCTCCAATGCAGTCAGCCTGAACTTGCTTCCCCCGTTCTAGCATGACCAGATGACAGTGAGTGGTGCTGTTTACTTCTGGGTGAAATGCTTACCTAAATCTTTGAGAATGCATTTCTCTGGTTCTACTGATTGGAGTTTTGTCAATTTGTTGTCAAACTATGTATCACAATTTACTCTATTTTTCTAAATTGGTGTGTGATTTTTCTTGTGTTGTGTTTTCATTTATCACTGTTTGAGTAATGCATAAATACTTAGCATGTTGCCTTTAAGTTAAGACTGACTGCTTTTGTGCCAAGCACCAGAGGTTTAAGTACAGGTTAATTTAGTGACCTTTATGGTTCACCATGACAGAGAATGTGGTTGTTGCTTGAGGTGGGTATTCACCCCCCTAAATCGAAACCCAATTTCTAAAAGGTGAAATTCATTAGAAAAGCCTCAATTTACTTTCACAAATTTAACTCTCATTTCATGCCAATGTGAGGTCAGGTGGGAGGTTTGGCCTAAGTTTTAAAAAAAGAGCAACTTTATTGATTATTTTTCATAAAATCACCCTCCCTGGGATCCATCGATAGAAATGGCAATGGCTACTGTAATTTTACAGGTAGAAAAATGGCTTAAACTGTGACAGTTGTTTATGTGTTCAGTTGTAACTCGTACACCTAATCTGATTTTTCTGGCACCAAAGGTAGGTGCACACACTGGAAAACCATGTGAACATTCTCATAGTTACAACTTCATGGGTGTTCCATTACCTTCCCTATGACCACCACTAAAACACTTATTATTTTAACCTTATTCTTCATTGTACACCTGGAATTTAGGCCATTTATGAGGTTTTTCCATAGTTGTAAGTTCAACCTGAGGTTGTACAGATTCGCAGCTGTGGGTATGTTCACGATGGACCAAGGTATACACAAATTTGGTTTGAGTGGACAAGGTTATGTGCATATGTGGCAATATTTAAAAAGGTCACCGCTTAATCCTGCCAACTATCGCCCCATTAGTCTAACAGGTACATGCATCATTGTTGTCGTTTGCGATTCCTTAATTGCGAAAATTAAGGAATTGCAATTAAGGAATCGCAAACGGCAATGCATCAAAAATTCGCAATTTTTTTAGCGATTCCTTATTTTTCCTTAATTGCGATTCACAATTTGCGAATCGCAATTAAGGAATCCCTTCCCATTGATTCCTATGGGCCAAAAGGCCCATAGGAATGAATGGGAGACAATCTCAATTTGCGATTCGCAATTAGCTAATCGCAAATTGAGATTGCGATTTCAAGGGTGCAGGGGTGTCCAAAGGACACCCTGTTGCACCCCTGAAATCAATCTATACACATATGTTGTGCACACACATGTCCTAAGGGCATGTGTGTGCACAACATGACAGTTTGAAAAATGCACAAAATTGCATTTTTCAGATTTTTCGCAAATTACCATGAGGTCCAACCTCAAGGTAATTTTTTCCTCCTAATTGCGAATTCGCAATTTGTTTAGGTGTCATGCATTGCATTTAAGGAATCCCAAGGGATAAGCTGTGGGCTATACTACTGGATATGGAAGTTCTGGAGTATCTTTGTTATCAGCTGAGATACCTACACCAAGACAACTTCACTCAAATAGGATATGGGAAAAATGGAGAACTTTCGACCCCTTTCCCTGTAGAAAACGGGGTACCCCAAGGTTCCGTCTTGGCTCCAACTCTTTTTTCCCTCCTCATAAATGGTCTAATAGAGTCCCTGCTGGCTGTAAAAGATATAGATGCCCCGAAGCTACCGAATCACAGAATACCTGCTTTAATGTTCGCGGATAATACCCGCTTACTTTCAAAATCCCCTATGGATATGCAAAGGGTTCTTGATGCATTTAGTGTCTTCTGCAGGAGTAGGGTCTTGGAGATCAATCTTCAGAAAACTAAGTATATGGTCTTCAATTGCCCAAACCCTTGCTTATACGGTAGGGCCCTAGAGAGGGTGTCCATCTTCTAATATTTGGGGATTACTTTAACTGAAAAAGTGTATGGGGGGGGCACAAATAAAGGAAGCTAACTAAAGTTGGTCCAGTCCATGGGGGGCATTGCCAGGGTATATAAGAGCTGCAAGCATAAAGTGATTGGCCCTGTGGCTGAACTCTTCACGGTACAGGCCAGGGGTGCCGCTTTCTATGGAGCAGAGCTATGGGGTCATTGTTCAACTACTCCTTTATCGCTTAAAGATAACTTGTTTGAAAGGCTACTCTTGGGCCTTCCCTCTAGCTCGCCCTTAACACCCCACAGAATGGATTTAGGGATTAGTTCTATTGCAGATGTAATCTCCTCTAGACCCTCTTATACTGGAGATGCCTTTGGTGCACTCCTGAACTAGTCTCATATAGAGATAAGCTGAGAGCAGTCATGAGTCTACAAGGAGCAGGGAAACTCCGTTGGCTGGCTTACATTAGGCACATCTGCCAGGCCCAGGGGAGGCCGAAATTGTGGACCTCTCCTGAAGTAATTTGTCCTATGATCCCTAGAAAGGTACTCCTTGAGACCCATAGAGAACATAAACTGGCTCAGCTGTGGAGGGGGTCTGAGTCTGGGTGCCTAACCCTTAGGTTTATGGAAGTAAAATCCCAATACAGACTAGAACCGGTGCTAGACTATATCCAGCCGCTCCTTGCGAAGAAGCTTTTCTTCCAATTCAGACACGGGGTGCTCCTGCCTCGATCGTTTACCAATAAGTGGTCGGGCAAGCGTAGCCTGGATAGCCTAGCATGTGAGCACGTAGCAGAAACGGAAATGCATGTGCTTTTCTTCTGTTACGCATATAGGAGGTCGTGGTCTCACTGGTTGCTACCGCTATGTAGGAATATGGGGTCTGGACACTGTTCTGAGGCATTTAGGCTCCTCAGAAATGACACTGATACACCCATCGTATTTTCCATCTCGCTCTAATCCGTATTCAGGGGCCGATTAGGATGGAGGATTTTCCGCCTCCTCCGGGCCGGCGGAAGCCACCTCCGGCCCGGAGGAGGCGGAAAATCCTCTGCAGACTCACCAAAGACCCACCGCCGCATTACGATGGCTGGTGGGTCTTGGTTTCTGTCCGCTGCTTTTCCGCCGCGGTCGGATTACAACCGCGGCGGAAAAGCTCTCATTTGGCTGGCAGTGTCTATCAGACACCGCCAGCCAAATTAGGAAGCATTAGTAAACATGCTTTTCCGCGGCGGTTTTTCCGCCGTGGAAAAGCATGTGTACTTTTGATGTTGGGGGCCCGTTGCGGGCCCCCAGGGTGTTGGCGGGTGGGGGGTGCACATGGGGGGTACCTATGGTACCCCCCAGCATTTACATGCACAATGCGGCAGGCACCGCGCGGTGCCTGCCGCTTTGTGCATGTAAATGTAAAACATGCACTTTTAACATTGCGGCGGGTGCTGCTTGAAGCAGCACCCGCCGCAATGTTAAATATCCAGGATGTGACCGCCAGGGTGGCGGTCACATCCTAATCGCACATGAGGGAACGCCGCAGCCCCTGCGGACGTTCCCTCATACTCTGGGGTCGCGGACGGACTCAAGTCCGTCCGCGATCCTAATCGACCCCTTAATGTGGTGCATACGCAGACCTATTCTAAAGAAGACACCATAGGTCTACAACAGGCTAACAATAACTGTTTGGTACTCTGACATAGGTATCCTCTCTTTTAAATTGATTGAATGCAACTATTGTTTCGCTGATGTATCTGTTTTCTTAAATTACTTATTGGCCAAGGCATTTTATAACAAAATGAATTTTTACTTTGCTACTTTTGTTTTGCCATAGCCACCACATTTTAAAAGAATCAGTATTTTTTCTATATCTGGATGGCGATTATAACATGTATTATCTATGCACCCTTGCAAATATTTGAATGAAATGGTCCTTTTCTCACATGCACTCCTTGCTTTGCAAGATCTCAGACGTGAATGTATATATTCCACTCCAGATCTATACTCCAAACGATGCTGCTACATTTTGTATATTTTGTACACAATGTGTTTTTATTATGTGCTTTTATGGCCCTAGTGGCGGAAATAAAGATTATTGACCGACTGACTGGCATATGTGGCTTTTATTGTCCTCCATTCTGTCGAAGATTGGAAAGTGTGAGAGGGAAGATCAAAAGGGCAGAAAGTGGTTTACATGGCTGAAGTATTGCACTTTATGAATGTTGATGTTCTGGTTGGTTTGTGATTGAATCATGTTCCTATGATTCCATGTGTAAAAAGAAGAAAAGCGCTCCACTAGCAAAACTATCTTCATTATTTAATGGATTTGTTGTTTAACTTGGTGAGTTGAGCGACATAGTTTGTAAACTTAAGGCAGATAGTTAACTTCATCGTTTGCATAAATCCTCACAGAATGCATGTTATTTTTAAATTTTAGTTTGTGTAGATGCATATTGTTCACTACTGTAATTTACAATATTTGAACTAAACGTATCCACTCGCTTTTGTTTGGCAAATGTTTCCTCGTGTTTAATGCATTTAATCCACTGGTTCAATTTACCAAGTTAAAAGATGGAGTGAATTGTGTATTCTCTTCTTAACAGAACGATTGTGTCTCAAATTTGAAATACAGAATCATGACCAAGTGTTATTTCATTAGATTGTCTTTTTAAAAAGCATATTATCAATGGACCATGTATCGAATGAACATTGTTCAGTGAGGTGCTATGTGCGTGGATGATTTTCAATGTATCTGAGTGGACTAATATTCACATATTCCACCTATAGATAATAAATGTTGTCTATTTGTTTGGGCAGTGTTCTGTCTGGTTGAATGGAATTATTGAACAAATACAATTGAGGAAACTCTGTTTCTCCACAAACTCATTCTATTCGATTTTTTACATGTAAATGGGATTAGCAGGATTTTGGATAATAAATGAATCCTGATAAATGTTGTTCATAATAAAAACAATCTTGTTAACCTTTTTAATCCTGTTCTCTTTTTAATCCTGTTCATTCTCTCTAGAACATTTTCGTATACCGAAATAGATTTCCTCCTTCTCCTCAGAGGTGTATTTTTCTTCACCTATGGGCGGTTACCTATCTCTTACTCACCTCTTTACCGCTGCCCTTTCAGGTCTATCATAGTAAGATCTTTTGTTATTGAGGAAAAGAAAAACCCATGGGGCTTCATTGATGAATCCGTGCGTCACTTTTACGCCACCAGTGCGTCACATTTTGTGATGCACAAGCAGCGTAAAAAATGTGCCTTGTTGCACCATATTTACAAAGTGGCGCATCTAGATAGATGCGTCACTTTGTAAACCCCTGCGCTACATTATACCTACGTCAGGTATAATGTATGCAGGGGGGGCGTTCCGACGCAAGAAAGGGTCATAGAAGTGACGCTGTGAGATCTATAAGATTTCACTGCGCCACTTCTAGGACACAAATGCGTCAATTTCTTACGCCTGCCTCACAGCAGGCGTAAGACTGACGAAGGCCCTTTCACATGGGGCTTGCCGCATGTGAAAGGACACATTGCTGGAGTTGCGTCACTTTTGTGACACACTCCCGCAATGCGTCACTTTTGCGCCATACAGATACTTCAGAAATACTGACGTATCTGTAACTCCTTGCGCCATGATGCGTCATACTGTAAATATGAAGCATCATTGGTGTTGCAAGGAGGGAGCAGTGAAAAGTGGCGAATCGCTGTTTTCACGCAGCGATGCGTCACTTTCCATAAATGAGGCCCATGGAGTGGCTGTGGCTCGGCCACTCTCCAGCCACTAATTTGGCCGAGACACGTCCCTCCAGTCATTGCTTGAAAAAAGTGATTTACATTTTGGATAAGGCAGGAGAAGGATTTCTCACTGCTATGCTGCTTCCTCATCGTGTGTTAGATGTATTTGCATGCATAGGTATATATACCTCTTTTAAGGTATTACATGATGTGCATTGCTCCACAAGCACAGCTGGGTTGGGCAAGCAGGTGTTTGCGTAAAAGTAGATGTCTTTTGAAACGGAGGCATCCACCAAGAAAAGTAATACATCCTTATGATAAACAACCACTTACACAAAGTATGAACTAAATAAGAATTCACATGTACTATAATATCCCTTAAATATATCAAAGAATACCACAGCAAAAACACAAAAAAGATTTAACAGAAAATTGACTAATGTGATAGCATATTTACAAACTTATCTCTCTTACAGATGTAAGCATTTCATTTGGGCTGCGATAGTTACAGAAGCGAAGTCACCTTTCCAACATGGCTTCCATACTTTTCTTCTCTGTGTCTCGCTCGGAGCCTGCTGCATATATTCCTGTTGTAATTGTACAATCACAGTTGAGCTCCTCTAACATTCTTCCATCCTTTACCATCTTCAGGAAGAACAGCTGCATGGGAGATTTAGTGAAGGCAGGGCATGCTGGGACTGTGGGAACATACCTGTCCCATAGACAGTCCAGACAGCAACACACTGCAGACACCATGATCACTGTTCAAATCATGCAATCAATGAAATACCAATTAACTGTCCTAGTTCATGGACTACTGCTACGCCAATATTGTCTCTTCACTTTCCATAGCTGACCATTGCCCCACCGTGTCACTGTATGCAAATACAGCGCCTTTGCTTTACACAGAAGCCTTGGCTCTTCACCCATTCATCTATGCATCAGTCCACTCACTCATGCATCCGTTCTCCCAACTTATATGCATCGACTGGGTCACCTACTCTTTATTGCCACAACCCATACAATCCCCCATCTCCTACGCTGCTTCTCCCACCTTATTCTTTACCTATATATGCACTCGTTTAATAATCTAGCCCTCCTTTCAGGTGCTAATTCACTCAACCAGCCCTCCTCTACCCAGAGTCCTAATCTCTCAATTATTCATATATCAAGGCACCTAGGTATCTAATCCAGTCATCCAAGCATTGTTTCCTTCCTATTTTTTACCCCTCACTCATCCACACACTTGCACAATTAGCGAAGAAGCACTTATAAGCCAGATCGTCCGACTTCGCCAACTCTTGTTCTACATACGTTTTCTTGTGCCTTTTCTTATCCTTAATTTCTGGTTCATTTAGTGTGCCTAGAACCCATCATATGTACTACCTGGTAGCTCTTGTAGAACAAGAGACTTCCAAAAAGGGTGTGCAGGTTTGCCAGCTCAATTGGAGAGATCTATGAGAGGAAAGAGCTGCAGCATGGATGGAGTGTAGCTTTCCTAGAGTGGATCATGAAGGAGACTGCTTAATTGAAACTGACCCCTGCCCTGTTGGCTTTAGGAAAACCATAACTTGTTTTTTACTCATCTGTAGGACAAGTCCTCGCTCTTTCAGACTTGGCTCACCCAGTGAACACTCAAATAGATAGCACTTAGTGGTCAGCTTATATTTTCTTTTATATTTGAACTGTGTGCCTTCAGCAAGACTTAAAAGGGGCCTTTAGAGTAAACAATACTTTGTATGGTGTTTGTTTTAACCATAGACTAGATGAAGCACATGTTTATCCTATTACACTTGCTATCAAACGTGATTTGCTTTGATTACTACTTTCTTAGACTCATCGGCTCTTTCTTCCACGTTGCATTCTCCTCGTATTGAGGAAGTTCCCAAACCCCCTTGATATATTTACATAAGTTTGTTTCTTTGCTATATACGCCTTTTCTTTTTCATTATTATATACTTTTTTCTGGAAGATTTTGCATGTTTTTGATAATTGCATTTGTTGTATGGATATTGCATTATACTTAATGATTCCCTTTCCCTTCCCTCCTTTCCCCCTTTTTCTTTCTTTTCTTTCTTATCTTTCTGTATCATCCCTAGTTCTTATTGCATTGTATTTGATATTGATATTGCATCCTAATTTATTATTGCACTTTTTATGTTCAAATAAAGTTTCTTTGAAAACTTAAGAGTAAACAATACTCCCTAAAGGCCCACTAGGATGATCGAGCTATTTATCTCTGTTGGGATATTACTGCTGTGTGATAAACCTTTAACCTTGTAGTAGTGGTAGCTGCAGTGGTACTGGTTTTAGAAGTGTATGTGTCTGGAAATTGCCTTTGAAAACCTTTTCTCTATTGATCATTTTGTTTTCTGCATCCTACAAAAACCTAGCAGTGCTCAGGCTTGAACCCAGTCATGCTACAAAGAGAGGGGAGGCTTCCGCTCACCTCTTTGTAAACAGGCGTGTGTGTGGAAGCTCTGGAGAAGCACTTTACGCCTCTTCCAGTGACTTGCTCTCACATACAGCTTCGGTTCCATTGGCACTTTTGAAATTCTTCCAGGAACAGCAACATTATTACAGATGAAATCTTGTTGTGAAGCAGAATAGAAACTTCCCTTAAATGGACGCCTGTCTAATTCCACCTCAGCTCCTGTTACTCAATTAAGTATTTTCCCAGCATGTATCAAAGCCTGAACATCTTGGGGCATATTATCAAGGGGGTTTATCTCCGCTTTTTTGGCTTTAAAAGCCAAGAAAGCGGAGATAAAATTATCTCCCTATTACCAAGCTGTCGCTAACACCAGTTAGCGACAGCTAGTAGGAGATAGCGACCATCTTGGGCCCCACTTTGCATGTCAGTGATATTTATCACTAATGAGATGCAAAGTGGGCGTGCCAAGATGTTAGGGACTGAAATCAGTCGCTAACATCGCTATCTCCTATTACCAACTTTTGGAGATATTCGCACTAAGCGGGAATATCTCCAAAAGCTAACACCTGCCCTGAGCAGTTCTTAGCCATGTTATCCAATGGGAGGTGGATAACATGGCTAAGAGCATTTGCTCGATAATGCATGAATATCGCGGACTTTTCAGCGATATTCATGCATTTCGGCCGTTTTTTATCGCATTTGCGATAAACCTTGTTAATAGCAAGGTTTATCTGCGATAAAAATCGCCGATGTGCGGCGATAATTTTTGTCTCTAAACAAGTTAGAGACAAAAATTATCGCTAGTTGTTGGTAATATGCCCCCTTGTCCTTTCTTTTCTGATTGAAGCTAGACCGACACTTATAGCCATTGAAAAAATATTACCATCCATAACTGCATTTCTGATTCCTTTCTAGGCAGGCAGCGCTTACATTATGTGAAAATGAGTGCTTTATCTTAAAAAACACATGCTAAAGATTTGACCGGTTTATAAGCAAACTCCTCCGTACTTCGCAGTAATTTTTTACAATGATGCTGATATTTAGTGGTTACCTTCCGACCACCCTCCCACTTTATATTTTACAGTAATTTAAAGCTACATGCCAGCGACGGTGTGTAAAATTTAAATGTACGTTCAAAATAAAGAATGTCATATGTTATTCATAATTATAATATAATAACATGAATATAAAAATGAATAATCTTAATTTGAATATTTAGCATAGAAACAGTAATACTAACTATATCTCCTAACCACACAATCAGTGAGAACTCATCCTTTCTCCCTATCTTTTTTTACCGGATAAGGTTCATCAGGTGAAGATGTATAGATACTGCTTGGTCGATGTAAAGTTATTCTCCAAAACGAACACACTCACTATGGGTGAAGATAGTTGGTTTTGGAAAGCCTGTGTCACCTACACCTCATCGTTTACAGACAGAGCAGACTTGGAAGTAGCAGGCTGCACTTCAGTTTAAGAAATCGACACTATGTGGATAGTGTGAGTACGAGGTCAAATTTAGAAACATGCTTTGGAACATCAAAGAAAGTTTGGGAACATTCAAACAACCCCTGACACAACGAGAATACCTAATGTATTTATTGCGAAGGTAACCAAAATGTAATAAGCGAATGTATGACAGCTCTATTCACTTTTGCTTTAAGGAATGTGTGGTAATGTAGACGGATAAATATCCAAGTGGCAACATTTTTTTATTTACTTAATGGAACTGACGAGACCGCATTAACCCCTTCGCTGCTAGGCCTTTTCACGAACCTGTGCTAAGCCTTTTTTGGGCTATTTGGGGTAGTTCGCGCTGAGGCCCCTGTAACATTTTGCCCAAATAAGGTATCCACGCCACATTTGCGTCCTTTTTTTCCAACATCATGGGGATTCTAATGGTAGCCAGGGTTGGTGGATTCCCTTGGAGGGGACACAGAAATTAGCCAAAATACAGCATCTGTTTTTTCCCTGCAAATTGTATCAAATAAGGGTTTGCGGGGCTGAAATCACCATTTCCTCAGCTTTTAGGGAATGACAGACTTTTGTCAGAAAACCAACATTTTTTACACATTTTGGAATTTTTCTGGAACATTGCCTATTTTTTGTACTTATCAACCTCATTCCAGTTAATGGTAGAAAAGGGTATGAAAGCAATAATGGGTCCTGGAAAGCCACACATTTTAGAAAAGTAGATACAATTCTAAATTCAGCAAGGGGTCATTTGTGTAAATGCTTCAAGGTTTCTTTATAGAAACTAACAGTTAAATATAGGAAAAATTGAAAATTAGTTAAAACAAACAGCCATTTGTGTCAATGTTTTCACCTGTAAACTCTTATAATTATGACAGCCCTTTAAAAGCAATATACCGTTACATCTGCTGGACCTTACTGGTTATGGGGATATATAGGACTTGTAGGTTCACCAAGAACCTGACGAACCCAGAGCGAACAACTGAGCAGCAACTTGCAATGGTTTTTTATTATGTACCAGGTACATACCAATTATTCTGGGAAAATGTATGCATGGAAAAATTGGTATGAAAGATACCTAGGTATTTCTGAAATGGGAACAAAATATAGAGTTTAGAAACAGTAGATATTTGCACATTTCCAAAATTGAGAAATACTCATACTAGCATGAGAATTATCGGTCATTTTTCAAAATGACTTCTTTTTTAAACATTCTCTTTCATTTGGAAGGCAGAAATGCATCGAAAATCAATAGGTAATAACAACTGCTTTACAAATCTGAATTACCCTAAGTCTCCCAATACAAATGGTACCTCACTTGTGTGGGTAGGCATAGTATCCACAACAGAAAATGGCTCAAAAAGCAACATGAACACACCACATTTTCACAATGAAAAATTACCCTTTTTTTGCAAAGTGCCAAACTGTAGTTTTTCAACCCTAGCTCTGCTGGCACGTAGGGAAACCTAGCAAACCTACACATTTTTGAAAACTAGACACCCAGGGAAATCCACGATGGGGTGACTTGACTGGCTCTCTCCAGGTTATGTTACCCAGAATCCCTTGCAAACCTAAAAAATGGTACAAAAACCCACATTTTCCTCATATTTCAGTGGTGTAAAGTTCTGTAATCTGCGTGGACCCACAAATTTCCACACACCACATGTTCCCCAAAGTCTTCCAAGAAAAATGGTATCTCACTTGTGTGGGTAGGCCTAGAGCCTGCAACAGGAAACGGTGCAAAACGCAACGTGGACACACCCTAATTTCACAGTGAAAAATGACCCTTTTTTGGCAAAGGCCGTACCTGTAGTTTTTGAGCCCTAGCTCTGCTGGCACCTAGGGAAACCTAGCAAACCTATACATTTTTTATAACTAGACACCGGGGGGAATTCAGGATGGGGTGACTTGACTGCCTCTCATCGGGTTCTGTTACCCAGAATCACTTGCAAACCTAAAGAATTGTTTTAAAAAAAACACATTTTCCTCACATTTCTGTGATGGAAAGTTCTGGAATCTACATGGATCCGCAAATTTCTACCCACCCCTTATTCTCAAAGCCTTCCAAGAAAAATGGTACCTCACTTGTGTGGGTAGGCCTAGTGCCCGTGACATGAAATGGCACAAAACGCAACCTGGACACACCAAAATTTCACAGTGAAAACTGACCCTTTTTTGGCAAAGTGCCTAGCTGCAGTTTTTTAACCCTAGCTCTGCCGGCACCTAGGGAAACCTAGCAAACCTATACCTTTTTTTAAACTAGACACCCAGGGAAATTCAAGATGGGGTGACTTGACTGCCTCTCGCCAGGTTCTGTGACCCAGAATCCTTTGCAAACCTAAAAGATTGTCAAAAAACCCACATTTTCCTCACATTTCTGTGGTGAAAAGTTATGGAATCTGCATAGATCCACTAATTTCCATCTACCCCGCATTTCCCAAAGTCTTCCAAGAAAAATGGTACCTCACTTGTGTGGGTAGACTTAGTGCCCGTGACAGGAAACAGCACAAAACACAACGTGGACACACCACAATTTCACAGTGAAAAATGACCCTTTTTTGGCAAAGTGCCTAGCTGTAGTTTTTGAACCCTAGCTCTGCTGGCACCTAGGGAAACCTAGCACACCGATACATTTGTGAAAACTAGACACCCAGGGAAATCCAGGATGGGGTGACTTGACTGCCTATTCCAGATTCTGTTAGCCAGAATCCCTTGCAAACCTAAAAAAATTGTCCAAAAAAACAAATTTTACTCACATTTCTGTGGTGAAAAGTTCTGGAATCTGTGTGGATCCACAAATTTCCACCCACCCCGCGTTTCCTAAAGTCTTACAAGAAAAATGGTACCTCACTTGTGTGGGTATGCCTAGTGCCCGTGACAGGAAACAGCGCAAAGCGCAACGTGGACACACCACATTTTCACAGTGAAAAATAACCCTTTTTTGGAAAAGTGCCTAGCTGTAGTTTTTGAACACTAGCTCTGCTGGCACCTAGATAAACCTAGCAAACCTATACATTTTTAAGAACTAGACACCCAGGGGAATCCAAGATGGGGTGACTTGACTGGTTCTCACCAGGTTCTGTTACCCAGAATCCCTTGCATACCTAAACGTTTGTCCAAAAAAACATATTTCCCTCAAATTTCTGTGGTGGAAAGTTCTGGAATCTGAGTGGATACACAAATTCAATGCACCCCACGTTCCCCAATGTCTTCTGAGAAAAATGTTACCTCACTTGTGTGGGTGCGTCAAGTGCCAGCGACAGGCAAGGGCCCAAAACCTATTTAGGCGCCATCAAAATTACCTATCACAAACCAACCTGGTTTTGCAAGGGGGGTCCCATGAGTTTTTGGCCCCCGGGCTTGGCGGCCATCTAGGGAAACCAACCAAACCAACACATTTCTGAAAACTAGACACCCGGGGCATTCCATTGAGGTATGGCTTGCATGGGTCCCCCTAATGTTTTCCTACCCAGAATCTCCTGTAAACTTCAAATTTAGATGAAAAAATCACTTTTTTCTCAAATTTCTGTGTGGGAAAGTTCTGGAATCTGCGTGGATCCACACATTTCCTACCACCCAGCGTTCCCACAGGTCTTCCGATAAGAATGGTTCATCACTTGCGTGGGTGGGTCAAGAAACCGCGACAGGCAAGGGCCAAAAACCTATTGATGTGACATCAAAATAACCTATCACAAAACAGCCTGGTTTTGCAAGGGGGTCCCATGAGTTTTTGGCCCTGAGCTCGGCGGCCATCTAGGGAAACCTACCAAACCCACACATTTCTAAAAACTAGACACTCAGGGCATTCTAGCGCGGTATGGCTTGCATGGGTCCCCCAATGTTTTCCTACCCAGAATCCCCTCCAAACCTCAAATTTAGATGAAAAATCACTTTTTTTGCAAATTTCTGCGTGGGAAAGTTCTGGAATCTGCATGGATCCAGAAATGTCCTACCACCTAGCATCCCCCCAGGTCTCCCAAATAAAAATGGAACCTCACTTGTGTGGGTAGGCATAGTGGCTGCAACAGGAAATGGCCCAAATTGTACTGTTGAGACTTCAAAAATACCTATAACAAAACTACCTGCATTTGGGGCGAGCACCTGGGGTTTTGGCCCCAGGCTCGCCTCCATCTAAGAAAACATACCAACCCCATATATTTCTGAAAACTATACACCCTGGGGGTCCAATTAGGTATGGCTTGAGTGGATCCCCCAATGTTTCCCTACCCAGAATCCCCTGAAAACCTCAAATTTAGCTGGAAAAAAAAACATGTTCCACTTATTTTTGTGTGGAACCACTGTGCCAGCACAAACTGTGTTCTCCTTAGTGTCCAGAGTAAAATAATACATCACTTGCATGGGTGAATTGGATAAAAACTTATTTTAAAAAAATAATTGTGCTTAGAATTCTCGGTGCTATACCCTTAATCCCTATGTTTTGGACTCTTCTCAGTCACAGTCCCTTGCCCCACCTACACAAGTGAGGTATCATTTTACTCAAGAGACTGAGGGGAACGCTGTGGGATAGGACATTTGTGCCGGCATGGTGATTCCACTCAAAAATATGTGGAAAATGTGTTTTTTTCAGCTAAATTTGAGGTTTGCAGGGGATTCTTGGTAGGAAAATGTTAGGGATCCATGCATGCCATCCCTCACTGGACTCCCCTGTGAGTCTAGTTTTCAGAAATGTGTGGGGTTGTTAGTTTCCCAGGATGGCAGCCGAGCCGGGGCCACAAACCCAGGTGACCCCCCTTGCAAAACCAGGTTGTTTTGTGATAGATCATTTTGATGTCTGCTCAATATGTTTTGGGCCCTTGACTGTAGCGGGTCCTTGACCCACCCACGTGGGTGGGGTATAATTTTTAAAGAGAGACCTAGGGTCACACTGGGTGGTAGGAAATGTGTGGATCCACATAGATTTCAGAACTTACCCCCACAGAAATTTGAGAAAAAACTTTTTTTTTCAGCTAAATTTGAGGTATGCAGGGGATTCTGTGTAGGAAAACGTTGGGGGACCCACGCAAGCCATACCTCGCTTGACTCCCCTGGGTTTCTAGTTTTCAGAAATGTGTGGATTTGGTAGGTTTCCCAAGATGGCCACCAAGCCCGGGGCCAAAAACCCAGGTGACCCCCCTTTTAAAACCAGGTTGTTTTCTGATAGGTCATTTTGATGTCTACTCAATACGTTTTGGGCCATTACCTTTAGCGTTTACTTGACTCATCCACGTGAGTGAGGTATCATTTTTATCGGGAGACCTGGGGAATGCTAGGTGGTAGGAAATTTGTGGATTCACGTAGATTTCACAACTTTCCCACACAGAAATTTGAGAAAAAACGTTTTTTTTCAGCTAAATTTGAGGTATGCAGGGGATTCTGTGTAGGAAAACGTTGGGGGACCCACGTAAGCCATACCTCGCTTGACTCCCCTGGGTTTCTAGTTTTCAGAAATGTGTGGTTTGGTAGGTTTTCCAAGATGGCCACTGAGCCTGGGGCCAAAAACCCAGGTGACAAACCTTGCAAAACTAGGTTGTTTTGTGTTAGGTAATTTTCACGTCTACTCAATACGTTTTGGGCCATTACCTTTAGCGTTTACTTGACTCATCCACGTGAGTGAGGTATCATTTTTATCGGGAGACCTGGGGAATGCTAGGTGGTAGGAAATTTGTGGATTCACGTAGATTTCACAACTTTCCCACACAGAAATTTGAGAAAAAAGTGTTTCTTTCAGCTAAATTTGAGGTTTGCAGGGAATTCTGGGTAGGAAAATGTTGCCATACCTCGCTGGACGCCCCCGGGTATCTAGTTTTCAGAAATGTGTGGGTTTGGTAGGTTTCCCTAGATGGCTGCTCACCGCGGGACCAAGTCAAGTACCCGCTACAGGCAAGGGCCCAAAACATATTGAGTAGACATCAAAATGACCTATCACAAAACAGCCTTGTTTTGCAAAGGGAGTCACCTCAGTTTTCGGCCACGGGCTCAGCGGCCATCTTGGGAAATCTATCAAACCCGCACATTTATGAAAACTAGACACTTTGGGGAGTCCAGCGAGGTATGGCTTGCGGCGAAACTTTGGCCCTCCTCCTCCTGGACCTGTCAGCCTCCTTTGCCACTGTCTGCCACCGCACCCTACGCACACGCCTCCATAACACAGGGATCCGAGACACGTCTCTGGAATGGACCACCTCTTTCCTCTCCAGCAGAACCCAGAGCATCTGCCTCCCCCTTTCCATTCTGAAGACTCTGAGATCATCTGCGGCGTACCCCAAGGGTCATCCCTCAGCCCGACACTGTTCAATATCTACATTGCACCACTCGCCCACGTCACCCGACTGCATGATCTCAACATCATCTCTTAGGCCGACGACACCCAGATGATCCTCTCCCTCACCAAGGACCCCCTCACCATCAAAACCAACCTCAATGAAGGAATGAAAGCTGTCACTGACTGGATGAAGAACAGCTGTCTGAAGCTGAACTCAGACAAAACTGAGGACCTCATCCTCGGCTCCACCTGCTCAGCCTGGTAGCCAACTACACGAGGAGCAGCACCAACACCCACCAACCACGCACGCAACATGGAGTTCATCCTCGACTCAACACTCTCCATGAGTAAGCAAGTCAACACCATCCCATCTTCCTGCTTTAACACCCTCCGCATGCTCCACAAAATCTACAGGTGCATCCCCACCGAGACAAGGAAAATGGTCACCAAGGCCCTCGTTAGCAGCAGCCTGGACTATGCAAGCGTCTTCTACGCTGGAGCCTCGGCCAAACTCCTGAAACTACTACAATGTATACAGAATGTCTCTGCACGCCTGATCCTCAACCTCCCTTGCCACAGCCACATGAAGGCCCACCTGAAACCTGCACTGGCTTCCCGTCAACAAGAGGATCATCTTCAAGATCCTCACCCACGCACACAAGGCACTCCATAACACCAGACGGGCATACATCAACAGATGCCTGACCTTCTGCACCCGAGCCACCAGCTCCGCTCCGCCGACCTCGCCCTCACCAGCGTCCCCCGCAGCCAAAGAGCGACCACTGGTGGCAGATGGTTCTCCCACCTCGCAGCCAAGTCCTGGAACACCCACCACATCCTCCTATGGCAGACCAAGGACCTTCTAACCTTCAGGAGGCTCCTCAAGACCTGGCTATTCGAGCAGTAGCAGCACCCCTCCCCTCCCCCTCGCGGGTGAGTAGTGCACTTTGCAAATGGATTGATTGATTGATTGATTGACCTGCCACATGCACCTACATAAGGCTATGCCTACCTTTCATGGTGCTGTCCTGCCCCCTGGAGTGTTTCTGAAGCCAGGTCCGGGTATTGAATGGGGGTGCTTTGCACTTTTAAACATGTTTGAAGTGCCCCAGAACAAATCTTTGTGGGTATAAGTACAAGGGCTGTGACCCCATGATTTTAGACACTGTGTAGTAATTGTAACCAGATGCACCTAGGTCTACATACAGCACCAGATTGTGGTGCATCAGGGGAAACCACCATTTGGAGTACTTGCCTTGTTGGACTGGTCTGCCGCCACTGATCATTGGGCTGACGTTGCCTTGTTGCCTTATGTGCTGTCCTGTTTTCACCCTCGGCTTGTGCCCCCCCAGTGCTCTTCAAGGGTGTGTTTGCTTTTGCTACACCCGCACATGGTGAGCACTGCATTTGATTACTACTTAAGCCAAGATTTGTGCATGGAGAGTGATTTACACTTTGTCTGCAATCAGTGCTTTATTAAGAGCACCAGAGGTAGTGCATGCTGAGAATGCCTCATTTGTGAGTAGAGCCCATGAAGCAGGATTGCCCTGCTGAGGCTCCCGCTCTCCGACTGCAGCCAGGGAGATTCTGTCATCAGTGATAATATCACAAGATACACCGAGGGAAGTCAGCCAGTGTGGCCGATCACCTGCTGGGCTAAGGTACTTCATTGACATTCGTAAGTGACGCAGAGCACTGGAGTCATGCTGGCCTGTTATTGCCGCTGCTCTGAGATAGCGGGCAACCCCACATGCTCTGGGGAACTTGATGTTCATCCTACACTCCCCCTGTGGGCAACTGGATTCATGTGCACAGGAATGATAGGGATCTGAGAAGCCCTCAGACCCACTGCAAGCTCAGGCAGCTTTACGTTAGGGAAGGCTTCCAGGGTTAAATACTTTGGTGTGGACCTCATCTTTAAAGTATTTTTGTGTGTAGGCCGCTAGGAGAGACCAAAGGAGGTCCCCTGCCCGCGTTCAGACCTCCAACTCAGTGACACATATAGCCATGCTGCCAGCTTTGTATCGCCACCTCGCAGGCGGCTGCATTTGGCCATAGTGCACACAGAGATTTACCATGTGAGTGGATGACTCCCCAACTTTCTGTTTGTACGTTGGGGTATTTTGCTGGCCAGAGGTTTTTTCTGACTCGCTGGGAAAAGCTTGATCGAGGCCCCTTGCTGCCACAGAGAATCGGCCTCGGGGGACCCTGTGAGGTCTTTCCGCTGAAGTGAGAGATGTAAGCGCCCTCCATGCCTGCATCTGCTTGGGGGTCCTGTGTTTGAATCAAGGGCAGGATGAGACCTCGTCAGAGACCTCATATCCGGGTATTGCAGCCTTTATAAAACCTGCTATATTACCATATAACCCATAATAGGTGGGGCTCAGATGGCTATGGGCCAACACTGGTTTGTCCATTACCACATTGCCAGTAATAGGGGTGCATGGTGCTGCATTCTACGTGGTTGGGTTAGTATTAAGGGATACCTTGGAATATGGTGGTTTATCTTTTTTCTTTTCTTGTTATGATCAAACTGTTGCATTTGATGCCCTGATAGGTTGACAGGTGCCGTTTTAGGCTTTGCAGGATACTGATTATAATTCCAGGATCTGCATATTATGTACAGAGATGATGCTTTTATGACAAGTGTACTGTGTAAGTAGTTTCTTTCGTGCACTATGATGTTATGCCTAATGTTTCCTAACATGTGCAATCTATGAGTGTTTTCCTTATTGCACTATCTATGCTGTTATGACCATTGCCTAGTGGCAAAGTGATTCAGGATCTATGTGAGGGTATGACAATTGCTTGGTTGGTGAAGTGTTGAACCAGTTGTAGATGACAAAGGAGTTTTTCCTATGGTGGCAAAAACACATAGTGTTGGCATAATCAAGTATGAATTGAATCAAGGCATTTCTGACTGGTGTGTGCCAATCAATGCTAATGTATGGTAAACGTTTTTTAGACTTTTTTATTGCCCAAAGTAAAGCCCTAACACCTTGGACACCTGAGTACATTTGAGAGTCTGCTGTCTAAACAGATTTCCAAATTTCATCCAGCTTTACTTAGAGATGTAGTGGGCTGCATGGATTCAGATATGTAGGTAATTTTCCAGATAGGTAGGGATGTTTGGCGCAGGACGTATCTAAGGCTCCTCCCCAGGTCCTGTTAAGGTAGTGTGGCAGCATAGCCAATGGAGTTGTTTCACTGAAGCAGTGAACTATGCTGGCCGTCTGGTAAGCATGGCGTGTGATAGAACCTTAGCCTTTACTGACAAAATAGTCAAAGTCACTCCAGCTGGCCTCTACAAGTTATGCATTGTCAGTATCACTGGGGACCCAGCATTGGGATGGGAAAAACACCAAGGGCCTCCTTTATGAGGTTTTGACGGAGGGCAGCGCGGCAGGGAATCTTATGCTGCTGCCCTACTTCAAAACAAAATGCCAGGAATGCGCCATATCTATGTGATACAGCGCATTCCTCTTCTTTTCCCCAGCGCCGGCGCACAATGGGCTGCCATGCGCCAACGCAGGCACCCTTGCACCAACCATGGTGTTTGCATTGCAGGGCTGATTGATTTTGTGCAGGAAGGGATACCTTCCTGCACAAAATCGATTCAGGTGATTTCCTTTCTCTGGGTGTGCTACAGAATGCAGCACAAATAGAAAAAAGGAAAGCACAAGGAGAAATTAAAGCATTTCTCCTCATTGCACCTCCTTAATGACACCCCTGATGTGGCGTTAGGTTCTGACACATTCCCAGGTTTTCCAGGTTTACGATTTCTAGTAAATCTGGGAATGTGTCAGGTTCCATGGGTGTTGCTTGGTAACACCCATAGCAACACCCATGGAACACCCCTTTCATGCAGTGCTCTGCATGAAAGGGGCACATATGTATAAGGCCATGAAAAACCAAATAAGCATCCAGTCAGATTTATTTTAGGTGGAAGAAATGTAAGAAGAAGAACGAACAATGACAAGACCCTCAACAATGATAAGACCATCTACCATGACAACCAGAAGCTATGGCAGTGAATTACAAAGAATTGCAAAGAATCAAATTCAATTGTAAATGTGTTTAATACCCCAGAGAGATGCCAAATAGAAAGCTCTGAACTTGACTTCTTTTGGACACATTCCAAACTGCACTAGTTGTTTAGACAAATGTGAGCTAGGCATTACATCTCTGACACAAATTGTGAAAAGCTTTCACTGAAGATGACAGGTCTCAAACAGATGTCCTGTTTCAACCTTCCTACAAACACTAACCTTCCTAAAATACTAATATTTGAAAAAGCAATCTCAACAGACCCTGAGAAATATGAGACTGATCTGTAGAGGGTCTAGGACAATTTTAACAGACAAGGAATGGAGACCCGTATGCACCTGTATAAGAGTTAAACCAGTAGACATATGAGATGCAAAAGTCATTCTTGACACCCTAAACTAAAGACAAGAACATTTGAAACAACATTCCAACAATAAGTACTATACACTAACTGAATGAAGATCGGAGTAGCACCCCTAGAACCTTGATTAACAGTTGAGTAAAATTAGATGTCTTATATGGTTGGTTTTCAAAACAAAAAGGTGTATTTCACATTACATAGAAACTGAATATGCCATATTATATGTTAACCCTTTCACTGCTAGGCCTTTCCACCCCCTGAGCTGAGCCTTTTGGGGCTTTTTGGGGTAGTCTATGCTTAGGAATCTGTAACTTAATGTCCACAAAAGGTATCCAGGTCAAATTTGCGTCCTGTTCTCCCAACATCATAGGGATTTTAAAGGTAGCCAGCATTTGTGGATTCCCCTGGAGGGCACCCAGAAATTTACCAAAATACAGCAAATTTTTGTTTTTGGGGGGAAAAAGTGCTGCAGTAGAAAGCGTCTGTTTTCCCATGTGAACGGAATCGACAAAGGGTTTCTGGTGCTGAAGTGACCATCTTCCCAGCTTTCAGGGACAGGCAGAATTTTGTCAGAAACCCTACATTTTCTACAGACTTTTGGCATTTTACTGGGATTAAGCCTATTTTTTCTACTTTTTGTGCTTTCATCCTCCTTCCAGTTAATGGTAGAAATGGGTATAAAAGCAATAATGGATCCTGGAAATCTATACACTTCTGAACAGTAGATAAAGTTCTGAATTCAGCAAGGGGTTATTTGTGTATATCTTACATGTTTTTTTAAGAACTTACAGTTGTAAAACAATGAAATATTGAAAATGAGTTGGAAAAAACAGCCATTTGTGCAGAACCCACTGTTTTCACCTGTAACTTCTTCCAAGTATGACCGCCTTTTGAAAGTAATGTACTGTTACATCTGCTGGACTATTCTTTTGTGGGGATATGTAGGACTTGTAGGTTCACTGAGAACCAGAGGAACCCAGATCCAATACCTGAGCTGCATCTTGTAATGGTTTTTCATTGTGTACAGAGTATATAGCAATTCATTTGGTAAAATATAAAGAGTGAAAAATAGATATCACAGACAGCTATGTATTTCTGACAATGGGAACAAAATATAGGAGCAGATTTACAAGAAAGTGACACATCTGCAGACATGCGTCACTTTCCCTGCGCCACCCCAAAAATTGCTTGCGCCACCATGGATGTGCCTTATTTACAATATGGTGCACCATGGCGGAAGGATTGGCAGATGCGTCAGAAATTCTGACGCATCTGTTGGGGCAATAGTCACGCATTGCTGGAGTCGTATCGCAAGTATTGCACAACTCCAGCAATGCATTTTGTGGCCTAATCCTACTAAACTGCGTCACTCCTTACACCTGCTTCAAGCAGTCGTAAGGTTTTGACGCAGTGTCGTACTAAAAGTGACACAGTGAAATCTTGTAGTTTTCACTGCATCTTTTTTACGAGGCTTTCCTGCTTAGGCACTCCCGCCTGCATACATTATACCTGAAGCAAGTATAATGTAACACAGGACTTTACAACGTGACGCATCTCCCTGGATGCATCACGTTGTAAATAGGGCGCATTGTTTGCGCCTTCGTTGTGTCACAAAAAGTGATGTAATGGCAGCACAAAGAGGTGCAAGGAGCTTGTAAATCTGCCCCATAGTGTGTAGAAGCACTAGTTATTTGCACATCTCCAAAATTGTGGGTACCCATACTAGCATGTGATTTTCAGGACATTTTTCAAAGTGACTTACTTTTTACAAGGCAGAAACTTATAGAAAGTCAATGGGTAATACCAGTTACTCTACAATTCTGTGTATTCTTCAGTCTCCCGATACAAATGGTACCTCACTTGTGTGAGTAGGTCTACTGCTTGCGTCAGGAAACGGCCCGAAACGCAACATGAACATATCATATTTTTTCAGAGAAAACTGACCCCTTTTCGCAATGTGCCTAGCCGTGGATTTGGACCCTAGCTTAGCCGGCACCTGGGGAAACCTAGAAAACCTGTGCATTTTTGAAAACTCGACATGCAGTGGAATCCAGGATGGGTGACTTGTGTGGCTCTCAACAGGTTCTGTTACTCAGAATCCCTTGCAAACCTCAAACTTTGTAAAACAAAAACATATTTTCCTCATATTCCTGTTATGGAAAGTTTTGGAATCTGCATGTATGAACAAGCATACACCCACCCTGCATTCCCCAAGGTCTCCGGATAACAATGGTACCTCACTTGTATGGGTAGGCCTAGTGCTCGCAACAGGAAACGGCCCAAAACCCAACTTGGACACATCACATTTTTCCACTGAGAAGTGACCGTTTTTTTGCAATGTGCCTAGCTGTGTATTATGAACCCTAGCTCAGACGGCACCTAGGGAAACCTAGCAAACCTATGCAATTTTTAAAATGTTAAAACTCAATGCCCAGGGAATCCAGGATGGGGTGGCTTGTGTGGCTCTCACTAGGTTCTGTTACACAGAATTCCTTGCAAAACTCAAACTTTGTCAAAAAACATATTTTCATCACATTTCTGTGATGGAATGTTCTGGAATCTGCGTGGATCCACAAACCTCAACTCAAACCGGCATTCACCAAAGTCCCCAATAAAAATGGTACCTCACTTGTGTGGGTAGGCCTAGTTCCTGCAAGAGTAAACGGCCCAAAACACAATGTGGAGAAAACACATTTTACAGTGAAAACTGACCCTTTTTATGCAAAGTGCCTAGCTGTGGATTTTTAACCCTAGTTCAGCTGGCACATAGGGAAACCTAGCAAACCTATACGCTTTTGAAAAGTAGACACCCAGGGAAATACAGGATGGAGTGACTTGTGTGTCTCTCACCAGGGTCTGTTACTCAGAATCCCTTGCAAACCTCAGACTTTGTTAAAAAACACATTTTCCTCACATTTCTGTGATGGAAAGTTCTGGAATCTGCATGGATCCACAATATTTCACCCACCTCGCATTTCCCAAACACTTGATGTAAAAATGGCACCTCACTTGTGTGGGTAGGCCTAGTGCCTGAGACAGGTAACAGGCCAAAATGCAACATCTGAAACCTAGACACCCGGGAAAGTCCAGGGAGGTGTGGATTGAGAGGATCCCCAATGTATTTCTACCCAGAAACCCCCACAAACCTCAAATTTAGAGGAAAAAAATCAAATCACATTTTCCACACATTTTTCTTTGGGATCACTGTGCCGGCACAAATGTCCTACCACCCAGCTTTCCCCTCAGTCTCCGGAGTAAAATGAGGTTTTCAGAGGTCTCTGGGTAGGAAAACGTTGTGAGATCCTCGCAAGCCATACCTCCCTGGACTCCCTGGGTGTCTAGTTTTCAAAATGTGTGAGTTTGGTAGGTTTCCCTATATGGCTGCTGAGTTCGGGGCCAAAAACCCAGGTGCCACCCTTGCAAATGCAGTTATTTTGTGATTGGTAATTTTGATGTCTCCACAATACGTTTAGGGCCCTTGCCTGTCAAGGGTACTTGGTCGACCCACACACATGAGGTACCATTTTTATCAGGAGATCTGGGGGGAAAGCTGAGTGGTGACAAATTTGTGTGGCCCGGTGATCCCATAACTTTCCCACACAGAAACATGAGAAAGCTTTTATTTTGTTTATCTAAATTTGAGGTCTGCAGGTGATTCTGCATAGGAAAATATTGGGGGATCCACGCAAGCCAGACCTCTCTGGACTCCCCCGGGTGTCTAGTTTTCAGACATGAGTAGATTTGGTAGGATTCCCTAGATGGCCGCCAAGCTCAAGGACAAAAACACAGGTGCATGTACAATAGAAGGGGGTTCCCCAAAGTGATATAGGATGTAGGCAGGAAGGGAGGGGATCAAAGCAGAAATAAAGAAGAACACCATGCCAAAATAAGTACCCAATAGTCCTTCAAGGGATCCAATTCTGTTAAAGAAGGAGCAACATTACCAGGTATCAGAGCCAAAGATTCAAATCATACTATTTATGAAAAAATACATTTTTATTAATTTTTATGCACATATTTATAAAAAGACATTCAGGGATGGGATATTCAGGAGTTTAAAAAGGCAATCAATGTGATATTTCATATCAAGTCAGGGGGAGACATCATCATACAGTTCAGTTTTCCAGGCACTCCGGGGCACTTTAGAGGGACTCAACAGACATTCACACCATCAATGGCTCATTCAGACTAATACACATTCAAAACATTCAAACAGGTGATTCGCCTCAGGCCCCATGTCGCCACGGGACGAAATGGACATGGACTAAAACCCCCGCTGTCTGGAAGAATTGGATCCCTTGAAGGACCATTAGGTACTTATTTTGGCAGGGTGTTCTTCTTTATTTCTGCAAAAACACAGGTGGCCCCCTTGCTAATTTTGATGCCTACACAATACCTTGTGGGCCCTTGTCTGTCACGGGTACTTGTCCCACCCACACAAGTGAGGAACCGTTTTTATCAGGAGAACCTGGGAAACGCTGGGTGGTGGGAAATTTGTGACAGCCCAGAGATCCCACAACGTTCCCACACATGATTTTTTCAGCTAAATTTGAGGTTTGCAGGGGGTTCTGGGTAGTAAAACATTGTGGGATCAATGCAAGTGATACCTACCTGGAATTCTCCAGGTGTGCAGTTTTCATAAATGTGTGGCTTTGGTAGGTTTTCCTAGATGGTCGCTGAGCCTGGGACCAAAAACACAGGTGACCCCTTTGAAAAACCAGGTTGTTATGTGACAATTCATTAAGAAAATAGCACTAAATGTTGGATTACGCTTCTCACATAATTCCACCTAATTGGGATAAATTTTGTGGTAATCATAAGTAATTATGCCAGTTGCTTCCCCCCTATTACACTGGGAACCAAGCATCCCATTTTAGCACTTAACTCTCAGGGTAGTATTGCAGAGCGGTCCAAAGCCTATTCAAGGGAGGTGATGTGGGCTAGTGATCACCATTCACAGATACACAATAATAGCACTCAATAAATGACTGTCCAGTCTGTGCTTTCTTATAAAAAAGAAAAGTTCATTTACTACATACACACTGCTCAATACTATGGACAATTTGCAAATATACACGAGCTAATGAAATTACTTTTGGGTAACATTGAGTAATTATTCTTAGCCCTCCCAAAGAGGGGGTTTAGCACCACAACTCACATGTGTAAATATTAGTTTGTCCCTAAATGTCAAGGGTTGAACATTACTTGGAGGAAGATAACTTAAGTCTGGCACCAAAGCACATGACTGTCCACCTCAGTATATCAGCAAGCCTTTAACCTTAGGAATAAATGCAATATTTCCACATACCCAGGACAGAGGGCATTTAACACTGCCAATAAAGTATGCAAAGTCTAACCACGAGTGGCTGTCAGTAGCATTATTCCAATGGAGCAGTAGCAAGAATCAATGTACAAGCATGTCTGAGAGTGCAGTGTACTTTATCATAATTGGCAACATGAATAACGCAATTCCATCACAGCCCCTAAAAGGCATCACATTGTAATTACAACTCTATGCAATTATAATTACATCCATAAAAGATGCTTGTAGCATACACTGAGATATCACAGTTAGCATAACATAATGCATCTGACAGAACGCCCTTATAGGACATCACTTTTATAAAAGCACATCAGTGTATTTATCAACTTTCTCCGCTAGAGAATGCCACACAATCTTAAGACTCATATAATCCACCATCAGGAAACACCTAAGTGTAGTCATACTCCTTGTCCGATGCTGAATAACAACAGTTAAAAAGGCAACTTGAAAATAAATCAAAACCCTTAAGGGGTTATCTGGAGATAGACCCATAGACTTAGGATGGGGACCTGCCAAACTCTTTTGAAGGGGTTCTGCACAGTTCCTGTAGCTCCCCCTGCACCTTTCATCTAAGTGGTGACCCCTTCCTCTTGGGGTCACCGCAAGCTGAAAAAGAGCAGTTGCTGGCAAGGAATAAGACCAGGCTCCACAGAGCACAATGGTGCATTCCTCCATGAGCATGTGTCTCCACTGCTGCTCCCCCGCTGACCTGGGGAGAGCCCCTGTGCCTTTCAGTTTGCCAGCGATTCCTAGGTGCACAGTCTCCCACCGTGGCTTCTTCCCCCAGGGCACCCCATGTGAACTTTGCCCGCAGGATAGTAGCTCAGGGAGCACATCCTGTATGCTCTCATCAACTCCCAGCCCAGCCTGCCCCCCTCGTGAGCAGTGGAAGCCAGGTCTTCTCTTCTCATATGCCCACTCCTGCAGGCAGACGCATGGTGTGCCGATGGGCCAGCGGCAGCAGAGGGTAATAAGGCAGTGCTTCCCCTCCACTTCTCTTCTGAGGGGCCCAAGGACGGGTTCCTGGGCCTGTGCACCTTCACAGTGGCACAACAGTTCCCCCCTGACATTCAACTCTTTGCAGAGACCCAGGAATAGGTCCAAGGCCCCTGGGCTGCTTCCGTTGAAGTGTGACAGTGCTCCCCAGCTTTGCTCAGTGTCAGGACCCAGGGATGGGGTCCTGGGTCCCTCAGCTGCTTCATGGGAAACATAGCGGTGCTCCCTGACTTTATTTTCTTCTGGGTGGCGGCTCCCTAATCCTGGCCCTCTTTGGGGCACATCAGCAACTGGTGGCAGAGCCGTACATGCTTCGTTGTCAGTTCTGCAGAGGTCAAATGTCCCCCAATGTCAGACCAGGAGATCTTGGGCCCCTTTTGGCCGATTTTGATGATCCTGGTCTCCTCCTGCTACTGATGGTGAGCCCTAGCCACCTAGGGCACTTTCCTCAAGTCTCCTGGCTTTAAAGAATGATGAAGGTTGAAGGGATCTGGCTTCCTGCACTCCCTGCACCAGCTGTTCACCTTTCCCTCCTCCTGAACCTCTCTCCTCTCTGTGCAGAAGCCCGGGTCTCTTCCCCCACTGGTCTAGGCATCACTTAGAGGCTGAGGCCTGGGTCCTATAGGCAGTCTGGAGGCTCCTCCTTCCAATTGTCCATGGTGTCAGCCTCCAGTCCCAGTGTTTCTCAGCCAATGCACATCCCACATAGACCTCTCTCCTATGTGCAAGACCATTTAAAGGGGGCGGGAGGTGCCAGCAGGAATGCAACTCTGGCCTGTCCTGTGGCACTACATCATCTCCCTGACCCAGTTCCAACCTTCCTGCACAGGCTCCTGGGATACTACATTTATATGGCATCAACCAGGAGTCATTTACCACATGGGTTCTGAGGGCCTCAGCTTTCCCCCTCGCTGACATCCAAGCCAGTGCTTCTCCCTAGCAGTTCTGCAAAGGAGCCCCCATCCAGATTACGGGAGCTGGCTGAATAATGTGCATAGATACTCACAAACATTTTTTGAGGGGTCGCAGAATATGGTCTGTGGTGAGTAAGAGGGCCACAATGATGCTAGCATGAGGGGTATGGGGCTTTGTGGGTGGTGAAATTGTGCAGGATACTGTATTAGAGTGTTTTCCTTTACTTCAGTTATCTTGTATTTAAAAGAGTCCCCATTTATTTGACATCTTTCTGAATGTAAGTGCTCTCTAAAGCAAACAGCATCCCAGTGCTGCTGTTAACTCATGGCCACAAGTGAGGGTCAGGAGGGCTGCATTCGGCCCACGGGCCATACTTTAAGTATCACTGATGTAGAGCAACTTCGCCCAGCCTCTCCCACTGGGTTTAATTTACCTAAGCACTATTGAATGCTTGCTTTGAAGTGTAAAGCCTCTGGTTCTGCAGCTGGGAAGAAAAGTAATTAATCCAGCCTATCAGGATCGGAGGAATATGACATTTCTGGATCACCCACAGGTGGTACAGATATGCTTTTGGACATTCGAGAGTTGTTTTTTTCACAAAGTTTACAGTGTAAATTGGTGAGTCTCTGGAGTCGGTGAGCCCCAGATAACTAAAGCTGCAGCTTACGGCAGCCTTTCTCCTAGGAATATAATGAAGTGTACTACATTTCACACAGTAAAACCTTCCCTACATGTGTGTCCCCCATTATAAAGCCTATTCTGGGACACCACCCAACTCCACTTAGTCCCTTCTGTGCCAGGCTACCTGTGCCCAGATTCTGGGTTGCACATGCCAAGAGTCTCCAAAGTGCAGTCCTCACACATTAGCACATGTGTCCACATATAACCAACCTAGTGCACCTTAGCCTGACTGCCTCGCAGTGGCCTTATCTCACAAGGTGGACACGGGCAGTAAATATTTGCAGTCCATTTTACCATTCATTTACTGAGGGTGAGTCTCAGGTTATGAGGCTCTCCCGCAGTAAAAGGGCAAAAATCTGGAAATGAAATGCAGACGGGGCAGATGGTTAGAAAAATCGTCGCACAACCACTCTTTATTTTCAAGAGAAGTAAGCTAAAACACTGCACCACCAATGAAACACAAGGATTTCTCCTAACAGAACTTTGTGTGATTTAGCTGTGGTGTCAGGACACTTCATTTGTAGCAATTCAAGCTTATGTCCATAGACAAAATCAAGCAAAGAACGAGATCTAGGACTTACACATAAGTGGCCAGTGAACAGAGTGGTTTTATTTCATGAAAGGCCCATGCAAATTATGATACACATGAATGACTGCAGAAAGATCAGAACCTGAAAATTAGAGCACAAAAGCACCATGAGATGTATGAGACTTTCAACAAACCTGGTCATCCACTTATTGGAAAGGGTCACTCTGAAAATGATTTCAATTGGACTAGCCTACAGAAATTAAATTACTGGATGTATATCAATTCCCTTTCAAAGAAACATCTCAGAAAAGAACAAAAAATATATTCCTAATTTCTGCAGGTTGGTTGGGGTTAAATATAGACAGCATATAGTACAAGACATAATTGACAGATGCAGCACAGACTGCATGCTATTTAGTCTGGTAAACATTTACCCAGAAACTTTTCCCCCGGAGGGAATCACATTGCAGTTGTTACAACGACCACGTTGTGATTCCGCATACCATTACTCCGCAAGTCGGAACAACGACTTGCGGAAGGGGGCTGGTGTTGGATTTTAAATCCAACACCTTCCTTAGTGTCTGCACAGACTGCAGTTGGAATAGTAAATTATACTATTCCAACATCCAGCAACCCCTCCTCCGCAGGTCGTTGTTCGGACTTGCGGAGTAATGGTATGCAGAATCACAACGCGGTTGTTGCAACAACACCGTTGTGATTCTCTGAGGGGAAAAAGGCTATGGGATTTTGACATAGATTTATTTAGTCTGTGTGTATCCTTATGCTGCAGATACTACCTTACCACAAGATATTCTTTTAGGTACATATGAACCTCCGGACATAACGTACAGACCGAAAATACAAGCCAAAACAAAGGCATTTGATTATGTTTAATGCCTAGATATTGTAACTTGATGTCAAATGATGCATGAGATAAACAGAGCCATCTAAACCGAACTAACACCGATAAACACTAGGTCAGATATGTCAACATGTGCTATCTCAATCATTATCTAAGTATCTTTAATGCTCAAGGTTTGGGGACATGGATTTTCACATCTCATTACTAATACAAGTGTATCTCATACTAGTGAATAACTCCAGTGTTTTCAATGTAGTGAGTCATATGCACATGCAGCTTAATATGCGGGACACAGTCATTTACCAATTATTGACTATATAAGCATCTTTTTGAATCAGCCTACAGTTCCCATGATTCCAAGGGAGGTAGTTAGATGCATATACTTTACAAAATGCATATGAATAAGCAAAGTGTTGTGTTAGTGTCAATAGTGGCACAAATAGATTTGCACTGCCCGTACAACGCATATCAATATATACAGAGTAATGGGCTCAAATAGTTTACCTTGGCAAACTGAGGAGTGCAGGACCATCCATACCAGCAACAAAGGTATTTACTCAAAATCAGAAATCTATGATCCATATTAAATAGAGGTGAATACTGAAGTGTTGAATCTCACTCAACCCATTTGCTCAGGGCACAAAGACTAGCTTGGTTAGAATATGCTGTTGTATAAGCTGACAACTGCATGATGTGTTGGAGTGTTCAGCGCTAGAGGTCGCTAGAGTGCCAGGAAGTAACCACGTCGCCAGAGAGCCAGAGAGCTGAACGCACCGAGGCGAGGCGAGTGGAGGCGAGTGGAGTCCCGGAAGGCTCCTGGAGCTTTGAGCATCGGAGTGTCGGACCATCGGAGCATCGGAGCACCGGAGCATCCGGACCGCATCTCCGAGCCACACCGCACTGCACCGTTAAAAAGTAACCCCAAGATACGGTCGCCATAAATCTAAGTTTAAGTTCAAAACTTAAAGCTGCCCCGCTTTCCACGCGGGTGGGATGCTCCCAAACAGGCGGGGCTGTGCCTCGGTGCTGAGCTGAGCTGTCCCTGAGCTGTGCCTGAGCTGTGCCTGTGCCGGCACCGACGTTAGAAGCCAGAGTCAGAGTCAGGGTTAAGAGCTGGGGGCTGAGAGTGATTCCTCTGGCCCCCTTGGCCCCAGTGGTAGCGGCAGTAACAGTGGTGCAGCAGCAGCAGCTTTGGATATGCCCCCTGGCTGCCGGTAGCTGCCGGTGACTGGTGACTGGTGGCAGAGAGGCGAGCGGTGGTCGGTGGCTAGAGCGAAAGTTGGACAAGGCGAGGCCAGGCAGAGGGGAAAGGGTAAAAAGGTAAGAGGGAGCCATGACCCAACCTCACCCACCTAGTGTTGTCCGGTACTTCTTAGTACTTAGCACTGCCTAACACTGCCTAACATTGCCTAACACTGCCTAACACTGTCTCATACCGACCACCTGTATCATCACCACATTGCACTGCACCTTACCGCAAACAAGATAGCCGGGGGATTGCACCCAATCCACAAATGTAGGCCACCCTTGGCCAGTACCCAAGATCTGAGTGGATGTAAGGCGAGTGAGTGGAGAATCAGCCGGATAGATGTACCAGCAGCGCAGCCATTAAGCGCATTTTTGGGAAAAGCAAATCTTGTGTCACTACCAGCAGCAAGTGCCCAAGTAAAGCAAGGAAAGCCAAGCAGAGCTCGAGTCGGAGTGGAAGCTTGAACTAGTGTGGGGCATGGGGCAAGTGGAGCAAGTGTGATAAGTGGGTAATGGTGGGTGGAGTCAAGGACGTAAGACACCCAGACACTTAGTCACACAGACCACATCAGGCAACGCCAACGCCCACGAGGAGTACCGAAAGGGGGAGAAGCCTTAACCTTTTCGGTGTTAACCAACATTAACCAACATAACGCGCCTCCAACTGAGTAAAAAAACACAGAACCTCAAGGCTGGTGAAAAAAGAGATGAGGTCTGGGAGAACACAAACGAATCCACCAAAAAATGCAAAGAAAAAAGCTAAGACTAAATCTTCCACTCCCCCCACAGAGGGTAGTGCGGCCACCACATTAATCCCTCCTATTTACTCAATTTTTGGTACTATGAACCCTACCAGCAAATTTTCATTTTTGAAAGACCCTGTATCAGCTATATACACAATGCTGGCAACACCAAACGGTCTGCAAAAACCAATGTCGCCAAACAAAGTAAGTACAAAATCGACGGACACAAGGACTCCTCTGTTCATCTCTAACACCAATGTAGAAAGGGCTAATGGAACAGAGGAAACACCCAAGTGTGTGGATGCTACCCAGGAGAAAAATAAATACATGATATTAACTCAAGCCCAAGTGCCTACGGAAAATAAAAGACACAACCACGTTCAAGGACAAGGACAAGAGAAACCACTAACATCATCAAGAGTATCCAACAGGACCTTGGATTGCCCTATTGAAGCATACTCACTAAGACGTACACCAAACAAAAAACTGAATAAAATTGAAAGGATTTCTACTTCACCAGTTCTATCAAATAGTGACTTAAATCAAGATCAGTCAATGACTGGAAGCCAACAGGCCTCAAGCAATAGTGATGAAAGTCACAATACTAGCAGCATGACTCAGCATACAAGGTACATCCCAACAGCCATTCAACCCCAAGGCTGGGCTCGTGCTTAAGCCAAGTAATGATAAAATCAACAGAAAAAACAAAGGAGTGTAACCCCTGGTGGGCGCCCCAAACGCCCTCACATAACAAAGGAAGCACAACAATACACAAAGACCACTCGGACATCAATGCAACTGAAAGTAATTCCGAGCAAATAAAATTCCACAATAACTGCTACAAAGGAGGTCCAGGAAGCAACACCAAACGGTTGGGATACAAAAAATCTGTTAATTAAGGACCCTCTAATCAAAAACATAATCGAGATATCCAGCGGATCGAATCAGGAAGCGGTCATTGATGCACTTACAGATTCAATAAATGGTCTTGATGTAGATGGCCAAAAGGTACCTTCAATAATAGAAATTTCATGTGTTTCAGCTGTGGCCGATATAGCAATAATAAAAAGTCTCGAAATACGGCAAAAAAAAAAGTCAAGGGGCGGCAAAATGTCACAACACCTAAAGAACAAGCACATCTGGAAATCAACATCAATCACAATAAAGCGAACCAGCGCCAGCAAGAAGTAGGGCACGACATTAACGAAAACTTGGAATCTATAATCACATTACACAGTGCACTGGGGTGTATACTGGAAACTTCTATCAAAACTCTCAATATGCAGTCAGACAAACTCGATATTCAAATAGATCTTATGAGCACAATGGCGGAATATATATCTGGTATAAACAAAAAATTAGACACCATGGCCAGCACATTTAACATCATTAAGGATCAGATTCACCCCTGGGCATCATCCCAGACATGTACTTGCTATCCAATACTGGAAAAACTGAAGGATTTGCCATCAATACTTAAAGACATCCTACAGGAATGCAAGCACGCTAACCAGAGCAATAACAGTACACGAATTGGAAGCGATCTTATTTCTTTTGACCATTGTAAAAACATACAAAAAAATGATATAGCTAAAGCTAGAAAGAGCAACGCAGACCAAACAATAGCACAGGTACAGCAAATAGCAGACCAAAAAAAGAAACAAAATAAACCAATAACTATATTTGATGAAATAACAGAGGAACCGAAAACAACACATGTTATTCCTTCTGTTGGACAAAACAACCGTTTCAAACTACTAGAAATAGATCAATCCAACCAGGATGGGGCAAAAAATCTAAACAACTAGAAAGGTCTAACTAAGCGGCAGAAAAAACGGGAGAGAAAAAAACAGAAATCAGCTGTCAAATTGTTTACCTGCAAATAAGGAGACGCTGGTTAATTTTTCTATCTTTAATCGGGCCAAAACAAAATCAAAACATGAACCTAATACTAAAGAGGGGACACACCAGCCATCCACAAGGGTAGAAAATGAATGTAAAGATTGGAAGAGTTTACCCAAAGAAGAGGGACAAAAAACCAAGTTTAAAAGCCCTGATTATCCGGCCCATATGACATCATCAAAAACATTTACACACACAGAGGGGGATGTCCTAGCTAAAACCTTAGGAGCTGGGAACTCCACCAATAGTTTTATAGTTTATTTGCACAGTTAATTAAAACCAATGCAGTACGATACAAAATATAAGTTAAAATGAAACACAATATAAAATTACATATGTTTAAAACCGTCATAGTGTGGACATTTTGTGCTCTATTCTTCATAGTTATAAAACCATATTAGTCTTTCATTTGTCACACAGTATCTGGAAGTAGACAAAGATTCTATTACAAGATAAGTTGGGATCAGAACAGTTCAAGATTCTAGTCCTGGCATTTTTTTCTCCACACCCTTTAAAAATTTTACAAGGCCGCAACTCAGTTGAGGGTCCTGAGATGAGAAACAAGTAAGTACTGCACTCCTTCGTGTACGTATCCCAAACCGAATAAAGTGTCGTTTCAAAAGGAGTTTCCTCTCCTCTTGCATTTTCTCGCAAGAGCATAGTAGGTGAATCATGTCTTCTTGCACATCACCGCACAGACGACATGGCGATTCTGCTTTCTTTCTTAACCAGTGTGGGAAATACTGAGTGCAGGGTAGAAGCCCTAGTCTATATCTTAAGAAGCACATTTTGGTCTTTTTGGCGTAACCCAAGCCCAAATAATTCTGAGGAGCTTTTGCCGAGTATGAGTTCAAAGTCATCCAAGCGTGCCTTCTTTTTGAAAAATCGGTTTTATCTTGTACCCATGACTGATGTTTGATGGATTTCTTTACCAAATTGTTGAAAGATTTATGATCTATGGAGGAAGCCCAAAGCTGTTCCAGCCCGGTGTTTACAAGGCTTTTTGCTAGATATTTGGCTGCAGGCGATGTCGAGGACTGCTCTATCTCCCTCCACAGATATTCATTCAATGTTCCCTGTGCAGATTTCCTCACTTTATCCCATTTACAGATGTAGGCCCCCTGACGTGCCAGGAGCTGCTGTTGGATGCTAAACTCCAGCCTGATCTGTGGTGGGGAGGTCCGCTTAGGAAGGCTAAAGATAATTCTGTATGCGGCTATGATTGTGCTGTCAAGTATTGTTGCATCTCTGCCTCGTAGTACCTCGCTTCCGTAAGTGATTGTAGGCAGTAGTTTAGCTCGGATAACCTGTACCAAAGGTGTCAGTGATGGACCAGATAGTTTATTGTTCAAGGTTTTTAGAGCGATTGCCAAGGCTATCCCTTTACCTTTGATACACGACCTTTGTACACTAAAACGCCCGCCGTTGTCAATCTTTACGCCTAAATATTTATATATTGGCGTGTCTTTTATGCGAGATTTGTTCCAGAACTACGAAAATGTTTTTCTTTTTCTTTTACTGATGGTCATAGTTTGAGTTTTCTCGAGATTTACTTTTAGATCATTTGCCTCGGAGTAGCTCTGAGTGGTGTTCAGGAGGTTTTGAAGCCCTACTTTGGTGTGACTTATTAGAACAATATCGTCCGCATATAAGAGGCATGGTAAATTAAGCCCTCCTAATTTAGGAGCATGTGAGTTGCAGTTAGTCAAAATTGGCGCCAGGTCGCCCAAGAACAGATTGAACAATGTAGGGGCCAGGACGCAGCCCTGCTTGAGGCCATTGTTTGTTGGTATACGCCTTGACAGCAGTGAGCCGTCCCCCACCTTTATTCGTATCCAGGTCTCCGTATGCAGGTTTATTAGCAGGTCCAAAAGCGGTTTTGAGATCCCCCAATTTTGTAATTTTGACCACAGGAGATTCCGATTAATGTTATCAAAAGCCGCTTTATAATCTATGTAGCAGAGGTGTAGGGGCAGTTTTTTCGTCTCTGCCTTGTCTATTAGTAGGCCCATCGTTAGGATATTAGTCATTGTGCCCACTGCTTTGACAAAGCCTGTCTGATAAACCACCAACATTGATCACATGAGTTCATCGACTGCCTCAAGTTGTATAGATTGGAGCACGGATCAAGGGGCCAGCAACGTTGCACAATTAAATAAAACTCCAGAGAGTCTGCAGTGCGAGCCGCAAAAAACGGGGTTCAACCCCCGCCAAAAAGTACGTACATCACATGAGGATAAATAGTACTCCACAATTGGGCACAAACACAACCGGTACGAGGCAAGCAATCGTGGACCCCAATGTGTGGTCGTTACAGGTGCGGATATGAATCATAAAGCGCCCTTTATTCTGATCACCATTCAAGCGCCAATCCCACATCAGGGAAAAGTGACATCAAAAACAACAGACAAATAACAACAAAGGTGGACAGAAACACTCACGATCAAATACAAGTAAAGATAACCACAGATAATAATGTAATGCAACAAAGCACAGAAATAACAAATGCATAAAGAATAGGACCCTGCCTTGTGATTGCCTCCGCGGAAAATGGGCATCACTTAGAACAGGCCGGTCCAAAACGAGCAGGCCGGGAAGTAAAGGCTACGGCTAGTATGTCAATTAAGCAAACCCTGAACGATGCTTACAATCAAATAGCAAAATATCTGCATGTTAACGCAAAGGACTATGAAAGTCACAAATCAACAAAACCTTGGCCAAATGACAAACAACTATTATCAGTGAGCAAGCTACTGAGACGAAAACAGCAACAGCAGGAAAGTTACTTTTCGTCCCCAACTACGAGCCACAAGGCTCACAAGACTTTTTAAACCGAGGGAATATTCTCCATCTGACATCTGCAATTCCAAGTCTTAGCCACCTAACATCAGCTGATCTACTATCAATCGAATTTATTACTTTAGGGGACAACGTGGCAAAGGAAGGAACACTTGCAACCTGGAGGAACGTAGGAATAGTAAAAAGCATTCTTACTGAAATGGTTATATTTGAAGAGTGGAGAATTACTCTGAAAGAAGAAGTAAAACTGGATTATCCGTCTCCCCTGCTAAGAAAGTGTGGCAAAAGAAAAGACCACACGCGGATAAGTCGATCCACACACTCAGTACTTCAAGGTGCCAGGGGGGCTGAATCAGTCAACAACGAACACTTGAAACAGAAATTGTGTACCAACGGTAATTGAACCCACTGCCAGGCCAGCAAGATCAAAGGATATTTAATAAAACTTCTCTCCTGGAACATCGCAGGAGCAAAAGACATCCTAAACAATAGCAGAAAGACAGCCACCTGAGATACATACGACATCATAGCCCTACAGGATACGTGGTTAACAGAGCCAATTGATGTACCAGGCAGATTATGCTTCCACGTAAGTGCGACTCGCCCTCAGCGTTATGGGCGCGCAAGGGGGAGCCTTCCGGTATACATAATCACTGCGCTGAAGATTAATGCCTCACAATTGGCCACATCTGCACCGGATATGCAAATCATCAAACAGTAGAGCACAACAAAAGGGCAATACTAGAACTATCATCTTAATCAACATATATGCCCACCCGAAAAGCACAGTTAAAAAAGAGCTCTTCCAACGTGTCATTAATGTTGTATCCAATATCCGCCTTGAACAACTAAGATGGGGGATTATGGTCACCGGCGATTTCAATACTAATCTCCTACACCATCTGGAAGATGAGGACAATATTACCGTATCAAATGAACTGTGGGACGTTGAACCCCAGGAGATTCCACCGATCAAAAAGACAGATAAAGTGGGTAGGCAGTTGATGTGGGACCTTGAGCACCTCGGACTACGGGTAATAAATGGAAGAACCCACCAGGATGACCCCCCGCCAACACCTATACAGGCCACTGTGCAAGCTCAATCCTGGATTATACAATAGTAACATTACCCTTGCTAAGTTTAATTAAAAATTTCCAAATATTCTGCTCTCTAGACAGTGATCATTAAATGCAACACATTGAGATGAAATTGACCTCTTCTAGGTACTTACAAGCACCAACGATAGCAGGTAAAACTTCAACAATCAATCTGAAGCGATTAAGGTGGACGAGCAACACACTTCCTCAAATAGCGCAGGACGCCAAGAAGCTATTCCAAACGTCAACTCAAGAGAATGACTTGTGCTGAGAAACTTGGTCTGACTTTCTGGAAAAGCTACCCAGGACCAGTAACAACTCTAAAAAGAAGACCTTTTTCAAGAGCAATACCAATTTCACAAAAACCACACTCTCCTTGAGGAGACATTTGCAGAAGCTCACAAGACGAGCGCAAGGTCACAGGATAAATCCAAGTATCTGGCAAGAAGTTCGAACAACAAGGAAACAGTATAAGAAACTGATTTGGACAGAAAAAAAACAAGCCAATGACTTCTGGACCAAACTGTTGCACAACATAAATAAATCAGATTCCAGGGCTTTCTGGTTGCAAGTCAACTCCATGAACAGATCAGCACAACCAATAAGTATGACCTGCATCCCTGAAATTGTATGGGCCCAACATATAGTCGATACCTTTTCAATAAAGTCATCGACACACCTGACAACAACTGCAACAAACTCAAGTGAAACACCAAGAATAGTGGACCAGGAAGGCATGGCTTGTGTTTGGTCAAACACTTCGACCAACCATCAGGAAGGTATGGGTCAAACGTTGTGGACAGGTGATGAACTTCTAATATTACAAATAATCAAGAAAAGCAGGAAATACAGTGCACCAGGACCGAATGGCATCCCGCAGGCAATTTACAAAGAGGACCCCCAGTACTGGGCCTGTAAATTCAATCTCCTTTTTCAATCAATAAGCAACACAGGTCGAGACCCAGAAAGCTGGGGGGGGGCTATCATTAATCCAATCTATAAAGGTGGAGACCGCAAAAATCCAAATAATTATCGCCTGATAGCCCTCATCGATGCTGAAGCCAAATACTATGCATCCCTGGTGTTATCTGATCTTGCTTTATGGCAAATAAACAACCCAGGCAACCCACAAGTACTGGCAAGGTTAAAAAAACAACACAATAATAAGTAATGATAAGGCACTGGAGTGACATAGAGAATTCAATGTAATAAATTTGATAAAAATATCATGAAAGAGTTCATTGATATAATGAATTAAAAACACACAATAAAACTATTTCTTGCAATAAGCATATCATTAGTATGTATAGTATATATTGATAATGTTTCCAATGATATAGAAGAGAGATGGTTAGCTGATCTTGCTCAAGGTCCAATATGAACAACTAAATCCCGATAAATCAGGCAAGGTTTCGTCGCGGCACGGGCACTATGGCAAATACAATGGCACTGTGCCTGATTGCTGAAAAAAATCTACAAAACCATCAGGAACTCTACACCTGTTTCGTGGACTTCAAGGCGGCCTTTGACCGTGTCAGTAGGCAATTACTTTGAACAAAGTTGAAGCAGCAGGGTCTGCCAGACTCAATCCTAACGCCAATCATCGACCTGTACACCAACACTTGGATGCAGGTAAAGATTGACAACGGACAGCGGTTAACCCGGAAGATCAGTACCTTTGATGGACTAAAACAAGGCTGTGTGTTGGCCCCCCACCTTTTTAATTTATTTATGGCCGACTTGACAGCAAGCCTTGACCAGACCAATGCTCATCCACCGCGGCTAGGCAATCTCCGTGTAACACATCTATCCTATGCCGACGATGTGGTTCTACTTAGCCAGATGAGAATAGGCTTGCAACGTCTATTGCAAGAACTGACCAGATACACAAAACAGAACTTGCTAGAAATAAATAGCAAGAAAACAAAGATCATGGTTATAACTCGACGCCACAAAGCACCACCAACTTTCACAATAGACAACTTTAAACTGGAAGTGGTGGAAAGCTATCAGTATCTGGGGATACAACTGGACAAGCGCCTTAATTTCTCTATGCACTTTAACGGCATTGAAAAGAAGGGCACTGCTCTGCTGCATGCTTTCAGCAACTTAGCGACCAAACTCAAAGGCCCTCTGGTCACCCCCCTGCTAACTGTAATGAAAGCTAAGCTACTCCCAACAATAGCATACGGGAATGTATTACATCATTGTAAGAGTGCACAGCTCATGGACAAAATACAAAAGAAAGTCTACAAGCGTGTATTTGCCTTACCAAACAACGCATCACCTGCACAAGTAAGACTTGAATTCGGTTTACAATCCCAAGTGCTGCTGAAAAAGTATGAGACTGTCAAATTTTGGTATGATGTCTGGATGAATCAGGAAATTGAGGTATAAGCGTGTATTTGCCTTACCAAACAACGCATCACCTGCACAAGTAAGACTTGAATTCGGTTTACAATCCCAAGTGCTGCTGAAAAAGTATGAGACTGTCAAATTTTGGTATGATGTCTGGATGAATCAGGAAATTGAGGTTTATTGTGCCATGTGGGAAGCAATCCATAAGAGTCCCAACTCACACTATGCCAAGTACTTAAGACTATCACTAGAAATGACCGAGTTGGCAGCACTTTGGGAAACAAAGCTTCCAGTTCTATCGTTTAAACAGGTGGTAAAGAAGGCTGCCAACAGGCACTTGTTGCTCGATGACAAGTTAACCTTTAGTCATCGAATCCAAGCCTGGATGACAATTCAATCATATGAAAAGCCTGTACCGGCAGCCTATCTAGACCTCGCTTTCTCAACATTTATTAAACATAAATACCTAAATCTAAGGGTGGGCAACCTCCCAACAAATGCTGATCAACCGAAATGGAGGCCCCAAAAAAGTAAGGAATGCGATTTATGTGGCTCAGGAAGACAAGACCTCATCCATCTGATTTGCATTTGTCCTGTTCTGAATCAGGAACGTCGGAGTTGGCTAAAGGCCAAGTTCAAGGAACATGGAATTCGCACCTGTCGGTCTGCGATCGTACAAATCTTATGCTCAGTGGATCCTCAATTCATCTGCAGAGCAGTCAATTTTATTGCCAATCTTGAGGAAAAGCGAGGGCTATTGGCAAAGACTTGAACCTGCAATATGATCTCCTTATCTATGTGGCTGAGCCATGGTCCTTGACAAGTTTATCCTGAAGTTCGAATGATATCTTCATTTTATAAATTTTATCTTTCATATAGCAGTGTTAACTCCCTGCTTTTTAAACATTGTGGTATTTTATATTTTGTAATGGTTTTTATTGACTATACAATAAAGAATTCACTGTATGATGTTTGTATAAATTGTTCCAAAATGAAGGAGAATTATGTTGTGGCTAATGTCTTACTGGTATCTAGACATTCTGGGCCATATTTATGGCCAAGTCATGCAGTGCAGCACAGCAAGTCCCCTTGCTGTGCTACACTGTGTGACAGGGAAAGGGCAGTAATCCACTGTATTTAAGACAATGTGGCATATTCCTGCCTTTTCCTCCATGCTAGCTCCAATGCAGGTGCCCTTGCAGCATTGTTCAAGAGCGGCTGTGTTGTAAGAAGATTCTTTTTGTGCAGGAAGGGGACCCTTCCTGGAAGAAAACAGTCCCCAGAGGCTTTTTCCTCTTTGTGTGAGAAATAAAGATATTTGTCCTTGCTACACCTCACCTGGGAGACATAGGTTTTTGGTGCATTCCCAGGTCTACCACTTCTGGTACATCTGGGAATGCATCGAAATCCATGGATGTTGTTTGGGGACACCCACGCAACACCCATGGAAACGCCTTCCTGGCACAGAGTATTGCAAAGCAGCGTTTTGTGTGCGTTGTATCACTAGAGATTAATGAAGCCGCTCAGGGCCAAGCAGTATGTATTTTATTGTTTGCTAATCTAGTTCTTTTCATACCTGTTCAATATTAGTCCCTACCATTAGCTTGGTTGTACAAGCTTTATTCGAGATAATTTCTCATAAAAGCACAGCATAAAATTGGACATGACAGAATAAAAACATATCATTTAACAAATACAAATTCATATAAGCATTTTGTGCAAGCTCATACAATGCCGTCATAAAAAGGTTTACATGTATAACAAATTGTGTTTGGATTTTATAAAACAATTAAAAACCAGATTAACTAAGTCCCCCCATAGATCGCCGCCTAATTGCCCAGGCCCACCCCAAGTATTTGGCTACCCCAAAAACTATCGACTCCTGGGTTGATGTACACAAAATTCTCAATGCCACTGCACTATCTTGTGTCCCAAGGTTTTTACATACAGGGGTAAGCCATACCCTCCTAGGTGATGAATAGGCTTTACAGACAAATAGAAAGTGGCCTAGGCTTTCCACAGCTGCTTCACATACTGGGCATGACATATTGGTCGGCCTCTGCCAACCTGCAGTTAGTTTTTTTAGGGGAATGGATCCAGATCTTAGCTGGAAGACTAGCTTCCTATCCAGTGGGACCGTAATAGTGTCCCAGTAATTTTCTAAGATAGGATAGATTTTTGCCTCCAAGAAGCGACCCGCCATAGATCAGATCTGGCACCTCTCAGCAGATTGTTGCCAACCCAATCCCAATATTGTGATTTGAGGGCTTCCTTGCTTGGGAAGACTTCCCCCAGTGGATTGGTCCAAAGATTAGAAAACCCAAGGTTAATTAACATTGCCCTTACATTTTTTAGCCACTTTATCTTGTGGAAATTATCTTCCTTGATTATCGAAAGGAAACCATCAGCATATTGCCTAATCTCTGAAGTTGTCCAAAGACGTCTCCAATAGAGAACAGGGCGCAGTCGCGCTCTATCGCTAATTGGCCGTCTACCCAACTCCAGGAACAATGGTATTAGGGCGGTGCTCTGTGGGAGGCCTGTAATCCCTCTAAAGAACCTGTTTTCAGATGTCTGTAAGGTCGAGAGGTTGTCCCAAGCCCATAACTCTGCACCGTATAAGGTCGCGCCGAAGACCTTTGCATCATAAACTATAAGGGCAGGTTTAATCGGTTTGGTCTTGGATTTTCTGTGTTCCCCCCGCAATGCACCTGATAGTTGTTCGTGTTTTAAGGCCGTTTTTTCCAGGTGATGGGACCAACCTGAGCCCTCTGCTATTTGGACCCCTAAATATGTAAACTCCTTGACAGTCTCTAACTTGCTATTGTTCAGGGTTATCTTGGGATAAATTTTACGGCGTGGGGAGAAGGCCATTAGTTTCGTCTTCCCCACATTTACTTCTAGGCCGTGCTCTTTGCAAAAGACATCAAATATATTTAATGCGCGTTGTAGCCCTGCAGGGGTTTTTGACATAATCAGGGTATCGTCAGCGAACATCAGGATCGGGACCCTGGCGTCCGCTAATGATGGAGCATCTACACTCGCTTCAAACATTCGCTCGACAATCCCATTAATGAATAATGAAAAGAGTAATGGTGCCATGGCACAGCCTTGGCGGACCCCCCTTTCCACCGGGAAGTCCGATGTTGACTCACCATTCCCACCCCACTGAACTCTTGCGAAATTAGATTCGTGCAGACGCATGATTAGGGTGTGCAGTTCAGCGGGAATGCCCAGTTTTTGCAGGACCAGCCATAACTTAAACCTGGGGACCAAATCAAATGCCGCCCGCAGGTCGACAAATGCGACATACAGGCAGCCCCTCCCAAGCAGAACCGTCTTCCACGCAGTATGGTAAAACGGAAGACCTGGTCAATTGTGCTGGTTGCTCGCCTAAGCAAGGTGGCTTTGCATGGCTTTACAAATCTTATTTTTTAGTTGCATCACTCAAGCACCTCTCGACGTGGTGCAAGAGCGATGCAGAGGGGATCATAAATATGCCCAAGAGTATATACTTCTTACTCACATAGTGTGCACCACAACATGCTGTGTGGGGCTCAAATTATGCCCTGATCTAAAAAGATTAATCCTGCATTCTTGTTTTCTGTTGTTTGTTCTCATCATAATACAGAATACTAATCCAAGCAGAAAACACATCCAGGTAGAGCTGGCAAACCAGCTTTGACTCTATTACGGAAATCCTGGAGGATGTTAATATCTTAATAACTCATTACCAGACATATAATAATTTTAGTTTTGCCTACATTCTCCAGCAAACTTTCCACACTTACCATTTTCTCATCTGTATTGAGCATGTGTAAGAAAACATTCCATTAGTTGTCTGGCCTGCACAAGTAATGGATCCACATTTGTTTTCCACTGAGAACCAAACACCCCATTGTGGAGCTTGACGTTCCCAGGGTCCTGGAGCAGAGAAGCACAAGGTCTACTCAAGGGAGGTGGTGTGGCTAGTAATCACCACTCGCTGGCAAGTAATAATACCAGTCAAACTCCAGCCTGTGCTTTTTATTCAGAAAAAGGAGTACATTCATTACACGCAGACTATTTGATACTATGCAATATTTTACAAATATATATAAGGCGGATGGAAATAGCTTTTGATGACATTGCGTAATCATCTCTGACCCCCTAAAAGGATCAGGATAACAAAACCAAAGGTCAAAAATCACCATTTTAGGAATACATGCGTAATCGAGTATAGTAATACATGAGGGCACTTATTGCTGGCAATAAAGCAGATGTACTTTGATCAAAAGTGACTGTCAACATCACTACTTCAGCCAATAAAACATTTACCAAAATTAATTTCACTTGTGCCTGTGTGTTTTTTCTAAATTGTTGCAGCATAAAAAAAAGCAATGGTAAAAATAGCCCCTAGAGGGCGTCACATTTCGATCACAGACACATGCAATCTTACACTCCGCTCCCAGAGAGCGCTGCACACCATGGATATTTCTTTACCACCTTATGCCACAATAATTGCAGCCATAGACTTGGCCGCTAGGGGGCACACCAGTCTCAGCTAAAGAGCACATACTCCAGCCTGGGGAATGTTTGATAACCGAAAGAAATCCTGGGGAAGTCATGCTTTCTTAGACCCATCAGACTTAGGGTCAGTACTTGTACAAACTGTTCCTTAGGACCTTGTGGGAAGCTGTGGCACCTCTGTAGCACCCCTACACTCTTTTTGGCTTTGTTGGTGGTTGCGCAGCCATCCTGGGACAACAACACGAAGAAAAGGGCGGGTGGGAATGGACAATCTTCACAGGGCATTATTAGGTGCTCCTCCAGGAGCAGTGAGTAATGATGAGGGCTCTCCCGCTGCTTCGGGAAGAGCCTCTGCCATCCTTTTTGCTTTCTTTACTTGGTGGGGGAGTGCTCGGTCCCACCTTTGCACCCTTGTGTGCCTTATCTGATTGGGATAGCACAGGTTGCCCACCTATGGCTGCCCCTGCTGGCTCCCTGCATGGGCAGCATCTCCTCCACTGCATGCAGGAGTCAGCAGCTCTTTTCCCCTGCCAACTCCTGTAGACAGGGATTCTCCTTTGCATTGGCCACCCACTCCCTCCCAGACATGTGCACGGGGAGCGAGGCAGGCCCACCTCTACTGGGATAGAAAGCTCTAGCAGGATAAATCATTGTAAGTCGAAATGGAGGTCAACTTATTGCCTCAAAGTTTGAAAGACACCCATAGGAGTTAAATCAATACAATTCTAATACTCTAAGTAAGAATCAACATTGAGGTATTGGTGTGCTGCAGTAAAGAAAATCACCAGCAACAATAGATTATTCTCAACGCAAACTTTACTTATTCCAAATTTCATTTGCATACTTTGCAAAAGAAGCATTGCTTAATTTTAGCTAGTGGTTTCTGGTGCTTTGCACGGGCACTTAATTGCCAATACCAGCACATAACTGCTGAACCGGCCCTTATGACAGCTGCCACATGATGGCACTGTTTGAGTAATTTAAAGAGGATCAGAAAAATAGTTGTTTGTAAATTCAATGGACATTGAAAACACCCGAGTCTCTGTTAAAGCATTGGCGCCCTCCAACATTCCAAATTGTCACACTGGTAGCAGTGTGAGGGTTAGTTGAGCAACTACTGGGGCAATGTGTGGTGCAAATTGAGGTCGCCACCTGACGAGGATCCCAGCATTAATTTATTTATAAAATATGCACTGAAAGGAAGGGGACAAAGTGACAACTAAGGTATAAATTAATAAAGCATATCCACTATTCTTATGAAGCTTACAAATATTTTTAGAAAGAAATTGATGTTATGAAAAAGCAATAATGTTAAGGTAGACAGCGTGTCTGCAATGACAGACAAGCAAACCTTGTTAATAGTGACCAAATAATAACTGTCCCCAGGTAGGAGTGCCTAATTACAATAGATCTAATTCAGTAAAGAAATACATTGTGTAAAACCGTGACTATGTAATCGGTCACTCTGTGTTTGCTCTCCTTGTTTGGCGTTGATCCTGGAAGATGTAGGTTGACGCGTTTCAGCCTTTTGCTTTATGGCCTCTTTAGGACTTGGCTGAACAAAGGTCACCTAAACATTGGGCCATGCTGAGGAGGATATTGAGGTAATAGTTGGTTGCATGAAAATGAAGTGCCACTATGTAAGCCTGTTAACTGAAAACACCGGGTTTAAAGGCTTTTCATAATGGCTCGCCCTCTGTTTGGATTGTTGTTCAGGGGGCCCAGAGCCCTGGATAGGGCTGTCAATGTGAATGTTGGCCTATGGTGGTTAATATAAAACTCCTGGGTCAACTAGCTTGAAAGGTCATGGCAAAACTTACCTAGTATGCTAAACAGGTTTGGGTCAAAAACACGATCCACAAACTAGCATGTGGAGATTCACTACGCCATACGCAAATAACATTTTGAATAAGTATATTTTGTTATGAGAATAATCTATTGTTGCCGGTGATTTTCTTTACTGCAGCACAGCAATGCCTCCATGTTGAATCATACTTAAAGTATTAAAATAAAATTGTTTTAATTCCTAAGGTTGTCTATTCACACCTGAGGCGATAAATAATAAGTAGACCTCATTTTTGAGTTGCAATGGTTTATCCTGCTAGAGCTTTTCTCTTAATTGTTTTGTTTCTAGTGTTGTAGCCTAGCCTAGGGTCCGGTTCCCTATTTTTTCACAGGAATGGCCAGGGATATAGGGCATCCAGGCCTCGAAGGGGGTCTCAGACATGCACCCTCTCTGGAGAAAATGTATGTATTTACTGTGTGACAACCCCTGGGCCCTGACACATTCTGGTTACAAATCAGGAAATGGCGGCCGAGTCCCACACTCTTTGTTGCTGATAAAATTGGTCAAAGGTCACCAAATTTCAAACTGGAGCCACCTTGTGCTGATTTTGACAATCTTGGGATTCTTTTAAATTGGTAGTGAACTCTAGCCACCAGGGACAGTCGCAGCAGACCACCTCACATCCAAAGCAGTGTAATCATCAGAGAGCTGGTTCTCTTAGCTCCCCGTGCCAGCATTTCTCCTAGTCTTTGTTGCAGGGTGAAAAATTCCACTACTTTCCCACAATTGGTCATCATGGTGTATAAGGGGACTAGCTTCCCTGGTCCAGGTGGAGAGCCCCACTAGTGCTGGGGTCAACGGAAGTCAGAGTCCTTGGTCCAAATGTCATCAGGAGGTCCGTCCTTCCAACTGCCCATGGCAATTACCTCCACTTCTAGTGTTCAGCAAAAAATCACAACCAGGAGAGAGATCCCCTCCATGCAAGATCTTTTAAGTGGGGGTAGGATGGTCCAGCAGTACGGTGCCTCTCGCCTATCCTGCGGTGCCACATCACATCACCTCTCCGCCCTGTCCCAACCTTCCTGCATGGCCTACTGGGACATTTAAAAATTGCATTACCCAGGAGTCACTTGCCACTTCTGCTCCGGGGCCCTTTGCTCTGTTCCTCACTGATATCTCTACCAGGACCTTTCCCAGCTAATCTTCAAAGGGAGCCCCCTCCTGGGTTGGCTCCAGAAGTCTGGGCTCCCTTCTTGGTTTTGTGGGCTTGCACAAGCCCATTCCTGTAATATTACAGCTGGTTGATTGATGCAGAGCATTCCACCCCAGCCATTTCCTCCTCAGGAGCTGAGTGAAGCACTGTATATTGCTCCGTTTGTGTGGGGAGCCCTTTGCTACTGCAGCTGGAAAGAAATGTAATTAACTTAACACAGCAGTGTGACAGAAAGCCTGGGCTCTGATCCTGAGCTAATTCAGAGGAATTGCACATCCCTGGATGACCCATAAGCTGTACAGATATGTTTTAGAACTTGCAGAATTGATTTTCTCATACAGGTTATGCAGCAATTCAAGGTGACACTGGTTTCTGTACGCCAAAGGGAAGCAAGCTGCACTCTAAGGCAGCCCTCCCTAAAAATGTCAAATGGAATGTCACTACTGACATTAGATTAAGGAACACTGACTTTCCCTATGAGTGTATACTAACATTAAGCCGCCTACCCCAGTTCAATATCGAATCATCTGTGGCAGGCTGCCTGTGCACTGTTACAGGGCTGCGCACGACAAGAGTCTCCCTAGGTCAGCCCTCACGCATGTGCACATTGGTTCATGTGTAACCAACCAAGTACCTCCTACCCTAGTTGCATCGCAGTGGCTAAATCATAAAAGGCAGACACTGGCAGTAGCCACATACACTTCATTTACCATGAGTTTAGTGAGGGTGAGTCATATGTTATTTTAAGAACTTCTTGTTTGCCTTACTGAAAAAAACTCCAAAATGCCATGTGTCTGACTTTTTCAAGATGATGAAACCTAAACCTGGATTCTGAGGGATGGGTGTGTTTGTGGTAATGTGGGGGGGGGGGTGCTGGAAGGTTGGTAATCCTAATGTCCTCCCAAATCTAAAACTAAAATTGTACTTGAAGCAGGCAGTTGACACAACAAACTAAGAGACAGAACTCTGGTAAATCAAAAGCAGGGCCATTTAACAACCATGTAGGAGGTCAACAAGAACTGTCTTGACATCCTGCTCTCTCCCTTTCAAGTGTGTCCCAACTGTTCATGTGGCTCAACAGGCCTGTCAAGTAAGATGTGGCACTTTGGTGTCACAGGATGTCCATAGCCCCCACTCTCAATATTCTGTGGAGTTCAGAGGAGTCATCTCTGCCCATTCAGGTTAGCCTCTTGTTTGCTCTGAGGAGGTCATTTACACCTCGTTCACATCTATTCAAGGCTGAGCACAGGCTGGGAGAAGCTAGAGATCTAATGCAAATTTGCTTGCAGGAACTTCAGGCAGTACAAGGGTGATTTTTTAAAGTATTTTAATTTAATATTTATAAAAAATGTAATTTCACCACAGAATCGATTTTTAAATAGCCATCACAAAATGGTGGTATACATATGCTTCTAGATGGTCCCATTCCTGAAATACAGTAATAATATTTTAACCTGTACTCTATCTACAACAACTTTCTCACAGTGATAATAGCTTTTAGGGTCTTATCACTGAAATCACATGGTAACATTAATTTTCTACATGCTCCACTTTTAAATACCATCCACCCTATCTTGGTGGGTGACTTACTAATATTACAAAAAGAGGCTTTTACCCAGTAGCGGCTCCTGGAGGGAGTGCTGCGGGCGGTGAGGCGTGGGAGGGGCAGAGTGGAGGGTAGTAAACTCTGGCATACGGCCGACCTGAGTTAAGCACATAAATAAATAAATAAAATGAATTACATTGCGCACGCTGCAACGCCATTTGTATTGCAGCGCGCACAATGCAATTCTTTTTTTTTTTTATGTACTTAACTCCGGTCGGCCAAATGCCAGAGTTTACTACCCCCCACCCTGCCCCTCCCCCACCCCGCCCCACTTTCCAGCAGCACTCTCTCCAGGAGCCGCTACTGCTTTTACCTGTCACATTGGGTTATTTTAACAGGTTGCACCACACTTTTTACACTAGAGCAATCAGGCTACAATGGAAAACTTAGTTTCTTTTGTCACAATATGTGTTGTGGGAAATAGGTGGCATTTACCTTTTCATGCCATGGGTTAATTATGTACTATGGCCTTAGAGAAAAGTTAAATATGCTAAGAAGGGATTATCCAGTATCTCCATACACACTGTGCACTGAACAGCAAAGTCCCAGTGCGCAGAGTCTAAAAACCAGCAATAAAATACAAAGCAAAAAAAAGGGTGAACACAGAGAAAAGATGCATTACTTACAATAATCCTTTAAATTAGCTTTTAGTTTAACGCAATAGAAAAGATTTCTATTATTTGAGAAGTCAGACAGTTTATATTTTTGTTCACCGCATTGTGTATTATAATGATTTTAGGTTGTTTGTTTAATTAACCATTGCTTAATGAATAACAGTAGAGAGAAAACCAGAGGAGCATGTAACATATCCTAGCAGAGTTAAATAAAATATATTCCAGCCAATTTGCATGATTCATAATCATACATCCAGATAAAAGATTTGATATACTGTTCCCAGGTCCAAATAGCATTTTCAATAACATCGGTTGTATATAGATCACATTGGCATCTACATGCATAGAAAACAGCATACGTTATTGTTTTTGTGTTTTAATCAATGGAAGTGAAGTGTACCTTCAATTGTTTATTTGTTAAAACTAATTAAACCTTTCACATATGCCATAACTTTTAGCACTATAAAGGCGTCCTTAATATAGTCTGTTTGAAAGTGATATGTCAATTAAAATGCTAAGATATATGTGGGAAATAACTTGCTTTTCGCAATTATTCCTCAAGAGCAATATAAAGTCACTTGTATCTGTACCAAACGCATGCAAATTTGCATTTAGATAGATGAATCAAAGTTTATGTTTTTAAAATGTGATTCCAAGGAAGTTTGTGTTGTCTGTAGTCCGAAATATGTCTTTGGCAACGATTTGTTAATAATGGAATCACCAGCTTGAGAGGTAAAGCTTTGGCTTTAAGAAGACCCCGAAACAGACTGAAAGTATGTAAGTTAAGCAAAACAGGTGTCAATATGTGAGAATCTTCAAATTAGTTGAAGGTCGAATCATGCCACAACTGCGCCCATACATCATGTCGGAAATGTGTAGCAGGGCGAACTGTCCAATTTTGAACCATCGCTTAAAAATATTACCCACGAGTGTCCTGTGACGTAAGCCAAATGCTCTTCTAAAAATACAAAACCACAATGAAGATTCATGCTTTTATGACCAACTGCTCTGTAAGTCAACACTGTGGCCATACTGTTACAACACCCAATCTGGATCATTCATTGGGTTATAACTTGTAGGAGGTCAATTATTCTTTCTGCAAAGACCATTACAGAGCAATCCAGTACAATATGTGTTGCTATGCTATGATATGCTGTCATTTGTGTTTTTGTGCTGTGCTTTTGTGATGTCAGTGGGTTGCTGGAATCTTGTTCTGCTATATTTTTGTACTTTGCATTATGCAGTGTTTTACTATTGATGTGTGGTGTCTGGTTAAGTTCGTGCAGTGTACAGTGTTTTTTTAAGTTGTGTTAGTGCTGTGCTGTTATGAAGTTCTGTGATAGTGGGTTTTCGTGTTTTTTCATGTTGAGTTACTGCGTTGTGTTGGGATGTTATTTAGGTTTGTGGCTTATGTTTTTGTTTTGTTTTTGTAGTGCTAGTTTATTATTCTTTGTTGGTGAGTTGTCTTGTTATTTTGTTTGGGTTGCTGTGAAGTTGACAGCCCCCCCCCCCCCACACACACACCCAACCCCCCCCCCCCCCCCCCCCCCCCCGCGCCTAGGGGAAGGGCGCCAGCCCCGACCATCTCTGCACTAGGTTATCATTAACCACTGTCTAAACAAAACTCTCTCCAAGAAAGGTAACCAAAGCCATAACATGCAGGGAACACTTCAATAATCTGTCTTTTTAACAGACAAAATGTATTTTGTAACAAAGACATTTCTACATTCATACTACATAATTAGGTATATTTGCAGCTTTTTCTATAAATAAAGCCAACATTATCATCCACTATTTTACTTGCTGTTTTCACTGAACTGCCCCGTGCGAAACATGTCATTTACAATATATATGAGTTAGCCTGTGTAATATGGATCAGTATTGCTGGCATCTCGCTTGGTTCATCATGATGTCATCACAACCCTGAGATGGCAAGTTGGATGTTATATAACGCATCATGATATATACAGTTAAAATTCAGTTATGGTTGAAAAAAAATCTAAAAAGCACTAAAATTCATCAGTTATGGTTATTTAATCTAACATTAAAATACATACCACAGCTTTTTGGCACCCTATTACTAGTCTACCCCCCAGATGAGAACTCCTAAACTTGGCATACCAATTTAGCTAACTAAATAACTTAATTAAAAAAACTTTTTGCTGCAGCCTTGGTACTGTTAAATATGCGCATATGAGGAAAATACTGTACGTAGGTTTGTTCTATCAAACAATAAAGGTTCTAAGACACTGGAGCGTCATGCATGATATATTTCACCATATTTCTAAGAATAGTTCGATTTACTAACGCACACATACAAATCTTTCAGATGGTCTTCATAAAAAACAACATTTGTTCTTAAACGTGCCCATTATTTTTGCTATAATTACCGTGCAACACTGCTCTGAATACCTGTGAGAATCACGTGATTTACCTTGCGATTATTTATCCAGGACTTCTTTGTTGCAGGGGAATTGCTATGGAACATGAGCGGTTTGGTCCATTCCCCATGCATATTATTTTTCTGAACAAATTAATTCTCCGCGGAGTCTCTGTGTATTGTCTGACTCTGGCAGTTTTAATGGATCCGCTCATTATGGGAGCTTCCCACCTGCCATGCTAACTAGCAGTGTTAGTATAGTGGCAGAGAATAATTACTAAGCACGCACCTACGCAATATATTACAAATAGTCAATTTTCTGAGTTCATTTTAATCACGTACACGATGAACACTTGAAAAGGTCACTACATTTTTGTTTCTTAAAATTACACCAATACTTCAGAAAATCACTTAATACTGAACGTTCAGAAGAGAATGTGTACATATTGGAAAGTCCACCTCAATGACACGCTAGAAATGGATTACCACCTCTAAATCTCCCAGTTAGACACCATTTTGTGAAATATTATACTTTCCTAATTTCGCAATCACTATTTTTTTTTATAAAGTACTTTATATTATCCATTTGAAAGCGAATGAAAACCCACAATTCTACCATGTGTTCTATTGATGAAAATAAAACCCTTTACTCCCTGCAGGGAACATAAACAAGATGGGACCATGTCTTACCACCTCCATCTGCCTCCCATGCGAGTGCATGAGACATGTGCTGCTTTTTAAGAATACAGTTTTCGGCTGAAATTACTGAAGCGTTAAGAGGCAAGTTTGTTTGTGGAGAATACACACAACAATATTATGTAAAAAGGTGTATGGTGCAGCAGTTGTATAGACAGTGTGTCATGGCCTGTAGTGCAATGAAGGAATGAAGCCTCTGGCTGGTCTTCGAATAGTGAAATACAGACGTTATAGGATTCTGTTAACCCCCTCAGGTCTCTGGGCCATGGTGCACTGCACCTGCTGCACCAATGGAAGCTAAGCTCCTGTGACACATGTCTGCCTGCCTGCAACCACGAAGAGCTTGTACTTTTGCACCGGATTGCATAAAAAAGCACTAGGCTGCTGAATCCATTCAAAATGTATTTTTGCATCACAGCACTTTGATGATTGCTGCAGACGTATTGTGTTTTCTGCAGCTCTATCCCTGCGTGCTTGCGATTACTCTTTCATTAACCCCTCCCCTGCGGATGACGGAACCGCTCCGTCATCAGCCTTGGTGGCGCTGTGCTGATGACGGAACCGCTCCGTCATAAGCACAGCGCAACCGACGCTGGTGATGGAGCGGTTCCGTCACCAGCATGCGCCCGCCGCATTTCTGCCCCGCCCCCTTAGCACTGCGGCGGAATAGCCGCCGCAGTGAAGGGGTTAAAGGGCATGAATTACCTGGGATGCTGTGTGTAATCAAACATTACACTTGCCCTTGTGTTCTAAGAGAGACCCTCTCTTTGACCTAAATCCCTGCATGTTCGTACTCAAGCCCTTGTCGTTCAGAAAGGTTCTACTCCTGCACCGCCGACAGTAAGAGTGGAATGGACCATGACATCTCCACACCTCTACAGATGGCTCCCCAAACTACCTACTGTAACAGGGCAAGGGGGCCCCCTGGAGCCCTTCTTGTTCCCTCGCAAAGCCTAAAAACAAAGACAAGGCAGAAAACAGAGCAGCTCTTGAGTGCACTACAATTGTTGCCTCCACTGGTGGAAGACCAGTATGTGCTTAATTGTAGTAGCATACGCCAAACTATTTTGCATCACTACATGGGCATAATGTTCATATCATTGAATTGGTCCCAAAATCGTCTTGATTCAATTGGCGAAAGACTCTGACTGCTCATAGTTGTAATATGATACTTAGGGCACTTTTGGAAACATAAGTTAATTTATTATCAGTTTATTTGATAATGTTGTGGGGCTTCTAAAGGATGCATAAGTGTAAAATCCAAAATAAAATTCTGGTATCCGTGCTCTTCAAATTTTTCCTGCACAACAACCAACAACCCCGCCACAAAGAGTCCTGATTCGTAGAATGATGGTAAGCGAACACACAGTGAATGACTAATAAGGTGCTTCCTATCGAGCACAGTGTTGTACTTCTCAGGACTTGAATAGTGTGACTATTAAGATTCTCATTTAGGTGAGATAGTGCCACTGTCTAGAAAGGGAGCAACAACATGCTGCAATAAGTGGTATGAATCAGTGTTGAGTTTGCTACTTTGCATAATAAAGACTAAAACGGGCAGAAACATTACTAAGTTTGAGTAATTTGAGAACAAAGTGGAAGAGGAGTTGTGGCAGATAAAAAATAGCAGAAAGATTTGATGAGCACACCTTGAACAGAACTGAGGTTGTTATTTTAAAAATATTAACTGGAGGCAGCAAAAGGTGTTGATGATAAGGGCTTAATGGGCAAGCATTTATGATTTCAGGGGCAGCCATGGTGCACTTGCAAAGAGATAAACAGCCAGAGGTCCAACATAACAGGAGCCATCCCAGAGAACACAAGCCTGGAGGAGGACAAGCAGGGGTGCAAGAGGAAAAGAGGGAGGGCTTTGGAGGGATCGAAATGTTATGTTTCTGCCAGTGTCCCTCTAAGCCACTGGACTGTAGCATGCACAAACCTGGTGTCTGGTAGATTTCACCAATCACCATGCAGCTTGCAATGTTAGAATTACGGATGTGCCCTCTTCATCTGTCTTCTGGGTCCCCAATCTTCTACCTCTATTATGCCCTTTTGCTCACCTCATATTCGCTCCATCCATAATCCGACATCTGTCACCCTTCGTACCATGCAATACGTTCGTACTAACTCCTCTTCGGAGTGGGACCCGCCAGAAGTCATCTCACTCTACCTTGGAGATGTACTCTTTCTCCCCCTTTTGGTTATCCCTCCACAATGCACCCACCGTGTATTCAACCTACTCACTCATGTTTTCACTTCTCCTTCACCTTGCATAGGTATCAAGATGGACCCTATCAATTTGACAAGGGAGGATAGAGAACCGGTGCTCCAAGTACAAATACCGATGGATAAAATCTACTAAAGGACTACAGATTGTGAACGTAGGGACGCATTTACAAGCCCTGTGCGCCTTTTGTGACTTCCAGCAACGCACAGGAAGTAGCAATATCTACAAGGCCAAGTAAATCCACCCTGTGTGACTTTTCATGGCCTTGTACATATGGAGTGAAGCAACGCAGTGCATGTCGCTGTGTTGCCACACGCTACAATAGGAAGGCATGCCTTGGTTGTTACGGTGGTGTTCCATGTAACACCCACAGCATTTGACACATTCCCAGATTACAAAGTTCTGAAAGCCGGGGAATGCATCAAATGTCTATGGTTCCCCAAGAGAGGCATAGGGGAGGCACAACAAGGAGAAATAACACTATTTCTACTCGCTTTTTCCTCTTTCTATGTGTGCTTCATTCAGCAGCACATGACGCATTTAGCAGCACACACACAAAGAGGAAATCGCCTTTATTGATTGTTTTTGTGCAGGAATGTGTCCCTTCCGTCACAAAAACAATCATTCCTACAACGCAGACACCCTTGCACCATGGTGCAAAGGTGCCTGCTTTGGCACAAGGCAGCCTTTTGATCGCCAGCACAGGGAGAAATGACATGAATAGGCCATATTTTATAGATAGGCTGCATTCCTGCCCTTTTCCTTTGATGTAGGAGAGCGCCACGGGAAGGCATGCTGCATTGATCTATGTCAAAAAGTTGTAAACGAGGCCCCTAAATTCTTGCATTTCTGATTGTCTACAGATCACTAGGTGGCCAATTTGAGTGACATTTCAAGCTGCTGCTTTGGTGCAAACATCTGAAATCAAATTCAAAGTGAAAAGAGACAGTGCTGTCCCACCGAAATGGGCTCATCAGTTCTTGAGTGTCTCTCCCTGAGAGTCGACTTCCTCAACCTAGCACCTGTATGCTTAAAACTACTCCGAAAAAAAGATTAGTGGCCGATATGTCGACAGATTCTGACCTGACTCACCCTCCTTCAACATTAGCAGCATAAAAAAATAGAAGCACAAAATTGCGTACTAAAGGAAATGAGTAAATGAATGTACAATTGGAACTGTAATCTTCAAAGGTGCCTATGTAGCCAGGATGTCGTTTATGTGTGTGACGCAAACTAAGAAGTTATTTATCGCCCCACAGCATAGAATCAATATTCATAAAGCATAACTCCAATGTTGTTGCAGTGATTCATCTTCCTTGGGCTCTAAATGGTTAACCAATCTTTTTTGTGCAGACAGATGCAGCCGCTTCGCTCTCACTCTGAGAAGAGCGGAATGCACGCGCACCGCACCTCTCTCCGCTTCCTCCCTCTATCCTTAATAGCATTTGAAGAGTGCAGATATAAAAAGCAACAGAAATCAAACGTGCGCCATGTTTGCTCCCTGCAGGCCAAGGGACCACGCTTAAATTACCCGAACTACAGTACTGTGTGCTCAGGGGAAACTACCGAGTGAGCTATTTGTCCGTCCCCACCATGCCAGGTTAGAGAATGTGGCGGCCCGGGAGTGGGGATATACATGGAAACGCGAAGCCCTCGAACGCATCCAAAATGCGGGCCCTTCCGCCCATAATACACACTTCAGAATTATATTTCAAACGTACACAGGCGCATTCTTATTTCCTACTCTAATCTTGGCAAACAAACATAAGCCCCCGGGTCTTGCAATATACAGCGCCGTTCGCCTCTGTGAAGAGAAAAAGTCATTTATGCTGTTAAGTTCGCTGGCGGTTCCCGGGCACTCGGGCTCTCCATGGGAACCACTGGCTAAGAATGTAAATATGTTGCTCTCTACCTGCAGCGCGCAGGAGAAATGTACTGAAAGGGAGCGATCCGGGCATGTACAATTACCAGTGAGGGCGAACCTGTTACTCGTGGAGAGATCTGATCGGTTCACGGGGGCAGGTGTTGCTTTATTGCTGCATCTCTGGTTTATTGTTGATGTGCGCTCCTGAGCTCGGTTTCAGAGGGCGCTTATAGGGGATTCAGTGCTTCGGAGTGCTTTGCAAGTTATGTTCCTATAATTGGATTTTAGGCGCCAGGGACTAAAACACATTATCTTACAGTAGGGCCAGAATTGTAACAGAGGGATTTGAAACGTGTCTTGCAAAGCCCTGCCACACCACCGGATCGCATTATTTGAACACTTATTTGTATGGTTGAGCCAGTCTGTGCCAACAGGAAAGTCTCGCTGCAACTGGCTGCACTATCACGCTGACAGCTCGTAGAAAACAACAACACATAAGCAGCCAGTAAATGTAACTCAGACCTGCCACTGCGGTGTCTGTACGGTGTTAGGTACAGGCAATTCGACTTGGGAAGTGCACCCACTTGCCAGGGTCTAACCTTCCGTTTTCTTACATGTACATCACCCCTAAGGTAGACCGAAGGTACCCTTGTGGGCATAGTGCAGTGTATGTGAAAGGTAGGATATGCCCTGATGTGTGTAGTATATCCTCATGATGCAATACTGCCAATTTTGTTTTTCACTATTGTAAGGCTATCGGTCACATAAGAGAGAATGGGGTGTTTGCTCATAATATCTTATGAGCATTACTGCCCATAGGAGCAAGATAGGAAAATAAAGCTTGATATGCCTGAACCCAGCATGTTAAGATGCATCTTTTAGTGAGGGTGATTTTTTCATTCTGTGTTTGAAAATATCACTTTTAGAAAGTAGGTATTTTCTTGCCTAACCATCCAGTGTGCCTCTGCTAGGTTGTGTATTGACTGTCTGACTTTGGAGTCACAGGGGCTGTGGATGTGCATTCTGTCCAGACAGCAACTTGGGGGTTGAGGTGTGTCCTGCCTCACGGGTGAGTCAGGGCTGGGCTGAATAGACCTGGGCTGCATTCAGAATAGGGAGAGGAGAAGTTCCCACGGTCCAGAAGGAGGCAAACCTTGAGGGGGATACCCTGGAGCTGACAGGGAAGCAAGTGGCCAAACTGGGGGACCGGTCTGAGCTAACCCATGAGCAGCAGGAAGGGGGACCCTTGATGGAGGAATCCTGCAAGGAGCAACAGGAATGCCCATCTCTTGTTAGTTTGAGGCAGCAGGTTGCAAACCAGGCAGCAGGTGATCAGTCTGGATCACATTGGATCTACTGGAAGAATGATCTCTTGTATAGTGAACCTAAGGTTGCTGAGCCTGGGTCAGCTCGTGTGCTGGTGGTACCCCAGCGCTTCAGAGCCTTCATACTGGGTCTGACTCCTGATGTGCCTTTAGCAGGATGTTGGATTTGGCCCTTTTTGCAGGGTCATCCCTGAACTTTTTGCCTTCCTCCTATATTTTTTCTGACTTGTTAGCTGTTTTATGACTCTGGGCACTTTACCACTGCTGATCAGTGCTAAAGTGCATATGCTCTCCCTATTGTAAATTGATGCATGGATTAGTGACTCCATGATGGCCTGATTTGTTGCACTTGTCAGACCCTAGTACAGTGCACCAGGGGTACCCAGGGCTTGTAAACCAAATGCTGCTGGTGGAGGGGTGCATCCTAAAGTCGCCAGACAACTGTTTCCTATGCTGCTCGAGTCCGCAGTCCGCAGAGTCCGCAGTCCGTGTTTTGCAGAGGAGCTGCTGCTGAGCGAGGAGCGAGGAGCGAGGGAGACCGCGGGAGGCTGCGGGAAGGCTGCAGCGGCGGTGAGTGGTGTCGGCGTCGGCGTTGATGCACGGGGAGCCGGAGTTGCTGGCACTTGCACACCGGGCTTTGACACCCTCTCGGCATCCTCGGTACTGCCGTGATCCGCCGAGCCCACTGAGCACGCCGCCGCCCGCCCGCCCGTCCTCCACCATCCGCCATCTCTGCTGCTTTCCCTGGTGGCGAGCGGGGGTGCAGGGTGATTGGGGCTGCTGCTGCTTTTGCTAAGCTGCTCCACTAACAGTGCTCCCGGTCCAGCGCGGACGGCGGCGGCGATCAGTTGTGAGCCCCCGGGGGCAGTCTGCGAGAGTGGGGGAATCGACCACCTCAACCCCAGCGCCGGTCTGCCACCCAACCGCCTCGCCCCCACTCTAACTGCAGAGAGGTGCCACGTACAGCCGACAGCCATAAAAAAAAAACAAAAAAAAAAAAAAAACTCACGGAAGCCCCCAGCAAAAAAGAAATAGTCATAGGTGGAGGAGGAAGAGCATCAAGCTTTTAGCTCTATACTGCCCCCCACTTACACACTGTCACGTTGTCGTGTTGGTCTGTCCTGGCTCACATCAAGACCCCAGCACCTCACCATTAAGGGCTACAGGGGGACAAGGAGGCACAAGAAAGAGCACAAGGTGGATACAGCAGCACACCACACCACCAGTACCAGCACCAGCGGTGGAAGGAAACCGCAAAGAGACCCCACTGATTCATAGTGGGAATCAGCACTGCCAGAGGCCCAGAACAGCTCACGGATCCCCGGGGGGGAGGAGTTAGAAAAACATTAAACGTTAAAGAGGCATAAGGCAGAGTGGAGGAGAAATAAAGGCACCAGTAGACGGTCAATAGAATACCGACATGAGGTCTGGAAGAATAAGAAGAACCCTCACAAGGCCTTCTCTCAAACCCAAAAAGAAGGCAGCCCTACAGCCACTCAATGGGAGTAATGGGAGTAAAGAAACCTCAGAAACAGATGACCCTACTGGGCGCAACACCGAGGACAACGGTACCATCAGCATAAGCGACACCCTGGAAACAAACGTCCGTCTAACAGACGGCCCAATAGAAAGCCGAGCAATGAACTTGCAACCTACAATGGTCCTAGGAGGTGAAAAACAGCCAAAAGGAACCCCAATAAGAGTTAAAGGAGCCAAAAGGAAAAAGCAGGACGAGATTGTTGACATAGACATAGATACAGATGAACAGTCAACAAAAAAGCACTCGAGTCTTTACCAGCCTAAAATTTACACAAAATTTACCTTTCTCAAAGATCCTGGCAACATAATCTACTCAAACAATAAAATCATTACGGGTCTACAATCCCCACTGCGACCGGAGGCAGCGGAAAGCCAGTCAGCAGCAGAACGTCAGACACTCCAAGTAACTGGAACAACAGTAGTTGAAATTCATAACTCCCAAACTGAAACAGAGACAACAGCCCATTGGAAAACCAAAAGGGGGGACGGAGCACAAGGGGGACAAAATGGTAACAGTGCAGTAGCCTCCGATGCGGACAGCGGCCAGCTTAGTCGCCACACCAACTCCTCACCACATGCAGGGCACCCGGTACAGAGTTCTGGGAAACTCACGCCCGTGAATGAAAAGAGCCCAGACAAGAAAAATGGGGCCTTACAAACTAATGATCTATCTGAGCATCAGCAGGCCAACGACCTGAGAGAACACTCCCCCTCTTCCCTAAATCCTCAAACACATCAGAACTCCCAGAGCAAACATGAAGGACCATTTACAACTCGCCATGCAGCATACTGCAACCCAAACATGCAACCAGTTACGCATCATGAAAACCTAATAGTCGAGGAACAGCAAAGGAGCTCCAATCCACCAACTCACCCTTCACAACTCCCACCTGTGGACCTCAGTAATCCAGACATGACTTTTCTGGCAACACAAGAATGGGAGGACTTAGTAGCTTCATACAGCGTAAAGCCTACCCACAACAGCTCTACGGAAGACCTCGCCTCCCCGTCCATTGCAGGGAGTAACGGTCCCACCAACATATTTTGGGCAAACTTACTGAACACAATTCAACTGTCAGCCACAGCACTGCAGTATCAATCAGACAAACTGGATCTGCAGCTAACCGTCCTCCAGGCGCTAGCAGATGCCACAACAGGGATAGAAAATAAACTATCAGATCTTAATGGCCTTATAAAAAGAGGGCAAGAATCAGCAAAACTATCACAAATAATAAGAACTGAGTGCATCTGCTCCCCGATAATTGATAAGCTATCAACACTACCGACAATTCTGGGGAACCTCCTGGTGGACTTAAAAGAAAACATCACAACACAGCTAGCCACAGAGGCAAAGACCAGCAGCACAGGTCCCAGCCAAAAAACACCAGGTGGCAAGATCCACCCCATCTCCAGCAAGCAAGGCGATTTATCCCCAAAACCCATAAGCATTAGAGATGATTCCCTCCTGATCACTTCCACCATCGGCAGGGAAGGGGCAGAGCCATCTACAAATGCACGTGCCCGCCGTAAACAAAAAAGGAAGGGCAGGAATAGAAAGACAATAGACATTTGTTGTATCAATAAGATTGAGTCAATAACAACGCCAGGAGATAAAGAACAAAAACGAAAAAACGAGAAGCTCATGGAGGACACAAAGTCACCTCCCACAGATGTCCAATCTACCGACACTACGACTCTGGAACTAGCAGAGACCTCAGCACTGAAACAAGTAAAAGAGGGAGCAGGCAAACAGATGGAGCAGGAAGTCACCAGCCCAGTCATTACAAAACAGCTTTCCCCTGCAACAGATACCGCACACGACATACGGAGTAGCGGAAGTATAACAGAAGTTAAAAAGTCAACAGTATTGTCACAACAAACGCAATGTGGAACGCACAACAAAGATCAGGCCCAAGGGGTTTTGACCCACTTCAGTAAAGATAATATAAACATTAATCAGTCAATAATCCAAGCTGAACTTTGTAAGAACACCACCACCCGGAATCAACATGGAATCACCACTACCTACAAGGACACGTTACATAGTGCCGAACCCCCAAACAGTGTCAACCAACACATGACACCCACTTATCCGTGCAGACAGTCCCCAGGAACAAATGAGACAGACATCATTCTGTTCATCCCCGAATTCAAATCTAGAGGTAGAGTGGACACCCTAAACAGGGGTAATATACTAAGACTCATCCACTCAATTGAAAGTCTATCACACATTAACACAGCAGATCTGCTATCAATTGAATTTCACTCACCAACTGACCGACGAGACAGTGATACAACAAAGTCAGTATGGAAAACAAAAGAAATAGCAGGTCGAATTTTAGGGGAAACACTCAGATTCTCCACATGGGGAATAAAATTGGTACCGGGAAAGAGACCCGCTTATCCTACCCCACTCCTAGAAGGAAGTAATAAAGACCACCCACTAAAAGTGAACTCGATTCTAAAAGGAGCACGCAGTAACTCACCAGGACCGAACGACACTTCAACATCCTCGACAACCTACCAACTTAACCCAAGCTGGGCAAACATACGGCGGACAATAACCGCAGGCGCCACAAAGTGACAAAGGTCACCAAGCCACTCCTCCACAAAAGCTGACGCACCAAACATAAAAATATGCATTTGGAACATAAACGGTCTGACTGGTAAACTAGACGACCCAAACACACTAAACCACCTAAAATCATTCGACCTGATTCTGCTCCAAGAAACCTGGGAGGAGAAAGAGTTCTCCCTTCAAGGATACTCAACCCAAATTCACCCAGCCATAAGAAACTCGTCCTATGGTCACAGCTCAGGAGGTCTGGCATCGCTAGCTTCGATACTCACCATAGGAAAAATAGAAGCAATAAAGGCAAAAATAACACCTCCAAGTGCCATACAGGCTATAGTAATAACTATCAAAATAAACCAGGTTGCCCAACAACTGCATATAATAAATACATATTTACATCCTAAGCACAGATCAAAAGGAGCGGGAGAATTGGTCAATGAGGTGGCAAGATTGATGGAAGAAAGGGAAATAGAGAACTTACTCCTGGCAGGTGATTTCAACCTTCAACTCTTCGGAGATAAATCAGAAGACGAAATGGTACAAGACCTTAACATCGCTTGGGGAATTCCCAATCAAGCCGCACCTACTCCCAAAAAGCAAACAAGATGCTCAAGTCAGCTATTAAGAGGTCTAGAGCAACTAAATCTGAGGGTATTAAATGGTCGATTTGAAGAGGACACACCTCCAGCATTCACATACTTTTCTTCATCTACCTCTTCGCATCTCGACTTTACCCTCGTAACACTCCCTCTGTTTGACGCAATTTGCTCATTCAAGATCGGTGTAAATGGTGAAAGCGACCATCAACCACAGGAAGTGGAACTATACGGTACCAGAGGGATTGATCTGGAAGAAAGAAAAACTGCTGGCACTGAGCACTCCACCAATCTCAGACGGATAAGGTGCAAGACTGATGAAGTAGAAGAGCTTACAATCAATGCAAGAGTAATCCTGAATCAGATCTCAAGTGCGTCAAGGAACCCACTAGAGGCCTGGGAAGATTTTGTAGCAGAACTCGGAACAAAATTCGCCACAGAGCAAAAATTCTATACCACGACCTCATCAACCTACACATCAGTAAAAGTAACTACACAGGAGATAAAAAAACTAAAACGGGAAACAACCATAATCCTTAGGAAACTCCGTAAACAACCAAACAACGACCCCCTGCATGAGGAACTGCGATCCCTAAAGACTCGGCTCAACAAGACAATCTGGGAAAGGAAAAGGAAAATCAACGAGGACCTATGGGCGAAAATCGTATACGACTCTAAACAGAACAACAGTGCCAGGTTTTGGAAAACAATACAAAGCCTCCAACGTCCAAGCCACAAAGGCACAAATTCCCATGTATCCGAACCCGTATGGGCCCACTACTTATCAACACACTTCAATGACAAAACAACTGAGGTGGGCTTATCTAGAGGAAAAAATCTAACTACGAAGATCATAAAGAGCAACATGAAAATGACATCCAATCATCGAATAAATGCAAATGAAAACAAAGACACAATTCCGGTGAAGACATCATGGAACTCTGCAACGCTGGAGATAGACGGAACATTAAGCCTTAGACCACCCTTAGGCAGTGAGGAAAAAAACATACAATAACAGCAGCTAGGATTAAGAAACAAATATCCAAAGGGAAACCGGAAGGAGCTCCTGGGCCCAATGGAGTCCCACCAATAATGTATAAGCACGAAGCCAACTTCTGGAGCGAGACACTGGTGCCACTCTTCCAGGAAGTTAGGGAAACAGCGATGTGCCCTTCAACCTGGAGCGGATCAATACTTAGTCCGATCCACAAACAGGGTGACAGGAGCACCCCAAGTAATTATCGCCTCATCGCCCTAATTGACACAGAGGCAAAGTACTACGCGGGCCTCCTCCTGGAGGAACTAACATCGTGGGCAACCCTAAAACACATCATCCCCATTAACCAAACTGGATTCTGCAGAGGACAGGGCACAATCACAAATATCATGGCGTTAACCCTACTGACAGACGCTGCCAAGACAACCAAGAGCTCACTATTTCTATGTTTTATTGATTATACTGCAGCGTTTGATCACGTTGACCGAAATAAACTTTGGCTGAAACTAGACAAGTGGGGGATACCGGGGCCATTACTGCAGCAGCTGATACTACTGCATACCAACACCTGGGTCAAGATCAAACTTGGTAGCGGGACGCACCTTTCCAGGCAAATCAACACCACTAAAGGTCTAAAACAAGGATGCGTCCTCGCTCCCATGTTGTTCAATCTTTTCCTCGCAGACTTGCCTGGAGAGTTGGACAAAACCATTTCACACGCACCAAGGCTGGGAGATATCTTGCTATCAAACCTTCTTTATGCCGATGACCTTGTCTTGGTAAGTCGTTCCCCAATTGGACTGCAACATCTCTTGGACACTACCAACCAATTTTCAATAAAAAACGCTTTGAAGATTAACTTAAACAAGACTAAAGTCATGTCAGTGAATTACAACAAATTAAAGAAATTGGCATGGTCCTTGGATGGTCAAAGGCTGGACCAAGTTACCAACTATAAATACCTTGGCGTACTTCTAGACAGAAAGGGGCTCGTTCAAACCCCAGCTAGAGGCTACAGCACGGAAGGGAACTACTTTTCAATTCACAATGAAGCCGCTACAAAAAGTTCTCCCTGAACGATCATTTGGCCCCCTCCTACAGGTGATTAATGCACGCCTCCAGCCTATGCTCACATACGGTAGCGAACCCATGCAAGGGAAGGACGCTAATGCCTTAGACAAAATAATCAGCAGAGCATACAGGGCAATCTTCCGTCTGCCAAACTATGTCTCCCCTGCCCAAATACGTCTCGAATTTGGCATCCAAAAACAAACGGTAGAGAGAAGAGGCGCCTATATAAAATGCTGGCGCAAAATCAAATGCTCGGAACGGGGAACCCTAAACGCTCACCTATGGACAGAATTGTCAATACGATCAAACTCAACCGCTAAGAAATACCTTTTAAACTCTTTGGAATATCTGGACCTAATCAGCCTTTGGGAGTCATCAGCTGACAACAACAGCTTCAAAAAGGTGGTAACAAAAGTTACTAAATTAATATCATCTATCGAAGATAAAGAAACCCTGGCCAAGAGGGCACACGGGTGGGTCGTGCTGAAAGATTATAATTCCCTGAAACCGCATAAATATCTGAAAATGGGCCTCACGCGGAAGACAAAAGATAAATTTCTAAATCTGCGCTTTGGAATTCTACCAATTCTACCTCACTTGGCACCATGGAAAAGGAGGCCAGATGAACATCTTTGCCGTCTTTGCAAATCAGGGAATGAGGATTTAATCCACATAATCTGTATTTGCCCTATCCTGATAGACATAAGGCGCGCTTTATTTCGACCACTTTGGAATCAAAAAGGTGTAAAAAGCTGCAGGCAAGCCGTGATGATATGCTTCAACCCAGAAGAGGTCCAATTAAATTGCAGACTGACGAAGTTTTTTGACATTGTATCCACAAGACTTGCTCAACTACACAGCACAGTGATCAACAGCATCTAATAACTCGCCAATCAAGAAATAGTCTGCCAAGGTCCAGCCAAGCCAAAGCAAGCTGAGAAGATTGACTCATACTTTTAATTCTCACAAGTGGGCTAGAGACACTGTAATCGAGAACGATAACTCAATATGGTTTTTATACCTTTTTTTCCTTTAATAATACGCGCGTTTTTTAAGCTTACAACGATTTTAATGATGTACGTTTTATATTGTGAGTTTTAATTAACTGTACAATAAAGTAAACCTAAACCTGGTGGGCTTACAGCACTGGTTGTGCCACCCACAGAATCAGCCTGTAAAAGTGTGTCTAAGGCTTGCCATTGCAGAGCCTGTGGGAAGTCTGGTACTGCCATGTTGACTGAGCACGTGCACCCACTTGCCAGTCCCTAAACCTTCCCTTTTCTTCATATCAGACACCCCTATGGTAGGTCCAAGGGCAGGATACTTTGTAAGTATAAGGTAGGACAAGCCCTGACGTGTGTGGCATGTCCTAATAGCAAATTAAAGCCACTTTCGCTTTTCACTATTGCAAGGCTACCTATTCCCCATAAGCCAGAATGGGTAGTTAGATTATTACATTTTATAATCCTAACTGACTTAGGGAACTAGGTAGAAATTTGAGTTGTGTATGCCTGAACTCAGAATGATAAAATGCATATTTTAGTGAAGTTGGCTTTAACTATCTGTATTTGTAAATACAATTTTTAGAAAGTAGGTATTTTCTTGTCTAACCATCCAAGCCTGCCTCTGCTAGGCTGTGTATTCCTTATCTGGAGTTTAAGTGACAGGGGCTGGGTATTCCAGGAGACAGGGTGAGTCAGCCCAGTGGTGAATAGAGAGATCTGCATCTAGATGGGAGGGAGGAGTTGCACCTGGGACCTGAATAGGGCTGTGCCTTCCCTCCACAATGCTGGCTCTACCTCCTGTGGTGCGTCTGATGCCTCTGCCCTGCACTGTGAAAGGAAAGAAGGAGTTGTGTAAACAGAGTGCTCCAAGACTGACCAGAACTGGTTTGGACTAGGCAAAGGCCTCTCTGCCTTCAGAGAACAAAGAGAAACTGGGTATAAAAGTGGGGTCCCAGACCCCAGAGAATTAGAACACTATTGGAACAACAAGAAGAAACCTTTGCTGAGGAATGGAACCAGAGAGACTGAGGAGAGACTATCCCTAAGCTAAAGAGCTGCTTGGGGGATTGGCCTGCAGTGGATGCCTGACTACCAAAGAAAGGAGAGAGGAACTCTGTGTGTACTTTCATCAACTTATGTAAGAATCTCCAAGGGCTTGAGAACAGAGTTTGCCTCCTGCTGAAGTCTCAGGGACAACAGACTTCACCCACCAGCTCTCCAAGAATTCTTTTGAAGTGCCTGCAGTTGTGCTGGACTTTTTGAGGACCTGCGTGTCACAATAAGCTGGAAGCGTGACTCAAGATCAAGAGGTGTGTCCCCGAACTGCCGCTGCCGCTTCACAACACGATGTGCCTCGCATCACCGGAGAAGAGGATCGACGTCGCAGCAGATGCCGCCGCATCACCGGGAAGAGTGTCACAAGGCCTGTTGTGGCTCGCATCGTTGTGAAAGCAACTTGCATCGCCAGGGGAGAGGATCGACATTGCAGCAGATGTTGCTGAATCACTGGAAAGCGTGTCGCAGGTCTTGAATCGGCTCGCATCGTGTCAAGCATCTTGCATCGCCGGAGAAGAGGATCGACGTCACAGCAGATGCCACTGCATCAATGGGAAGTGTGTCGCATCAAGGAGAAAGCACCATCTTTGTTTCTTTCCTCCAGATCTTCAGCGCATCACCGTCCTAGCATGTAAAGGACTACCGCATCACCTTTCTTGCAACACTTATGTTGCCTGGCGTGTTGCATCTTAAGATACATTGACTCAAAGTGTCACATTTTTAAGATCTAAAGAGAACAAATCTAATTCTACCATTTTAAGTACAGTATTGTGGATTTTTGTCGTTTGTGGTCTTGTGTTAAATCTATATAAAGAATGCTTACTTTTATTATACAACTGTGTGGGGTCCATTTGCAGTGTCATCACCTGATTACTGTATGTGTTCACAAATGCTTCACACACTGTCTCTGAGATAAGCCTGTCTGCTCGTGCCAAGCTACCAAGGGGGTGGGCAGGGGTTATTTTAGGAGTGTATCCCCATTACCCTGACTAGAGGCAAGGGTCTCTATTTGTCACAAGTACCTACCTGTGCCGACTAAAGACCCCCAAATCTAACATTGGTGGTCAGCGGTGAGGATTCTGGACTTGCATTTGTGACTCATGTACAGTGATTGATGAACACTACAAGTGAGGGCAGACGAAAACGCAACCCGTACTATTTTTCCCTTTGGAATTTTTTATTTGGAACTCCGGTTAGTTGTTGCACCTGTTAGACCTTGTCAAAATGGATGTCAACTTTTCTCACCTGTACATCTACAAAAGTGGGTCGCTAAAAGTTTTTTGCAAGGAGAAGGGACTGCCTGTGAAGAGGAGATCCACAAAGCAGGATCTTGAGGCAGCCCTGTATAGCTATGAGATGCTATGCTGAGAAACAACATTAACAGATGACTCTGAGGAGGCGTCTGAGGGGGAGGATCCCCAGACAGAATACCAAAAGGGAAGTGGCTCTGAGGAGGAAACATTTTGGGAAATATTGGCTGTGAAAAGAGGAATCGGATTCCTGCTCATGACCGGAGGCTGAGGCAGCTAGACCCGGAGTGCAAGGAAATTGAGCGAGCATTAGCTGAAAAGAAAAAGTGTGTAGCTGAGGAAGTGGGCTTGGCTGAGTTGGAGGTGAAATCCAGCTCAAATGGTGGCAGCAAAAATGAGTTATCCAGTGCTGAGGGAGCAGTAAATACACCCAGAGATGTGGCGCCTGACTTGAGGAGGGGGTTAACATACACTAGGAGGGTGAAGGACATGAAATAGCTCCAGTAGTGCGCAGCAACCTGAGGGGAATGGGAAAAGTGGTGCAGGGGTTCATGGTCTTAGTGGTGGGAAGGACACTCTACTGACTCTAGTTGAGAGGTGCAGGGAGAGGGATTCCCCCAAGGTTGAAGTCCTGGTATGTGAGTGTGAAGACCGCCTAGAAGAGTGTGGGTTGAGTGACAGAGACTGTCAGATACTGTCTTGCCAATCTCAGGAGAGTGGTGTTGAGTACGTGTGCGAGGCACTGGATGGTGAGGTGAAGGATAGTATGGTTAACCCCTGTGGGGGGCTGTGTGATCCAACTGTGGGAGAGCATATTGCAAGTCCCTGTTTTCCAGAGCTATGCCAACACCTGTTGGAGAGTGAGTTCTCTGACCCCTGGAGCTCACATTGGAGGCTGACCTTTTGGTGGATTGCAGAGGGTCTGAAGTGGCATTGGGGAGTGACCCTGTAAGGAGAGGCTCAGGTATCTTCCAACCCAGAGTGGTGGAAGTGGTTCAGAGTAGCCCAGCTAGGTCCTGTTGTAGTGGGAGGGTTGTAGAGGCTCACGTCCTGTCTCAGTGGAGAAGGAGTGAGTGTGGGGCTGCGTGTCCCAAGGTGCCCAAAACCCAGTCACATGGCCTGGATGGTTCTTTAAGGGAACACCAGGTGGGGAGCCTAGGCTTTACTGATGGGTCGCCTGTTGAGGGGGATCCCCAAGTGTGTGATGAACTGGAGTGTCTGTAAGCAGGCCTCCATCAGTTCTGGTGTCTGGCAGTGCCGCTCCTAAGTGGCGGGTGCAGAAGTCCAGAGTGAGGGGTGAGAGGGGTAAAGAGTCTCCAGTGGAAGAACCCGTGAGTCAGGTGCCAGCCAGAAGGGCTGAGTCACCAAGGAGTGACCATGGTGACACCAGTTCTGTACTGGGGGATCTTCGCACACTGTCGGAGGGACAGGAGTTGGGAGATCTGCACCAAGCAGACTGTCATATGACACATGAGTTATGTGTCACCCTCAGGGAGGGTATATGCACTCCCCAGGAAGTCCTGGTTTGCAAGCCAAGTGTTCAAATGCAGGGGTTGGTTGCTGGGTTGGGAAGCCAGGTTCAGGTGTTGTCTGACCAGGAAGAAGGGGCAAATGTATCAGTGTCCTGACCGATGTACCTTCTAGGGATACCACTCCAGGTGGAAGGGTATAGCACTCTGGAAGGGGGTGCAGAGGGAGGGAGTCTTCGCCTCTGACCCCGGTGCAGCCAGAGAGTTTAGACCCTAGGTTGGAGGTCCAGGTTCAGGGTGTTCCCCTGTCCCGGAAGCCCAGTTGCAGGATAGAACCCTTGAACTGGTGGGTGAATTATGCAGGACATCTGCTACAGGTACCCTGGCAATCCTGGAATGGGGTACCGCTCCAGGTGGGAGGGTACAGAGCCCCAAGGAGGAGGACCGGGTGTGGGAGAGGCCACCCAAGTCTCTGGTCCAGCCGCTGGGTACAGACCTCGGGCTGTTGGGTCAGTGTCAGGATGTCATACCTGACCTGACAGGAGGGAGAGTAGACAAAGGGTGCCAAGCACCTAGGGTTACTGCCCCCTGTTTTTGTATGCCACATAGGTTTGAGAGCCCTGAGAGGCATAAGGCCTGGGTCTCATCACTGACTGCTGTCAGTGGTCATTGTAGCTTGTTGTCTGTCTGTTGGGACACACCTGTGAGCAAGCTAAGGTTAGGTGCTGCACAGATGGTGTCCATAGAGGAAGAGAAGGTTTCCACATGGTTCAGCTTGGTAGGCCCTGATTGTATGGGCAGAGGAATTGAAATGGGTTCAAATTGGCGTAGAACTGGAATATGCCCCTGCTGTTGCGGGCCAGGTCCATCTTCTATAGCCCAAAGCAGGGAAGCCCATCAAGGTAGTGATTGGTCTACCCTGCTTTTGGCTGGAACGGGGTTGTGTTGGACTTGGCCCTTTTTGCTGGGGTCATCCCTGAACCTTTTGCCTTCCTCCTGTATTTTTTCTGACCTGTTGGTAGCTGTTTTATGACTCTGGGCACTTTACTACTGCTGATCAGTGCTAAAGTGCATATGCTCTCCCTATTGTAAATTGATGTATGGATTAGTGACTCCATGATTGACTGATATGGTTTACTTGTCAGACCCTAGTACAGTGTACCAGGGGTGCCCAGGGCTTGTAAACCAAATGCTGCTGGTGAGCTTGCAGCACTGATTATGCCACCCACAGAAGCAGCCTGTAAAATTGTGTCTAAGGCTTGCCATTTCAGAGCCTGTGTGCAGTCTGGTACTGCCATGTAGACTGAGCACGTGCACCCACTTGCCAGTCCTTAAACCTTCCCCTTTCTTCATATCAGATGCCCCTATGGTAGGCCCAAGGGCAGGGTGCATTGTAAGTATAAGGTAGGACAAACCCTTATGTGTGTGGCATGTCCTAATAGTGAATTACAGCCACTTTCGTTTTTCAGTATTACAAGGCTACCTATTCCCCATAGCCCAGAATGGGCAGTTAGATTATTACATTTCAGAATCCTAGCTGACTCAGGGAGCTAGGTAGAAATTTGAGTTTAGTATACCTGAACTCAGAATTATAAAATGCAACTTTTAGTGAAGTTGGTTTTAACAATCTGTGTTTATAAATGCCACTTTTAGAAAGTAGGTATTTTCTTGTCTAACCATCCAAGCCTGCGTCTTCTAGGCTGTGTATTTCTTGTCTGGAGTTTGAGTGACAGGGGCTGGGAAATAATTCCAGGAGACAGGGTGAGTCAGCCCAGTGGTGAATAGCGAGATCTGCATCTAGATGGGAGGGGGGAGTTGCACCCGGGACCTAAATGGGCTGTGCATTTTCTCTCCACAATGCTGGCTCCACCTCCTGTGGTGCGCCTGATGTCTCTGCCCTGCACTGGGAAAGGAAAGAAGGAGTCATTTAAACAGAGTACTCCAGGACTGGCCAGAACTGGTTTGGCCTAGGCAAAGGCCTCTCTGCCTTCAGAGAACAAAAAGAAAGTGAGTATAAAAGAGGGGTCCCAGACCATAGAGAGTGAGATCACTTTTGGGACAACAAGAAGAAACCTTTGCTAAGGAGTGGAACCAGGGAGCCTGAGGAAAGACTATCCCTAAGCTGAAGTGCTGCTTGGGGGATTGGCCTGCAGTGGTTGCCTAACTACCGAAGAAAGGAGAGAGGAACTCTGCTTGTACTTTCATCAACTTGTGTAAGGATCTCCAAGGGCTTGAGAACAGAGCTTGCCTCCTGCTGAAGTCTCAGGGACAACAGACTTCACCCACCAGCTCCACAAGAGTTCTTATGTAGTGCCTGCAGTTGTGCTGGATTTTTTGAGGACTTGCGTGTAGCAAGGAGCTGAAAGCGTGACTCAAGATCAATAAGTGTGTAGTCGAACTGCCGCTGACGTTTCACAACACGAATCGCCTCGCATCGCCGGAGAAGAGGATCGATGTCGCAGCAGATCCTGCCGCATCACCGGGAAGCGTGTCGCAGAAGAAAAGGATCGGCGTTGCATCAGACACCGCCGCATCTCCGAGAAGCGTGTCGCAGGGCCTGTCTTGGCTCATCGCCGCAGAAGAGGATTGATGTTGCAGCAGACACCTCTGCATCACCGGAAAGAGTGTTGCAGGGTCTGTCGTGGCTCGCATCGTTGTGAAAGCAATTTGCATCGCCAAGGGAGTGGATTGACGTCACAGCAGACGCCGCCACATCACTCGGAAGCGTGTCGCAGGGCCTGTCGCGGCTCGCATCGTGTCGAGCATCTTGCATCACCGGAGAGGATCGACGGCGCAGCAGATGCTGCCGCATCACCGGGAAGCGTATCGCATCAAGGAGAAAGCTCCATCTTTGTTTCTTTGGACCAGATCTTCAGCCCATCACCGTCCTTGCATGTAAAGGACTACGGCATCACCTTTGTTGCAACACTTTCATTGCCCTGCGTGTCGCATCTTAAGGTACATTGACTCAAAGTGTCGAATTTTTAAGTTCTAAAGAGAACTAAGCTAATTCTACCAATGTAAGTACAGTATTGTGGATTTTTGTCCTTTGTGGTCTTGTGTTAAATCTATATAAAGAATACTTATTTTTAATATACAACTGTGTGGTGTCCATCTTTAGCGTTGTCAATTAATTACTGTATGTGTTCACAAATGCTTCAGACAATGCCTCTGAGATAAGCCTGTCTGCTCGTGCCAAGCTACCAAGGGGGTTATTTTAGGATTGTATCCCCCTTACCCTGACTAGAGGCAAGGGTCCCTATTTGTCATAAGTACTTACCTGTGCCAACTAGAGAGCCCCAAATCTAACACTGGACATTTGGGGCAAGACAAGACCTTTGAAAGGCTTGTCACACACTTTTACTATGCCACAAATGCGTAAGAACTTTGACAACCATTGTCGGTCTTGCCAGACTTGCCAGGCAAGTGGTAAAAGTGGGAGGAGTGCAAGGCTCCTCCCCAACCTTTCGTTGTAGCCAGCAACCCCTTTGAGAGGGTGGGTATTGACATTGTGGGGCCTCTGGAGCCCAAGGCAGCTATGGGCAACAGGTTCATCCTGGCCTTGGTAGACCATGCCACCCGGTACCCCAAGGCCATCCCTCCCTGGACTGTGGTGGCCCCCAAGGTGGGTCAGGGGTTGATGGGGATCTTCTCCTGTGTGGGATTCCCCTGAGAGGTGGTGTCTGACCGGGCTACCAACTTCATATCCAAGTATATGAAGTCCCTGTGGCAGGAGTGCAGTGGTAGCTATAAGTTCACCACTCCTTACCACCCCCAAGTTAATGGGCGGGTTGAGAGATGCAACTGAGCCCTGAAGGGCATGATTATGGGTCTTGGTGATCCCATGAGGTGTAAGTGGGGTGTCCTCTTGTCATCCTCATTGTTTGCTTACAGGGAGGTACTGCAGAAGTCCTTACGGTTCAGTCCCTTTGAACTCCTGTATGGGCTTCCTGTAAGAGGACCTCTGAGTCTAGTCAAAGAAGGTAGGGAGAAAGCTCCCAGTAAACCTCCCCAGGATGTATATAGCTAATGCTTGCCTTCAGGAACCAAACCAAGCGCTTCAGACAACTCGCTCAGGTGAATCTGGAAGTCAGCTAGGAAGAGAGGAAATGGTGGTATGATCAAAATGCCACTCTGATCAAGTTTCAGCCTGGTAAAAAAGTGTGAGTCATGGCCCCAGTGGATCCTTGTGCGCTCCAGGGCAAGTGGACTGAGCCATTTGAGGTGATGGAGTGCAAGAGTAAAGTCACCTATCTAGTGGACTTGCAGTCTCCAAGGAACCCTTTGTGGGTCCTGCATGTTAACCGCTTTGTGCCTCCCTTAGAGAGGTCCGAAGTGGGCATGCGCCTAACAACAGATGATGGAATAGAGGAGACTGAGCCTCGTCCTTACCTCCTATCTGCTAACGAACATGATAACCCTCTCCCCCGCCCTGACTCCTGAACAGCAGAGTAAATGCCGCCAACTGTTGGGACAGGTTGAAGCTCTCTTCTCCCAGACCTCTGGTATGACTCAGTGGGGAGTCTATGATGTGGACACTGGGGACAGTTCCCCTCTGAAGCACAACATTTACTGAGTGACAGTCAGGGTCAAGGCTTGCATCAAGGAGGTCTTCAAGATGTTAGTGCTAGGCATGGTTGAGTGCTCAAATGGCCCTTGGACCAGTCCAGTGGTCTTGGTCCCGAAGGATCTGGTACCCAGTACCATCCCAGAACTCCTGTTCTGTGTGGACTACTGAGAACTCAATTCAGTCACCAGGAGGGATGCACACCCCATCCCCTGATCTGATGAGTTCATAGATCGGTTGGAAGCTGCCCAGTACCTTAGTACATTTGACTTAACGTCTGGGCACCAGCAGATTGCCTTTAATGAAGGGGCCAAGGACATGTCTGCATTTGTAATCCCAGAGGGGCACTACCTATTTCAGGTGATGCCCTTTGGTTTGAAGAATGCCCCTGCCACCTTTCAGAGGATGGTCAACCAGGTGTTGGATGGACTAGAGGACTTCAGTGCTGCCTACCTGGAAGACATTGTAGTGTTGAGTGCCACTTGAGAGGAATAACTGCACCCCCTATGAGAAGTGTTGAAGGCTCTGTACAGGGCAGGCCTCAAGATCAAGGCAAGCCAGTGCCAGATTGGGCAGGGTTCATTGGTGTACTTAGGACACCAGGTAGGAAGCAGCCAGGTGGTGCCCCTACAGCCTAAGATTGACACCATTCTGGCTTGTGAACCCCCACAAGACCCAAATAAAGATGAGAGCCTTTTTAGGCCTCGCCGAATGCTACTGGAGATTTGCCAAGGGTTATGGCACCATTGTTGCCCCCTTGACAGTGCTGACTTCCAGGAAGCAGCCCAGGAAGGTGAACTGGACTGATGCCTGCCAATAAGCTTTTGATGCCCTGAAATCTGCCATGTGCACAGCGCCGGTGCTCAAGGCACCCAAATTCTTACAGGAATTCGTGGTGCAGACAGATGCTTCAGAGCATTGTGTGGGGCATGTGCTATCATAACTGAATGAGGAGGGCCTATACCAACCTGTAACCTTCATTAGTAAGAGATACTTCCACAGGAACAGAGGTGGAATGCGATTTAGCATGAGGCATATGCTGTGGTCTGGGTGCTGAAGAAGCAGAGGCCCTACTTGTTTGAGACTCACTTCTGGTTTCAGATTGACCACAGACCCTTCAAATGGTTGATGCAGATGATGGGTGAGAGCCCAAAGTTATTGAGGTGGTCCATTTCCTTACAGGGGATGGACTTCACGGTGGGAAACAGCTCTGGCACAGAACATGCCATTGCTGATGGTCTATCCAGATTTTTTTGCCTTAGTGAAGAGAACTCCCAAGAGGGTGAAGAGTTCTCCCCACATTTCAGCTGGAGGGGACACGTGTTAGAACTGGCATCATTAACGTGGGTTTCCCCAGTATTTTTTCCTTTGCCTCCTGTGTTTTTGCTGTGTGTCGGACTTCGTTTTTGCTGGTTTAGATGCTTTACCACTGCTGTTCAGTGCCAAAGTGCAAGTGCTCCCTGTAAATTGTTGGTATTGGTTGGTGATTCAATGAATCGCATATTTGATTTACTAGTCATTCCCTAGTACAGTGCACTGAGATTTTGAGCGGCCCTTCCCAAGATCAGCCAACCTTACAAAAGGCCCCTAGCACTGACAGTTTGTCACCATGTAACAGTAACATCCTGGAACAGATGCAATCACCCATAGTTGATATCAATAATAGGGGTGGGGAACAGGTAGGGGAAGGCCTGACCCAGAAAGATAATGATCGATGTGCACTGTTGTTCTGGAATATAGCAGGGTTTAGGCAAAAAATCACAAATCCAGCATGGGAGTCAGTAATAGACGGTCAGGATATAGTGGCCTTGCAAGAAACTTGGATACAGGAATCAATCCATGTAAGTGGCTATAGAACCTTCTTTACACCAGCTGTTGGAGGTCATTTTGGAAGAGCTTAGGGTGGGTTGACAACGCTTGTTTCAAATCAACTTAAAATTAAACAAGCTCACTGCCATTTAAATTCCTGTTACTTCCAAATTATAACTTTACGGAATTATAAAGGAGCTGTGGTGTTAATTATTAATTTTTATAATAATGTCCCGAGAGATGATATTCTGGTTGTAATGAAGCAGCTTAAAGATGAAATTCAGTTAGAGGTAGATAGAAATGAAAGGGAACTGATAATTATATGGGGGGGGGGGATTTTAATTGTTCATTATGTACTAAAAGGAATCAGGGCCTATGTGGCCTAGTGACAGAAAGAGACATGCACTTAACACATTTTGAACATACCCTGATGGGGGACTTACTTAACGAATTATTATTCATGTTTGATTTGGGGTTCGCCAATGAATCTGTCCCAGAACCCACACCGTTTGTTCCGACTTTTGTAGGGAGAGGCTTATTGACGCCTATTGATTTTATTATCACCTCCAGTAATCTCAATCATAGACTCCTGGGGGTTACGAATATCCAATTACCCATAAGTGACCACCTTCCACAATCTCTTAAGGTATCAAATTTGTTCCCAGACCCATCGACGGCCGCGCCTCTAGTAGAGACAGCGGTTGATGTTGTCCTTGGGAGACAAAATGGGTACACACTAAAATGGAGTAAAGTAATCCCCACAACCTTTTTTGAGAATCTCTGGGGGGTGTGCTCAAATAGTTTTAGGATTTGCCTAAGTGACAGCTCTACTAACGATCAAATTATTGAGCACTTTGGAACAATAGCTGCAAACATAAAAAGTAGCCTAAGGGTGGAGGCAAAACGCAGAGCCAAGGGGCACAAGAGTTGGTTTAATACTGCATGTACAAGGGCTCTGAAAAATCTAAAACATGCAGTACATAGATCCCCTAGGGATAAAAATGAAATAAGAGAGTGTAGGAATACATATACTCAGGCCCTGAAAGTAAGGAAAACCGCGCTGAAGAAGGAGGCATTAGATTCCCTTTGTGAGGCCTCGCAATCTAAAGATTCCGCTGCATTTTGGAAAGCAATTAACACCCCTTTCCCTTACGAAACTCACACGGCGCGAATCGAGATTGCAATAGATGAGGACAAATGGGTAGACCATTTTTCAAATCTTTACAAGGCACAGGAAGACATCCATGGTGGGGGTTTTAACTCTAGCCTGGATGCACAACAGAGTTACAACCTGGTTATAACAATTGATGAAGTGCTTTTAGCCTTGGGATCTACTAAATGCGGTAAGGCTGCCGGACCCGATGGGATTCCGGCAGACCTATTTAAAGCTAATACTGAAATCTGGGGGCCAATGTTAGTACAACTTTTTAATGCAGCTCTCTCACTGGGTCTGAAGGAATCGTGGTTCACCTCAGTCATTGTTCCCATCTACAAGAAGGGGGATAGGAATAGCTGTGCCTGCTACAGACCAATCTCCCTTCTTGATTCCTCAGTAAAAATCCTAGGACGTGTTGTGTTGGCAAGACTCCAAAGCTGGGCAGAGGAAAATGATATTATCAGTGATTTGCAATTTGGTTTTCAAAAAGGGATTGGTACAATTGAGCAAGGGTTAAACCTAATGCTTTTGCAGCATAAATATATAAGGATAAAATCTGAACGCTTGTATTTTACTTTCGTCGACCTTTCCTCAGCGTTCGACTGTGTATCACACTCTAAATTGTGGGATATAATGAAAGGTTTGGGAGTGGACAATAACATTATCTGTTTTTTGAGGGAACTCTACAGTGGAGCCACAGCCTCTGTTCGTTACGGCAGGGGAGGAGAATGCTCCAGACAATTTAGGGTAGGCCGCGGAGTGCGGGAAGGTTGCGTATTGGCACCTTTTTTGTTCCTTCTATATATTAATGGGCTCGAGCGTCATCTGCTGCATGAGTGTAGGGATATGCCCAGGGTGGGGAGGAGGGAAATCCCTGCGCTCATGTATGCGGATGACGCAGTACTCATGGCACGCACTCCACGCGCCCTGCAAAAACTAGTAGTTAGTTTTGAGAAATTTATGTTGAACCTGGACCTACTAGTAAACTGTAGTAAGACCTTCACAATGAATTGTGGCCTAAAACCAGGTAAACTAATGAAGCGTATTTTCTTAAACAATGTGCCGCTGGATAACACCCCAACCTTTTCTTATTTGGGCATTTTATTCCATGAGTCAGGTTCCTGGACAAGCGCTATTAAGGCTAGAACTCTTTTATTTATGAAAACGATCTTGGCTTTACAGAATTTTGTTAGAAAATTGGGCAGGAAGCCGATAAAAGAAATGTTAACCATCTATAAAGCTACATGCTTGTCTGTGGCTATGTATGGCTCAGGTCTGTGGGGATACGCAAATGTTGATCAAATCCAGCTGGTAGAGAATACATTTCTGAGGGGAGTTCTAGCAGTTCCACAGTGTGCTGCCACATTTAATTGTCACGCTGAACTTGGCCAACCCTACATAACGGACATTATCAGAATTCAACCTATCCTATTGTGGCACAGGGTATGGACTACTAACGAATGCGTTATGAACCGGGCCCTACTACGTGACACCCTCAGTTTGGACCATGCGGACAGAATGGAATGGCTGGGATATGTAAAGCACTTTCTGACCGAGATTGGTCTACACTCATATTTCTCGGACCCATCCACAATGGACACTATTCCCAGGAAGACACTAAAAACCATCTGCCTGAACCACTTGCTGGATAAGAGGAAGAGAGTCGAAATCTTGAAATCTACAGTACACTCGCACCTTCCTACCCTCTGTGAGACTAACATCGTACAGCCATATTTATCCCTGTCCATGACTAACTATGATCGTTTTCTTTTAACCCGTTTTAGATTTTGTATATTTTTTAGACTAGTGTCTTTTCCATGCATGAACTCATGGAACCACATTCTGCCCACCTGTCTGTGTGATGGCACGTCACAACAATCTGACATTCATATCCTTTTTTCTGCAAATTTTATACTGCTATACGTAGGAAAATCATAGTCCCTTTTTTAAAAAATATGAATTTAACCAGATGCAGCCCAGCTTTTTTAGAAGTACAGAAAATGGACACGATTTTAACTGTTACTGTGATTTTAAATTATTTAAAAAGTGTTTTTAAACTTAGGAAACAAATTCAAACTGAAATATTTTAGACTCCCTACTGACCTACCTCACTGTACAACTAATCATGAGAAGTAATTATTGTAACTGCTGTAATCATTGTATTTTGTTTATATGTTTGTAACTTTTATGGTTATTTGTTTTTTAACCGAATAAAGTTTATTGAACTGAACTGAACAGTGCACTGTGTGTGCCCAGGGCCTATAAATCAAATGCTGCTAGTGGGCCTGCAGCACTGATTGTGCCACCCACATAAGCAGTCAGTAAATTTAACTGAGACTTGCCACTACAGTGTCTGTATGCTGTTTGGTCCTGCCATGTCGATTTGGCAAGTGTACCCACTTTTCAGGTCCTAACCTTCCCTTTTCTTACATGTAAGTCACCCCTAAGGTAGGCCCAAGCTACCCCTGTGGGTAGGGTGCAGTGTATATGAAATGTAGGACATGCCCTGATGTGTGTGGCATGTCCTGAGAGTTAAATACTGCCAATTGAGTTGTTCAGTATTGTAAGGCAATCTGTCCCATAGGATAGAATGGGGTGTTTGCTCATAACATCTTATGAGCATTACTACCCATGGGAATAAGAGGGGAAAATACAGTTTGATATGCCTGAACTCAGCATGTTAAGATGCATCTTTTAGTGAAGGTGATTTTTACATTCTGGGTTTGAAAATACCACTTTTAGAAAGTCAGTATATTCTTGCCCAACCATCCAGTGTGCCTCCGCTAGGTTGTGCATTGATTGTCTGGCTTTGGACTTACAGGGGCTGGGGATGTGCATTATGTTCAGACAGCCACTTGGGGGGCTGAGGTGTGTCCTGCTTTTCCAGGGTGAGTCAGGGCTGGGCTGAATAGACCTGGGCTGCATGCAGAGTAGGGGAGGAGATTTCTTTCACACCTGAATGGGCCTGGTCTGCCAAGGACAATGCTGTTTCCACCTCCTGCCAGGAAGCTGCACCAGGGTGGACAGAACTGGTTTTGTCTGGGCAAACAGCTTCTCTATCACAGAGAACAAATGATTTTGTATTGTAAAAAGAGGGGCCCAGACCCCAACTTTTAGATCATTTCTGAAATTCAAGAGGAACCTTTGCCAAAGAGAAGAGTGGGAGAAACTGAGGAGAAGTAATGCCCCTTTGCTGTGTGCTTTCTGGTATTACCCTGCAGTGGCTGTTTCTACCAAGGAAAGGACAAGGACTATGCTGTATGCAGAGTCCCCTGCTCGAGGAGGATCTCCAAATCCTTCAAGAAGAGCTTGCTTCCTCTTTTGAAGTCTGAGGGATGCAAAGACTTCACCACCAACTCCCCTGAACTCCCTTGCTGAGAGTTCTGACCTGCCAGGAGGTGCCTACAGCTGTTATGGGCCTCTGGAGGTTGTTCTGGCTGTTGTGAGCTGGAAATGTGACAGAACGAGGAGAAGCGCAATGCATCCGTACCTGTTTCCGACGCATCACAGAAGAAACAGATGCAGCACCTTCCCCCGGCTCGAGAAATCACTGCATGCCACATCAAGTGCACCGATCTGCAAAGGCCGAGATCACCACACCGATTCCGACTCAGGCCCTGCTCTGCGGCTGCAAGAACCAACACATCGTGTGACCGCAGCTGAAGAAATCAAGGCAAGCGCCGTTGCAAGTGCTGCAACGAGAACTGATGCATCCCCTATCCTCATACATTGCACTGGGGCACCAAGTCCCCAAGGACACTGGGGCTGCCGTAAGAAACCGACGCATCACCTGCCTGCACAGTACGGAACCGATGCATCACCTTCCCTGGACTAAAGAACCAAACTCATCACCTCCCCTGCGTGGCAGTAAGGTGCCAACACATTACCTCCCCTGGAGAAAGGAACCGACGGATCACCTTCCCTGCATGTAAGGAACTAACGCATCACCTCCCCTGTGGCTGCTCTTGCTTTTGATTTTGACGCATCCAAGCTACTTTGTGTTGAAACCATCACATATGCAATTTGCTTTGAAAAGAACTGTTTCTACCTTTTTGAAAGTCATATTTTTATTACTGTATTGTGGATTTTTGTCCTTTTGGTTTTGTTTGGTTTAGATAAATGTGACTTATTTTTCTAAACTGGTGTGGTGTCCGTTTGTAGTGTTTTCACTGTATCACTGTATGCATGTCTCTAACAAAAGAGAGAGGGACCCCAAAGCCAAAGGGATAGGGTTCCACGAATGACGCAAGTCAGAAAGAAATTCCCTTTGGGCGAATTTGCAAAAGTACATAGAGGTTTACAGAACACACATTAGACCATAAACAACTCACATAACACAAGGAAGCAATGTAAACACGTAAAAGTTGCAATATATGTGAAAACACTCTGGCAAAGAATAAAGTATAAAACAATTTATTAAGCAAACATTACATCAATTAAATACTAAAAATTGGGAAACATATATGGGACGGTATAATAAACAGTAAAAACAAACATTCCAATAAAAAGGAGTACGCAGGGAGAAAGGATTAAACTCAAGCACACAACATTAATTTTGGAATTTCTCCTTAATTTATAATCTCTGATTAACTCCTAGGGCGTCGACGCGTTTCGGCGGTACAATCAATCAAATCCGCCTTCATCAGGACAGTGAATGGATAATGTTTCCCAAACAAATTCTCAAACTGCCGAAAGGTATAGCAATGTATTTTAAGGGGTTTCCGCCTCCTTATCTCTAAGTTGAGGTTTTCGTCCAGCGAATAATCCTCTGTTTGTGTTCAGGGTACTTTAAAAGTTCAAAGAAACCACTTGTATAGATTCCATAAAGTGGCGAAAATGCATCCAGTTTAATATCTGGAAGACATGATTAATAAAGCTGCCTCATAGGCACGCGGTAGGTAGAGTTTCGGTTCCGACTTTTACTTCGTATAATGCCGTTTTCGAGAACTCTTAGCCAGGCACAGAGGGGTTAGTGGGGCACACTGGAAGAAGGAGGTTGTAAGGGTTCCAGGACCACTGGAGCATGGGTGGTTTGTTGTTACTGGGGCCGGTAGGGCCGGGTGCAGAGCATATAGGTCAGCTGGGTATTGTGCGTAGAGAAGTCCTTGAGGTCAGGAGCAGCAACTTGTAGAGGCGATTTTGGAACAGCTGGGCCACTCAAGGATGAGGGTCTCAGGGGTTTCATTATCTTTTGATGGGTGCATTCTTCTGGTATTGTTGGAGTCCAGCACAGACTCTTTGTCTTGCTGTTTGCTGTTGTGGGTCCGGTACCCCAGGCATTGATACGGTGTGGCTCCGGTAGGTCCTGGTGTCTCCAAACTAGGTGGAGAGACCGATCTAATGATCCTGAGCTCGATTTTTGTGTGGGTGCTACAATCAAAGTCAAGGGGAACATCACATCGTTGACAAACCAGACTCAGCAGGATCAGTGTTTGCAGTTTGCAGGGGAGTGATACCTTCACTCTAAGGGAGGTTCTTGGTGATCTGCCCAGCACGAGTCCTGACCCCCCCATTGCCTTCCTCAACAGCTCCCTGGTGCCCATCCTGAAAAAACCTGGCGCTGACTCTTCTATCTCGGCCAACTATCGCCCCATCTCCCTGCTACCCTTTCTGGGCAAGGTGATGGAACGCCATGTTACCGCGGTGCTTAGCGCCCATGTTGAGGCAAATGGGGGACTGGCATCCCGCCAAGCCGGGTTCCGTCCCAGGCATTCGACCGAGTCAGTCGTGGTCTCAGTCTTGGACAAACTCAGAAAGGGTATGGATGGAAACAAACACCAGGCACTGGTCCTCCTTGATCTATCCGCCGCCTTTGACACGGTGGACCACACCATCTTACTTACCCGTGTCAAGGCGGCCGGCATCGGGGGATCAGCTCTGATCTGGCTCTCCTCCTTTCTGAGGGAACGCACTCAGGCGGTCCGACTAGGCGACTTCACGGCCACTCCCCTCCCTGTCACCTGTGGTGTCCCCCAGGGATCCTCTCTTTCCCCCTTACTTTTCAACCTTTATATCTTTCCTCTCATCTTTGCACTACAGCAGCTGGAGGTCACCGTCTATAATTACGCGGATGACCTCCAGCTCATCTTTGATCTGTCCCCTTCTCCTCTCTCGGTCTCTAATTTCCAGTCAACTATGACATTCATCAGGGACTGGATGAACCACAACCACCTTAAGCTGAACCCAGATAAAACCGAGCTGGTTCTCACTGGTGGTTCGTCCAGTCCCTGGAACTCTCGGACTGCACCGACCCCCTCCACCACGGTCAAAAAACTTGGTGTCAAAATAAACAGCCAACTCACCCTCCATTCACAAATCAGCTCTGTGGTGTCCTCCTGCTTCCTCTTTCTCCGCACTATCCGCACTGTCTCCCGCTTCTTTTCCCCCCAGGCACTTAAGATCATTATGGCCGCACTTGTGATATCGAAACTGGACTACGCAAACGCTCTCTACCACGGTATCCCCGCATACAGTCTGCGTAGACTCCAGACCGTCCAGAACCAAGCAGCCCGGCTGGTGTACGGTCTTCCTCGGTATCACCACTCCACCCCTCTTCTCAGGGAGCTTCACTGGCTCCCTATAAAGGAACGGGCCCTATTTAAGATCGGCTGTATGGTCTTCCAGGCCTGCCAGGGCACTGCCCCCGCCTTCATCTCCTCACTAATCAAGTCTTATGTACCCGTAAGAGAACTTCGGTCTTCCTCCAAGTCCCTCCTCCAGATCCCTCGCTTCACTCGCAAAAAGTGGGGCGGGGCCAATTTCTCCACCCTGGCTCCAACCTTTTGGAACTCACTCCCTGACCACCTCCGCTCTGCCACTCAGTATCTCCCCTTTCGCAGAGATCTGAAAACGTTCCTCTTCAGCCAGGCTTTCCTCACTTAATCTCCCTCAAAATTCCCTTCACCTCTCCCTGGTCTTTCCCCCTCAGTTGCCGATCCCCCCAGCGCCAAGAAACCGCAAGGTGTACGCTGCGCTCTAGAAGTATTTTAAATTAGAAATTAGAATTCTGCGAAGGCTGGAGACGCCCATGGGTCCTTGAAGTCTTCACATGTTCAGGATGACATGGCACACCATGATTTTGGAAATCCCAGAGGCAAAAGGCAGATTTTGGCATCAATTTTCTCTGCAGTAGGGCTTCTGTTCTCAGGCATCAAATCTTCTATTCCTGAACTTCTTCTCACCCATTGAATCTGAGTTATAGGTCTAGGGATGCCACCTAAATACTGAATTTAGGGGTGTTATGGGGGAAACAGGTGGTAGCCAATGGGCTACCTAGGTTTAGGGAGCCTACACCCTCTAAGTGACCACTTCCTTTGGAAAAGGGCACTATCCTAGCCCTGAAAGGTTATTTCTCCAGGATCCCAAAATGGTGTATTTTCAGGAGAGAGATTCACATAACCTGCCCCACCCTAGGTTTGTTGCTGACTGAAAGTGGACCCTCCCCCTCACCTAACTAATTTCCCTGCCTTTCCTCCCAATGAATGTGTAGCAGGACCAGCCGGTTAGAATCCCTCTCTATCTGGAGAAGTCTGGACTGAACTTCAAAGGCAGCCACACCTTTGAAGCTTCCTGCTCTGGAAGGCCATTCCAGCCTGAAGGAGGTTTGAAACACCTCTGCCGAGAGCAGGCTTTGTTTCTGGCCTCTGAAAGCACAGGCTCCCACACCATGAGGCCAAAAACATGTCTGGTGGTGGCAGTCGGGCAATGACTAGTCAGAGACCACCCCACTGCTTGGTAGGTTTTTCAGGAGACTCTATAAAGGATTACCTGTGTGCATTTATTATTAAAACTCTCACTGAGATCAGTGAGAATTTATTAAGACAAGATGTTTGGTACAAAACATCTTATGGTTACAGTAAAGCCATTAAAAGAACTAGGACAATCCTAATGACAAGTATCCAGCCCATGAACTCTTTATGTCTTCCCTTTGCACTTACAATATCAAAGAATGGCTCAGATATTCCATGGTCATATCTGCTCATGCAGATATGTCTACTCATGGGATATAGTGCACCCTGCCTTAGAGTTGTAAGCCTTGCAGTGGGAGTGACTTGCCTATATCTCATGCAGTTTGTGAGGGCTTGACCCACAGGGCTGGGTACCATGTTGACTCTTTGCTTTGCTCTGCCCCAGGCCAAGCAGCCTGTAGTGAAAGTTTTGCATGGTCTTGGTGAGTGGTCCCTGGGGTGGCACAATTCATGCTGCAGCCTCAGTAGACCCTCTTTTCCTGGGTTCCTTCTTCAGGGGTACCATTTACTGGGGACATACAAGAGTGGATGCAGATGTGCCAATTGTGGTACAGTTCTGGGAAAGAGATCTGTCACTGGGAACTTGATTAGCAGGGATCGAGTGCACTTACAAATGAAAATCATATCAGGCATCAAGCAAAAAGTAGGGGCTGATGATGTCTAAAGAGCCACTTTACTTTATGACCCCCCTCCAACAAAGGAGGATGAAACTATCCTTTCATTAAGGAGTCTTTATCTGCATGAGCCGTCTGAGAGGTCTGTGGTCAGTTTGGACAAGGAAGTGAGAACCAACCATGTATGGCATCAACTTCATCAGGGACCAAACCACAGCCAAGTTTTCCCTCTTCATGGCACTCCAATGCTGCTCTCTTGGGAGAAGCCTCCTGCTTATGAAAGCAACAGGTCAGTTCTGTGAGGGGGTAAAAATGAATGAATATCTCTGCACAATCCGCCTGTAGTACTCAGTCAGGCCAAGGAATGCCCTGACTTGTGGTTGGAGGTTCCCAATCCAGAATAGTCTGGATTTTAGGTTGTGGTGGCTGAACTTGGCATCCATCAACAAGGTGGCCCAAGTGTCCAACCTTGCCCTGCCATATCTGGCACACACCTGCATTGATAGTGAGGCCTGCATTCTGCAGAGCCTTCAGGACCTTTTGAAGGTGGATCAGATGATCCTCCCAGGCAGGGCCGGCTCCTCTGCTAAGGTGGAGGAGCATCAACCCACTGCTCTTTGAGCAGGAAAAAAAGAAATGATTATAACGTAGTCATTATAATTTTATTTTTTGCAGGTTTGGGGCTGCGTTAGGGTGGACAGAGCTGGAGGCACAGGGGGAGGAGTGGTTTGCACACTCCAAGTGAGCATGACTTTTTGGCGGGCCGTCCTGGGCCGGCCAAACTGTCATGCGCACTTTGCATGTTCCCCAGCAGTCTGCATTACTCAGACTGGTGGGGAACATGCCCAGGGCCCCAGTCCCCATCAGGGCACAAATCCACAACACGCACACCGATCACAATGGTGCAATGCCGCATTTTGATTGTCTAGAGGGAGCTTAGGTGCTTCCTGGGTATGGAGAAGCTGAGAAGAGACGCGGACAAGGAAAGTTGAATTCTTTTATTTTAAGACATGGTAGTATGATATCCCATCTCCTTCTGAGTTTATCAGGGTGTACATCAATCATAATTTTAGACTCTTGTTAAATCTTTCAACGAGCCCATTTGTTTCTGATGTTATGGTGTAGTGAATCTATAGGTAACCCCACACTCAGTCCACATATGTTTCATGTATGCAGACATAACGTTTGTACCTCTTTCTGATACTACTTCCTTAGGAAACCAAACCATAGCAAAAAATACCAAGGAGAGCTTTGACTACTACTGGGACAGTGGTTGTCCTGAGGGCAAGTGCTTCAGGACACCCGATGGCATGATCCACTACCACTAGCATACATTGGTTTCCTCATGCTGTTTGAGTGTCAAGGGGACAAACAATGTCAATCCCAACCCTCTCAAAGGGTTCCCCAACCACAGGAAATGGAATTAGGGGGATCTTTAGGTGGCTGCCTGTCTTGCCACTGGCTTGACAGATGGCACAGGAGTCACTAAACGACTTTACCTTCTGGGACAATCCTGGCCAGTTGAAGTGGTTTACTAACTTACACCAGGTTTTTGTGCGGCCAAGATGCCCAGCTACGAGAATGTAATGTGTCATTGTTAGGAGAACCTCTCTAACTGCTGAGGCTCTACCACTCTCCTAGTGGTACCAGGTTTGGGGTTTCTGGCCTTAGTGTATATGAGTACCTCCTCCCAATAGGTCCTGTGGATGCCACTGACGCTTCCCTTTTCCTGATCAGCAGATTGTTGCCTCAGGTTTTCAAGATTGGGACAGATATCCTGCCCCTGGTAGAGTTCTTCTCTAGAGGGTCTTCCTCGGCCCAAGAGCTCTGCCTTGTAAGGCCAAAGTTTCTAGGAATCAGTTCCTTTTGGAAATGACAAGTCTTCTCCCTGAGTGAGGAGAGGGGACATGATCTGCTGTCTGTATAGAAGATGGCTACCCAGACTTCTTGCCCTTTCTTTTGGAAGGCTAGTCCAAACATTTCAGGCTCCAACACTTCTTATTCAACTTAGGTTCTACTTTGTGCTTTGGTTTTCACGCGCACCCATTCAAGTACTCCCAGCATGGCTGCATGGGCATTCTTTTCTACCTCACTCCAAAGCCAAATCATTGCCAAGCAGACTTGGTACGGCAATAGCAGAAAACACTACTACTGTATAGAGGCCACTTACCCCTCTCTAATCTAAGGTGAACAAGGCCATTGGATGCATCATATCCTGATTGTCAACATAGGTCTCTCCACGCAGATATTAATCAGAGGACATCAACTGCTCAGTCACCATTGTAATTCTGTGTCTGTCAGGGCTTCCACCCTAATACCATTTATATTTGGCTCTTGTCTGTATCCCTCCAGGTTACTGGGTCAGGTAGCCAGGGTAGCTACATCCATTCCTCCTTCTGAGACAAGATTTGCCTCAGTGAGCAACTCTACATAGTCAGGGCTCACCTGTGATCCCATCTGGACACTCACCACTGAATTGACTGCAGGTGTGCTAGTGGCATTCTTTTTGTTTTTGCAGTTATGGTTTCCAGTTCGGTGTCTAGTCGTCTTGCAATAAAAACACCAAGCCTCTTTGGGATCCCAGTTCTGACCCTGGTACCCACCCTTGGCCTGTGAAGAGTTTCTGGGTTCACCCTCCTAAGCAGGTTTTGGGGGGCCTGCAGAAGCCTTTTTGGAGGGGTCTTTTTGGACTCTTTCTTTTGGTCACCACAACCAGTGGTAGTTTTAGTCATCCTTCTTTTGACCCACTGGTCTGCCTTCTTCCCCAGCTCTACCAGATGCAGATGTAACTTCTCATTGTATTAGATTGGTTCAACACTCTTTATTTCAGTAACAATTACTCAAAAGATGCTTCATCATAATTAAATTGTAAAGCTCTTCAAAGTCATTCACATTGTTACCTGCTAACCAAACCCCAAGGGGCTGATTTTGAGTTTGACAGTGCAGCGGCAGGACCACCACACTACCGCACAGCCAAACCCTGCATGAGAACCGACTGCCATATAATGACTTTTTTAGTCATTGGCGGGCAATTTCATTGGTGTTCCCACATCGTTGCCTATAAAATAGACACCACAACGGGAATGTCAAAAACAGGTCCATCAAGGCATGGAGCTGAGTCCCAAGATGGCTGCCAGCACATCTTGGTTGAAATGTTGGCAGCTAATCAGAGCTCTGCAGATCTCTGCAAGAGCTTGCCATTATTCATTAAGTTGTTGTGATCGTAGAAATATCAATTTTGGATTTCCTTTAATATCAAGAAAACTACTGAACAAATTTACATCAAATAACGAAATCTAGCTTTTTGGTATCATTCTGTAGAGCAGTTCCGGCTACACGTGTGTTTAAAGAGTCTATTGGAATGAACATGGGGGAAGGCACATTTTTTACTCCCCCTTTTTTCAGCCCCCACTTGACGAATCGCTCCAAAACTTTTTGTGCACAACTAGAATCACTGACACGGTTTTTTGCCAAATTTCATGAAGATCTGTCAAACAAAGCTAAACATATAAGCAAGTCCAAAAATGCCTTTCCTGCGGACACCTGGTCCTAACTATAACTCCTCACTGGCAGCTGCCATTTTTTTCCACTGAATAAAACAAATGTTGCAGGGACGTAACACAGAAATACATTTTTTGTTCTTTTTTCGGGCTAAGCCAGTTATGCCAGTTGAAGGAAGAGTACAGCAATAGATAGAAATATGGTATGATTTAACATTTTGAATACCAAAGTGAGTTAAAATAGAATATAGAGATGTCACAGCTAGCTCTGATAGAAACGGTATTAGCTTCAGATGATGTACCACTTGAGATTTAAAACATTATGATTTCTACCTTGTTGGACTGAGTAATTTAATAATAAGGTTTGAGATGGAAAAACTTAGAATATAAAAGCTATATCTAAATTAGATTTGTGCTGAAAGTATCAGTCAGGTGAGCTGTGCTGAGTTTACAGATTTAGGTATGCAGATTAATGCTTCAGGACAAGTGGTTAATGCAGGAAAAGAGTTTGGCTGAGTGAGTAGTAGAGTTGGCTCTTCCAGGGGTGAGGCATATCTATAAGGGATGTAGCACGGTTGTTTCAAGAGAATTAAAAGGTAGAGTGACATATATATATATATATATATATATATATATATATATATATATATATATATATATATATATATATATATATATATATATATATATATATATATATATCAAAGCTCTCACTCGTCTCGTTTTTCAAAGAAAAGAGGAAGCACTCTCAGGAGCCGGTTCACAGTTTTTATTACGAAACCCACAGCGACCAGACGCGTTTCGGCGTTTTGCCTTTATCGATGGTAAAGTGAGCGTCTGAGGCAGCCATTTTTATTTTACACCCACACGTGGTGTTTGACACAGAAAGAGGACAGCCCCGTGGAAAGTATAAGCGCCATCTTGGCATGGTCAAATCACATTAGTACATTGCGATCCCACATGGCATCGTTACAGATGAACACAATATTGCACTTCATCCTACTAAATTGTAAACGTTGCATGTAAATATCACAAAATTACGTTACAACAAAATAACGCCCCGTATGGGCTTTATGACCAATCCTTCTTTCCACCGTTACTGCCTTTCTATCAAGCCCTGAATGGGCCCTGTCAATACATAATTCATTTGTATCTCAGCTAGAGATGTGCCCATATAAATACATTTCATAGATTGAAATGAGCACATAGGATTTATTCTTCACCGCCAAACCACACATAGCTGGACTTAAGTCTCATTGATACACTATATGTCAACACCAACACCATATGCATGACATTGTAAAGGCACTTAGTCCGATAAACAATGATAAAAACGCATATGACCTAAAGAAAATCAAAATCATTTCCAGAGATGTTAACAATGTGTTAGGAAATTTTGATTTAGTTAAATGATGTTAAGTTAACTACAATGCCCATAATGCATTAGGTGAGAAATGTGTATATAAAGTAAAAGTGAAAAGGGACTCATTGTTGAAAATGTTACGGTGATCAAGAACGTAACGTTCGAAACGCGTAGGTCATCGCAGCCTGAAAATAAACGCTGTTGAAAAGTTTCCCGAGTGGAGTGCCGTCATTTTTTCACTTTGTGTTGATAGAATTACGGGATCCTGCCTTGGTCCCGTGGCTTGCACCAACTCTAATGCGCTCCCCCTGCGACGAGGCAAGTTGCGAATTCATATATATGTATATATATATATATTATATATATATATATATATATTCACTGAAAAAACCATAGGTTATAGACCATATATAGTTAGGGATTAGCATTTAAAAAACCTTATTTTATTTGCACAAAACCATTGAAATTCCATATATAGTTAGTTGCACTAACTATATATCGCGGACCCGCAATCCACTGCTAATGATGTCACATATTACATCATTCATGACATGGTCAGTGACATCACTGATGACATCACTGATGACATCTCAAATGACATCACTGATGACATCACTGATGACAACACCCAGTGACTGTATGTTTCTGTAAAGTTAAAATATGTCTTACATATTGAAGAATGAGTGGATGTATAAGTGTCTGGATGAAGGATTTAGTAGGTGCATGACTGACTGTATGAGAGAATGATTAAATGTGTCTCACTGAGTGCATGGGTTAGTGATTAAAGTGTCTTAATTTGGCAATCATTATTTATGTTCTTCTGTAAACTGCTGCATGTTTAAATCAGTAGCTATATCAGTAACTATATGGGTTATTGAATGGTTGCCCAAGTATTTGTATGGGAGACTGAGTATGTGTGTGGGTGGCTGGGAGGTGTATAACTCTGTGCATAGATGTGTGAGCAGTTGATTCCCTAGGTGTATGGCTTCAAAAGTGCATGTAGAAACAGCTGTATGGACAGTTGACTGTGTGCATGAGTATATTGGTGAGTGAATGGATATCTCAGTTCTACATGTCAAAGTAAGTACATATGTAAAACACACTCCATGTGAGAGTTGACATATATAAATAACTGAACATAAGAGCCAGTGAATGTGAGAGTGGCTGTATGAATCATTGTGAACTTGTATCAAGGATTGTATAAGAGAGTAAATATGTGTTAGTATATGTTTGAATAAGTAAGGTGTGTATAACTGTATAGTTGAGGAAATGGAGGTGTGATTGATTCTTTGCATGACTGACTAGGTGTGTGAGTAACTCCATGGATGTGTGACAGTCTGTGAGTGCCTGTTTACACTGAGTGTATCTAAGGTTATATTAGAGTCTGAAGATGTATTATCACATAAATGATATCATCAGTGATGTAATCAGTAATGTCAAATGAGATGTCAGTGATGTCATCAGTGATGTCATTTGAGATGTCATCAGTGATGTCATCAGTGATGTCATTTGAGATGTCATCAGTGATGTCATCAGTGATGTCACTGACCATGTCATGAATGATGTAATATGTGACATCATTAGCAGTGGATTGCGGGTCCGCGATATATAGTTAGTGCAACTAACTATATATGGAATTTCAATGGTTTTGTGCAAATAAAATAAGGTTTTTTAAATGCTAACCCCTAACTATATATGGTCTATAACCTATGGTTTTTTCAGTGAATTTTCAAGGTTTTGTAAATGCAAATTCCTAACTATATATGGTCTATAACCTATGGTTTTTTCTGTGAATTTCATTGGTTTTTTAAAAGCTAATATCTATAGCTGTAAAATATATTCTTTATTAAGTGACGTATCACGTAGCCCGTGAGACGCCTCATGATGCATCGCATAACCGTGACGTATCGTCTCTGCAGCGCAAACCAAACCCAAAACGTAAGCGCGCCAAAACACGCTTAAAGATATATATATATTTTTTTAACCTTAATTAGACAAAATCCACACGTGCACATATCACAAACGTTCAAAAAACACAATATGTCGGACTCCCGTTACGCTGCCGGTTAGCTGCCCGGTTAACGTACCAGGAAGCACCTTTACCGCGAAAAATCACATTTTTTTTTTTCACCCCCCAGGGAACTTTAATAGCCCCCTCATCAATCCTAGGGGTTCAGGAGGGGTCTGCCTTACCCCTTTCATTCATTTACACCTTTTTTCAACCTCTTGTCTCTCGATCCCACAGAGAGACAAGATGGCGGCCGCTCCAGACTGTTTACAATGATAACAGCCAATCAGCTTCTCCTCAGACTCCCGTTACACTGCCGGTTAGCTGCCCGGTTCGCGTACCAAGACGCGTCTCTACGGCGAAAAAATCGTATTTTTTTTTTTTGGGCCCAGCGTGGCTCTATAATATCCCCTCATCAATCCTAGGGGGTCAGAAGGGGTCTACCTTGCCCCTTTCCTTCATTTTCCCCTTTGTTTTGGCCTCCTCTTGTCTCTCGATCCTACCGAGAAACAAGATGGCGGCCGCTCCGAACTGTTTACAATGTTGACAGCCAATCAGCTACTCGTCAGACTCCCGTTACACTGCCGGTTAGCTTCCCGGTTAGCTGCCCGGTTCGCGTACCAAGACGCGTCTCTACGGCGAAAAAATCGTATTTTTTTTTTTTGGGCCCAGCGTGGCTCTATAATATCCCCTCATCAATCCTAGGGGGTCAGAAGGGGTCTACCTTGCCCCCTTTCCTTCATTTCCTCCTTTGTTTTGGCCTCCTCTTGTCTCTCGATCCTACCGAGAGACAAGATGGCGGCCGCACCGGACTGTTTAGAATGTTGACAGACACCGGAGAGCCAATCAGCTTCGCATCGCAAAGTTCCGATAAGCGAAATGTACGCGAACCGGATCGCTGCCCGGAGCGCTGTTACAGATATATATCTTGATTTAAACGTTAATTTCTCAAAATCCACTGAAGCACATATATTGAGACCTAGCAAAGGCACATCGGGCTAACAGTCCCTACAATTTTGCCAAGTTTCGTGCAAATCCATTCAGCCGTTCGAGCTAAAAGTGAGTCCAACCGCCCTATGGAAATTAACATGGGAAAAACGCGTTTTGGGACCCCCCTTTTTTCTCGGCCCCCCCTTGACGGAACCCCCCCAAATTTTCAGGGGCTGCTCAGAAACAAAATGTGCCATTTTCCTGAAAATTTCAGCCCATTCCGTCCACAAACGCCAAAGTTATTAGACATAGAATTTTCAGAAATCCCATAGGGAAAAAATCCTAACTATATATACCTACTGGCGACCGCCAGTAGGTAATATATATATATATATATATATATATATATATATATATATATATATATATATATATATATATATATATATGGGAAGTGGGGAATGTGTGAGCAAATCATTGATATGGGAACATAGGGTGAGATTTAGACCTTGGAAAATGAATGAAATAGCAATGTTTCAAGATTGAGGTGAAGGCATTTGGTGCTTCTCTGCAGGCCTCAGGTTCTTGGGCATGTAGCATTTACACCACTTTAGGAACAGTGCATGCAATTTTCAGTCCTGAAATCTGATATTTGCAGTGAAGATAGTGAAAACAGGATAGTGCAAGTGAAATACAATTTCAATTTATTTTTTATGAAGAACCTGGTTAAGTGTGCAGATGTTTAGTATGAAAGCAATGTTGTTTTGAAATTCTCTCAAAAACATTTAGGGAATTATATACAAGCCCCTTGCACCTCTGGTATGTCACTTGTTCCCATATTAAATGTGATGCACCAGCGACACAAGGGGCTTGTAAATAAGCTTCTAAGAGTCAAAGGAGTGTTAACATTAGAGATTAGAGTCAAGTAGGTAGTGCTAAATGGGGAGAGATTAATTGCGACCACATGTCCATGATGGCATGGAAAGAGGGAGACTGACACATAGTGTGTTGACAAATATTTACCAGAAAATTTGCATCCAGTCTAATAGATGTTCATATGTTTGTGTTTATGTTTGACTGTTCACAAGTAAAGTGGCTTCTTGTCAGTAAGGGCCCAATTTTGACTTTGATGATGAGGCACCAAGCCCCCCCTGCAGCAACACCACCAAAACAGTCGCCAATCTACCCACAAGAAAAGGAAAGGAATTGCCTCCTGTCTAATGGGTTGGTGGTGCTATAAAAATGGGCACTGCAATGGAAAGCCAAAAAAAGATCCTGCCTCGAATAAACTGAAAAGTCTACGCTGGGCAGGAACTGGGGCGCATTCCCACAGGGGTGCACATGTTGTGACCCCATGTGCATCCCCATGCAGAGGAGGCCCAGGGGGCACTGTAGGGCTCCCTTTGTTTCCTCTCCACCACAGTGTTCATGGAGGAGGAACCTCCATGACACCACCGGCTGAGAGGATACTTGTAATATGCTTTGCAAGACCATGGCAGTCCCGCCAAGCATATTGAAGCCTCCGACCACCCAAATCCTAATAGGGCATTCGAGAGACCACCACTACCAGGCCCTCACAAGTGGCCTGTGGACTGTCAGAATCTTAATTGGGGTCAATGAGCCCGATTCACAGAATGAACTTAAAACTCAATCCTAAACTTACTACTATTTTGGTATTCACAGAATGCACTTACTACTTTTGGCATTCACAGAATGAACTTACTACTTTTGGTATTCACAGAAGATAGGATTTTGTCTTAAGTTTGTCTTAAGACAAACTTAAGACAGACTTAAGACAGACTTAAGACAAAATCCTAACTTCTGTGAATACCAAAAGTAGTAAGTTCATTCTGTGAATGCCAAAAGTAGTAAGTGCATTCTGTGAATACCAAAATAGTAGTAAGTTTAGGATTGAGTCTTAAGTTCATTCTGTGAATCGGCCCCTACATGCCTACATCAAAGCTGGGTATTCTGCTGGTGATTGATTGAGATGAGGTTGAGGCATGAAAGAACATGTAGAGCAGTAACAGGAAGTAAACTGGATAATTTAGAGTTTAGTGAAGTGATATCTACAATGTTAATTGACAGCATTCCTGTCCTACCAAACACATGGATCCCTCACCTCATTTAGATGGTGGATGGGTGCTTATCAGGACAGCAGAAGGGAGGGACTCTGCCAGTCTAGCAGCCTAGTTAACAATGTACCAGGCACATAGTAACCCATAAAGATTATAAATTTGCAGTGAGATCCTTGAAGAAACGTGGATCACAAAGGACATTGTTAAACCTGGCATCCTTGGTTTTGTTTTGCCTCTAACTTTTTGCCTTCAACCCTTCTGTTTGCAGACTTTGGTTTTGCTGGCTTTAGGAATCTGCATACTTTACCACTGATAACCAGTGCTAAAGTGCTTCTGCTCTCTCCTTAAAACATGGATGGTTTTGCCAATTGGCATATTTAATTTACTTGTATGTTGCTAGTAAAGTGGCACTACCCGTGCCCACGGTCTGTAAATTAAATGCTACTAGTGTGCTTGCTACACTGATTGTGCCACCTACCTAAGTAGCACATTAAATATGTCTCAAACCTTCCATTGCAGCCTGTGTGTGCAGAAACTTTTTGCCAGGGCCAAACCTTCCTTTTTATTTCAAATACGTTAACCATAGGATAGGCCCTGGACAGCTCAGGTGGCAGGATGCAGTTTAAAACAAAAAAATATGGACATGTACGTTCAAGTTTTGCATGTCCTACTAGTGAAAAAACTCTTACATTCTTTTTCACTACTGGAATGCCTACCTCTCCCATAGTAAAACATTGGAGTTGCCTTTTTACATTTGATAAGTGTCATTTCCAAATCGGACCAGGTAAATAGTTCATGTTTGGTGTCTTTGGAATTGTAATGAAAAATCCTAACTTATGGTGAAGTAAGTTTCAAAGTGTAATTTTGAAGATGTCACTTTTAGAATTTTGTAATTTAATTGTCCTAGCCATTTAGTGCCTGCATTCTGTCCCTGGGTTGCATGCAGAGTGTAGTTGAAAGTTGGACTTTTTGTATCCTCCTTGACATTCACACACAATGGGGAGCTTAGGCATGCCTCGATGGGCTACCACTGGCAGAATGGGAGGAAGGAGATGGACCTAACCCCATTTACACTTGAATATGCTATATCCTGCCACCACATACAGGGCTTCATACCCCCTGTAGTAAGTCTGGAGCCAGAGTCAGGAAGGCAGGCACCTGTGCCCTTCAGAGGCCTGTCTCTAGAAGCTTCTCTCCATTCCAAAAGCATGATTTGGTATAAATAGTGGACCTGACACCAACTGTTTGGTACACTTCTTGGCCTGTGACTACTCTGCCTGACTACTCTGCCAGGAAGAATTACTGCAGTGATGCTGAGAGGACTGACACTATGCTGGGCTTCTGTCCTGCTGTGCTGCCCCGCTGTCCTCTAGCCTGGGTGAGAATGACTAGACCTGCATCTCTTGAACCCAGAAACCCAGAGTGACTCCAAGGGCTAGTTGGTTGACCTCCTGATCTGAGGTCTCAGGGACACAACAGGATTCTAATAACATTGCACCTGCAACTGGACTCTGACATATGTGAGTCTAATCTGCCAAGTGGTGCCACATCAGTCTTGGACCCTTGGAAGTTATCCTAAGGTGCTTTGCCAGCCTCTTTGGACCAAGCAGAACCAACACATTTCCTTTGCTGTCCTGCACAAACCCAAGCACAACAGTTGCGTCATCACAACTGTGTTGATTAGACATGTTTCAAAGACCCGCATCGCTACACTACCCATCGGAGACTCCCCTGTGTGACACATTCTCAGCACATACCCTCAGACTCCTTATCGACAGCAGCCTCAACTGCGGACTCCTTGTATCAGCCTCACAGCACTTCGGAACCCATGCATCGCATCCACTGCTCGATGCTTCCTTGATTCCGAACTTCCCATCGCAAACCATCAATGGCGGGATCCTCGATGATAACACTACCTCGCACCTCTGCCTTGGCACATCTCAGAACCAACAGATCGCTCCGGCTGCATGACGCATCTTCAAGGTGGATCCTCAGAACGCTCAGCAAACCAGGATTTAAGTTACTTTGTACAGTAGGCCTAACTGGGTCCCTGTGGCTGACCTGCTCTCCTTCATGGTTAGCCTGGACTTGTGACTTTGCCCCAGTACCACAGTAACAAATTGTCCCTGTAGGAATTATTTACACAATATTCTTCAATCAATATTAGTCACTGTGGTGATCTTGTATTCAAAAAGTAGCAAGGAGATTTACAGTGTAATACTGTTATTTAATTTTGATTTTATCAAAAGGTTTTTTTATGGCAACAAAAATACTACACCATGTATACACTTTGTTTTCTTGTAGTATTAGACACCTTATGTTTTTTTAAATGGGGAATCACACCACCATGTGAAAAAGGAAGAAATTACATCATAATCCATTCATTGTGACAAACTTCAAACAATGATACAAATGAAATGGTGTTGTGCGTCGATGTTTCGGTCCCTCGTTGGTTAAGGCAAATCCATAGGACCATCATCAGGACCAGTTGCACATATACATCTAAAAATAGATATAGAGATTAAACCAATCATCCTTGCCTACTAGGTATCGTCTAATCACCCGAAGGGAAGAGCAAAACCAACATGCAACCGAAGTGCCAGTTTATGAACCACTAACACCATTAATCAAAGTGCAGGGTAACCTATATACAATTAAAACAGGTCTTACCAACAACCTCCAGCCGGAGGTGAAGAAGACCAAGAAGGACAAAGTTGTTCGAATAATTTAGAAACCCAGATGTAAAATTGTCAATACATGTGTACGAGTGTCAAAGTTGATCAGTGAGAGATGGCTACCAATCTAAGACTATACTCACAGGAAACAGCTTCCAAATATATCTCTAGTTGGCGTCTCAGAAGTATTAATCAATCCAAAAACAGCGACTGAATCACCTACAAACAAGTAAGTCTTTTTTAGTGAGCCTATCCAAATGGAGTGCATAATCTTTCCAAGCCAACTCTACATAATCGTCTAATAGACAGATACCGAATTAGCTTACTGGTAGCGGAAAAGTAGCGTCCGTAAGCTTCTCTAAATCGGTCGTGATACGAGTGCCAGTCCCGGCTCCCCGTTCACATAACCCTTGCACTCGCCGATGTGATGATGTCGAGCGTGCCGGCAAAGTGATTTAGGTGGAATTCTTTCTTCTGCTGTATGTGTGTAGTGACCCCAATCGTTCGTAACATAGCATTGGGTCATGCCACTTGAACTACTGATCTGTTCCCAAGTTATCAAAACAAACCAAAAGCGATGTTGCCAAGGCAGGTTAGTTTAGAAACCGTGGCGGCCATCTTGGAACGGGTTGAACTTACTGATAACAATATAGGTAAAGCAGGGCTCTCACTGCCTAGTTAACCAAATGTACTAATTCCAAATATACTAATTCAAAAGACATCGCAATTTGAAAGACAGTACAAAGGTGAAGGGTTCAGTGCACTAACTCCTGTACAATCTGAAGGGTAAGACCATGTGCAATATGTTACTCAGGGGTGGGTCAGATCAGACACAAGAATAAAGTTAAAGGAAAGGTGACAACATTTCTGTGAAGGGCTGATGATGTGGCAATGTCCAAGTGTTAGTTATAACAATTCTTGTTACAGTATCAAGAAATGTTATCTAAACAAACCAGAACTGGAAAATATTCAAAATTGTCATCCTTGTAGGTGAGGGTTTCCTTCTCTGAAACAACCTCAGCCCCTACTTCCACCTCAAGATCAAGGAGATATGACGGCTTCGACAGCCTAGATACTCAAGACTAACCCCGGGCAAAACACTACGCTACGCTCGCATAGTTTTCGAAGTTTGCTCTACTTCGCACTATGCATAGACAGTGCAAACACGCGTAGCGTAGTGCAGCGGTCATTTTTTGCTTGCTCGTGGTCCTCAACGCCAAGTTGGCGACCGCGAGCAAGCAAAATGACATCCCGGCGAGACTTTTTCCTCATTCGCGATCAGCAACATCAAGTTGCTGTTCGCAAGCCTGGAAAATAAACCTCCCGGCGAGAATCTCAACACTGGGAGGTCAAGTTTCTCATAGCGTGTGTTCACGTATGCTCTTGACCGCTCGCGATGAGAAACTAACAGTCCACTGCACCTCAAGTAAAAATCTACTTGAGTGGCAGAAAACTACAGCTCACACTGTGCAAGATGACGTTTTCAATGATTGCACAGTGCCGGATGCTTGTCCGTACTGTGCAATCATTGAAAACGGCATCTTGCACAGTGCGTACAGGGTACTACGCAGTTCGCGTAGTGCTACGCTTAGCTCGCGTAGTGCACTTTGGGTAGCTTCATATAGCGCTACTTTGCAAACTACGCCCAGCCCTACTCCAGACCCTCCCACCTCATCTGCAACTACCACACCCTACAATGCCAGACCCCAACAGATCCTACTCAGCTGGACCCCCTCACCGCAGATGACAACCTAAAGAGCATCCACTTAGGACCCCTGCCCACATCCCATCTTCAACAGAGCATGCACCACCAGCGTCCCAGAGCTCTGCTACACCATTAAAGGCTCCATCAACTTTGCCACTATCCCGGAAAACTGAAAACGTGCAGAGATCAACCCCTTTCTGAAGAAACCCTCTGTCGGCCCGACAGACCTCAAGAACTTCAGACCCATCTTTCTCCTTCCCTTCTTAGCCAAGCTCATCAAGATGGCCATCAACACCCAACTTTGCAATTTCATTGAAGCAAACCACATCCTAGACCTCTAGGAATCCAGCTTTTGAAGCAACCACAGCACAGCACAGCTCCTCGCTGCCCAGATGACATCCATGCCCTCCTTGACTGAGGGTGACACTGCAGCTCTCATCCTCATGGACATATGTGCTGCCTTCAATAATGTCTCTCACCATACCCTATGCACAAGTCTCCATGATGCCGGCATCCTCGACAAAGCCCTGGAATGTATCCGCTCCTTCGTCAAAGGCCGAACACAGAGAGTAAGCCTACCTCCATTCCTCTCGAAGCCCACAGAGATCAGCTGTGGAGTACCTCAAGGCTTCTCCCTGAGCCACACGCTTTTCAACATCTACCTGGCCCCACTCGCAGCCATTGGCAGAAACCACAGACTCAACATCTTCTCCGACACCAACAACACCCAGCTGATTCTCTCCCTCTTTAACCCGTGGTTGCAAAGAACAACTTTCACAACAGGATAAAGGCTGTCACCATATGGATAAAGAACAGCTGCCTCAAGCTCAACTTAGAAAAGACCGAAGTCCTCATCATGTGCTCCACCCTATTCTCCTGAGATAACTCAAGGTGGCACGCAGCATTTGAAAACTCCCCCACACCCAAAGACCACAAGGAACCTCAGCATCATCCTGGACTCCTCGCTCAACAGGAACCACCAGCTAAACGCCATCCCATCGTTCTGCTTCAACACACTATGCCTGCTCCAAAATAATTTCGAATGAATCCCTACTGAGTCCAGAAAGCCAGTCACCCACACTCTTGTCAGCAGCAGAATCGACTATGGAAACACACTCTTAGCCGTCATCACCCAGAAACTCATCTAGAAACTGCAGAATATTCAGTACATTTCCACCAGTCTCATCATCAACATCCCCTGCCACAGCCACATCACCAGCCATCTCAAAAATCTCCACGGGCTCCCAGTCAAAAAATGAATCACCTTTAAGCTCCTAACACACGCCTACAAAGCCCTACACGACACAGCACCTGCGTACCTCAACTACCGCCCCGCATTACATCCAACCTGGGGACTATACATCCACACACAAAATGGTTTGGCAACAGTTTCCCCTCTCTGTCAGAGATGCCAGTCTGCTGTCTGCTAAAAGCTAAAAGAAAAAAAGCAGCCCCTCTCATTTGTGACTATTATTCGCCCTTTACACGTGGCTTCCCCTTTGAAGCTCAATTTTTGGCTCACACAGTGTTTGTCCCTCCTGCCAGGAGGAAGCAACATCTCTTCCAATAGCAGATGCTTTGCGCATCTTTCTTAGAGTTGTTCATATTTCACCCCAGGAGTGCAGAAGGCTGTCTCATGGACAGCACCTTTTGTGCAACCAAAAATGGTCACTGGAAAACTTATTGCAACAAAGTTGCACACTTCTAAATTTCTGCAAGTGTCCAGTAACCAACAGTTAACTCTAGAATCAGGGTGCTACAACCATAGAGCCTGTAGGATAGATTCAATAATTTTTTTACAATGTCATCTATCTTCTAATGCCAAAGTAGCTTCAATTGAACACAATTTGTCAAAACATCATATCAATTTATTCATTGACTGGGATACAAAACAATGATGAAGAATCACTTTTGAAGGTATCCAAGAACGATGTGGGTGTTGTTACCTCAAAGAGTTAATAAGCGAAACCCAATGCATTTCAGGTGATGACACCCTTCATCAGAAGTATCTGTGAAACAATATATATATTTGATATTATATCACTATTCAAATACAGGATTTCATCACAAAATAGCTACATTATTTATTGAAAGGCAGAAGACTGAAACAAGCTGTAATAAAGGATGATAAAAAGGAGACAGTATCAAGGAAAAAGACCAGAATTCCAAAATCAACTTAAACATGACAGGATATACATGAGAACCTGGACAATCTACACAAAGCAACCATAATCATGCTTTGTTTTGGTTAGGGTGGCTCTACAACTTTCCCAGGTCATCGGCCACAGCCTTCAGGAGCCTTTGCTATTAATATTGTGGGGAAGCTTCACTCGGGCAGTGCTGATCAATAAGCCACAGCACTATGTGGTTGATATGGGGTGGTGATGGGCTCTAAATTCCACCCCTACAAAGCCCTGCCCTCTTTCACAAAGTAAAATTGCTCTCAAAGTTTGCAGGCCAGCTGCAGTGCTGTGCTTTTTTTGGTACTCCAAAAGTCCTTCTGTAGCCTAAGCGTTTTAGTATGCAAACCGCTTCTTTGGTGCACAGGATTAGCTCTGCATCACCTATGATAAATACATTTTACCATAACTGCTCAAAATCTCTAAAAACTATTGTTGGAAATGGCCCTTTTTGCAGGGTTATCCATGAACATTTTGCTTCTTCCTCCCTTTTTTCCATGACCTGTGGTTGTTGGCTATAGGACTCTGAGCACTTTACCTCTGCTGATCAGTGCAAAAGTGCATATGCTCTCCCTGTAAATTGTTATTGTGATTGGTTATCCATGATTGGCATATTTGTTTTACAAGTAGGTCCCTAGTAAAGTGCACTGAGTGTGCCAGGGCTGGTAATTCAAATGCTACTAGTGGGCCTGCAGCACTGATTGTGCCACCCACATGAGTAGCCCTAAAATGGTGTCTCAGACTTGCCACTGCAGTGCCTGTGCGCAGTCTGTGAACTGCCATGTTGTCCTGGCCAGTGCACACACTTGCCATTCCTGACCCTTCCCTTTTCTTACACGTTGGACACCCCTATGGTAGGCCCAAGGTACCCCCCTGGGCAGGGTGCAGTGTATGTGAAAGTTAGGACATGTACTAGTGTGGGTAACATGCCCTGATAGTGAAATACTGCCAATTTCGTTTTTCACTATTGAAAGGCTATCTTGCCCCTAGGTTAGAATGGGGAATGCTGTGTATCATACATACCTACATATCTTCCCATAGCAGCAAGATAGACATATGGAATCTGGTATCCCTGAACTCAGAATTTAATAACACATATTTTAGTGAAGATGTTTTTTAAACTCTAGGTTGGAAATAGCACTTTTAGAAAGTGACTTTTTTCTTGTTCAACCTTTCTGTGTGCCTCTGCCTGTTTGTGGATTGACTGTCTGGTTTGTGAGTGACAGGGGCTGTTTCCAGGAATAAGTGTCTCCAAGGGCCTGAGAAGAGCTGACCTCCTGTTAAAACTCAGGAACACAAAAGTTTACCCAAAACTACTTCTGCAATCAAGAGGAATCTCTGCCCAAGAAGATCAGCTGAAGAGACTGAGGAAGACTGCCCTTGCTGTGTGATCTGGGGCTGAACTGCAGTTTGCTGTTTCCACTGAGGAAGAGGACAAAGGGACTTTGCTGTGTGCTGTGTCCCCCCACCTGCTTGAAGAAGGGACTTTGCTGTGTGCTGTGTCCAAACGTCTCCAAGGGCCTAAGGAAAGCTGCCTCCTGTTTCTGAAACCCAGGGGTAAAAGATTTCAAAAGATCATCTGTACCCTGTGCCCAGCGCGTGCCTATTGTGAAGCCTGCACGTCTGAAAACTGCTTCAATCTCCCCAGGGCGGCCTGCAATGTTGCGTGGTTTAACCTGAGCCTCGCTGGTGTCCTTCGCGAAGGCCGCTTTGTTGGTGCCTAACTGACCCCACGGATCCCCTCTATGGCTCAGTGCACGTGTCAATGTATAAGGACTAGTGTCAGAAGTCACTAGGGCTCTAGTACGCACTACAAAAAAGTTTTTTTTAAAGATTTATATCATTCAGTTTATTTTAAACCTTTTTTTTCAAAACCATCAAACATATAATGTTCTCATTATTCTCCTCAATTAGTATTTTCTAACACAAATGCTACAGACATCATAAACCAATGATTAAATTGTGAGTGACAAAAGCAACATTTTATCAATGCGCAGGTTCAATACAGAGTGAAAAAAACAATACAAAAGAAAAAAAAACAATGCATTTCGGGGCAATTGCCCCTTCGTCGGGGGGTCTGAAAAAGAAAAAGAAAACAAGGAGGATAATACGTATCAGTTTATCACAATGTATGAGCACTTATTACCCTATAGATTATAAGCCTTAGCTTACCTAATAAATGAAAGCAGAAGTGTAACCTGCGTGTAGCTGTTCCTATTTAGCCAAACAATTTCTGTAAGACCAAAAAAGATTTGAAGTTTAAAGGGACTCATTCAAGAAGTATCTTATTATGCTATGCGAGCTGAATAAATTGAAGTATTATTTGTTACCTGTCTTATTAGTCAAGTTTGCATCTGCGGGGGAAAAGATAGTTTCTATAAATGCATAATGCCCAATGTCAACAAATAATGCATGTACGTTTGCCAAAAAGTGAAGACAATGCGGCTCACCTGCATATAAAGCTTGTGAACATGAAGAGAACCTAATGAAACAAATAGTTGTTGTCAATATGCTGCTCAAAATTAAACGCAGGAAAACGGGTAAAAACAAAAAGGACGGCGTTTTTTACCTGCGTGTCTAGGCGATGGCGTCTCGATCACGCAAATGTTTCTCTTCACGAAGCTGTTAATGCGAGAAGGGAAAGACTGTAACTGTTGCCCTTATATTTTATCTAATCGCCTTTATGAGCAATCGAAGTGCTACAAACTAACTCACCGCGCGATATTCCGATCTTCTCTCATCAAAGCTCAACCGTCAATATGCTTACTGGCCGGCAGCGGTGTAAGATTTGAAAGTCCTTCGTCTGTTCCAATAGTACGCTGACAGATAGTAAACAGCGGCGGCAGAGTATATGTAAACTGCAGGAGCGGGTGAACTTTTTTACTCTGGGACAAAGCTTTATGCGTTTACAACGTAATCGTCATGAACACAAGTGCTCAGACTCAGAATCCGTAATAAAGGGACAGTGAACAACAAATCGAGCGTTGAAACGTGTGGATCATCAGGCGGACGAACTTAATGACGATAAATAGGGATCTTAGTCACGGTCACTAACATGAAACTGAAACGACTATAGTAAACCACGGGGGTCACTATCTGTGAAATAAATTTAATGGAAGATGCAAAGCAATATTCTAACGCAAGGTCCGCTAGTTCAAGCTGTATGGACAATTAGTAAAGTGCGTCAATATTGGTTATCTAAACGATTACTATCTCATGTGTATTTTGGGATAGTTAAAAGAAGTGTGTTAAGGCATCTAGTCTAATGACTTTTTAAGGTGATATGTGTACCTGTACAAAATCGATAAAAAATAATAAAAAAATGAAAAAATGCTGTGAAACACAATCTTTCTCTGCCTGTTTACAAACTATAAGCATGTTGCAAATGATAGACGCGAATTGATTACAGTCATAGTGATGTACATGCCTATTGGTAATAGTAAACACTCTAGCTGCACTGGAAGAAACAATCATTCCTGCCTATTTACAAACTATAAACAAGTTACAAACAGTGGTAACTGACTAGTTGCAATTATAGTGATGTTACTACATGTGAGTAATTATGATTCTAAATGGGTGTAGGAATGGAGGAGTTACATTTCTAAATATTCACTGCTTTCTACTGAATTGTGTGATATATTCGAAACACCATGATAATTTAAGGGGTCCTTAATCAACTGCATTCTAGACTTCTAGAGTTTCAAAGAAAGCACGCCATTTCTATTTTATCATTTAAACCAAGAGGGGCCATAGTTTGCAATTTACGAATCCAATAAGTTTCTCTTTGTAGTAATATTTTGGCATTGTCCATACCTAGCCTCTGAGGTATCAGCTCTATGATTTGAAAACGAAGCTGTGCTGTGTTGTGGTTTTTGTCTATCCAATGTTGTGCCAACGGTGACATTACATTTTTGTTTCTTATGCGACTCTTATGCTGGGAGAGTCTTATTTTCATCTTCCTGTCTATCTTGCCTATATATAATAGGCCGCATGGGCATTTGATGGAATATACTATATGTTCAGAGTCACAGTTCGTTGTATGTCTAAGCATTATTTTTTCTCCCGTCCTTGGGTGTTGAAGTGTGTTTCCTGGAATGACGTTATTGCAGTTCTTGCAATTAAAACACTTCATAGTTCCTTTATAAACTTGTTCCTGTTGCATAGAAGTGGGTTGATTAAGGAGTTCCTTCAAATTTTGAGCTCTTTTGTATGCAAACAATGGTCGTTCACTGAATAGTGTTCCAAAGTCTTGTTCAGCAAGCAGAATTTCCCACCTTTTTGATATGGTCCTTTTAATGTCCCTAGAAGCAGTCGAGTACTTTGACACAAAAACCATTCTTTTGCTTGAGTCTTTCGATTTCTTTTTCAGAAGTTCTGTTCTCGGTATTGTTTTTATCTTTTCAAGATGTGCTTCCAATAGTTTCTTTGGATAACCTCTGTCGAGATATCTCTGCTTTTGGTCATTGAGACTCTTGTCACATTGGTCAGGATTAGAGGATATACGTTTAATTCTCATAAACTGAGAAACTGGCAAGTTGTTTATTAAACTGGCTGGGTGAAAACTACTATACAGTAGCGCAGTATTTTTGTCAGTTGCTTTTTTATACAGTTTCGTTTGGATGGACTTGTCCTTAATTTCAACTAAAACATCCAAAAATGGTAGTGCTTCACTGCTTGTGTTGTGTGTAAATTGGATCCTTGGGTCTACAAGATTCAAACTGTCAATGTTCTTTAAAAGGTCAGCTTTGGAGCGTTTCCATATGATGAAAATGTCATCTATATAGCGCTTGTAATAAATCAAACCTTGCTGCCAAGTTAGATCTTCCAGGATAAAATCCAGTTCAAATTTCGCCATATAAACATTTGCATATATACATGCTCCTGGGAAACCCATGGCCGTTCCTGTCAGTTGATTATAGTATTTGTCCTGCCAGAGGAAATAACTGTTGACCAGACAAAATTCCAGTAGTTGTAATAGAAATATCTGTAGCCCATGTGGTTTGTCAGTTTTAAGGAGAGCCCACTCCATGGCCTCTATCCCTTGTTTGTGCGGTATTGACGTATATAGTGACATGACGTCTATGGTGCAAAGAATCCATTCGCTGCATCCAGTTGTGTCGATAGTTGCAAGACTCCTGAGGAAGTCTGAGGTATCCGGCAAATAAGTAGGCCAGTCCTGAATAAATGGCTGCATATGGGTATCAATGAAAGTACCCAGATTCTCAAAAATAGACGAACAGCCTGACACTATTGGCCTAAACGGTGGATTTTCAGTGTTTTTGTGAACCTTTGGCAAAAAATAAATTTTAGGCCTCCGTGGATAGATCTGCTTAAGGTACCGTTTTGTGTTGTTGTCTATCCAGTTCAATTCTTCTGCATTATCCAAAATTTTATCAAGACTGTGGGCGATACTTGTTGTTGGATCTTGTACTAAAAGAGCATAAGGGTTTGTGTCATTTACATGCTCATCTCCTTTTTGCTTATAAAAAGTGGAATCCATTATCACAAGTGCTCCTCCTTTGTCTGCTTTTTGTATTGTAATATCCTTATTTCTTGCTAATCGTTGTATGGCACTTTGTTCTGCCCTTGTTAAATTGTTTAGCTTCCTTTTGTAATGTATTTTACTCAAATCCGTTTTGACTAGGGTTTCAAAAGTGTCTAAACTTTTGTGGGATATTGGCGCCATAAAGTTGCTTTTAGGTTTGAAAGGTTTGTCGGTGTCATCCTGATTATCTGTTGGATTCAATGTCATGAAGAACAATTTCAACCTTAGGACTCTCATGAATTTGAAGAAAGATATCTCTGTTTCCAATTCGTTGGTTTGATATGTTCTGACGAAAGAAATTCCTTTATTCAGAAGTTTTTCTTCAAAATCTGACAGTGAGTAGTTTGAAATATTTATGACAAGGTTTTGGTCTGGCTCCGTAATGATGGTTTTTTTAGTTGTTCCCTGTCCTTCTCTTTCTCCTTTTCCCCTTCCTTGTCCTCTTCTCGTCTTTTTTCTGGTTGTGCCAAGGGTAAGTCCGGTGGTCTGCTGGATGATTGGTCCTTTTCTAAAAAAGCAACCAATGATGCTGCAGGTGTTGTTGCAGTTGAATCAGTGGTCTGACTTGTTCGTTGTGTTGGTTGGGGCACAATTGGTTGTCTTGTGGTACTTAGTTCGCTATCAGATACCACACTTTCATCTGAAGAAGCTGGCTGCTGTTTCTTGCCAATAAACCTCCTTTTTGCATAAACCTCTGCCCATGTATATGCCTTGTTAAGCTTATAATCGATGGTATCACGCTTAAATTTGCGTAGCTTAGTTTCCTGTAACTCTTTTCCATACTTGTCAAGACGTATGTTTGTATCTTCTAGTATTCTTGCCCATTGTGCTTCTTCTAAATGCTCTGATAGTTCGCGCTTAACATTGAAGATTTCTTCCTCAAGATCTTTTATTGTTTTAGCAAGTTCCTCAACAAGCAGCAGAATTAGGTCCAAGGAGCATTTATTTAGGATCTTGAACCATTTTTCCATAAATTTTGGATTGTTGTTGAGTCTATATAGCATAGGTCGAATGGCCAATCTGAGACCTCTGGGGATTCTTCTGACCCGATGGTACTGAATTAAAGTTGTGGCATGCAAACGCTGGATTAGTTCTCGTCGGGTTAAGTACTCTAGTTGTTTTAATTGTTGTTCAACTGATCCTCCTTGTGTGTCAAATGTTTTGGCTTCTTTGATAAGTTTGTAGATTTGACTGGCCTCATCCGCTGTATAGGCCTTTGTGTTCGCCCGATTATCAGTGATTGAAGCAATCAAGTCAAAAGACATTTTTGATGTGGTGCAAGCGCCCTTAGGGTGCAGTATTAGTAGATATGAATGGAGTAGGGTGCTGCACTCGTGTGTATCACTGCGTTTTAATCCTATATGGCGATACGTGTGCTGTACCAGATTAGTGCCTGCCAACTGAAATTCAAACAATGTATAAGGCCTAGTGTCAGAAGTCACTAGGGCTCTAGTACGCACTACGAAAAAGTTTTTTTTAAAGATTTATATCATTCAGTTTATTTTAAACCTTTTTTTTCAAAACCATCAAACATATAATGTTCTCATTATTCTCCTCAATTAGTATTTTCAAACACAAATGCTACAGACATCATAAACCAATGATTAAATTGTGAGTGACAAAAGCAACATTTTATCAATGCGCAGGTTCAATACAGAGTGAAAAAAACAATACAAAAGAAAAAAAACCAATGCATTTCGGGGCAATTGCCCCTTCGTCGGGGGTCTGAAAAAGAAAAAGAAAACAAGGAGGATAATACGTATCAGTTTATCACAATGTATGAGCACTTATTACCCTATAGATTATAAGCCTTAGCTTACCTAATAAATGAAAGCAGAAGTGTAACCTGCGTGTAGCTGTTCCTATTTAGCCAAACAATTTCTGTAAGACCAAAAAAGATTTGAAGTTTAAAGGGACTCATTCAAGAAGTATCTTATTATGCTATGCGAGCTGAATAAATTGAAGTATTATATGTTACCTGTCTTATTAGTCAAGTTTGCATCTGCGGGGGAAAAGATAGTTTCTATAAATGCATAATGCCCAATGTCAACAAATAATGCATGTACGTTTGCCAAAAAGTGAAGACAATGCGGCTCACCTGCATATAAAGCTTGTGAACATGAAGAGAACCTAATGAAACAAATAGTTGTTGTCAATATGCTGCTCAAAATTAAACGCAGGAAAACGGGTAAAAACAAAAAGGACAGCGTTTTTTACCTGCGTGTCTAGGCGATGGCGTCTCGATCACGCAAATGTTTCTCTTCACGAAGCTGTTAATGCGAGAAGGGAAAGACTGTAACTGTTGCCCTTATATTTTATCTAATCGCCTTTATGAGCAATCGAAGTGCTACAAACTAACTCACCGCGCGATATTCCGATCTTCTCTCATCAAAGCTCAACCGTCAATATGCTTACTGGCCGGCAGCGGTGTAAGATTTTAAAGTCCTTCGTCTGTTCCAATAGTACGCTGACAGATAGTAAACAGCGGCGGCAGACTATATGTAAACTGCACGAGCGGGTGAACTTTTTTACTCTGGGACAAAGCTTTATGCGTTTACAACGTAATCGTCATGAACACAAGTGTCAGACTCAGAATCCGTAATAAAGGGACAGTGAACAACATATCGAGCGTTGAAACGTGTGGATCATCAGCCAGATGAACTTAATGACGAAATATAGGGATCTTAGTCACGGTCACTAACATGAAACTGAAACGACTATAGTAAACCACGGGGGTCACTATCTGTGAAATAAATTTAATGGAAGATGCAAAGCAATATTCTAACGCAAGGTCCGCTAGTTCAAGCTGTATGGACAATTAGTAAAGTGCGTCAATATTGGTTATCTAAACGATTACTATCTCATGTGTATTTTGGGATAGTTAAAAGAAGTGTGTTAAGGCATCTAGTCTAATGACTTTTTAAGGTGATATGTGTACAAAATACCTGTACAAAATCGATAAAAAATAATAAAAAAATGAAAAAATGCTGTGAAACACAATCTTTCTCTGCCTGTTTACAAACTATAAGCATGTTGCAAATGATAGACGCAAATTGATTACAGTCATAGTGATGTACATGCCTATTGGTAATAGTAAACACTCTAGCTGCACTGGAAGAAACAATCATTCCTGCCTATTTACAAACTATAAACAAGTTACAAACAGTGGTAACTGACTAGTTGCAATTATAGTGATGTTACTACATGTGAGTAATTATGATTCTAAATGGGTGTAGGAATGGAGGAGTTACATTTCTAAATATTCACTGCTTTCTACTGAATTGTGTGATATATTCGAAACACCATGATAATTTAAGGGGTCCTTAATCAACTGCATTCTAGACGTCTAGAGTTTCAAAGAAAGCACGCCATTTCTATTTTATCATTTAAACCAAGAGGGGCCATAGTTTGCAATTTACGAATCCAATAGGTTTCTCTTTGAAGTAATATTTTGGCATTGTCCATACCTAGCCTCTGAGGTATCAGCTCTATGATTTGAAAACGAAGCTGTGCTATGTTGTGGTTTTTGTCTATCCAATGTTGTGCCAACGGTGACGTTACATTTTTGTTTCTTATGCGACTCTTATGCTCGGAGAGTCTTATTTTCATCTTCCTGTCCGTCTTGCCTATATATAATAGGCCGCATGGGCATTTGATGGAATATACTATATGTTCAGAGTCACAGTTCGTTGCATGTCTAAGCATTATTTTTTCTCCCGTCCTTGGGTGTACGACCATTGTTTGCATACAAAAGAGCTCAAAATTTGAAGGAACTCCTTAATCAACCCACTTCTATGCAACAGGAACAAGTTTATAAAGGAACTATGAAGTGTTTTAATTGCAAGAACTGCAATAACGTCATTCCAGGAAACACACTTCAACACCCAAGGGCGGGAGAAAAAATAATGCTTAGACATACAACGAACTGTGACTCTGAACATATAGTATATTCCATCAAATGCCCATGCGGCCTATAGGGTAATAAGTGCTCATACATTGTGATAAACTGATACGTATTATCCTCCTTGTTTTCTTTTTCTTTTTCAGACCCCGACGAAGGGGCAATTGCCCCGAAATGCATTGTTTTTTTTTCTTTTGTATTGTTTTTTTCACTCTGTATTGAACCTGCGCATTGATAAAATGTTGCTTTTGTCACTCACAATTTAATCATTGGTTTATGATGTCTGTAGCATTTGTGTTAGAAAATACTAATTGAGGAGAATAATGAGAACATTATATGTTTGATGGTTTTGAAAAAAAAGGTTTAAAATAAACTGAATGATATAAATCTTTAAAAAAAACTTTTTTGTAGTGCGTACTAGAGCCCTAGTGACTTCTGACACTAGGCCTTATACATTGTTTGAATTTCAGTTGGCAGGCACTAATCTGGTACAGCACACGTATCGCCATATAGGATTAAAACGCAGTGATACACACGAGTGCAGCACCCTACTCCATTCATATCTACTCAGTGCACGTGTCGGCACAATGGGTGTCTGGCGTGAAGACTACGTTGCTAGCATAGGACAGAATACTGATGGCGCTGTGTCGAGTAAAAATCACCGGCGCTGGCCCGTGAGCCTCGTAAGCCTATGTCACAGTCCACCCGTGCTGGGATTGGTCCCTGCATTGAGGATTTTCCCTGTTGTCATCGCCAAGCCGGAGCGCTGCCTAGCAACCAGGACCCTCAGAAGCACGTCATCGGGACCGAGCGGAGGAAGGAAGTCCCGCCTTTGCCGAAGCTGTGTTGCCAGAGGAAAAGGGCTCCCGCCGGAGAATCGCCAGGAGTGCAGCCCCAGGTAAAACGTTCCCAGCCGCACTGTTAACGGTGCAAGGCTGGGAGCGGTTTGGGGACCGGCGGGGATGCAAGTAGCTGACCGGGGCATATTGTGACTGGGAAAGGCAGCATTCTTTGGTACAAGTGAAGTGTTGGAGGGCGTACAGTGGTACGCATTGATCGTGGAGCTAGCAGGCTCGTGAGGGAGAGTTTCCCAGCCATAAGAGCACCTTGTGCAGGTGTTTAAGGTAACTGACTTACGATAAGCTGTGGAGTCTGTTGGTTTATCACATTCTACTTGCCTAAAGAGACTGTTACTGCTACAAGATATTTAAAAAAAAATGATTTGCATTTGAACCAATACAAAACAGCTAGCGTATCACATTTAGTCACAACCGCGTCAGAGCACCCACATACTCTCCATATCAAAAGATACCTCATCCCCCTCATTCCATGAATCAGGGAGACATACAGACTCCTCGCCGAACTCAGATCTAGCAGAATCCTCCCGATCATCCTTGTCTTCCACGAGAGTCGGAGACCTAGACCCAGTGGCCCCCTCATCCAGAGCCCGGTTAAGTACAAAAACCGTGTTATGCTAGTCGCCTCCCAACCCTCCATCCAATCCATAATATTTTCTCCATTTCCCCCACACATTACGAAACTTCTGCAGGTACCCTCTTGCTTTGTATGTAATCCTCTCTGCCACCATAAACATGTCCATCCCCCTCCTCCATTTTCCTAGTTGGGGAGGTAGTGATGCCCCCCATGTGAGGGCCATGTCCCGTTTCGCTACCACCAAGGCCAGCAGTGCAAAAATAAGCTGCGGGTGGCCCAAGTCAATATCTGCGGGTATGCCCAACAGTACAAACTTAGGACTAGAGGCAATGTTTCCTCCAGCACTTTACCCAGTTCCTCTAATACGTGTGCATGTATGATAGGGCAGTCCCAGATAGTATGATAGAAGTACTCCTTTGGCTGTCTGCAACGCAGGCAGTGCGGTTAGCTGACTTGGCCCATGCGGTGGAGCCGGACCCTGTCATAATAAACCCTGTGTAGTATCTTGTATTGGATGAGTCGAAGGCAGGATTTAATCGCTACTTCCCTGTGGTGCATCAGGGCTGCCTCCCAGTCCATTGTTTCTAGCGCAACCAGGTTATGTTCCCGTGTGTCCCTCAGTTTCCCCAGTCTGTTAGGCATGTTATTACTCAGCGTCCTATACGCTAGAGAGACTGCCTTGTTGGGTATCTCCACCTGCAATAGGCGGCCCTCCAGGGGGGCATATTTTGGCAGGGAAAGGGTAAGCAAGCTTTCGGCTGTCCAGGGGTATCTCAGTTGTGCATATTTAAAAATGTGAGTAGTGTGGACCCCAAACTCCGTTGCTAGTGTCCTGAAAGTTTTGAATTGTCCCTTCGCCACCATCTCGCCTAAATTGGAAATGCAGATAGCATCCTAAGCCCCAAAGCCCATAAGTTTGTGGAGTTCCCTCAACCAGGTGCAGTGCTAGATCGGTGTCTGTTTAGTTGGTTTGCGCGCCCAGCCCATCACCTTGGTCACCCGTCCCAGACTTCCACTGTTATTTGCGGGCCGGGAGTAAGCGTCCCCTACCTCGACCCCATATAGAAAATATAGGCATGAGCGATGCGCCGTGATGTCCCTCTCTAACCTATATAAGGGGTGATCAGCCGTGACGTGGATCCATTCATTCAACGGTGTCCAATGCTCCGCCCAATAATAGGCCTCAATGTCTGGCAAGGATATCCCTCCATTATATTGGTTCCCCTGCAGCATACTTTATAGGGCAATCCTTGGTTGCTTCCCAGGCCAGAGCAGGGAGCGCACTTCTGTGTCTATCACCTGGAATGTCCACTTGGGGAGGGAGAAGTACTCATTTTGGAGAGCATACAGGAAGCGGGGCAGGGTGATCATTTTGAACATCGCAGCACGACCAAGGATCGTGAGGGGTAGTGCGTTCCACCTCATCTCGTTAGTTGCAAAATTCGTTATGACCCACTGGATATTATTTTGATATGAGAGGTTTCTATCTGTAGTAAGATAGATCCCCAGATACCTAAATCCCGTCTGCACTACCTGGAGGGCTCCAGGAAGGAGAGGCCACACCTCCCTGACTCTTAGGCTATATATGACCGATTTATACCAGTTTATGGCATAGCCCGAGAAGGACCCATATTTGCCCAGAAGCACAAACAGGGTAGGGACGGTGTCATCTGGTCGGGTAACATATAACAAGATATCGTACGCATATAGCAAGATTTTTTCTTCCCCTGTGTCAGACGGAGTAATTTGAAACCCCCATATCGCACTTTTCAGTCCGATCTTGCATGCTACTATTTCGATTGTGAGAGCAAATAGTAGGGGGGACAACGGGCATCCCTAACAGGTTCCCCGTCTGATGGGGAAGCTAAAAGCTCATTTTGATCACAAGAACATTTCAGAGAACATTCTAAAGAATAGTATTTATGTATGTTGGATTTATGTTGTTCTGGTCTTGCACAATCTAGATAAAGAGATATGTATTTTTATAAATACCTGTGTGGTGTCCATTTGTGGTGTTTCACTCTGTTACTGTGAGTGCTGGTGCAAATAATTTACACATTGCCTTGGGGATAAGCCTGTCTGTTCGTGCCAAGCTACCAAGGGGGTGGGCAGGGGTTATCAACAGTGTGTTTCCCCCTTACCCTGACTAGAAGCAAGGTTCCCTATTTGGCCAAAGGTACCTACCTCTGCCAACTAGAGACCCCCAGATCTAACAACTATACTATGGAGAAACATTTTTGTATATTAATATACAATATTAAACATTATTTGATTTAAAATCCTAAGGGTCCAGTGCAATGGGCTTTTGTATTAATATTCTGTGACAATTGGCAGGTAAAAATGTTGACATATTGCTACTTCTAAAAACATCAAAAAAGCAGCGATTCAGGGTCATTCTTTTAAATGTTACAGAAATATTTGTTTGCGTTTATTCAGATTGACAGATGTTGTTGGCATACTAGCCCTTGCTTCCCTGGCCTCTGCTTATTTAATACTCCACCAAACGAATTACACATGATCACAAAGTGACTCAGTGATTAAAAAGCATAATTCCTAAGCCGCTTATAGAAAGAAAAGCAAGTCGCCAATCTCCAGGACCAGAACAACAAGCTAAATAAACACGGAGAGGAGAAAAAAGGAATCACAGCTGCATTTATGGTGTAGTTTACAGCGAAAGGCGACAGTAAACATAATCAAGGGTCTTCATGAAATCGTCATTTGTTCAGCATCAGTTGGAGAGAGATAGACTAAAGTAGTGCGTGCGTGAGAGAGAGAGACGGAGAGCGATTTCTATGGATTTCATTTCTAAACCTGTCAAGGACAACTCGACTTTTCATCCTTCGGGAATATACGTAACGTGTTCCACCACAGATATGATGGGTCATAGATCCCTTTGGGCGAGCACTGCCTCACAGTTGCAATGATATTCAATGAGATGTGCCAGGCAGTGATTCCTGCGTTAAGCGCGATGACACGCAGCAGGCAGGAGTGTGCACAGAGGCACAGCCGAGGCTTGACGCCATCTGACCCCGACGCTGCGTGACAGCAACACACAAACAAAGACCCGCGAGGAGGATAAGTGAAAGGAAACGATATATGAATGGCAGCCAGCGAGCACACGCCCAAACAGAAGGCTCGCGAGACTGCGTGACTTTGACATCTCTTAATTTGATAACAGCAGGAAGCCCTTGCACTTAACTGCACCGATTTCAGTAATCGAGCTCAATTATCCACTATTGTGCCTTCGGTCAGAAGGCCATTATAAAGTGCTTTTTCTTCATATGAAGTGGGGACTGACAAGTACCTTCCAAGAAATCTTGGTTGTGCAAAAAAAAGAGCCAGTTGGAGCAATCCGAAATAAAGCGGCCCATTGTTCTGTGCACACTGCAGGCAGCACCATGCAGGTACTGGCCGCTCTGCTGTGACCTACATCTGATGGCAGCCCTAATCTTCACACCGGGATCTAGTCAGATTAAATTAGAGTGATATTTTTAGCATGTCGTGTGCCTGTTAATGGAAAAAGGATTACTGTAATTGTACGCTCCTTTGGTTTTCGAGATTGTAACCATTTACCAAAGCGGGTCTCGAAAGGTTACTGCTCATAATTCACGTGTGCGGTGGGAAGCCACAGTCCTCTCTCCCGCCTCTGCAGCATCGCAGTTTTTATGGCACCTTCAGTTCTGAAGCTAAAATTAAATTTGAACAGCTCCGCTTTGTTTATAATGTGCTTCTGTTTGGAGGTGACAGTTTGCAACAACAAACAGCATCGTGGAAAAGCCGAACTCTGCAATGCAGTGCATTATGGGTGAGGTTTTAGGTGCATTTTAAAGTCACAGGTACAGGTTCACATTAAAAACAAGCATTGTTAATGGCAATAGGCCTAGCTTTAATGGAATGTTGTATAGTAATGTGATTCAGAAAAGGGGGGTGGTGACGAACAGAGTGTCTGAATTAAGCAGACCACTCTTACCCAGTCCAAAGATCAGGGCTTGATCCATCACCGTTTTTCAGCTCACTGCACCATCCCAGCTCAGAACTTGGCTATATGCAAATTAGTCTGACCCTGGCCCAGTGCATCATGGGAACAGGGCAGACCAAACTACCAAGCCAATTCTTATACTGGGAAGGAAACAAGCTACCGGGGACCGGTTTCTGGCATTTCAGCCGTCTTCGGCCCGGCTTGCTTGAATTCTGATGGTGCAATGAGCTAGGGACTCACATCTGAGTATACCCTTCCACGCTTATGGTGGACAAAAATGATTCAGAAAAGGGGGGTGGTGATGAACCACCCCCTTTTCTGAATCGTTTTTGGCCACTATAGGTGTGGCAGGGTATACTCAGACATGATTCCCTTTCTCACTGCTCCATCAGGATTCAAGCAAGCCGGGCCGAAGACGGCTGAAATGCCAGAAACCGGTCCCCGGTAGCTTGTCTCCTTTCTGGTGAAGAATTGGCTTGGTAGTTTAGTCTGCCCTGTTCCCATGATGCACTGGGCCAGGGACAGACTGATTTGCATATAGCCAGGTTCTGAGCTGGGATGGGGCAGTGAGATAAATAACGGTGACGGATCAAGCCCTGATCTTTGGACTGGGTAAGAGTGGTCTGCTTAATTCAGACACTCTGTTCATCACCACCCCCTTTTCTGAATCGTTTTTGGCCACTATAGGTGTGGCAGGGTATACTCAGACATGAGTCCCTTTCTCACTGCTCCATCAGGATTCAAGCAAGCCGGGCCGAAGACGGCTGAAATGCCAGAAACCGGTCCCCGGTAGCTTGTCTCCTTTCTGGTGAAGAATTGGCTTGGTAGTTTAGTCTGCCCTGTTCCTATGATGCACTGGGCCAGGGACAGACTGATTTGCATATAGCCAGGTTCTGAGCTGGGATGGTGCAGTGAGATAAATAACGGTGATGGATCAAGCCCTGATCTTTGGACTGGGTAAGAGTGGTCTGCTTAATTCAGACACTCTGTTCATCACCACCCCCTTTTCTGAATCGTTTTTGGCCACTATAGGTGTGGCAGGGTCTACTCAGACATGAGTCCCTTTCTCACTGCACCATCAGGATTCAAGCAAGCCGGGCCGAAGACGGCTGAAATGCCAGAAACCGGTCCCCGGTAGCTTGTCTCCTTTCTGGTGAAGAATTGGCTTGGTAGTTTAGTCTGCCCTGTTCCCATGATGCACTGGGCCAGGGACAGACTGATTTGCATATAGCCAGGTTCTGAGCTGGGATGGGGCAGTGAGATAAATAACGGTGATGGATCAAGCCCTGATCTTTGGACTGGGTAAGAGTGGTCTGCTTAATTCAGACACTCTGTTCATCACCACCCCCTTTTCTGAATCGTATAGTAATGTGAAGCATCACAAGTAAATTGAATGTGAATGGATATGTTTTTGTGTGGTAGCAAAGAACCGTAGAATAATATAGGTTAAGGTTAAAGGTAAAATTACAATTGCACTTTCAAGTCAGAACTAAACATCCATGTAGGCTAATTACGGCCCTACTCCCATCTGTGCTGCAGCCAGAGAAAAACACCGTATATCACCTGGTTATCTGAGATACTTTAAATTCATTACACTGTCATTTGCGTGCCAATGAAAAAGCTAGCTCAGAAAGCTGGAAAATAAACAAAATCACAGCTGCATGAAGGGTAAGCACTTTTTTTGTGGAGGCACACAACTTCTGCACAATCAAAACATGTTTTCCTGACTCCCAACATGTGGTGCGAGTCATAGCCCCTTTCTAGTGATACTGACATTATTATCTGACGATGGCTGTGCTGTCATGCCAGACCATAATAAAGATTAGTTTTGCCAACTCTGCCTCTGAAGAATGTTCTGTTCTCATGCCTTTAGGGACCCTACTGAACGTACCTCACCTAATAGTCTCCCGGAGTTGAAAATCACGATCTTATTAGGCTTTGTGAATTTACCTCTGTTGGCACCACTCATCACATGGTGTACAGCTAAATGCGAGAAAACTTCAAAGAAGTCAAACACACTGAAATGTCAATGACAAATCTCGAGGGGGTTGCACTGGATCACGTCATGAGCAGGGGCGGCTCTAGGCTAATGGAGGCCCTGGGCAGGGAGCGTAGGTAGGGGGCCCCGGAAGTGGGGGTCTGGGCGGGGCGGAGCGCGGAGGCCAGTGAAGAGGGGGGGGGGGGTCAGGGTGCTTGGAAGTGGAACAGAGCCTGAGGTGATACAGAGGTTTGGGAAGGGAGCTGGGAGCTATGACCCTCTGGGGCTGTTTATTTCATGTACAAAATTGTCAGCTACCATTGGTTTTTCATAATAGATTCCACAGAATCAAGTTACTGGTAACATTGATTTCTGCTGACATACCTGTGAAGGAAATGGAAAAGAAAGGTAAAGTTCTTGTGCCATTTCATGGTGGGCTTTGCTGGTGCCGCGCAGTGCCAATTGCCTGGTTTACCCACCTGCAGTGCAGAAAGTCAATTCATCTAATTGCATATTTCTCTGAGTTAGTGCTTTGTTTTCAGTTAATGCAAGCCAGAAACAGAGGACAAGGTTTGTCTCTTTCTGTTTCTGACCTGTGTTGGTTGAAAATATAGCACTATCTTAGAAAAATGTGTTATAAATAGTTAAATCAATTCAGTTTACTCGCTGACGGTGTGTAAAACAGGTTCTTGCCTCTGGGACGCATCAGTAAAGCTTACCATGATAAAGCAATGGCTACAGGTGCACAGTATAGACCCGGACAAATGGGACATATGTAGGCTTGTGTTCTATACTGATGCCCTCTGTAAGTGTAGCCAGAGAATTGTGCCAATATATACCTGTCCCCGAAGCATTGATATGAGGAATACCAATAATTCTGAGAGCTGCAGGACCCAAAAAATTAAAGGTCTGATTCCCTCAGTAATTCCTTAGATTGTTAGTAACTATCAAAAATTATAAATTTGCAAGAACGGCTAACAAAATAGATGACTGATTTTTGTTACAGCTGTCGGAAATCCTTTCAAAGGGCCACAGGGCAAGCAGGAGCTACTGGACCCAACCAAGGAGGTTGAGGTCTTTTAATCCTGATGTGCTGGGGCCCCACTTACTATACGTTCTAGGCAAGTGGGCCAAGTACCCACTTAAGAATTTGACTGTCATTGATAGCTCAGGTCGAGCAGTACAAGGCTTCCAGGGAGCACATTGATATGAGGGGAGGATGGGGGCACAGGCTCACAACTCAAAATACTTCCAGTAGCAGCAATACATTATTGTCAATGAAATATTGTTTGTTTATGATACAAAAGAGTATTTATATACAAACAAAAAGTGAAATCCGAACACACTAGCAATACACACAGCCCCCGGAGGTCAGGGCTCTGGTATTCAATAGACAGTCCCCTAGGTCTCATCTTCTCCTCTCATGCTGTAGAGGTTATTCCCAATTCATACAGGTGACATTCAGGTTAGGCTCCACCATATTCTGAGTCTTAGGAGTCCCACTCACACTCTCATAAAAGTCAAAAGCGTGCCAGGGCCCGATGGGCTATGTAGAAGAACAAATTCACCCGCGGACTTCTGGCTCCTGCAATCAGTCTTACCTGATCCTGCAAGGATGATGTGCCCACAGTTTTTGCAAGGAGCAGAAGCAGCTTCTGTTGGTGAGTAGCTCTCATGGCTCTGCAAAGGCAGCAGCAGCAAGGCATCCTTGGCGCTTCCTACAGTGCGACAGTAAGTTCCTCTGATCCTTCCCACCTGTGGGAAGCAGGTTACTCAGGGTCACTATGGTGGTCTCTCCTCATGATGGCAATATGAACTAGACCATGGTTCCTGTCCTTTCCAGTGGCCTTCCTGGCATGCGGGGTCAGCAACCTTCTTTTGCATATGGAAGGCCTAATTGGCACAGCAGTATTCTTCACGGAGGCCACAGCTGGAAAACGTGGTTGGTGACTTAATTCCCCACATGGGCTACAACCCTAGTGTTAGATTTGGGGGTCTCTGGTTGTCACAGATAGGTACTTGTGACAAATAGGGACCCTCTCCTCTAGTCAGGGAAAGGGGATTACACACCTAAAATAACCCCTGCTCACCCTCTGGGTTGCGTGGCGCGAGCAGTCAAGGCTTATGTCAGAGGCATTGTAAGTTAAGCAGTTGTGACCACATACAGTAACCCAGTGACAACACTACAAATGGACACCACACAGGTTTTATATAAAAAATAAGTAGACTTTATATAGAGTTACCACAAGACCATAAACAACAAAAATACACACTATGATTACTTTAAGATGGTAGATTAAGCTTAGTTCACTTCAGTTCTAAGATGCGACACTCTGCGTCAATGTACTTTAAGTTGCGTTGCGCTTCCATGACAAGCAATGTCGCAGCGATGGGAAATGCAGCAAAGTTCAGATACAAAGAAATAAAGACGTGAAGATCTTCCAGATGTGGCACGCTTCTCGGGGATGCGAGAAGCTCTCGGTTCGATGCGTGGACTGCAGCGGCGACACCCTTACGATGCGAAGGCAACAGCTCCTGCGGCGATGCTCTTCTCCACGATGAGTGAAGCTTCCGCTCGATGCGGCGACATCCAAGATGCGACGGCAGCAGCTCCGACGGCGGCGGGCTTCTCGGGGAAGCGAGGTGCTCTTGATCAATGCGGTGCAGTGCGACAGTTAAAGCGGTGACACCCTCCTTCTCTGGAGTTGAGACGGCAGGCACAGCGACGGCGACACCCTCCGACCTCGTTGCGAGATTCTTCTCCTGACGTGGTGCAGTGCGACAGCTCCAGCAGCGACACCCTCCTTCTTCGGAGTTGCGACGGCAGCAGCAGCAACGGCGACATGCTTCCTCTTTGTTGCGGCACGCTTCTCTCCGATGCGGTGCAGTGCGACAGTTCCTGCGGCGACACCCTCCTTTCTCCAGAATTGCGACCGCAGGCACAGCGACAGCGAAACACTTCTCATTGAGTCGCGCTTCCAACTCCTTGCGACACGCAGTTCCTCAGAAGGCCCAAAACAGCAGTAGGCACTTCCAAAATATCTCTGGGGAGCTGGGGGTGAAGAATGTTGTCCTTGAGACTTCAGCAGGAGGCAAGCTCTTTTCCAAGCCTTTGAGGATCCTTCACAAGTGGAAAGCAAAGTTACAAAATTCCTTTCTCCTTCCTTTGGCAGTAAGGCAACCACTGCAGGCCAATCCCCCAAGCAGCACTTCAGCTTGGGAATAGTCTCTCCTCAGTTTTGTTAAGGTTCCTCTCCTCAGTAAAGGTTTCTTCTTGTAGTCCAAAAGTGATCTAATTTCATCGGATCAGGGTCCCAATATTTATACCCAGAAATCCTTTGTTCTCTGAGGAGAAAGGGGCCTTTGCCCAGTCCAAACCAGTTCTGAAGCACTCTGTTTACCAGACTTCTCCTTTTCTTTACCAGTGCAGGGCATGCACATCAGATGCCCCACAGGAGGTGGAGACAGCATTGTGGAAGGCAAGTACAGTCCCGGAGCACTCTGTTTACAGGACTCCTTCTCTTCTTTCAGTGTACAGGTCTGAGACATCAGCCGTTCCCCAGGGGGTGGAGCCGCATTGTGGAAGGCAGCTACAGCCCTATTCAGAGTTCAGGTACACTCCTCCCTCCCATCTAGATGCAGATCTCTCTATTCACCACTGGATGACTCAGCCTGTCTCTAGGAATTCCCCAGCCCTGTCACTCACAGAAAGCAGACAAAAGAATACACAAACTAGCAGAGGCAGGTTTGAATGGTTGGACAAGCAAACACCTACTTTCTAAAAGTGCTATTTGCAAACACAGAATATTAAAATAAACTTTACTAAAAGATGTATTTTATTACTCTGAGTTCAGGCATGCTTAACTCAAATTTTTACCATGTTCTCTGAGCCTGTTAGGATTATAAAATGTAACAATTCTAACAGCCCATTCTGGCCTATGGAGAACAGGTAGCCTTGCAATAGTGAAAAACTAAAATGGCTGTAATTCACTATTAGGACATGCCACACACACCAGGGCTTGTCCTACCTTATACTAACAATGCACCCTGCCATTGGGCCTACCATAGGGGTGACTGATATGAAGAAAAGGGAAGGTTTAGGGACTGGTAAGTGGGTGCACTTGCCAAGTCAGCATGACAATACCAGACGGCATTCAGGCTTTGCAATGGCAGACCTTAGACACATTTTACAAGACTGCCTCTCTGGGTGGCACAACCAGTGCTGAAGGCCCACCAGCAGTATTTGGATTACACGCCCTGGCACACTCAGTGGACTAGACTAGGGTCTGACAAGTAAACCAAAGTAGCCAAACATGGAATCACTAATCCATACATCAATTTACAATAGGGAGCACTTGCACTTTGGCACTGAATAGCAGGGGCACAGTGCCCAAAGCATCTAACACCAGCACAAACACATGAGGCAACAGCAAAAATGGAATAGAGACCCACGCCAATGGTGCCAAGTCTAACACCTAGTGACAGGGAAGGGATGCTGACCGCAGCTAACTTCATGGGAGCCCTTCCAGCATACAGAATTTCTGATTTGAACCTGCATGCATGTGACAGCCCAATTGGTGCAGCAGCTGTCTCCAAAACCCTTGCTAGAAAGATTCACTTGCCACGATCCTCCACTGGACCTCACTCCCTCCAGAGCACTCCTATACTTACAGGGCACATTGGTCTTGGCAAGCAGGCAGGACCAGTGCTCCAGGGGCTGGTGGTTTTGGATGTTCCCTGGGTGATGTCGCTTCACCTAGATGGGAGACTGTCAGGCCTTAGCCCTGGTCACTGACAGAAGCCTTGAATGAATGAAAAGTTTTTGTAAAGCACAACAACTGCTCAAACTGCAGCGTCCTGGTTATAGTGTGCAAAGAAGCAAGAAACTAAAAGAGAAAGCCTAATAGTCACAAAACAAAAGAGTAACATCCGAGGATGGTCAGACTGCTTTGAAAAGATGGGTCTTTAAGTGAGCCTTAAAAATAGCCTCTGATAAAATATTTTGCAGATGATTGGGCCCTGTTGGACGTGGCCCTTTTTGCAGGGTCATACCTGAACTTTTTGCCTTCCCCTTGGTCTTTTTTTCTGACCTGGTACTGGTGGTTTTAGGACTCTGGTCACTTTAGCACTGCTGTCCAGCGTAAAATGTGTGTGCTGTCTGTGGTATACATGGTAAGATTGGTCTACACCTGTTTGGCGTATTTCATTTACCTGTCAGTCCATTGTAAAGTGGTACCTGAGATACCCAGGGCCATTAAATTATATGTAGGGCTCCCGGTTTTATGGTATTTATTTTTTGCACATTTCCGTCTGTATTTATCCATATTTTTTTTTTTACCATTTTATCTGTATTTATCCGCATTTATTTTTGTGGCACGCAAAAGAAGAGGCTGCAGCTAGTATTTTTTCTCATTTATTTAAATAGGCAATGCACACTTTTTGCCGTTTTTTTATAGTGTGACTTTGCCCCAGAGGTACTGAAGTGCTTAACATGAGCAACAGTTGGATTACACAAGGTCCTTTTCATTTTACAAACACTGGGAAATTAAGGGACTTGGTCAGAATCATGGGATGGTGAGGCAAATCCGAGACCTGAGCCTATATGTTCACATCCATGGTTGTTAATTCACCCCAGTGCTATGGGTTGTGAAGGTGACATCATAATCCTTTTGCCATCACAGGGTTACATCCACTCTTAGCCCCACAGAAGTCACTTAATTCCTGCTGTGCGGCTAAGAAAATAAAGCTGAGTGAAAAACAAGGAACGTAAACAGGGCTATTAGATTCCTGATTTCTTCCTGCTTTTCCTACAGCAGTGATGACCAGGCAAGTCAGGTGGTTAACGATCTGTACTCCTCACTAACGCTAATTGACCACAGCGTTCAAGTCCCTCCAAATCTACTACTCCCATTTCCTCCACCCACCACCTTTTTGGTTGATGTGTACACCCTTTTGCCATATAATTAATAGAATAAATGTAAAGACAGAGCCCACAGGTTGACACTTTAGGCCACCAAGTTTAAAGCACTTGTAATGGGCTTTCTCAATACAATTAGAGATTGGGCTACAGAAATGTGGAACGTCAGCGATTAGACATCTATATAGCTTTTACATGCTGAGAGCTACTCAACAAGTCACCCTTGTGTCCTCCTCACCCCTACAGTATTCGCCTGGTTATACCTTTGTACTAAAAAAATGCTACAGTTAGCAGCAAGTCAGACTACCTGCAAGGTCTGTAAAGTACAGTGACTTAAGATTGTCCATTTATTTGAAAAGAAAGAACTACGGCCAGGGCTTCGACGAACAATCACGAGGGCTGGCATTCAAGCATTGCTCGAGACGGCACTTGGTGACAGTCGCTAGGGTTAGGTTTCAGATGTGGCGATATCTACTCACTCATTTGCATGCCTACATTTCCATTTGATGGCTCTGTGCTTGGCTGGGAGCGAGCATTGCTCTCCAGGGAGAGGCTGTATTCCAGTGTCCTCTCCCCCTTGCATCCGAGTGCTCGAGCGTGCATTACCAGGTGATCACTGCATCATGGGAACTCCGGCGGCTTGGGCAGAGCGCTGCACCTCGATCCACCAGTGTGCCAATGTACCTGAACTGCATGCTTGCCTTTGCCACCCTGTAACTAACCTCGGTGCTGTGCTTGGCTCTGGGCTGTAGCTGAGAACCAGGCGCTGCAGCACCTTAGACGTGCAGATGTTCATGTGCACTCTCAGATGCGAGGCTGCCTTCCTCGGGCTTCAAATCTACAGTGCTCCGAGGTCAAGTGGCAGACACGCCCGATATATCCGTCTTTTCTAAAACTGCTTTACGGTGAAGAATGGCTTAGCAAAGGTGCCACGGACACTAAAGAAAACAACCCCGCCCTCTCACACCGACCCCCAATATGCTGGCTTCAAACTCATTTTAGGATGGCCGCAGCTTCTGCTGCCGCTGACAGCCAGGACCCTTACAGTGAAAATATTCAAAGATTTTGTTCCCCAGACCCTTTGGGAGTTAATGAAGCCATAAACTCGTTGTGGTGCCAGGCCCCCCTTAAATGAGCTCTCTTGATGGGCCTTTAAGCCTTTAATTTTACATTTAGATCATCAAAGAAATGCACTTTAAACTATGCCTCCGGACAGGCAGTTACTACGAGCTACGAGTTACTACGAGCAGATGGTGAGACAACAGATGACAATCGTCCTGGTGTTCACAGGATGTCTGGGGGGGCAATTAACCCCCTGGCATGGTCAATAGTGTGTGATGTATTGATAAAGGTTGATAAGCGCTCTCGGCCTGTTGCTGACTGGGAGGGAGAGAGGCTCGCTCATTAACAGATCAGTCTCCCTTGGAAGCAGAGTGCTTAGCCCAGACTCTGGAGGGCGGGGTGATTTAGATGGGACAATAATCTGCAGGACATCAGTAGCAGTTTCAGATTTCTTTTGTCGGCCCCTATGCGCCTCAGACACTGATTTTCCACAGGGGCACATAGACACCATAAAGCAGTTGGTAAGTATTTTTCCGTTTCTATTTATAAATACAGATAAAGGAATAAAAAATTTCTGTCTGTATTTATGTGTAAAAATCTGTTTAAACGGAAAACCGGGAGCCCTAATTATATGCTACTGGTGGGTTTACAGCGCAGCTTGAGCCACCCACCAAAGTAGCCTTTCAAACCAGTCTCAGGCCTCTGCCATTGCAGGGCCTGTGTGCGCAATTTACTGCCGCTGTGACGTGGCACATAAAGTGTGTGCCACGTCTGTGACCCTCCTTTTACTACATATCAGTCACCCCTAAGGTAGGTCCTAGCTAGCCCGATGGGCAGGGTGCAATGTAGGTAAAGGTAGGACATGTACCTTAAGTGTGTGACATGTCCTGATAGTGACAAACAACCATTTTGGTTTTTCACTGCTGTGAGGCTGCCCTCTCGTAGGAATGCATTAGGGATTCCCTGATATGTGTGTCAGTGGTAATTCCTGATATGAGAGGAGCAGCGTGGTCAAGTTTGGAATATTTGGAATAGTAATAAATAACGTAATGGTGTGCGCAGATTTATTATCACTATTTTAGAAATGCCACTTTTTGAAGTTGACATTTCTGTGTGCAATGTGTCTTTGTGCCTGCCTGATGTGTATTGCATGTCTGGCTCTAGAGTGACAGGGGCTGGTGAGTTATGTAGCTCCGGAGGGTTAGGGTGAGTCAGTGCAAGGCTAAATAGGCAGATCTACATTTAGAGTAGTGGGAGGAGTAGCATCTGACCCTGAATGGGTCTGGTTCAATGCTGGCTCCGCCCCCTGTGGTGTGTCTCAGGATAGATCCCAACCTGACAAAGGAGGGTGTGAGCACTGTAAAGAAAAGGCTCCCAACCCCCCCAGATCCAGTTGGGACTGGATCCCCAAGCCCTGTGCAAGGCGTAATAAAGACCAACCTTGCATAAATAGTGGGGCTGTGGCCCCTTGTAAGGTGTGCTGTTTTGGGAGCTTGCTTGTACCTGCTGGGCCCCAGGAGGAATGACCACAAGAAACTGCCCCTCTGCTGGAGGGCCCTATGAGCTGGCCTGCCTGGGCCCAGCTTTGCCTATGGAGCTCTGGACTTAGCGCCCACTGAGGGCTACACCTCTATGCTGGAGTCCAAAGAGTGGGACTCCCAATTCACTTGGTGCCTGGAAGCTCCTGGTCCTCAGGGGTGCGGTGTTTGCTGATCCAAGGGTGATTTCATGAGGCCAGAGCAGTAGCTCATAAGCGAAACCGGTGTGGGGAGAGGCCCTCGAGGGAAATTATCCCGCCGTGAGCTGGCAGTTAGGCAGAGCTTGCATAGTTGTGGGTGGCACCTGACCGCAAGAGGAACGGTTAGACATGCCCAGGAGTTTTTTCTGGGCTAAGTCCTTGACCGAGGAGAAGGCTTGCAGCACAGCCGCTAGCCAGGGACTGAGCGCACAGAAGAGTCAGGCGTGACTTTGCCTGGTTGGGGTCCGGCTGACTGAGAGGCAGCACAATGAGGAAGTCAGGCAGAGTTGTGCCTGCTTGTGGGCAGTGCTCCCATGGCCGGAGAGAGCCCCGCATGTTGCTAGATCTGTGGGTTACCGGCAAGAAAGACGGAGCCTCCTTTTCTGCACTTCCCTGCCTCCCCCCGCCTGGTAGTGGAAGAGGTGGGTCCCCACAGAGCACCGGTCAGTTCAGAAGAGGCCCCGTGAGCGGGGGCCTGCCGAGGCACACTGTCTGTGCCTGGATCCTTCCCAGGACAGCCCCGGTGAGTGGGGCTGAGATATGAGCATTGTTGGTGCTGTGAGTGGCACCGGAAGAGCCCCGGTGAAGAGAGCTTTCAGGGAATTATGGGTGCCAGGGTTGCTCTTCACAGCTGCACCACGAGAGTGCGGGCAGCTGCAACGTGGGGGCATTCTTTTTGTTAGGAGACCGTGGTGAGTTGCACCTCGCCCCTTTCTCAGCACGCATATTTGCTGGGGCTGTATCGCAGCCAGGGAGGCCTCGTGAGGGCCATTGGGTTCTTGGGGACATGGTGGCATGTTGTGCCCGTGAACAGGGAGATTTACGCCCAGAAGGGGCAAATGAGCTGCATGCACCTGGACAGTGTTCCTAGGGTGCATTGGTGAGCTAATGTGATGCATAAGGTGCTTATGCCTAAGGTGATGCATAATGTGTTTATGCCTAAAGTGATGCATAATGTGTTTATGTCTAATGTTATAATGCTGAGTACAGTATTTTACCAGTAGTTGCTGGTTGTTTCATATTTACTACTTATGCTTTCTAATTTTTCTGACAGTGGCCCAATTGGCCCTGTCATGTACATAATCCCCTAGGAAGTATTGCCTAGTGCCAGTTGGCACAGTGTATATTTGTCATTATTTTCTAATGTGTTTATGATAATACAAAGGCTATTTTTTATATAACCTTGTGTGGAGTTTCTTTTGTGGTGTGCCTAGTGTGTTGCTGTTGTGTGTGTGTGTTGCGCACAATCGGCCCCCCGCGGCGGGATGCCTGGCTTTCACCTTGGGGATGCCCTGTAGGGGCTATCTCACAGGGAAATGCCAGGACGGGTTCCCAAGGCAAGCGCGGGGATACCCCTTTGGGGGTCGATTCTGGCGCTATATAAGAAACATAATAATAATAATAATAATAATAATAATAATAAACACGTTACACATTGCCTCTGGCATACGCCTGACTGCTTGTGCCAAGCTAGCAAGGGGGTGAGCAAGGTGTAACTCTCTTGCCCTGACTTGAGTTGTGGTTTCTGCCTGGTTTAGACTCAAGCCCTAGCCAACCAGAAATCCCATTTCCAACAGGCCCGCTCTTGGTTTGTGCATCCTAAGAAAGCATAGCAATCATTGCTCAGTAGACCGAAGATTTCTGGGTGGTTGGCATTTTGTGATCTTGTTTTGAATGTAGGACGGAGCTATTTGTTACAAAGTCCTAAACATGAATATGAGCGTTTTAAATGTTATTCTTTGGTTCATAGGTAGCCAATAAAGGGTTCTCAAGACTTGCAAATTTAGTGGTGAAGTGGGATGTTCAACACCAGACAGACCGCCACATTCTGTAACCTCTGTAATCTGTTTATCACCTCCAGAGGAGAACCAAGGAGCAGGGTATTCACGTAGTCTAGTCTTGGTGAGATTAAGGCATTAATGATGCCCTTCCAAGTATTTTATACAAGAAAATTAGTAGTTTTTCTCAGAGATTTAGGTAGGGCATGGCACACTCCAGCAGTGTTCTTAATTTAGGATTGAAAGAGAGGGTGGAGTTAATCTTTAACTCCCAGGTTTTTCATAACAGCTGTGTGGCTGGAGGTTTGCCCAGTTCAGATTGCCAGACTCTGGTTAAGTCCAGTGTAGATGAAGTGTAAAGGCCAGGATCTAAGATTTGGCCGAATAAGGTAGAAAAAACTCTTATGCTTCAATGTTGCCACTGCCAAATGGCAACCCTGCAAGTTGGCTGTAACAGATTCCTCCAAGTGATTAAAGGTGAACATCAATTATGTGTCATAGCATACAACGCCACATTGAATCCCCAGGTTTGTACAATGGAGGGAAGGAGGCCATATAGATACTGAATAAGGAAGGGCTAAGGACAGAACTTTGCAGGACACCACGGTTGACTTCCTTGAATTCCGAGATGAAGGGAAATAGAAATACAACTTGTTTTCTGACAGAATTAAAATATTTAATTTAACTCTATATGGTGTCTTTGCCAGCTTCTTTTAGCCACTGCAGAAGGATATCATGAGACACAGTATTGAAGGTGGCAGATAGTTCAAGTAAAACTATCATAGATTACTCCTGTGTCCAGCTGGGTTTCAATTAAGTCAGTCACATATAATCGGGGTGCTTCAGTGCTCAAGCCAACCCAAAAGCCAAAATGCAAGGGGTGTAGAAGGTAATTTTCCTCTATAAATTTTGAGATTTTGCAATTCATCCAATATTCTAGCATCTTTTCAAGTGCTGAAATTAAAAAATACTCTATAATTGCTGAGACTTAGATGGTCCAAGTTTTCTTGTTCTAACAGTTGAAGCACCAGTGCATTTTCACAATTCTGTACCCCAAGGAGACAGAGAACTTATCGATCAAGTAGATAAGATGAGGGGCTGAAGCCCCTGGATCACTCAAAAATAACAATATGTAGTCAGCATAAAGTAGGATCTTGAATTTTCCCGCAGGAGTATCAATCCCTCAGATCATAGCAGACTGGCGAATGGCAGCTGCCAAGGGATCCAATGCGAATGAAAATAAGAGAGGGGACAGCAGGCACCCCTAACTTGTCCCGTGCATGATGGAAAGGTGGCGTCTGCAGTTAATCTTCGATGTGAGGGACATGTACAGCCATGTGAGCTTGTCCAAGAAGCTGGTACCCATTCCTGCCCTGTCCAGTCTACAGAATAAATACCCCTAATCCACCCTATTGAAAGCCTTCTCAGCATCCAAAGACCGATGGATCTTATCGTCCCTCTCTTCACATTCATACCAGAGGGTGTTGGCCAGGGGTCGTATGTGGTTAGGAGAAGAACATCCTGGCATGAAGCCCATCTGGGTATCATGAATAAGGTTTAGGATAATCTGTTGAAGTCAAGCTGCAATGACCTTCTAAGCACCTTCATATCTACATTGAGAAGGGAGATGGGTCGGTAGTTTGCACAACAAGTAGCACCATTATTAGGTTTCAAGATGAGACTAACAAGCTCTTTGTTGTACTCTGGGTATAGGACAGCGGACCATCCAAATTCTTGAAGAATTTATAGATATGGGACACCTTCCTGTTGATATTGAGATTTAAAAATTCTATTGGGAAGCCATTGTGTCCCAAAGCCTTATTATTTGACATGTTCCCAATAGCCACTTTGATCTTGGCCTACGTAATCACACCCTCAAGCAGCTGACAACAAGGTGGGCAAAAAAAGGGTGATGAAAAATTCGTACTCATCAGGAATCTCCGAGCAATAAACTTCACAGAGGAAATTGGCAAAAGCATCCGACCTCTACAGGGTGGTTAGGAGGTCCCCTGTCTCTCCACAGAATGGTACCTCAAGTTTCCCTCTCATGGAGCTGTGTGGTCAGAAGCCTACCCGTCTTTCCCCCCTGTTCATAGTGCCGCCACTTCTGGTGAAGCAGGGCTTTTTCTGCCTGGGAAGTAGAATGAGCATTCAGTTATTATTTGGTGAGTTCCAAGTGATACAGGAAATCTACGGTGGGATGTCTTGAGTAGGCCCCCAAAAGGGTCTGAATGCCGACCTCCAACCTAGTCTGTGTGCCCTGGGCCGGTCACTTGTGAAGTGCCAAATCTCTCATCATAGCAACCCTCAGAGTGCACTTTCCTGACTCCCAAAGAACATGTGCAGAGGATCCAGAAGATTCATTGTGACTCATAGCTGTGGCGGTGCTCCCTCAACTGACGTTTGGCCTCCGGCGTCCGATAATGGCAGGGGTTCAACCACCAGCATTTGAAGGGAGGGAAACATGTCCAAGGTTGAGCTCCAGTAGGACTGGGGCATGATACGAGATCCCCTTGCTGCTATGACACAGTCACGCATAAAGGGCAGGGAAGAGTGGAATAGGAGAAAAAAGCCAATCCGTGAACAAGTCCCATATACACAGAATAAACATGTGTATTATTTGTTCAGGGTGTGAGCCAAGCACCAGAGATCATATAACGGTATTCCATTAGGTCTTGCAATACTGCCCTATTCGTAGCATTAGCCCTGTCAAAGGGGCGGAACGATCAAGGTGGTGGTCTGGCATCACATTTCAGCCCCCCCAATGATCATCCTCTTAATACCAAACTCCCTCAGGAGTCTCGACAGGGAGGTGTAGTGCGATTGATTGTGGCTCGGTGAGTACACCGAGTCTATGAGCAAGCTCTGGCCTAAGGTTCTAAACTTCAAAGAAAACATATCAACGTAGGGGGTCCATGCAGGATTTCAGAACTGTAAAAATAAAAGGACTTGTGGAAGAGGATCGTGACCCTACTCTTTATGATGTTTTTATTAGCACCATCTCCTTCCTGAGACTTGCCCAGGCTCCCGAACCAGTGATCTCTCGACGAATCAAAGAGCACCCTTTGAAGTGTGCTAAAAGTGTGGCTCTTCTTTCTCCTTTCCGTGTCCTGCCCAGCTCACTGTAATGCAGCAAGCCACAAAGCATATACTCTACCTCCTCATGCTTCTCCAGTCAGTCATGGGTCTCCAAAAATGGAACCAAGAATCTTACATGTCATATTTGCAGCTGGGACAATCAGGGCAGGCTTACACATATGTCACCATGCAAGGGAGTATTCCTCCCAACACACTCATTAAGTAACATTGAATGGAAAATATGGAGAGGAGATACAAAGAATAGAAACTGACCACAACCAAGGATAAAACCCCATTATAAGATTCATACTAAATAATATCTGTCTTTAAAAATAAAATTACTTTGCATCACATTTGGCTTACTGTGCGAGAGCACGATACTCTAAAGCCCTCGAGTAGACGATGACAAACAAGAGAGACCTAGTTTTACGTTATGTACTTCGATACTAGTCTTCTTTGTCGGCTAACTGAAATATTATTTTACTCGATCTTAATTGACTGGTAGATATGCTTATTTTGCCTGTTGACCATTCTGCCAAAAATCTATCTACAGGTATTATGAGCATTTCACTGGCCACATATCTTGTTAAGAATGTGTACTCAGATTTTCTGTTGATCTATGTATCCATTGATCTTTTAAATGTCTTCAAATTGAATGACAATGCAGACTGGTTCCACTGCTAAGTCCGCTTCTTTAAAAGGATTCCGAAACTCCCTCCAGTCTTGTTCTGAGAGCAGTAATTCTCGCACACGGACATGCGCACATATGGCACTGATGTGTCACCTCACACATAACTTCATGGGCCTATCAATTGTCACCTGTTCCTCTGGGATAAGCAGTATGCTGCATGACCCATGGCCACAGAAGATCACTGTCTTTGCTGATGAGGTAGATGGACTGTACTCTGCACTGAGGTGCTGACTCGTCACCACATGGGATGTTGTGCTAAGTTTACATCTTCTGTAAAAGGTTGAAGGGGAAGGTACGAAAGCAATTATTATGCACACCACTGTTGATAGTGCCAAGGCTTGACAGATGTTACACAATTTTACTTGCATCTCTAGGACATGGCAAATTGAATACAGAAGGATTGTGCAAGAACTCTTGGCAAAATAAATAGGAGGTGAAACATATAAGATTGTGTGCAAAACAGAGAGAAACTACGTTGTAATCATGTGAACTTTCACTCACTAACAAAGGTAAGTTTTAAAAGAAAGGTCTTAAGAGGACCATCAATCCAGTGTAATGATTTGATTGCAGAGTGCAGGCAGTCTCATTTCTTCAATCTACATAGCTCTCTAAGGAAGCATTTTTACTATGCTGCAGCCAGATTATGGACCTTACAAGATTTTCCAGATAAATTAAATTGCCAGAGCTTGTGTGGTAAGTTACAACATTAACTACACTTTGTAAGCAGCGTGCAGGTAGTACAGAACAATCCTTCAGTGTCGTAAGCTGAAAATAACACAGACATTCAGCATCTTTATGTAACCTTCATCTATAGTAGTATAAGATGGAGTAAAACTATGGAATTTAATGGTGAAAAGTCACGTATTTGGGGGCAAAAAACTCAAGTCCCAAGAGCAAAATCTGCGTTGGACAGCAGAGTTACTGACCACACGAGATTTCCTTTCAGGAATTTGGCAGATATTTACCTGGTGACTATGCTGGCCCTTGGGAAGCCTACACTAATTCACCTTCAAATTAAGTACAGTTTCGGTAAAGTCAGCACGCTTATCCAATCTGCTCCCCTAAGCATGTAGAATAGTGGTTCAGCGATCAATTTCTAATATTTACCAACAGTACGGCGAAGGGCTTAAACGTCTGTGGTTCCAAATGGAATCCCTTTTTATTGAAGAGTCAAAAGACTTTTCCAAATAACACTTGCAAAGCAAATACACTGCACGATAAAATTAATTACCTTTATCATATCAGGTGTCTGGGCCTTGAAATAGGAAGGGTAAGTCAACCACGTTGATGATGGTAACATATTTAACCAAATCTATGTCCAGACAGGACATAGATTTGGTCTGCTATACACAGACTCTATATATGGCGTTGGGCGATTTGGCACAGACCATCTTCATCTGATTAAATCAGTTAGACTGCAGGAGTGAAAAAAACAATATTCATTCTTTGGGCATCAGGCTGCGTCTTTGAAGAGCAGACCACACCTGTGTTTATCTTTAACACTTCTATACTGTGTGATCATAAGTACAATACCCCCCTGCATCCTGGAACGCATTCTCCTCTGTAACAGAGAGAAATAATGGTTAATGATCAACTTCAACTGCACTGATGCCCTCTTGTTGTAGCCCAGTCTCAAAAACGTTCAATAGTTCCGTTCCACACGATCAAACGGCCTCTGTTGATAAGACATCAGTCTATTATTTTCACCAGGTGTGAAAGGGTTCACTGCAACAAGACATCGATCGCGTTTTGCTTTTTATGGATCTGCTTAGTTGGCATGTTGGAACTCGCGGGGAGAGAGGGAGTGCAAAAATACCTCCTGAATGCATGTACTCTCCCTATAAATCGGTACTCATTTTCACTAATTAGTTGGCATATTTAAATTTTTTGAAACTCAGTCATCAGTGCACACATGGCAAAAGGTGCTGCACAAAATTAAAATAGAATGTTAGTTGTAGTACTGTCTTTCTCCACTCTGTGGAGAGCACTGCATCTTGCTTAAAAGAAAACCATGTAACATTGCAGGCTTGGCATGCACATGTGAATTGCATGCGATCCTAAAGTCCAAAATTTACACTGTATAACTCACATAGGGCGAAAGTAATGAGTAGCTGCTTAATGCTCAAACTTAAACCATGTAACTTATACCCACTTACATATTGGAAGGGGTAAAATGAGCTAAATCGCTGTATTATCAAGTCATGTCAAGTCAAATATACTTTTATATGATTCGTTAAAAATCATAAAAGGATGGGGAACCATCATGGAACACGATTCTTTAAGTGTACATTTTAAAAACATACTAGTAAAAAGACCATAAGGTCATACCCACGAACAGTTGACAACTAGTTAAATAAAAGTATTGACAGGTGTATCAGTGCAATTAAAGAATGTGTAAGTACAAGTTTTTTTTAGGCTACTCGAATTGAGTCACCTTTTTCCAGTTATTTTGCAGCAAATTTAAAAAAAAAAATGGCTCTAAAACACAGGGGAATCGAGAACCCTCCAAGGCACCTGATGACTGCTGCTCTGCATGTTATTATTTGTTGCTTCCTTAGAGCCCCCCGAAGGACAGTTTTTTGAGTTTCTAATAAAAAAGGGCAAGTGCATAATAGATGTAATAATGACTCGTCCCCTTGTCCACAAAGGCGGCATTCATTGGAAGGCCATGTGTGTTTCGATTTCGGGGCCAGTTCCTTGGAATGAAATTACACCATACATAGCAATGTCAGGTAGTGCTTTTTCTGGTGGGAGAAGTGTTCAATCAGGTACGGTTGCGGCTTCAGCTCTGGTAGTCATGCATCACAGCCCAAGCGTAATTTTTTTTGCAAAGGTAGTTTCGTCCATTAATAGAGAAATCCTCTTGATGGCATTATTCACAGCGGATTCAAATCTGGAGTACGTTGCACGGATAAACCATGCCTCCTCTAACTGTAATGCAGACAAGGACTCCTTCAAAACTGTCATGGTTGAAATGACTATCCTTGTGTGAGTTTCAATCTCTACCCAACAGTGGTGGGCTAAGGTGTTGTCTCCTGCTTTCCTCATCCTCCAGTAATACTTTACTAGTGCGCCTTGTCTGGCCGGGATCTGATGTTATCATTGAGGCTGCAGCACTAATTTTAAGTTTGCCATTGAAAAGGATGATGGGATGAGGGGTGGGTGATATATTCATCTCTGCTGGTGGTATGGGACATTTTTGCACGGCGTGCTCGATTGTAACGCAGAGGTCTGGCCAAATTCTGCCACCCGCCGTGTGGTGGAGTTTTTCTTACATGCGGCTCGCTAATGGTAAGCTGGAGAGTGAGAGTGACATTTGACGTTCCCTAGCCCGATTTCAAACATTAGGTCAGCACAGGGTAACATTTCTCCAACGTGGGCAAATGCTGATATTTGTGGTTAAAAAGCTGCAGTTCGAGTAAAAGATCAACTCGAGCAGCAGTAAAATCAACTCTAGGGGCTGCGCCCTCTGATGTGCTGTGTGGTTTGTGCAGATTTTTCAGTGCGGAACAAACTCCTAGTGCTTAATTCTATTGCCAGCAGCGCAATGTGATTATTTCTGCCCATTCACGGAATTTTGAAGAATCTCACTGAGTTTTTTTGTAACGCTACAGAATACAGCAGAGTGAAAGTGTAGCCCAGACCTAAATTAACCCAACCTCACAAATTGAAGCTAACAAATGAAAATAAAAATCTTAAGTCAACATGAATTTTTATTTGTATTCAGGACAGAATTGCTGACTTTGAAACTAGGGAACCAAGTTCAAGTCTTGTTGTTGAATCCACATGCTGTGATTCTGGCCACATCATTTAATCTCCCCATTTCTAAAAATGACCTTGTTTAATCTAATTGGTGCTCATGTAATGCACTCCAATACTTTTAGGTCAAGTTGAAGATTGATAATACTGCTTAAAAAAATAAGCATTAGTATTTAAAAGCTTTCTCCTTACCTTGAATTTAGAAAAACTGTTTAAGTCTGGTGACTACAAGTCTTGAGCTGGCTGAGCTTTCTATAGGACATAAGACACCAATCCCTATCACACATTCTAGAAGACGGCGAAAGGTGTAAATATGGCACTGAAATATTCTTCCTGGGAACAAAGACTTGCATTGGTCCAGCCTTTTCCTCTTTGACAGCCATTTCACAGGCAGCCAGTGATGAGAGCAACTCTCAAATACCCAGCAGCTTGTCAGTGTTTTCTGTAATAGCAAGCTCCTTTTAAGGATGTTTTTTTAGTGATAAAAGAACTGCTCCCACAAAGCAAGATCCTACATTCTGTTTTGGCCACTAGATATCAAGAGACCACCCCCACCCACAAATAATCACAGGTAGTACCAAATTTAAGCAGTATCCTTACTGCCAACTGGTGGAAAACTCTAAGGTTCCTATAATAAGTCAGTAGTGGTTGGTCGTGTGTGTGCTGCTGTGCGGTGATGTTGATAGGGGGGGGCAGGGTGGATTATGGCCGATTACAGGTAAATTAACATAAAAATAAATAAAACAAATTTCGTTTCTCGCACTGCATCGCATTTTGTCCCTTAGACAGATTGTTGAACAAGCCACTTATAAGGCAGGACACACATTAGACAGTATATTTACTTCTAACCACAACTTAAAGGTGTCAGAAATATTACCTGTACCATGGTCTGATCATAAGGCCATAATGTTTGATATGAGATATTAATCAACACGCCTCAATACCATGCAGTCCAGGGGCTATTGCCAAAGGGCGTGACTGGAGTAGTATTGACACCTTCTATCTACAAAATTCCCTAGTTACAACCCAGCCAGACCTGGCCACAGACGCTAATACGGCAGCCCACAGATTTTCCACCTGGATTAAAAACGCAGGGAATCCTTTGGCACCCTTCAAGATCTTCTCTAACAGGTGAAATAAGCCTTCTGAACCTTGGTTGTCGGAGAAATTAAGAAATCAAAAACAGATTTGTAGAAGGAAGGAAAGGAGGTGGGGACTGAAGTATGACACAGATGACAGAACACATTATAGGCAATCATTGATGGAGTATAAAAAAATATTATGGGATGAGAAAAGCAAATATTTTGTTTCTAAAATACAAGAGCCAAAGTACGCAACCAAGGAATTGTTTCCATCTGGGAATAGCCTAGCTAAACTTCCAGAGTCTACGGAGATGGTTGGCAGCAAAGACATCTGCAATATATTGGCAGAATATTTTAAAGTGGAGGCAGTGTATAAAGATCTTAGCGGACATGCATTGACATGCCCTTAGCTGGCTTGCCATTCTCCCCTGCCCACCTACTGACCTGTTTTTCTCTACCTCTCATAGAGCAGATCATCCAAGTGTTAAGACTTCTAAATCTGGGGCTCCGCAAGATCCCTGTCCCCCGGAAATATTGCATTTGGTGCCGGAAGTGGTTAGTGAGCAGCTTTAGGTCCTGTTTAAAGGGATAATTGGCTCAGCTATTTTCCTTGCTGCATGGAAAAATGCATCAATCTTACCGCTACTGAAGAACTCTGAGCTGGACCCAGCTGAGCCGAGCAACTATAGATCCATCTCAAAACTACCCTTCCCCACAAAAATATCGGAGAAAATACTTAATATGCAACTCTCATCCTTAATCTCCTCGGAGAACCTTTTGGATCCATCGCAATAGAGTTTCGGTAAGGGCATGGTACAGAAACGGCCTGGATTATGGCCACTGAGGAACTGAGATCCATGTTAGATGATGGGGAGAGGGCCACAATGATATTATTAGCTCTATTGGCGGCGTTTGAGATGGTGAACCACACTATTTTAATAAATAGACTCTCAGAATTAGGTATTAAAGAACGGGCCCTTAAACTGGTGACATCCTTCCTCTCTGATAGAGTCCAATCAGTTGTAGCAGGTGCCTTTGCCTCATAACAATTCTCGCTCCTGTGTGGGGTGCCTCAGGGCTCGGCCCTTGGCCTAATGTTGTTCAATCTGTATGTCTCCCCCTGGCCAAAATCATCATGCAATGTGTGTTCTCAGTGGTCTCGTACGCTGATGATAACCAATCGGTGGTGTCAGTTTCCAGCAATATGGAAGAGACAGCAGATCGTTTCAATCTCTGTATGTCTCAGGTACATCAATGGATGAGCCTGAACTGCCTGAAACTTAATGGTGGAAAGAATGTGGTCCTTCTATTGGGCTCTGAAACCTCTTTCTGGATACCCAGTTGGTGGCCAACGTGCCTAGGATACACTCCAACGCATATCAAAAGGCAAAAAATGTAAGCATCATATTTGATGACAAATTGAACTTCAAACATCAGATCACTTCTCTTTCTTCCTCTATCTTTTCATCCTGAAGATTAGAAAAATCCACCCCTTCATTCCAACGGAGTCAGTAAAAGTTCTGGTGACAGCACTGGCTTTGTCCATATTGGACTAGGGAAACGCGCTTCATGTAGGGATCCAAAAGAAGCATCTTCAAAAGCTACAACTGCTTCAACATGCATCAGCCAGATTACTGCTGGATATTCCAAAATTCCAGCCGGTCTCGCAGAAGTTGAAGATCCTACATTTTCTCCTTGTAGAGAAGAGATTTATATTCAAATCCCGATGTCTAGCTTTCAAGGTACTCTATGGGGTGGACCGTGACTTCTTGAAAAAGCATTTGAAATGGTATATATCAACCAGAAATTTGAGATCGGCTCACTGCAAACGCCTTCAAACGCCCAGAATCAAAGAGTTTGTTGGGGCATAAGAAGATTTTCTTTGGGAACCTTCAGATAAGCTTTCAAAACCTGGGGGCAAGAACGGCGTTACAATTATCGTCGGTTTAGCGGCAGAAAACTGCTGTTAAAACACCGATAATGGGCTTGTTAAAAAGCCCTAGAGAATTCCAATAGAAGCCCAGGTTGACACCAGAACCTGGGCTTCTCTGGGAATTCACAAGGGCATATTATCAAGCCCATTATCCCTGTTTTAGCAGCAGTTTTCTGCCGCTAAACCGGCAATAATTTTTAAGGCTGTTCTTGATAATATGCCCCCTGGCATTTTGTAAATTTATTTTCAGTTCTAGATTGCAGGGTAACCTTTTCATTCCACCTTGTTCAAGCACCTAGCATTTGTACGCTATTTAAATGTTTAATTCAAATCAAATCAAGAATTTCCAGTATCTCATGAACAGCCATCAAGCAGAAGTGGAAATTCTTTTCTTCAAGGAATGGCAAAAGATTCAATTAACAGAATCAACATCATCTTCCTGGATGACAACAATTGAGATTAGTGGTAAGTGGACTTTTTAGCTGTGTTCCAGACTGGAAGTATGGAAACCAGTTTCCCCATTTAAGTCATTGGCCTGGATTACAAAGAAAAGTTTCTGGAGTAAGAATATGTGGAAGACCAAAATAGAAATTCTATATGTGTTTCTACAAGTTCAAACATGTTGACAATTGTTTTCGTTACCATGGGCATTTTCTGTACATAATTGATTTGCTCCCTGATTGAGATGCATATCCAGGATTCTTTCCACCTCAATAGAGTTCTTTAAATGCTGGAACACCTACGTTTATTTTTCAATGTTTTCGAATACCTGTTTCCAATTGCATAATTTTTATATTAATGTAAACAAGAACTTGCTCTGCCTCACTTAAACTGGTTTGTGAATGTATTGTGTTTATTTCTTAATTGTAGTGTTGTTTTTGCTGATTCTATTTATGTGTCACATGTACATTTCCCTGAAGAAATCATGGACCCTTGTGACAAGCTACCATTGGTAAGCGCTGGATTCCTCACAGAAACATGTTTCCTTAATTTTAACAATAGTTTTATGAAGTTCCACAATGGCTCACATCAAAACGGCAAAATCTCAGTTCAACAATTTTATAATATGGGCGTTTGTTTTAAAGATAATAGTTTTTAGAGGATCCTAATATTCATTTATACCAGCATAAGTTCAAACATAACTGATGAAACAATGTACAGATCTGTAATGTTCACTCCTCAGGTACAAATACTCCTCAGGTACAAGTACATCAGAGGTATAAGTGGCTGTTGGAGGGAGTTCCAGCAAGAACATTGCTGAGCCGATTACGATGTGCTCTTTGGTCGAGGCAACTGTGCCAGGAAAACCTCCAAAATTGAGATGGCGGAAATAAAGAAAAAGAGGTAAACATATCTTTATTCAGGTTCCAACTTTTGACTCTATTTTGAACCCCATTGCCCAGGTCCTTAATGTTCTGCTGCTACCTCAGCATGATGCAAAGCAACCCCAGTTGTTGCTGGAATGTAAGCTAAGCTTCTGTGTCACTTATCTACTTATCAATCATGTGTTAACATTTGTTATCACTGCATGTATTTTTTCTTTACCCCCAGATGCAATTTATTTATGTGCCGTGCATTAGTGTTCAACTTACAACTTATTGTGGTAACATTAACACACCTGTATTGACATATACAAAAATATTTATTTAGTGGTAGGGGTTGTGGGTGTTGTGCTTGTGGTGACTGTGTGTGTACATATAGTAGTATGTGTATGTTGTTGGTGTGAAGTGCTGTATGTAACATAAATGGCATTACACATTACCTATATATACATATTGACATAATCATATGATTAGTAAGATAATAATGAGTAGTACTTACCTGTCCCCACACCACCATGGTATCACTCCTTCAAGACTCTGCCACCAGGACACCACCACACAAAAGGGAATGATGGACGGAGCGTTTGAGCAAATCAAACACTCACCCCATCATACCCTGCCAACTTAGGGCGAACAAAACGATACAAAAGGGGATGATGGACTCAGATCAGTTGACTGGGGGTGAGTGTTTGATTTGCTCAAACGCTCCGTCCATCATCCCCTTTTGTATCGCTTTGTTCGCCCTAAGTTGGCAGGGTATGCTCAGACGTGAGTAACTTTCCTACTTTGCCACTAGAATCAAGATAGCTTGGCTTATGAGGGTTATGAACCCGAAACCGGTCCCAGGATGCTTGTTTCCGGTCCAGGGAAGACATGGCTTGGCAGTTCGGGCTGGACTGTTCCCAGGAGGCACAGGGTTAGACTGATTTGCATATGGCCATGTCTGAACTGGGGTGGCGGAGTGAGCTAAAGAATGGTAATGGATTAAACCCAGATCAGTTCACTGCGGGTGAGTGTTTGATTTGCTCAAAGGCTTCGTCCATCATCCCCTTTTGTATCGCTTTGTTTGCCCTAAGTTGGCAGAGTATGCTCAGACGTGAGTCCCTTGCTCACTTTGCCACTGGAATCAAGAAAGCCTGGCTGATGAGGGTTATGAACCCGAAACCGGTCCCAGGATGCTTTTTTCCGGTCCAGGGAAGACATGGCTTGGCAGTTCGGGCTGGACTGTTTCCATGAGGCACAGGGTCAGACTGATTTGCATATGACATGTCTGAACTGGGGTGGCAGAGTGAGCTAAAGAATGGTGATGGATTAAACCCAGATCAGTTGACTGGGGGTGAGTGTTTGATTTGCTCAAACGCTCCGTCCATCATCCCCTTTTGTATCGCTTTGTTCGCCCTAAATTGGCAGGGAATGCTCAGACGTGCGTCCCTTGCTCACATTGTCACTGGAATCAAGATAGCCTGGCTGATGAGGGTTATGAACCCAAAACCTGTCCCAGGATGCTTGTTTCCGGTCCAGGGAAGATATTGCTTGGCAGTTCGGGCTGGACTGTTCCCATGAGGCACAGGGTCAGACTGATTTGCATATGGCCATGTCTGAACTGGGGTGGCGGAGTGAGCTAAAGAATGGTGATGGATTAAACCCAGATCAGTTGACTGGGGGTGAGTGTTTGATTTGCTCAAAAGCTCTGTCCATTATCCCTTATATATCGCTTTGTTCGCCCTAAGTTGGCAGGGTATGCTCAGACGTGAGTCCCTTGCTCACTTTGTCACTGTAATCAAGATAGCCTGGCTGATGAGGGTTACGAGCCCGAAACTTGGGTGGCGGAGTGAGCTGAAGAATGGTGATGGATTAAACCCAGATCAGTTTACTGGGGGTGAGTGTTTGATTTTCTCAAACGCTCCGTCCATCTTCCCCGTTTTGTATCACCAGGACACCACCAGCACAACCAGAACATCTGAATTGGCTCAGCTCAAATTGCTGTCCTGACGGTGACAGAGTACTGCTAGCCAGCTGAACAAACTGCAGCCATGGCAGGGACCTGTCTCTTGCTGTAACATCTAAATATGACAGGCAGACTGCTGTCATCTCAACAGAGTACTTGGAACCACCGCCGGGGCGGGATGACAATAGTAATGAAAGATCTAAATCAGGCCCTTCATTTTCTCTTGAGAACCACAATCAATTGTTCTATTACTGCTTGTCCATAAGTTTAGTCTGGAGCTGTGGCACACCTTAGATCCACTGGGTCTTCTTCACTTCTTAGTAAGCGGAAGCGGTTTCACATGAGATGGCTGAAGAAATGTCTCATTGACACAAATCTACAGGTGTACTTCCAGGTGGGTGTAGCTGCCTTTGTATCCAAGACCTTTCACATTCTCCCACTTGAGAGGTTCTCCACTAAAGCAGGCAGGCTTCTAGGAAATATTTGTCAGTGGTGGATCAGCAATAGTCTCCCTTAATAGTTGCAGGTGCCTTCCCATGCAGAGATTCATGGAAAAGCTGGAGACACTTTCTCAACAGACAATGGTTGTTTCAGCACACATGCCATTTTCGCTTTCTCTTTGCTTTTATTCGCTTTCAATAAAAATTTAGCTTGAAGCAGTTTTAAAAGATGAACTCAGGAGGGAGTGGCTTGGATGCCATCTAAGACGGCAGTCGGGTGCACCGCAGCACGCCAGAACATTCATCAAAGTTTAGCGACTCTCAACATGATTTGAAAAGGCAAACTGGATTCCCCTAACAGTGGATCACCAGTAGAATGTCATCTCCTCTTCAAAAGGCCGAGTGAAGCCCTTTCACCTTTCATTTAGTCATTTCTTTTTTGACATTTGAGTTATACACTCACCTTTCCTTGGGGCACACTTCACTAGAGCTATTTACTTATGTTTCTCTATCATGCTTTTGCTGCATTTTGAACTCAGCCTGCATTTTCCCTCACAGACTCACTTATGAGTAATACCTTATCCAAAGGAATACCAGGTATTTAGAGCTCTTACCAAAGTAATGCTCACTACATTAGAATACTGTTGATGGAGCGTTATACAACCTGTGCATAACAGTTAGGGCATTTTCTCAATTAATGTGTTCATTATATATTACTAATATACAGCAATGTCTAAATAATCTTTATACAGCTTTTGAATGATACCCCATTCAGGTACCACCAGGTATTATAAAGCTCTGTCAAACATGCTGCTCCCCAAATAAGCATAATGTTTATGGTGCTACTTAAACATTGTATACAACTATTTTAGCACTCTCTCAATACAATTGTGGACTATATAATATTAATGTGCAATAATATCTAAGTATTCTCTAAACAGCTGCTGGGTGGTTAGAATAAAATAACCTCTCTTTAATATCAGATCCAAAGCTCAGTCTAGTCCCAAAACACCCACACAATCCTCCTCTAGGGACTCCTTGATGGATAATTTAGTTTCTTCCATCAACATGGCGCATTCAGTTACTCTACGCTCTGCATCTGCACCTGTCTCTTCAGTGAAGGCTCAGTCACCCTCTTTTGCTAGTAAGAGACCTAAACAGGGCAAATGTATGCAATATAATGTCACATACTTTACTCTAGAGGGTGATTGAAACCATCTTATGGATCCATTTTTGGATAGACAATCCTCGGTGAAGTTTTTTCCCTCATAAAATGCATAAGCAATTTCATTCCACTGTCTCCCATGATGCTTTGGTTGATTCTTGGAGACTATCTAATCCCACTTCAAGAGGCTACATTTTTTATTCTGCTACACAGGGTAGCCTTACAAGATTAGACCACATCTTTGTTTCTAAACCATTGTCACAACATATAGTGCAGTTCTTCATCAGTCACATAGTACTTTCAAATCAATCCATGGTTATTACAGATTTTGGACTTGGTTCCCCCAGACCTGATTATCATAGATGGCGATTTAACAAATAATTGCTAAAGAATGCATCATTTTACTTCTGAAATTTTCATAACTACTCGATCGCTTCTGGATTTTTATTGATTACCGACTCTCCCACCACCCCTCCTCCTTCATTGTGGGACACATTTAAGGCAGCTGCAGTTTGTTTTCCATATACAATGGGGCCGATTGCGATGTTGTTCGGAAAGGATCTGAACGGCATTCAGGTTTGTCCAAATCCGATTCGGGACCAGCGTTTCCACTGGACTCGAAAACACATCCGACCAACTGATTACAATTTTCTGTTTCTCCAAATTTGATTTGGAACCCCCCTGTAGCAGGCCGCCCTTCACCCAGGAGACCTCTGGTTGGGGCCCATGGGGGAACCTATGGGTCCTCTCTTCCCAACCCATCACAGTGTGGCCGGCACGAAGGGGTGCCTGAGACAGGTGCAAGCTTTTCCGCTACCACCCCTTTCTTCAATGGGAGCCTATGTTGTCGGTCGGAACACAGGCTCCCATTGAATTCAAGTCCATAGGAGTTCAACCGAACATTGTTTGGAAACATTGTAATCAGTCAGTCGGACTCCCTGAATCTGATTGAGTCAGAAATGATTCAGAATCGGTCTGAAAGCATTCGGATCCACAACATAATCAATCCCCTAAGTATTCAAGGAAAGAAAAATTAGGAGCAAAGAATAAATGCTGTTACTCTCCTCCATTAAGACTCTAGAAAAAAATATTTCTCCACTAAATTAAACCCTGATCTTCAAAATTAGCAAAACACTAATTTACACTTTAATACTCTGTCCACCTATGATGCCCCATCCATCTTGTTAAGAAATAATGCTTGTTAATATGGTTGGAGAAATAAAATTAGTAAATTGCTGGTTAAGTATTTGAAAGTTTAAAAAAAAGTCACTTCCAATGTATTCATCATTTAACTTACAGGCAGTCTCCTTGACTAAACACAAAGATATCCTAAATGAATTTGGTAACTTCTATAATACTGTATATACTCCAGAACCTCCAGTACAACATTGTTACATTGAAAACTATTTACATCAAACCCTTGACATTATTCCTTCTCATTTAGGCGTATATCTTGGGAGACAAGCCTTACCCTCAATGGATTTCCTAAGCATTAAACTCAATAAAATAAGGGGAAACTGTAGATGGCTTTACTGTAGATATTTTTCTACATTTCTCAAATATTATCCTTTCTCATCTGTCACACTTGTTCAATCACTTCATTGATACTCGTTCTGATTCTGGTACTTCTCAAAAAGCCACAATATGTCTTATACATAAAGATTGCAAAGATTCTGCTCTATGTTAAAAATGATAGGCAATCTCATTAGTAAATGTAGACTACAAGGTTTTCGCAACACTCTCAACAGTCCACGTAGAATCTTTTCTTCCATGTCTTATTGGAAAGAAGCAGTGAGGATCCATAAAGGGATGACTGATGTGAGATAACACTAGATTATTTCTTAACATACGTAGTAAATCTCCCCTCCACAAAACTCCACTTGCAGCAAAAAGAATAGATAGAATGAAATCATTTGATAGGATCAATTGGGATTGCATGTTGAAATCTTTACCATGAAACAGTTTTGGCCCTAAAATCATTGCTCTAATTTCCCTTCTGTACCAATCCCCATGCACATCTATCCTTGTTAACAGTGCAGTATCTCCATATTTTCCTCTCCAGGGATGTGTTCACAGGGTTGTCCTCTTTCCCCATTATTATTTGTCCTTGCTCTTGAACCTTTCTTTTCCTTTATCCATCTTCATTCATCCATATATAATTTTCGATATGGACATCTTCATCTAAAACTAGCAGCTTATGCTGATGATGCTCTCTTCTTCCGTTTGTCCCCAGAAACATCCTTACTGGCAGTACTTATTGAAAAAGCCAGCTTCTTTGAATCCTCAGGTTATGAAATCAGCAAAGATAAAACTGAAATTCTTCCCCTAAATAAATCCACCTTCAAATATTGCTTTATAGAGGCTGGTTTTCAGTGGGCATCATTCTCCAAGATTAAATACATCCGTATTTAGTTTACAAAATCATTTGCTCTATCTCATTTCTATGATGCTTGTCCATATTCACAAATCTACCTTTAAGAAAATAAACTCTATGCTAACTAAATGTTTGTGAAACAATAAGAAAGCAAGAATTTCTCTATCTCTTCTACAAAAATCAATACTTGAAGGAGCTGTGGTTTTCCAAGATTTTAGTCGATGTCTTAAAGCATTTGGCTTACGTCAAGCTTTTATTTGGATTTCTAATTCGACCTCAGCCATCTCTCCTTCATGATTTGATGTAGAGACAGTTCTCCTTCCTCCCTTTTCTATAAAATAGTTTCTATCTTTTCTTCTAAAACCCCTATTCTTACATCCCCTCTTTTTAAACATACTATTTCCATGATAAGATCTATGTTTGCTTCTATTCCGTTGATACATTCTATATTCTTTACTATGTCTATATGGTATATTAAACTTGTTAAAACTAATAACAACCCAGTTTTTTGGCATTCTTGGACTAATAAAGGTATGATGTGGATAGCACAACTATTTTACAACAATGCTCCTATCTCCTTTACACACTTTAGACATGCATTTCAATGCTTTTAATCTATCCACACTTGTTTTTCATTGCTTATCAATTCTGTCCTAGAATGCTCTTTCCTCCTTACAAGATACCCTCTTTCTATATCACACACTTCTGACCTAACCAAGTTTCTCACTGCTTCTCCTAAAGCATCTATTATTTATAGAGTTTGTTTCATCCTCAAATACTCCACAAAACCAAGTCCAAAGTTGAACTTCTTTGGGAAAAATACCTTGTTGTGAACTGGTATCCATTTGGAATAGGGTTTGGTCGCATATCTTTAACATTTCTAGAACAGCTTTAATTATTCAGTCCATGTTTTTTCTTTACTATACACTTTATTTTACCCCCTCACAATTTTCACAATTTTAAATGGATACCTCGTCTAAAATAAAATGCTGGGCTTGTGAGTTTCCTAAAAGTGATATTATGCATATGCTGTTTACATGTTCTAATACACTTTCTTTTTAACACAACGTTTGGTCACAAATCAGACAAGTATTTGAAATACAACATTCCTTTAACATTCTCCATCTCTTTTTATTAACTTTAACTAGTGAGTTTTCCCCTTCCTTCCCTGACTGTAATTGTTTTGATATTTTCATGGCAATTGTTTTTCAACAAAATGCTTATAGTTGGAAGAGTATACTTAAATTATCATCTGAGTCTTGGTGGGATTGTGTCTGTTCTAATGGTAGAATGTATCTCTCTCAATGCTCAAATTCTCATAATGTTTAATTGTAACGTTTACCATTGACATCTTTGCTCAACAACACTGCAAATTGTATGTCATCTACCAGTTGTACTTTTTCTATACATTTCCAACCACCATGAATGTTTTATCTCTCTGTTGTTTCTTATTTTTACAGGTTGTAAATGTCTATTAATATTTTTGCCTAATTATTAAAGTCTTTCTTCAATTCCTTGTATAAGCTTACAGTTATGAGTATATTTTTTCTTCTATCGTAAAAGTGATGTTTTCCTTATATTCTTTTCTTCTGTTCTCCCTCTCCTTCTTTCTTTTAAAATCATAAAGGCTTTCTTTCTTTTTTGAATTCTCTCCTGCAATGTGATAGATGAATGGTTTATGTATATTGTTCAATCCTTTTTGTTTATTTTGGTATTTAAATAAAGTTTGTAAACATAAAAAAGATGAACTCATCTGAATTTGATGACAGTCCCTGAACAAATCATATAATTGGATCCACACTTTCCCTGCCTGAATTTTATTTGGAATGAGAACCACTTTGTGTCTCACAAAGGTTCCTTACTTTAAAAACAACAACAGTTTGTACTATTGTTCAACACAATTTTGCCGATCAACTTTTCTTAAATGTTATACTCTCTTTCCTCAAACTGTGTCCAAAACTAGCCTCTTTCAGGGGATCAGACAAATTTTCAATCCTTACTGCGCATCTGATCTCACTGCATTCAGAGAAGTGCTCCCCTATTTCTGCATGGGCACTTCCTCTAAAGGAAAAAAAGCCTCGTTGAACACATTGACATGCATATACAGCTTGGGATTTTAGGTGGTGTGACAGAGATACCTTTATGTGTGAGAGCATTTAACATTGTCAGTTGGCCATTCTACTTCACAGATTGTGGGGTGTGAAAGACAGCAATTTGTTCTGAGCCCCAGGAGGCTCACATCATTAAATACCAGTTCTGACTGGTTTAAGTGTTAAGCAGAAACATGATAATTTGACAAAAGTCAGTTTTGCAATGTTGATTATATAGATCATTGGTGGTTATTGTATGGGTTCACTGACAGAATATTGACCACAAAAATATAGAAGTAAACAATATTGAGGGAAAAATATAGAATACAAAACTATTGACTCCCTATACTTAAAAAGGGAAGTACAAAAATATTGCAAAAACATTCTTTTGCAATAATATAGTTGTATTAAATATCAACAAATAAACTTCCTGTTAAAATGTAAACACACACACACACATTATATATATATATATATATATATATATATATATATATATATATATATATATATATATATATATATATATATATATATATATATATATATCCACTCCGTATTCTCCCTAGTGCCTCCATGCACAAACAGGATCACAGACTCGGAATATGCTGATGCCAGAATCCATATATTAGTTACAAAGTGCTGGAACAGTGCATGTCTCAAGACGCGTTTCGGACACGAGGCTGTGTCCTTGCTCACTTGACAAATGAGGATTCATGAACTCACAAATTTAAACATCCAATTTGGCGCCAAACAAACTACGCCCATTGTGGTCATGGACATAGAGGACATACTATGAACGACAGACTACTAATACAGGTCAGGTTTAAATTTTTGCAAAACATCAAATCGGACTTAAAAACTCTGTAAGTCTGTATAGTGCATAAAACAAGCGAATAAATGAAAAACATTTTTTTCTTATTGCGCACAATGTATCAAACTCGCACTGTTTACCCCCGATGTAACGTTGTTGTTACGCACAGGAATAATCACAAATTATTAAAATGCTCAAATGCTTATATGCCTCAGTATAACTAGAGTTAAGTTAAAATGCCCACATTGTCCTGTTGTACATTCACATAATGCTCAGAAAAAAATACAACTGAAGAAACTCAAATACATAATTATCCAAATATGTTACTATAAATAAGATAAATAATTCAAATATCTACAATTGAAACTTCTTTGGCATACGTACAAAAAGGGGCATAAGGTCACAAAACTGTGAAAATATTAATATCGGAACTGTGCAAAAAATGCTAGGAAATATATTAAAATGCTGATGCATTCAGTATTGTGCAAATACGCTCGGAAAGTGCAATGAAACGTGCTTCATCCTGGATCATAACAAATATATGTGAGGTCACGTCCTCATGGTTGCAAATCATCATCTCTCCTGTGCAAATATGCAATAATCACTGTACAAATACGCAGATGTTTAAAAACAGGAAAAATATCAAGTTGCCCCTTTTTACCTAGGTTGAAGCATGGATCCGCGTATGATGACATAATGGAACAGAGAACCATAACACTTTGTCTGTCACATATGAGTGTATATCCTTAATGCACCCCTCTTGTGTAATATATATATATATATATATATATATATATATATATATATATATATATATATATATATATATATATATATATATATATATATATATATATATATATATATATATATATATATATATATCCATCAAGTCCAGGATCCCCAATTGGAATGGCCACACAGAAGCTTAGTTAAAAGACGCTCTTTTATTGCCTCATGCTGGTGAACAACAGGCAGGAAACACTTCAGTTTCATTTGTCGACAGCCAAACGCGTTTCGAGAGTCAGGAAGCTCTCTTCATCAGTGGCTTTGTGGAATAAAACAGAGTTGCTGCATTTTCGAGTTTTTAATAGTCAACACCCGCCCTTCACTGGGCGTGGCCGCACTCGGCCTTCTGGGTGTTGTAGTGTCAATCCTGTGTCATCTCCCAGTGGATGCGCACTCCATACCTTTCTTTAATATTTTCAATCCCATGTGGGTAGAGGTGAAGCACAGCCTTCATTCACCCTGCTTTGTTGCTGCAATTGAGCGCGGGCATACGCTCTCACCTGGATGGCGTCGCTCCCCTTCCGCCTTTAAATCACTGACACCAGGTAGGTGCTAGCGAAGGGTCGTATTCCACGATGGGCCATTACCGCGACCAGGAAGGGCCGCTACAAATCCATCAAGTCCAGGATCCCCAATTGGAATGGCCACACAGAAGCTTAGTTAAAAGACGCTCTTTTATTGCCTCATGCTGGTGAACAACAGGCAGGAAACACTTCAGTTTCATTTGTCGACAGCCAAACGCGTTTCGAGAGTCAGGAAGCTCTCTTCATCAGTGGCTTTGTGGAATAAAACAGAGTTGCTGCATTTTCGAGTTTTTAATAGTCAACACCCGCCCTTCACTGGGCGTGGCCGCACTCGGCCTTCTGGGTGTTGTAGTGTCAATCCTGTGTCATCTCCCAGTGGATGCGCACTCCGTACCTTTCTTTAATATTTTCAATCCCATGTGGGTAGAGGTGAAGCACAGCCTTCATTCACCCTGCTTTGTTGCTGCAATTGAGCGCGGGCATACGCTCTCACCTGGATGGCGTCGCTCCCCTTCCGCCTTTAAATCACTGACACCAGGTAGGTGCTAGCGAAGGGTCGTATTCCACGATGGGCCATTACCGCGACCAGGAAGGGCCGCTACAAATCCATCAAGTCCAGGATCCCCAATTGGAATGGCCACACAGAAGCTTAGTTAAAAGACGCTCTTTTATTGCCTCATGCTGGTGAACAACAGGCAGGAAACACTTCAGTTTCATTTGTCGACAGCCAAACGCGTTTCGAGAGTCAGGAAGCTCTCTTCATCAGTGGCTTTGTGGAATAAAACAGAGTTGCTGCATTTTCGAGTTTTTAATAGTCAACACCCGCCCTTCACTGGGCGTGGCCGCACTCGGCCTTCTGGGTGTTGTAGTGTCAATCCTGTGTCATCTCCCAGTGGATGCGCACTCCGTACCTTTCTTTAATATTTTCAATCCCATGTGGGTAGAGGTGAAGCACAGCCTTCATTCACCCTGCTTTGTTGCTGCAATTGAGCGCGGGCATACGCTCTCACCTGGATGGCGTCGCTCCCCTTCCGCCTTTAAATCACTGACACCAGGTAGGTGCTAGCGAAGGGTCGTATTCCACGATGGGCCATTACCGCGACCAGGAAGGGCCGCTACAAATCCATCAAGTCCAGGATCCCCAATTGGAATGGCCACACAGAAGCTTAGTTAAAAGACGCTCTTTTATTGCCTCATGCTGGTGAACAACAGGCAGGAAACACTTCAGTTTCATTTGTCGACAGCCAAACGCGTTTCGAGAGTCAGGAAGCTCTCTTCATCAGTGGCTTTGTGGAATAAAACAGAGTTGCTGCATTTTCGAGTTTTTAATAGTCAACACCCGCCCTTCACTGGGCGTGGCCGCACTCGGCCTTCTGGGTGTTGTAGTGTCAATCCTGTGTCATCTCCCAGTGGATGCGCACTCCGTACCTTTCTTTAATATTTTCAATCCCATGTGGGTAGAGGTGAAGCACAGCCTTCATTCACCCTGCTTTGTTGCTGCAATTGAGCGCGGGCATACGCTCTCACCTGGATGGCGTCGCTCCCCTTCCGCCTTTAAATCACTGACACCAGGTAGGTGCTAGCGAAGGGTCGTATTCCACGATGGGCCATTACCGCGACCAGGAAGGGCCGCTACAAATCCATCAAGTCCAGGATCCCCAATTGGAATGGCCACACAGAAGCTTAGTTAAAAGACGCTCTTTTATTGCCTCATGCTGGTGAACAACAGGCAGGAAACACTTCAGTTTCATTTGTCGACAGCCAAACGCGTTTCGAGAGTCAGGAAGCTCTCTTCATCAGTGGCTTTGTGGAATAAAACAGAGTTGCTGCATTTTCGAGTTTTTAATAGTCAACACCCGCCCTTCACTGGGCGTGGCCGCACTCGGCCTTCTGGGTGTTGTAGTGTCAATCCTGTGTCATCTCCCAGTGGATGCGCACTCCGTACCTTTCTTTAATATTTTCAATCCCATGTGGGTAGAGGTGAAGCACAGCCTTCATTCACCCTGCTTTGTTGCTGCAATTGAGCGCGGGCATACGCTCTCACCTGGATGGCGTCGCTCCCCTTCCGCCTTTAAATCACTGACACCAGGTAGGTGCTAGCGAAGGGTCGTATTCCACGATGGGCCATTACCGCGACCAGGAAGGGCCGCTACAAATCCATCAAGTCCAGGATCCCCAATTGGAATGGCCACACAGAAGCTTAGTTAAAAGACGCTCTTTTATTGCCTCATGCTGGTGAACAACAGGCAGGAAACACTTCAGTTTCATTTGTCGACAGCCAAACGCGTTTCGAGAGTCAGGAAGCTCTCTTCATCAGTGGCTTTGTGGAATAAAACAGAGTTGCTGCATTTTCGAGTTTTTAATAGTCAACACCCGCCCTTCACTGGGCGTGGCCGCACTCGGCCTTCTGGGTGTTGTAGTGTCAATCCTGTGTCATCTCCCAGTGGATGCGCACTCCGTACCTTTCTTTAATATTTTCAATCCCATGTGGGTAGAGGTGAAGCACAGCCTTCATTCACCCTGCTTTGTTGCTGCAATTGAGCGCGGGCATACGCTCTCACCTGGATGGCGTCGCTCCCCTTCCGCCTTTAAATCACTGACACCAGGTAGGTGCTAGCGAAGGGTCGTATTCCACGATGGGCCATTACCGCGACCAGGAAGGGCCGCTACAAATCCATCAAGTCCAGGATCCCCAATTGGAATGGCCACACAGAAGCTTAGTTAAAAGACGCTCTTTTATTGCCTCATGCTGGTGAACAACAGGCAGGAAACACTTCAGTTTCATTTGTCGACAGCCAAACGCGTTTCGAGAGTCAGGAAGCTCTCTTCATCAGTGGCTTTGTGGAATAAAACAGAGTTGCTGCATTTTCGAGTTTTTAATAGTCAACACCCGCCCTTCACTGGGCGTGGCCGCACTCGGCCTTCTGGGTGTTGTAGTGTCAATCCTGTGTCATCTCCCAGTGGATGCGCACTCCGTACCTTTCTTTAATATTTTCAATCCCATGTGGGTAGAGGTGAAGCACAGCCTTCATTCACCCTGCTTTGTTGCTGCAATTGAGCGCGGGCATACGCTCTCACCTGGATGGCGTCGCTCCCCTTCCGCCTTTAAATCACTGACACCAGGTAGGTGCTAGCGAAGGGTCGTATTCCACGATGGGCCATTACCGCGACCAGGAAGGGCCGCTACAAATCCATCAAGTCCAGGATCCCCAATTGGAATGGCCACACAGAAGCTTAGTTAAAAGACGCTCTTTTATTGCCTCATGCTGGTGAACAACAGGCAGGAAACACTTCAGTTTCATTTGTCGACAGCCAAACGCGTTTCGAGAGTCAGGAAGCTCTCTTCATCAGTGGCTTTGTGGAATAAAACAGAGTTGCTGCATTTTCGAGTTTTTAATAGTCAACACCCGCCCTTCACTGGGCGTGGCCGCACTCGGCCTTCTGGGTGTTGTAGTGTCAATCCTGTGTCATCTCCCAGTGGATGCGCACTCCGTACCTTTCTTTAATATTTTCAATCCCATGTGGGTAGAGGTGAAGCACAGCCTTCATTCACCCTGCTTTGTTGCTGCAATTGAGCGCGGGCATACGCTCTCACCTGGATGGCGTCGCTCCCCTTCCGCCTTTAAATCACTGACACCAGGTAGGTGCTAGCGAAGGGTCGTATTCCACGATGGGCCATTACCGCGACCAGGAAGGGCCGCTACAAATCCATCAAGTCCAGGATCCCCAATTGGAATGGCCACACAGAAGCTTAGTTAAAAGACGCTCTTTTATTGCCTCATGCTGGTGAACAACAGGCAGGAAACACTTCAGTTTCATTTGTCGACAGCCAAACGCGTTTCGAGAGTCAGGAAGCTCTCTTCATCAGTGGCTTTGTGGAATAAAACAGAGTTGCTGCATTTTCGAGTTTTTAATAGTCAACACCCGCCCTTCACTGGGCGTGGCCGCACTCGGCCTTCTGGGTGTTGTAGTGTCAATCCTGTGTCATCTCCCAGTGGATGCGCACTCCGTACCTTTCTTTAATATTTTCAATCCCATGTGGGTAGAGGTGAAGCACAGCCTTCATTCACCCTGCTTTGTTGCTGCAATTGAGCGCGGGCATACGCTCTCACCTGGATGGCGTCGCTCCCCTTCCGCCTTTAAATCACTGACACCAGGTAGGTGCTAGCGAAGGGTCGTATTCCACGATGGGCCATTACCGCGACCAGGAAGGGCCGCTACAAATCCATCAAGTCCAGGATCCCCAATTGGAATGGCCACACAGAAGCTTAGTTAAAAGACGCTCTTTTATTGCCTCATGCTGGTGAACAACAGGCAGGAAACACTTCAGTTTCATTTGTCGACAGCCAAACGCGTTTCGAGAGTCAGGAAGCTCTCTTCATCAGTGGCTTTGTGGAATAAAACAGAGTTGCTGCATTTTCGAGTTTTTAATAGTCAACACCCGCCCTTCACTGGGCGTGGCCGCACTCGGCCTTCTGGGTGTTGTAGTGTCAATCCTGTGTCATCTCCCAGTGGATGCGCACTCCGTACCTTTCTTTAATATTTTCAATCCCATGTGGGTAGAGGTGAAGCACAGCCTTCATTCACCCTGCTTTGTTGCTGCAATTGAGCGCGGGCATACGCTCTCACCTGGATGGCGTCGCTCCCCTTCCGCCTTTAAATCACTGACACCAGGTAGGTGCTAGCGAAGGGTCGTATTCCACGATGGGCCATTACCGCGACCAGGAAGGGCCGCTACAAATCCATCAAGTCCAGGATCCCCAATTGGAATGGCCACACAGAAGCTTAGTTAAAAGACGCTCTTTTATTGCCTCATGCTGGTGAACAACAGGCAGGAAACACTTCAGTTTCATTTGTCGACAGCCAAACGCGTTTCGAGAGTCAGGAAGCTCTCTTCATCAGTGGCTTTGTGGAATAAAACAGAGTTGCTGCATTTTCGAGTTTTTAATAGTCAACACCCGCCCTTCACTGGGCGTGGCCGCACTCGGCCTTCTGGGTGTTGTAGTGTCAATCCTGTGTCATCTCCCAGTGGATGCGCACTCCGTACCTTTCTTTAATATTTTCAATCCCATGTGGGTAGAGGTGAAGCACAGCCTTCATTCACCCTGCTTTGTTGCTGCAATTGAGCGCGGGCATACGCTCTCACCTGGATGGCGTCGCTCCCCTTCCGCCTTTAAATCACTGACACCAGGTAGGTGCTAGCGAAGGGTCGTATTCCACGATGGGCCATTACCGCGACCAGGAAGGGCCGCTACAAATCCATCAAGTCCAGGATCCCCAATTGGAATGGCCACACAGAAGCTTAGTTAAAAGACGCTCTTTTATTGCCTCATGCTGGTGAACAACAGGCAGGAAACACTTCAGTTTCATTTGTCGACAGCCAAACGCGTTTCGAGAGTCAGGAAGCTCTCTTCATCAGTGGCTTTGTGGAATAAAACAGAGTTGCTGCATTTTCGAGTTTTTAATAGTCAACACCCGCCCTTCACTGGGCGTGGCCGCACTCGGCCTTCTGGGTGTTGTAGTGTCAATCCTGTGTCATTTCCCAGTGGATGCGCACTCCGTACCTTTCTTTAATATTTTCAATCCCATGTGGGTAGAGGTGAAGCACAGCCTTCATTCACCCTGCTTTGTTGCTGCAATTGAGCGCGGGCATACGCTCTCACCTGGATGGCGTCGCTCCCCTTCCGCCTTTAAATCACTGACACCAGGTAGGTGCTAGCGAAGGGTCGTATTCCACGATGGGCCATTACCGCGACCAGGAAGGGCCGCTACAAATCCATCAAGTCCAGGATCCCCAATTGGAATGGCCACACAGAAGCTTAGTTAAAAGACGCTCTTTTATTGCCTCATGCTGGTGAACAACAGGCAGGAAACACTTCAGTTTCATTTGTCGACAGCCAAACGCGTTTCGAGAGTCAGGAAGCTCTCTTCATCAGTGGCTTTGTGGAATAAAACAGAGTTGCTGCATTTTCGAGTTTTTAATAGTCAACACCCGCCCTTCACTGGGCGTGGCCGCACTCGGCCTTCTGGGTGTTGTAGTGTCAATCCTGTGTCATCTCCCAGTGGATGCGCACTCCGTACCTTTCTTTAATATTTTCAATCCCATGTGGGTAGAGGTGAAGCACAGCCTTCATTCACCCTGCTTTGTTGCTGCAATTGAGCGCGGGCATACGCTCTCACCTGGATGGCGTCGCTCCCCTTCCGCCTTTAAATCACTGACACCAGGTAGGTGCTAGCGAAGGGTCGTATTCCACGATGGGCCATTACCGCGACCAGGAAGGGCCGCTACAAATCCATCAAGTCCAGGATCCCCAATTGGAATGGCCACACAGAAGCTTAGTTAAAAGACGCTCTTTTATTGCCTCATGCTGGTGAACAACAGGCAGGAAACACTTCAGTTTCATTTGTCGACAGCCAAACGCGTTTCGAGAGTCAGGAAGCTCTCTTCATCAGTGGCTTTGTGGAATAAAACAGAGTTGCTGCATTTTCGAGTTTTTAATAGTCAACACCCGCCCTTCACTGGGCGTGGCCGCACTCGGCCTTCTGGGTGTTGTAGTGTCAATCCTGTGTCATCTCCCAGTGGATGCGCACTCCGTACCTTTCTTTAATATTTTCAATCCCATGTGGGTAGAGGTGAAGCACAGCCTTCATTCACCCTGCTTTGTTGCTGCAATTGAGCGCGGGCATACGCTCTCACCTGGATGGCGTCGCTCCCCTTCCGCCTTTAAATCACTGACACCAGGTAGGTGCTAGCGAAGGGTCGTATTCCACGATGGGCCATTACCGCGACCAGGAAGGGCCGCTACAAATCCATCAAGTCCAGGATCCCCAATTGGAATGGCCACACAGAAGCTTAGTTAAAAGACGCTCTTTTATTGCCTCATGCTGGTGAACAACAGGCAGGAAACACTTCAGTTTCATTTGTCGACAGCCAAACGCGTTTCGAGAGTCAGGAAGCTCTCTTCATCAGTGGCTTTGTGGAATAAAACAGAGTTGCTGCATTTTCGAGTTTTTAATAGTCAACACCCGCCCTTCACTGGGCGTGGCCGCACTCGGCCTTCTGGGTGTTGTAGTGTCAATCCTGTGTCATCTCCCAGTGGATGCGCACTCCGTACCTTTCTTTAATATTTTCAATCCCATGTGGGTAGAGGTGAAGCACAGCCTTCATTCACCCTGCTTTGTTGCTGCAATTGAGCGCGGGCATACGCTCTCACCTGGATGGCGTCGCTCCCCTTCCGCCTTTAAATCACTGACACCAGGTAGGTGCTAGCGAAGGGTCGTATTCCACGATGGGCCATTACCGCGACCAGGAAGGGCCGCTACAAATCCATCAAGTCCAGGATCCCCAATTGGAATGGCCACACAGAAGCTTAGTTAAAAGACGCTCTTTTATTGCCTCATGCTGGTGAACAACAGGCAGGAAACACTTCAGTTTCATTTGTCGACAGCCAAACGCGTTTCGAGAGTCAGGAAGCTCTCTTCATCAGTGGCTTTGTGGAATAAAACAGAGTTGCTGCATTTTCGAGTTTTTAATAGTCAACACCCGCCCTTCACTGGGCGTGGCCGCACTCGGCCTTCTGGGTGTTGTAGTGTCAATCCTGTGTCATCTCCCAGTGGATGCGCACTCCGTACCTTTCTTTAATATTTTCAATCCCATGTGGGTAGAGGTGAAGCACAGCCTTCATTCACCCTGCTTTGTTGCTGCAATTGAGCGCGGGCATACGCTCTCACCTGGATGGCGTCGCTCCCCTTCCGCCTTTAAATCACTGACACCAGGTAGGTGCTAGCGAAGGGTCGTATTCCACGATGGGCCATTACCGCGACCAGGAAGGGCCGCTACAAATCCATCAAGTCCAGGATCCCCAATTGGAATGGCCACACAGAAGCTTAGTTAAAAGACGCTCTTTTATTGCCTCATGCTGGTGAACAACAGGCAGGAAACACTTCAGTTTCATTTGTCGACAGCCAAACGCGTTTCGAGAGTCAGGAAGCTCTCTTCATCAGTGGCTTTGTGGAATAAAACAGAGTTGCTGCATTTTCGAGTTTTTAATAGTCAACACCCGCCCTTCACTGGGCGTGGCCGCACTCGGCCTTCTGGGTGTTGTAGTGTCAATCCTGTGTCATCTCCCAGTGGATGCGCACTCCGTACCTTTCTTTAATATTTTCAATCCCATGTGGGTAGAGGTGAAGCACAGCCTTCATTCACCCTGCTTTGTTGCTGCAATTGAGCGCGGGCATACGCTCTCACCTGGATGGCGTCGCTCCCCTTCCGCCTTTAAATCACTGACACCAGGTAGGTGCTAGCGAAGGGTCGTATTCCACGATGGGCCATTACCGCGACCAGGAAGGGCCGCTACAAATCCATCAAGTCCAGGATCCCCAATTGGAATGGCCACACAGAAGCTTAGTTAAAAGACGCTCTTTTATTGCCTCATGCTGGTGAACAACAGGCAGGAAACACTTCAGTTTCATTTGTCGACAGCCAAACGCGTTTCGAGAGTCAGGAAGCTCTCTTCATCAGTGGCTTTGTGGAATAAAACAGAGTTGCTGCATTTTCGAGTTTTTAATAGTCAACACCCGCCCTTCACTGGGCGTGGCCGCACTCGGCCTTCTGGGTGTTGTAGTGTCAATCCTGTGTCATCTCCCAGTGGATGCGCACTCCGTACCTTTCTTTAATATTTTCAATCCCATGTGGGTAGAGGTGAAGCACAGCCTTCATTCACCCTGCTTTGTTGCTGCAATTGAGCGCGGGCATACGCTCTCACCTGGATGGCGTCGCTCCCCTTCCGCCTTTAAATCACTGACACCAGGTAGGTGCTAGCGAAGGGTCGTATTCCACGATGGGCCATTACCGCGACCAGGAAGGGCCGCTACAAATCCATCAAGTCCAGGATCCCCAATTGGAATGGCCACACAGAAGCTTAGTTAAAAGACGCTCTTTTATTGCCTCATGCTGGTGAACAACAGGCAGGAAACACTTCAGTTTCATTTGTCGACAGCCAAACGCGTTTCGAGAGTCAGGAAGCTCTCTTCATCAGTGGCTTTGTGGAATAAAACAGAGTTGCTGCATTTTCGAGTTTTTAATAGTCAACACCCGCCCTTCACTGGGCGTGGCCGCACTCGGCCTTCTGGGTGTTGTAGTGTCAATCCTGTGTCATCTCCCAGTGGATGCGCACTCCGTACCTTTCTTTAATATTTTCAATCCCATGTGGGTAGAGGTGAAGCACAGCCTTCATTCACCCTGCTTTGTTGCTGCAATTGAGCGCGGGCATACGCTCTCACCTGGATGGCGTCGCTCCCCTTCCGCCTTTAAATCACTGACACCAGGTAGGTGCTAGCGAAGGGTGTTGATTGCCATTCTGTGTATGAAATAAATAACACGCTAAAAGGACCTGGGCTCGAGTCAACTTTGTGATGGTAAAGTTGTTTTCTTGAAAATTTCTAGGGTCGCCTCCTCACTCGAGCCCGCCGCCGTGTGTGGCCGGGAGACTGGCGGACATCTGCTGACTTATATATATATATATATATATATATATATATATATATATATATATATATATATATATATATATATATATATATATATATATATATATATATATATATATATATATACCTACTGGCGGTCGCCAGTAGGTATATATAGTTAGGATTTTTTCTCTATGGGATTTTTGAAAATTCTATGTCTAATAACTTTGGCGTTTGTGGACGGAATTGGCTGAAATTTTCAGGAAAATGGAACATTTTGCTTCTGAGCAGCCCCTGATAATTTGGGGGGGGTTTCATCAAGGGGGGGCCAAGAAAAAAGGGGGGTCCCAAAACGCGTTTTTCCCATGTTAATTTCCAAAGGGCGGTTGGCCTCACTTTTAGCTCGAACGGCTGAATGGATTTGCATGAAACTTGGCAAAATTGTAGGGACTGTTAGCCCAATGTGCCTTTGCTAGGTCTCAATATATGTGCTCCAGTGGATTTTGAGTAATTTAGGTTCAAAAAAAGATATATATCTGGGCGGAGCCTAACCACACATCTGATCTGATTGGCTGTCAGCACTTCATCCAAGAAGTGTTGGCAGCCATCTTGGGACCAATATACATGATAGCACCTCATTAAAAAGCATTGTAGTTAATAGAGGGTTTTAGGACTTTAGTTACATTATAAATCATTTGTTGATGGTACCATACTCGTTTTAGGAATTGTGGTGGGTTCTAAGGTGATTTTACCATGTGAAAAAACCTTCTGCTGTGATATCATGAATATTGTTTGAAAGAAAACTAATATCTCATGATTTTCCCACAGTGGTTTGGAAGGGGATCTATAAGCTAAACTGAAAGCATATTTTCTGTAAATTCACATTATCTTTCTCAGTCATGTGAAAATGAAGTCTGACATTCTCAGTAAAACATGTACATCCAACAAGGACAGAGACTGTCAGTTGATTCCTTTGTGTTCTACTGCAGCCTCCTAGAGTGTTCTAAAGAACAACTAGAGCGCTAACAGTCCTACTTATTACAAAGGTATGGCACACCTGAAGCCATCTTGATTGGAATAAAGTGGTAACTCTTAAAACATTTAATTTAAAAAGAAACAACATGAGGGGGTATATTTTGCCATAGAAAGTATGATTAGTGCTGCAGAATGAAAAAATAGGTCACATTTTGAGTGACTTCTCAAATCCTTTTCTATTTCATTAAAACATTCTGACATGCAGTCTCCCAAAATGGCCACCAGAGACAAAAGAGCCCAAATGTAGCCCAAATATCACCCAGATGTAGCCCAAGTATAGCCCAATGACAGAATGTCCCAGAGTGTTCTAAAGAACAACTAGAGCGCTAACAGTCCTACTTATTACAAAGGTATAGCACACCTGGAGCCATCGTGATGGGAATAAAGTGGTAACTCTTAAAACATTTAATTTAAAAAGGAACAAAATGAGGGGGTATATTATGCAATAGAAGGTATTATTAGTGCTGCAGAAAGAAAAATTAGGGCACATTTTGAGTGACTTTTCAAATCCTCTTCTATTTCATTAAAAAATTCTGACATGCAGTCTCCCAAAATGGCCACCAGAGACAAAAGAGCCCAAATGTAGCCCAAATATCACCCAGATGTAGCCCAAGTATAGCCCAATGACAGAATGTCCCAGAGTGTTCTAAAGAACAACTAGAGCGCTAACAGTCCTACTTATTACAAAGGTATGGCACACCTGAAGCCATCTTGATTGGAATAAAGTGGTAACTCTTAAAACATTTAATTTAAAAAGGAACAAAATGAGGGGGTATATTTTGCCATATGAATTATGATTAGTGCTGCAGAAAGAAAAATTAGGGCACATTTTGAGTGACTTCTCAAACCCTCTTCAATTTCATTAAAAAATTCTGACATACAGTCTCCCAAGATGGCCACCAGAGACAAAAGAGCCTAAATGTAGCCCAAATATCACCCAGATGTACCCCAAGTATAGCCCAATGACAAAATGTCCCAGAGTGTTCTAAAGAACAACTAGAGCGCTAACAGTCTTACTTATGACAAAAGTATGGCACACCAGAAGCCATCTTGATTGGAATGAAGTGGTAAGTCTGAAAACACTCAATTTAAAAAGGAACAACATAAGGGGGTTAATTTTGCCATAGAAAGTATGATTAGTGCTTCAGAAAGAAAAATTAGGGATCATTTTGAGTGACTTCTCAAATCCTCTTCTATTTCATTAAAAAAATTCTGACATGCAGACTGAAACATGCACTTTGAATACCAGCAGCAGACGTCCCTGGTGAGCAGTAGCTTTACTACAGTGATCTAATGTGCAACTAGAGTGCTAACATTCAGAATTCATGGCAAATGTGTGACACATCTGAATGCCTTCTTGATGGAACCAAAGTAAACAAGCATTGAAAATGCAATAGATCTCGCCCTCGTTTAAGTTAAAGCCATTCTGTTTGTAATGAGGTGGCTTTTTAGCTTTGCTTTTATTAGTGTTTTTTCAACTTTCATGTAAATAACATGCATCTGTATGCATATAAGTATATGTATGCATGCATTTATGTTTGTATTTATATAGATATACAGATGATATATGTTTATATATGTATGTATATATATATATTCACTGAAAAAACCATAGGCTATAGACCATATATAGTTAGGAATTAGCATTTACAAAACCTTGAAAATTCACTGAAAAAACCATAGGTTATGGACCATATATAGTTAGGAATTAGCATTTACAAAACCTTGAAAATTCACTGAAAAAACCATAGGTTATAGACCATATATAGTTAGGAATTCGCATTTACAAAATCTTATTTTACTCACACAAAACCATTGAAATTCCATATATAGTTAGTTGCACTAACTATACATCGCGCACCCGCAATCCACTGCTGATGATGTCACATATTACATCATTCATGACATGGTCAGTGACATCACTGATGATATCACTGATGACATCTCAAATGACATCACTGATGACATCACTGATGACAACATCCAGTGACTGTATGTTTCTGTAAAGTTAAAATATGTCTTACATATTGAAGAATGAGTGGATGTATAAGTGTCTGGATGAAGGATTTAGTAGGTGCATGACTGACTGTATGAGTGAGTGATTAAATGTGTCTCACTGAGTGCATGGGTTAGTGACTAAACTGTCTTAATTTGTGCATCATTATGTCTGTTGTTCTGTAAACTGTTGCATGTGTTGATAAGTAGCTATATGAGTAACTATATGGGTTATTGATTGGTTGCCCAAGTATTTGTATGGGAGACTGAGTGTGTGTGTGGGTGGCTGGGAGGTGTATGACTCTGTGCATAGATGTGTGAGCAGTTGATTCACTAGATGTATGGTTTCAAAAGTGCATGTGGAAACAGCTGTATGGGCGGTTGACTGTGTGCATGAGTGTATTGGTGAGTGAATGGATATCTCAGTGCTACATGTCAAAGTAAGTACATATGTAAAACACAGTACATGTGAGAGTTGACATATATAAATAACTGTGCATAAGAGCCAGTGAATGTGTGAGTGGCTGTATGGATCATTGTGAACTTGTATCAGGGATTGTATAAGAGAGTAAATATGTGTTAGTATATGTTTGAATAAGTAAAGTTTGTATAACTGTATAGTTGAGGAAATGGAGGTGTGATTGATTCTTTGCATGACTGACTAGGTGTGTGAGTAACTCCATGGATGAGTGAGAGTCTGTGAGTGTCTGTTTACACTGATTGTATCTAAGGTTATATTAGAGTCTGAAGAGGTTCATCGTATTATCACATGAATGATATCATCAGTGATGTGATCAGTAATGTCAAATGAGATGTCATCAGTGATGTCATCAGTGATGTCATTTGAGATGTCATCAGTGATGTCATTTGAGATGTCATCAGTGATGTCATCAGTGATGTCACTGACCATGTCATGAATGATGTAATATGTGACATCATCAGCAGTGGATTGCGGGTGCGCGATATATAGTTAGTGCAACTAACTATATATGGAATTTCAATGGTTTTGTGTGAGTAAAATAAGGTTTTGTAAATGTGAATTCCTAACTATATATGGTCTATAACCTATGGTTTTTTCAGTGAATATATATATATATATATATATATATATATATATATATATATATATATATATATAATATATATATATATATATATATATATATATATATATATATATATATATATATATATATATATATACACATATATATATGTACAGGAACATAATAAATAAACTAGCAGACTAGTATCACAACTGTATTTAAACATATTTGAATATATCAAAACATAAACAACTCACACATTTTACAATTTAATTAAAAATAAGTTGCAAACAAAATTATTTCAACATAAAATACATTATTACCAAATTAAAATAAATACCTACACATTTACCAACACATGTAAAAGGAAATATGTTTATACTAAATAAATATAAAAATATTTACTAACCGAACAGTAATAAAATATTTAACATCACACAAAAATAAGATTTACCATCCTAACTACAATACATATATTTCATATAATATAAGATTACAAAATAAAACAATTTACTATTCCCACTACACTTAACACGATAACATTTATAATGAACAAAAACATTAATATTCCCACTTCAGTCAGTGCAACAATAGGCAAAGTGTGTGGCTTGAGAAGGGAAAAAATAAACATTCCGACTCAAGTCAGTGTAAATGAAGGGAAAGTTCTAGATTTCAGAGGGGAAACATTTATTATTCCCACTCCAATCAGTGCAACCGTAGGGAAAATATTGGATTGCACAGGGGTAAAATGTACTATTTCAACTCCTGTCAGTGCAACTGTAGGGAAAGTGTTGGATTGCGGATGGGTAAAATATACTTTTCCCACTCCAGTCAGTGCAGTTGTAGTGAACATGTTGGAATGCAGGGGTGTAAAATGTACTATTCCCCCTACAATCAATGCAACAGTAGGGAAAATGTTGGAGTGTGAAGGGAAACAATGTAATATTCCCAATCCAGTCAGTGCAACAGTAGGGAATATTTTGATTTTCCGGGGAGAACATTTTAATAATCACACTTCAGTCAGTGCAACTGTAGGAAAAGTGTTGGATTGCAGAGGTGTAAAATTTAATATTCCCACTCCAGTTAGTGCAACTGTAGTGAAAGTACTGGATTGAAGAAGGGTAAAAGCTACTATTTGTACTCCAATCAGTGCAACAGTAGAGAAAGTGTTGGATTGCAGAGGGGTAAAATGTAATATTCCCACTCCAGTCAGTGCAACTGTAGTGAAAGTACTGGATTGCAGAGGGGTAAAATCTACTATTCGTACTCTAATCAGTGCAACAGTAGAGAAAGTGTTGAATTAGGAAGGGGTCAATTTCAATGTTCCTATTCCAGTCAGTGCAAGTGTAGGGGAAGTTTTGGATTGCAGAGGGGTACAATTTACTGTTCCCACTCTAGTCAGTGCAACCATAGAGAAAGTGTTGGATTACAGAGTGGAAAAAATGTACTATTCTCACCCCAAACAGTGCAACTGTAGGGAAAGTGTTGGATTGCAGAGGGGTAAAATGTACTACTCCCACTCAAGTCAGGGCAACATTAAAAACAGGTAAAATATGGTAAACAAAATTCAAACAATTTAAAAACAGTAAATAAATAAAGGATATGTTAAAAAAAATTGAAATACATTTGATATTAAAAATGTCAAATTCATTTATTTCCCACCCCATGCCTTTACAAAACCCACAACCCACATCTAAAATTAAAAAACAATCAGGTACATGCATCATTATTGCTTTTTGCGATTCCTTAATTGCGAAAAATAAGGAATCGCAATTAAGGAATTGCAAAATGCAATGCATCAAGAAATTGCTAAATAAATTGCGATTTCTTAATATTCCTTAATTGCCACTCGCAAAGGGAAGACATTCTCAATTTGCGATTAGCAATTAGCGAATCGCAAATTGAGAATGCCATTTCAAGGTTGCAGGGGTGTCCAAAGGACACCCTGTTGCACCCCTGAAATCAATCTGTGCACATATGTTGTGCACACACATTTCCTTAGGGCATGTGTGTGCACAACATGAAACTTTGAAAAAATGCACAAAAGTGCATTTTTCAAAGTTTTAGCAAATTACCATGAGGTTCAACCTCATGGTAATTTGCTCCCCCTAATTGCGAAATCGATTTTTTTTTAAGTTTCATGCATTGCATTTAAGGAATCGCAAAATGCGATTCCTTAAATGCAATCGCAATTTGAGAATTCGCAAATATTTGTGAATTCTCAAATTGCGAGGGCCTTCACCTTTCATGCATTCCAAAAGCAGATTTTGCAATCGCAAACGGACGATTTGCGATCGCAAAATCCTTAGATGCATGTACTTGAATGACTTGCACAATTGACATAATTGTTTATCAATTAAACAAATATTATTTATGAAAATCTAAATCTAAATTCATTAAAATTATTTAACTATCCACCCTTTACCCATATAAATACCACAACCCCGATGTAAAATTAAACAAAAAAACAATTAATAACACAATTAAATAATTAATTTACAATTAAATATTTTAGTATTTCACAAGTAATTAACAAATGAAATAAAATTAATTGTTTACTACCTACCTGTTACCCCTATAATCTCCAAACCACAAAACTAAAAAAAAAAATTAAACAATGAACAAAATTATGCAAAAATAAAAGTGAAATGGTGCACCACTGAATATTTGCATATTAGACAATAATTAAGCAAGGTACACAATCAATATAAAAAATTGAGCTCTCCAAATCTATTTTTGTATTCATATATAGTTCAAATGTGACATGTGGTATGTAGTGAAGAACAGCCAATGCAGGCACCATATTAAGCACTGAAGCATCCAGCTGCATATTATTGGGAAACACTTTAACAGAACTACTGCTTCAGTGCTTAATATGGTGCCGAGCTGATGGATCTACTTTGCCCTGGGTCACCCTGATTGTGTTTGACCTTGCTCACTTTTGATTATTGATGGACGGCATTTTAGTTACATTTATAATCTGAATATGGTTTCTACAATTGTCTAGTGCTTTTATTCAGGGGGACTGACTTGTCCTTTTTCCAAGCCATATGAGGAATTTTGATCACCCTCAGCATCTCTTGTATGAATGCATTTCATGCATGAAAACTTCGCATATGCTCTGAAGAAGCCTTTTGCACTGGACAAAACTACATACCACATGTCATGTTTGAAATATTTATGAATAAAAAAGGAGATTTGGAGAACTCAATTTTGGATATTGATTATGTACCTTGCCCAATTATGGTCTAATATGCAAATATTCAGTGTTGCACTGTTTGACTTTTATTTGAACATTATTTAGTCCAGTTGAGGACTGCACAATGACAGTGGGTGCCTAAACTATGTGCACATAAACTCAGGATATTTTCCTTTTCATTACATATTTTTGGTGGGATAACAGGTTAGGTGCAAGTTGCGGTAGAAGTTTCACTGTCATTTTTCAATAGATTTTGTAATGAACAATATTAGTTATCAATTAATTAATTAGTATTAATAAAAAATAATTATTAATTATTACCCAATAAATTACGTCCCACCCTTCACCCATATAAACCCCACAACCCCCCTAAAAGAATTCATTACACAACTAACATAATTAATTCACAATTAATTATTTATTAACAACTAATTATTAATTATTTAAAAATATATGACTTTCCACACTTTACCCCTTCAAACACCACAACCCGCGAAAAATATTTATATGAAAAAAATGTAAGCATAATTAACTAAATGAAATATCAATTAAATAAATAATAATAATTAAAAAATAACCATTCATTTATTAGAATTAAGTTACTTCCAACCCAATACCCCTATACACTCACAACCCACGTCAGAACTAGAAAAACACAGAATGTAATTAAATAAAAGTTCATAACTACTAAAAATGTAACTAATATAGTAAGAAACATAACAAATAATTAAACAAAAAATGAGGTCATATGCATTTAAAGTATATACTGAAAAACATAGCAATAATTATATTTTATACAACTGTATTCTAACTCTCTATTTAAGTCTCTCCATCTCTCCTCTCTCAATGTATTAAGACTGAACTATTTTGTTTTATGCCCGATGGAGCTACCTGGTTTAGCTATAGGGGAGATGGGCGTGAATTCCCTCCTTGGTCGTCACCGACACAGTAGGTCTTTAGACAGACTTCCTTTTTTCTCTCCTGTCGTCTCTTCCCGCATTCTCTCTCTATTTAAGTCTCTCCGTCCCTCCTCTCTCAATGTATTGAGACTGAATGATGCCCGATGGAGCTACCTGGTTTAGCTATAGGGGAGATGGGCCGTGGATTCCCTCCTTTGTCGTCACCTACCCAGTCGATCTTTAGACAGACTTCCTTTCATCTCTCCTTGTTGTCTCTTCCCTTATCCTCCCTTTCTCACCTCCCCTGCCCCCTCCACTACTTTTCTCTCTCCTTTCTTCCTCTCCTAATGTATTCCCTATTTTTTGATGTATTGTGTAATTGCTGATCTCTTTCTGTTACATTGTTGATTCTCATGTAAAGCGCTCTGATACCACCGGGTCTAGCCAGCGCTATATAAAACTCTTTAAATAAATAAATAATAATAAATACTTACCTTCAAATTGATATTCTTGACAACGATATTCTTGCACTTGATATTTCCATTCCAATACATTTCTCACTCAATACTAATGTAGTACAAATGTTTTGCATTGATATTCTGTCTCCTTACTGTTTTTCATAGGTATGTATCTACACGCTGAGAAAATAAAGTCTATATATCAAATTTCTAATAAAATCTTTCGAAGATAGATAATTATGTAATGCTATTTTAAAACAGCTACCTACAAGAAACATGGTTATTAAGACAAAGTTAGCTTTAGACTGGTAAAAAGGATAATCATTTAGATTTCAAATGTTCATACTGAGAAGCTGTGCATAACTTGTTAATGTGCTTTCTCATGTAACTAAGTAGTGTTAAAGCCAGCATTTTAATCAGACCTCAAAGGTTGCTTATCTGTTCAAAAAACAGGTGCAGTGTCCATGCCACATTTCAGTGTTTAAGACCATGTCGAAGGATTTGCTCCAGATGCATGTGGGAAACATTTTCTCATAAATGGAAATTATCTTTTTCCCCTCATGAATCATATGTGGCATGTTACACCAGCCTTACCAAAGTGAAAATATATAGTAATTGAGTTGAAAAATAACTTTTCAATTTTAGGGACAAGTATACACATTTAGTAGTTGTTTAGCTGAAACCACCTGTCAAAAAGTGGATATACCAGTTATTGTGAGCCACAAAAGAAAAACCAAGCACGGGAGAAGGGCAAAATAATGAATTTCCTAAAGTTGCCTGTCCATGACACAACAACAAGTGATACCTCTTGGTTTTCATTCTTAGTAGATCTAGGAAATAGGGCCAATGTTAGGGGTGGGTGCTAAATTCCGCTCCGCTGGCAGTGTTCGTGGCGTTTTGCCCACTCCGCATTACACTTGTAACACAGAGTCCTGGCAAAACTCAGCTACCTTGTAAAGTTTTTTCTTGGGTGCAGGTCACAAATGTTAAGTTGCAGAGCGCGAGCAAGAATTGGCATCTTTTAACATGATTTCATGTGCGAGGATGGCACGGGTGAGATCTTCCCCATTCGACTATTGGCGATAAGAATGCTGCCGCTCGAGTAGATAATCTACTCGAGCGGCAGCACAGAAGCAACACCCTCTGGTGCACAGTTTGATGATGTTTACACAGATTATGCAGGAGGGAACAAGCTCCCAGCACTAAAAATCAGGATAACATGCTGATTCCGTCCCCTCATGGAACGCCGCAGAATCTCGCTGAGTTTTTATGTAACTCCACAAAATTTAGCTGAGTGAAACTTCACAAGTTCCGTCCCCCTCTAGTATGCCTGTAAGTTTTAATACACAAGAACAATTGATTCAAACCCCATTTATAAATTTACTGATATCTTGCATGATTTCAAAACATTGTCAATTTTACTATATTCAACCAGTCCTCAGCAAATCTGTTAAAATATTTTTTTATATTGTACTACCTTACCTACTTGATTTTAATTTTGGATACAGGTGCTGATTTGACCTCAGTCTACTATGTACATGTCAATTGTGTTTGGCTATGTATTTTTAAAATCTATTTCTGTACTTCAGTTTCACCACTGCAATGCTTCCTTTGTCTGCACTACTCTCCGCCCTGGGCTGTTTTGTCACTTGATAGAGTTCTATGCTAAATGTATTTATAAACAAAATACACTACAAAACTCTCTTGCAGTGCATGATGACACATTGCATTCATTCAGCAAAGTCAATACAAGCCATTACGTTCACCACACTGATAAGACCAATCTTCACTGATCAAAAACAAGAACACCAAAGGACCACGACTCCTCCACAGAGAAATTCCAGACCACTTGGAGAAGTTTATACTGAGAATGCACTTTGAGGCCATATACAGGACAAAAGTGTGGTACAGCATTCTTGGCGACACATTAAAAAATTGTAGACAATCATTTACGAAATACATCCTCTCGAAAAATATAGTGATTCAACTCATCTCGATTATTTGAAAGCTGTGTTTATGTAATTTGCATATTAAATCACATATCCTGAGAAAATAAATACCATGGAATAATAGCAAGTTTCAAATGAAAATAACTAAACTCATTAGCAAGTTATTACAAGATATAAAACAAAACATGACTCATACACAGAAAAATAGCAATATTTTCATATATTTATTTTGTGATAGAATAACATTGGATACTAGACCACTATCTTATGTACATGCTAAACAATGATGTTGTTCTTAAATACATGTTAATTAGTGGGATCTGCATCCTAAACACCGGGTTCCCTAATACGTTTAGGGCGCGCTTTCCCTGTCAGCGCAATGGGGTACATTTAAACAAGTGTGCCATGCTAAAAAAGGGGATGTGCACCGGATGAGGTTGAATGTGATGCCCCAAGGGCAGCCGCAAACTCATGTTGCCCGGGGAGTTACGCATTCAAGTGAAATATGTAGTGACTGGTTCAAAGCCACTCCATGTTTCACTATGTAGGTGCCACCTGCCTGCACTATAAAGAAGGGAGAGAGATCCCATTGCAGGTGGGTGCAGTGAGTGACAGCACTAGCCAGTAAGGGGAGCCATCTTAGGAAGCTGGGGAAAGCTTGGCTCAATTACTAGCCTATTGAGGTTTGACAGATTGGGATAGGTAGAGCCGGTTATTCAGTTACTGCAGAAGCAGATAGTGTTTCAGCTGATGCAACAATTAAGCTTTTGAAATAGAAGTGACCAAGAGGAAATGTGATCTTGCAGTTTGTTACATTAGAATTAAGTTTGATTAGGTTCAGCTTTTGGTTAAGGATACGTTTTACAAATAATAGTTACTTCGAGTTCTTTAGAGTTCGTTTACTTGTGGATGTTAGTAAGGATAGGTTTAATAGAAATTATTCAGCCATTAGATTACTATTAAGATTTTATTTTGGAGAAGTGAGAATTCTGAGAATGTATGAGTTCATTTCATTAGGGATATGGAAAACCTCTCTGAAGAAAAAAGTAAATAACATGCTGAATAGGTTTTCAGCAGATTTGAAGGAAAAGTAGTAAAGAAGGTGGTACAGTAAGTAGAAAGATCTTGAGGTAGATATGATCAAAGGAAAAAGAAGTACACCTGCAGTGGCTGATGCTGGGTTTTGTAATCACACAAAGCATGGTTGTGTCGAAGAAATGCATGGGGACTACAGGAAGAATTCAGGGAAGAAATTTAAAACACATATAAGGGTTCGTAGAAATATCTAGTCCTTTGTGATTACTCTTCTGGCAGTACAGAAGTGGAGTTGAGTTGCTCATCAGCATTTAATTCTGGTGAGGGTGACAAAATAAATTTTTTGTGTTCTGAACCCTTAGAAGGCATGAGAAGTGGGGAAGCTGAGTTTCGAAGAAACGTTTTAGGAGACTTTATGTTGGATCCTATGCTTCTGAAGCAACCACTCTCCCCTTAGGTGGTCCCCGGCACCTCATGTGGCTGAATATGTGGAGACCTGGCTGAGGAAGCAGATTCCTAAAGATGTCCGCCTGCGGCTAAGTTTGGAAATGTCCAAGGCCAAATATGGCTCACAACGTTTCAATTACGCTGAACCTTGATGCCAAGATAATTAGCATTTATAGGTAAAAGTAGACGGGACCCCCGTAAGGGCCTAGACGAGGGCCTAAGAATGTGTCAGGACATGATACTGGATTTGACTAGGCTATTTACTAAGATCTTTGATATGGCTAAAGATACTTACATTTCAAAAAGACTTTAGAAGTTGAAGAATTGAGAGAGTGGATTTAAGAACAATGTGTCTGCTCTGGCATGCAAATACAGGCATATCAGTGGGGCACAGGAAAAGTATCTTGGAAGTTGGTGGAATTGGCCAATAATGAGATAGTTAAGGCTGCAAATGGTTTGCTGTTTGGAGACAACTTTATTAAGGATGTGTCCAAAAGTGTTGGGGCATTTAGTTCTATGAAGATGTCTCAACAAGAGAAGAAGAGGTTGGTTTACCGGCAGTTTGAATTATCAAGCACGTTAGAGGTTGAAAGCCAAGCATTTGAGCGGTGGTTTGAGATATTCAGAACAGATTGTGCTCACAGAGGAAACAAAATGAGAACTTGTGTGGTGGTTAAGGAATATGGAGGCATGCAATGAAAAAGCTAACTTTAGGGAGAATCTCAAGATGATTATAGATCAGATGCAAATTTAGCAGGATGGGGAGCTTGTAGTGGTGCTATTCCAATAGGAAGAATATGGTCAGAGGAGGATAGAAAGTTCCATATGGATTATCTAGACTTTTTAGCAGGGTCTTTTGTGATAAGTAGTTTCTCATGAAGGACAAGGCGCAGTGCATCACTAGAACTTCGCTTTCGTGAAGTTTCAGGCCCAATCATTATCAGACCTCTTATCAACCAAGGAATTTCTATCCCAAAGGCAAATAATGATAACGAGAGGGAGCCATGGAGACAGTTTAACTCAGGGAACAGGTAATATTAGACCCCACTGTTATCATATTTGAATTGGGCAGCATTCTTGCTCAGTTTTTCAACAAGTAGATTTGGATAACAAGAGATCCTTGGGTTCTAGAGACAGTGCAAGATTCTCACATAGACTTTATAACGGTGCCTGTTCAGCCCCATCTCCCAGGAATAAGGTTCAGTACGGAAATGTCAGATTTGGAAAGCAAGGTTCAAGAGTTGGAAGGAAAGGGTACAATTGCAGAACTAAGGAATCATTTAGAGGGGTTTGTAAATAATATTTTTCTGATGAAGAAAAAGGACAAGGGTATGAGGCCTCTGATAAACCTGAGCAACCTAAACAATTTAGTAGAGTACCACCATTTCAAGATGGAGGGTAAGCATTTGTTGAGAGATGTGTTACAGACAGGGGATTGGTAGACATGATTGGATTTAAAAGACACTTTTCTGATAATTTCAATTTGGGAACCCCATCAAAGGTTTCTTCACTTCAGGTGGGTTGGAAAGATGTTGGTTTGTTTATATACCGTTCTGCCTATCATCGGCCCCATGGAGGCATATTTAAGTGAACATGGAGTGTGTCTAATAATATATCTTGATGACCTTTTGATAATGGATCAGGACAGATTAAAAGTAAAGGAATAACTAGGATGGCTGTTACATTGTTAGAGGATCTAGGTTTTGTTGTGAACAGACAGAAGTTGTGTCTACTTCCGAGTCAGGAAACCCAGTTCCTAGGGTTCATGGTGAATACGGTGCAACATCAATTGAAGTTGCCCAAAAGAAAAGTTAAAAAAGATAAGGAAGGAGATTTGGAAGGTGTTGAATTTGGAAAAGATATCTTTGAGGATCTTACCAAGAGTAGTAATCCTGGTCTCCTCATTGATTAAGGCTATTTTCCCAGCTCTTTTGAATTATCAAGCACTTTAGAGGTTGAAAGCCAAGCATTTGAGCGGCGGTTTGAGATATTCAGAACAGATTGTGCTCACAGAGGAAACAAAATGAGAACTTGTGTGGTGGTTAAGGAATATGGAGGCATGCAATGAAAAAGCTAACTTTAGGGAGAATCCCAAGATGATTATAGATCAGATGCAAATTTAGCAGGATGGGGAGCTTGTAGTGGTGCTATTCCAATAGGAAGAATATGGTCAGAGGAGGATAGAAAGTTCCATATGTATTATCTAGACTTTTTAGCAGGGTCTTTTGTGACCGAAACCTGGTTCACTACTGACTCTCTCCCTGACCTCCTAGCCATCCTCCCCGACACCTACTATGCCCTCCGAGCTGACCGCCCGGATGGCAGGGCCGGCGGGGGGGTGGCGATGATTGTCCGGTCGCCACTTAAATTTCAGCTCCTTCCTCATCCCCCCATTCCTAATGTGGACTACCTGGTGGCCCGCTCCCTCAATTTTCCTTCCCCCCTCACTGTGGTTCTTGTCTATCGCCCCCCTCAATCGATGCCTTCCTTTGTAGCCTCCATCCAGGAGTTGCTGGCCACCCTCGTGGTCAACAACTCCTCTGTGCTCCTTCTCGGTGACTTTAATTTCTGGCCTGGAGACCCTAAGGAAGATTCTTCTTCTAAAGACTTCTCTGCCACTCTTCAATGTCTGAATCTTACCTCTTATGTCACAACCCCTACCCACGTGCACGGCCATATACTCGACCAAATCTGGTCATCTTGTCCCCTTGCTTTACCTCCCTCTATCTCTCCCTGTGTTTGGTCTGATCACTCTATTATTTCCTTTTCTGTTCACTTAGGTGTGGCTGATAAACCCTCTCCCCCTAAAAGCCTTCTAGCCCGCAATTGGAACCATACCGACCTTGACTCCCTTTCACTATCTTTGATTTCTTCCGCTCCTGATCTTACCTGTCTCCCCCTTGATTCCCAGGCCAAAGCCTTAAATACTTGGCTGGCTGCTTCGTGTGACCGTGTGGCCCCGCTCAAAAAGATCAAAGCGGTTCGTCCATACGACGCGCACAAATGGTTCTCTACTGAGCTCAAAGCACTAAAACTTGATCTTAGGCGGGCGGAACGCCTTTGGAGACGTCAGTACTCCCCCCCTCTGCGAGCTCAGTACAGGCAACTCCTTACCAACTACAAAAAAGCAGTTCTTAATGCCAAAACTAGAGTATCGCTCTCCGTGAATAAACCCCGCGAAATCTTCTCTTTGGTTCGCAATCTTGCCACTTCTGACCGTTCCTCCCCCGGCTTGGTTCCTTCCCAACCCCTCTGTCTCTCACTCAATAACTTTTTTATCGACAAGATTGCGAAAATTAAAGCTAACATTCCCACTGTGCCTCAGCCTATCCTCACTAGCCCTGCCACTCTCCCTTCTTCTTCCCTTGACATTTTCCCCCCTATTTCCCCTGACTTGTTTCACAACTATCTGTCTAAAGTTAAATCTGGCTCTCCCTTGGACGGTGTTCCCGTGCGTATCCTCAAAATCCTCTTCACTAACTGTCCTGGCCCTCCCCTCTCTCTTCTCAACTCCTCACTGGCCCCTGGTACTGTTCCTTCTTCCTTTAAATCTGCTGTTGTGCTTCCCATTCTAAAAAAACCTGGTCTAGATCCTTCCCTCCCCGCTAATTTCCGTCCTATCTCCCTCCTCCCCTACCTGGGTAAAATCTTAGAGACCCACGTTACCTCCTGCCTTTCCTCATACATCGAGGACAATGGTCTTTTAGCTTCCCACCAGGCGGGCTTCCGCCCTGGCCATTCTACAGAAGCGGTGGTTCTAGCGGTCTTGGATGAACTCAAGGGCAAGGCTGATGTTAACCTTCCCCAAGCCCTGGTGCTTCTCGACTTGTCCGCTGCGTTTGACACGGTCGACCTCTCCATTCTGCTCGACCGTGTCCGCGCAGCGGGCATTCGGGGCGCGGCCTTCTCCTGGCTTTCATCCTTTCTTCAGGATAGGCATCAGGCTGTTCATCTCTCCGGTTTCTCTGCCCCTTTCTGTCCAGTCACCTGTGGTGTTCCTCAGGGCTCCTCTCTTTCCCCTCTCCTCTTTAATCTGTACATCTGTCCCCTTGTTTCCTCTCTTCTCAAGCTGGGGGTCTCTGTATATAATTACGCAGATGACCTCCAGCTTGTCTTTGATCTGTCTTCTTCTCCCGATTCTATTCCCAAGTTCAGTTCCACCCTTATCTTTATCTCTGAGTGGATGAGCGCCAACCATCTTAAGCTCAACCCCGATAAGACGGAACTTGTCCTCACGGGTGGCCCTTCTAACCCTTGGTCCCCTGCACATTGGCCCCCTTCTTTCGGTCCCCCCCCCACGCCCTCTTCCTCTGTTCGTACCCTTGGCATTAAAGTCAGCTCTGACTTAACCATGCACAGCCAGATCAGCTCTGTTGTGTCTTCATGTTTCCTTTCCCTCCGTCTCATTCGGAAAATATCTCGCTTTTTTACCATCGACGCGCTTAAAACCATAGTCTTGGCTTTAGTCATCTCACGCCTCGACTATGGCAATGGCCTGTACGTGGGCATTCCTTCCCACGAGTCCCGACGCTTACAGGCCATTCAAAACCAGGCTGCCCGTCTCATTCTCTCCCTCCCCAAATCTTCTCACATTACCCCGGCTTTGAAATCCCTTCACTGGCTCCCTATCCGCTTTAGATCCCTCTTCAAACTTGCTTGCTTTGCCTTTCGTGCCCACTCTCGCTCTGCCCCTGCCTACATCACTTCCCTCATTTCTTCCTATATCCCCAGTCGCACCCTCCGCTCTTCCTCTCTCTCCCTTCTCCACATTCCCCGCTTCCGTAAATCCAGATCTGGGGGCACTCGTCTTTCTGTCTTGGCTCCCCAGTTCTGGAATAGTCTCCCACTTCATCTTCGCTCCATTCCTATTTTTAGTCACTTCCGTAAAGCCTTAAAAACTTTTCTTTTCTCTTTGGCTTTCCCTCCTTAGGTTCCCTTGTGTTCCCCTCTGTGAGTTCTGATCCAGGTCCCCCAGCGCCAGGAAGCCGCTTGGCAGCAGTGCGCTTTATTAAATACTGTTTTCATTTCATTTCATTTCATTTCATAAGTAGTTTCTCATGAAGGACAAGGCGCAGTGTTCAGTCCTTCTGAGAATGGATAAAGTTTCAGTGGTGAGGTATGTGGACAAGCTGGGGGTTTGAGTTACAGAGATTTTTCAGCTGGGGCCCAGAACCAGAGTCAACAGGAACAGTTGTGTTCCAGCAGAATTGGACAGACCTCAGGCCATATGCATCTCAGCCTTTTTCAAAAAGTATTCATGTAACTCTGATGGTTCGCAAGTGAAAAGAGATAATGTTATTAGTGACACCTCTTTGGAAGTCACAGGTTTGGTATCCAATTCTATTTCATATGTTAGTAGAATTGACAATCCTTTTGCCAGAGTTTCTGGAAATATTGGTGGGTTGGTTAGGAGAAATACACAATATGGTCATGTCAGATCAGTTGAGGTTGGTAGCTTGGAAAATTTAAGCATATCTGGGAGATACCAGGGCTTTCATGAGAAGCTTCAAATCTTATTAAAAAGTCCAGGGTACCAGGTACTGGGTACATGTGTATCTTGGCATGGCTTAAATGAGTTTGCCGGTGCATGAAGGCCGGACACACCTCAAACCCCCAGTGGCTGTCTGAAGAGAATGCACATCCACAGCCCCTGTGTCTCCAAAACGAGACAGCCAATACAAAACCCGGCAGAGGCACACATGATGGTTAAGAAAGACAATACCTACTTTCTAAAAGCAGCATTTTCAATCACACAATATGAAAATCATCTTTACTAAAAGATGCATTTTTACATTCTGAGTTCAGGCAAACTAAACTCCATTTCTCTATCTTGTCCCAGAGAGAGGTTATACTTGTAAGATGTTAAAATGTAACTCCCATTCTATCATATGGGACAGATAGCCTTTCAAGAGTATAAAAAAATAAATACACTGTTTTTCACTATCAGGGCATGTCACTCATGCCGGTGCATGTCCTACCCTTCACCTACTCTGCACCCTGACCGTAGCTGTACCTTGGGCCAACCTGAGCGGTGACTTATATGTAATAAAAGGGAAGATTAGTACTTTGCAAGTGGGTGCACTTGCCAAGTCAACATGGCAGTAAAAACTGAGTGCAGACACTGCAGTGGCAGGTCTGAGATATCTTTACAGGGCTACCTCTGTGGGTGGCACAACCACTAGTAGAATTTAACTTACAGGCTCTGGCACTCTCAGTGTACCTTACAAGAGACTTACCAGTAACTCATATAAAGCAATCATGGAAACACCAATCCATAACATCATTTACAGTGGGAGGGCTTGCACTTTAACACTGAACAGCAGTGAGAAAGTGCATAGAGACACTAAACCAGCAGAAATAGAGTAAAAACCAGGAGGTCAGTATGCAAAACAACTGGGGAAACATGTCAAAATATGGCTGGTGTAACAAGGACTAATGAATACATCTAATTAGCCAAAACTAATACTCATCCTCAGAGCTTGACCACTATTGGCAGCTCAAAAGAGCTTAATAGGGAAAATGAAGGGTTACATTTATTTTGTCAGAAACTTTGGAGTGGGATTTCTTCAGGTTTCTTTTTATTGGGGAGACTTACCAGACCTTTTAAGAGCACCTACTTACAGGATATTATCTGTTGGTTCGGCTTGGATTGTGTCTGTAGGTGGAGTGAGAAAAGGGTTTAGGAATATATTCAAGTGCCTGTCCTATGTGGAAGCCATCTGATATTTGCATTATACCCAGGTGTCCTCTCTGAAATGTTACCAACCTGTGAGAAACCTTCTACTTTTCACAAAACCTTTAAATAAGCTATACATTTTCATTTCTTTTAACAGAGTTGCTGTAGGACTTGGCCCTTTTTGGCTAAAGTCCCTAAACATTTTGCTTTCCCCTTAGACCTTTTTCTGACATAGTGTTGCCAACTTAGATGCTTGGACACCTTGCCACTGCTAAACAGTGTCAAAATGTAAGTGTTTCCTGTACAAAGTGTAATGGTAATTGGTTGTCCATAATTGGTATGTTTGTCTTACTAAAGTCCCTAGTAAAGTGCACTGTGTGTGTGTGTCAGGCTACTAGTGGGCCTGCAGCACTGATGACTGTGCCACCCACACAAGTAGCCTTAAAAAGGGAGCTTGCAGGGCCTGTTGTTTAACTGCCATGTTGTTCTGTCAACAATCTCACTTGACAGACCTTAACCATCCCTTTCTATGTCCATCAGACACCCCTATGGTATGTCCAGGGTACCCCCTGGGCAGGGTGCAGTGCATGTGAAAGGTAGGACATGCACTAAGGTGTGTGCCATGTCCTGACAATGAAATAATCTCCTTTTTCGTTTTTCACTGTTGAAAGGCCATCTTGCCCATATGTTAGAATGGGAAGGCTGTGTAATATGTTTTCCAGCCTATCCTCCCAAAGGCTTAAGATGGAAAGGTGAAGTTTAGTATGCCTGAACTCACAATGTAATAACACATCTTTTTATGAATGTGTTTTTTGCATTGTGTGCTCAGAAGCACTCTTTTAGAAGTGGCTGAGTTTTGCGCTCTAATATTTCTGTGTGTCTCTGCCTGGCTGTGGATTGACTGTCTGGATTTGAAAGTGATAGGATCTGGGGAATGTTTTAACCCAGGGTAAGAGGTGAGACAGGCTGACCTGCATCTGGAGTGTAGGGGGGAGGAGAAACCCCAAGAGGTGAAGAGGCCTGGATTTCTCCTATAAAACAATTGGCTCATCTCCTGCTGTGTGAATGAGAATCCAGACCCCCACTAATGAAAGGAAGAGAGGTGTCACTGGCAGGGAGGCACCCAGAACCCGGTTTACACAGGGGTCAGTGCCCCCTGAAGCATGAAGACATGAAGACTTCAAATCCATTGAGGGGTATAACTGTGAGAGCTGAAGCCCACGAACTTTGGAGAATGGTTTGATCAAGTGTGAACAAGACTGGAGCAACTTCGTGGTCAAGAAGACCTTTGGGAAGGAAGAAAAAACTGAATAGACTGAAGGATAGGACTGACCCTTACTGTGTATTCTGGGGCTGGCCTGCAGTTTGCTGTTTTTACGAAGGAAAGGCTAAAGGGACGTTTCTGTGTGCTGTGTCCCCCTGATTGAAGGACTTTGCTGTGTGCTGTGCCCTGAAGTAACTATCCTGAATGGCCTGAGGTGAGCTGGCTCCCTGTTTGGAAACATAGGAACATAAAAGTTTCCAGGAGAGTCTCAGCGGCACTGTGGGAGTGTGCCTGTTGCAGTCTGAGACCCTCATAAGAACTGCCTGTGATCGTGGGCACCTGGTGTCCAAGTGAGTCTCAGTGACACTGTGTGCGCGTGCTTGGTGCAGCACTGAGACCTTAAGGAGGATCGCCCCTTGATCGGGGGCACCTGGAATCCAAACAAGGATCTGTGATGCTGTGTGCAAGTGCTTTGTGCAGCCTGAACCCTGTTATGAGGATTGTCCCGTGATTGTGTGCACTGGAATCCAAGTTAGTCTCATCGACGATGTGAGCGTGTGCGTTGGGCAATGTGAGACCTTCCTGAGGATTTGCCTTGTTATCATGGGCACCGGAATTCAAGTGAGTCTCAACGATGCTGGGAGCATATGCGTTGTGCACTGTGAGACTTTCGTGAGGATTTGCCGTGTTATCATGTGCACCGGAATCCAAGGGAGTCTCATCGCCGTGGTGTGCTGGTGTGTTGTGCACCAGGAGACCTTCGTGAGGATTCGCCATGTTATTGTGTGCACTGGAGTAAAGTGAGTCTCAGCAACGCCGTGCAAGTGATCTTCGTGCAGCCTGAGACCTGTGTGTGTGGAGTTCCCAGTGATCGTGCACCCGGAATGAAGGAACGCTGTGTGCATGTGCTTTGTGGCAGCCTGAGATCTTCGTAAGTGAAGCAGCCTGGAACGGCAGTCCGGAGAACCTGAGTTGCCAGCCTGAGCCTACATTGTCATTTCACAAAGCTGATTGGAGGCCCAGCCGCTGCACAAGGAGAGTGGGTATGTGCCCCCCAGGTAATGTGTGTCGACTCCTGTGGCGGGGCGTGGGCTCGGAGGGAGACGCTCTCGACCTCTCTCTCATGTTATCAACACGTGCCTCTGATTTGTCTCGTATTGCAGCCTGTGTTGCCAAGGGAGTGGTGGTACAGGGGCCGGAGTGTGAAGCTGCACTTTGGGATTGCATCGTACGTGTTGAGGGCAACTGGGAGAGGCTGACTTAAGGTCAGATGAAAAGGTGGAGAGACCGCATAAGGCCCAGTGATTGGGGCCTGAGTGTACTATGTAATATTCCATTTCTGAGAGTGGAGTGCCTGACCGACGAATTAAACATTGCATCATTTCTGTATCATAAACTACTTCATTGTCGTATGACACATTGCCTTGTTCCTGCATAACGAACTACCTGATTAGCATATTGCGCATTGCTGTATTCCTGCATAATGAATTACCTGATTAATGTATAGGCATTGCCTTATTAGTGCAGAACGTCATATCTGGTGGTTGTATTACGCATTGCATCGTTTTACCTTGCAAAGTGCCTGCTTGTTGCATTACGTATTACATTCTTTTCATTGCACGGTGTCTGATTGCTACGTTACGCATTACAGTATTTTTACACTGCAAACGTACCTGATTCTAGCATTACGAACCATATGACATGTTATTGGGAGTACAGGAGAATGTTTAGAAATGCTCATTGACATTGCCAGAACTTACAAGGCTGGCTGGCCTAACAACCGGCCAGGAGAAATATTACACAACCTCATATGTTGGTTCATACCTTGTAGTCTTATCGTATATCTTTTTACATAAAATGTATATTAGTTTTATAAAACTCGTGTTGAGTCTATTTGTGGTGACATCATTGGATTACTGTGAGCGTGGTTTCAAATATTTTACACATTTACCTTGGAGATTAGCCAGTCGGCTCATGCCAACCTACCCAACGGGTGACCGGGGCTATCAAAAAAGGTGACCTTCCTTTCCCTGACGTTGGAATGTGGGTCCCTATTTGGCCTAAGGTACCTACCTCAGCCAACCAGGGATCCCTGGTCTAACAGTTGTGCTATTAAAGTGTATTATTTTATTAAAATTGACTTTATGTTCTGCACTATAGCATTATACGCATTGAGTAGTTAAGCACAGCACCTAACTTCACTGTCCCTGAGGTTGATTTGTCTCTCAGGCAGAGACAGTACTTAACTTGTAGAAATATAAGTGTCAGGGCCCTCTTAAGGAGGCCACTTTCACTTGCACCATGCATGGCCCTTGCCAGCACTGCAAAGTGAAGTAGCAGCACAACTACTATCCGTCACACTGCTACACGTGTGACAATTCTGATTATTCCAGGCCTCCAAGGTAACAAGAATGGGTTTGTCAGCATGCATTATTGATTTTTTTATTTATACTGAATTTATTAGCAACTATTGTTAATATTTTCTCTAAATGAAACAAACCATAGGACAGACTGCCATAAGTGCCTGTGTTGACAATTAAGTGCTGGTGCCGAGCACCAGAAACCACCAGCTTAAATTAAGCACTGGCAAGACCAAAGTTGAGCCATGGATGCAATCATTGAAACTAATTCACATTCACGGGCACATCAGGCATGCATTCCCTTCTAGGTCAGCTTTCTAGTAGGTCCTTTTGGAACCTGTGATATCAATTACAGAAAATGAGTCTCCATTTTCTATACGGCATCCCATGGCCCATGAAATTTGGCTCAGACCTAATCCTCGGCCTAAATTACACACGCCATAAAGTAATTTCAGCTTAATGTTATTTGACGCTAAGATGAAAGCACACGGTTTAATACATGCAGCTACTGCACTGCACTCCACATGACAACTTGCATAATTAATACTATAATTCCTGCAGAAGGCTCAGCTTTATCATACTCTCTTTATATTCACAGCGGTTTACAACACTCTTTCATGTGAATGTACATACCTCCATATTTGTGTTCATTTTAAGATATTCTAAAGCACTGAACACTTACAATTTATTTGAATTGCTAAAAATCATTCAAGTTTACGATAATAGCTGTGAATCTTCTACTATCATGTTGCAGAATTTACACAAAGTAACATCCATTAGTGCTGCCTACCACCCTCTTCTCTTTTCCTCCCACAATGAGCCAGGGTACCATTTCTCACCACTTAAGGGCATTATGAATACTGTGCGATATTTAACCTTAATAGGACAAAGTTGTCATTGGATTTCAAAATGTTAAGGATTATAAATCTTGGAAGCAGTAAATGGAGGATGATTTGTCTACTAATAAAATACACTTGAGGTGCGACACACCTTTTATCTACGATACCTAGTCTTAATGCTTATCTATCTGTTCATTGCAAAGCAGAGTTTAGTTCTTCCTTCCATTGCATTTGCGGACATGCTGCAATTACATGGACATTCTTATGTATGCGTATAAAATAAGCTAACTGTCCCTAATTGTAAAGAACACAAACGTATGTAAGATTATATATGCTTCCCGTATTGAACGCATTTTTTATTCTTTGGACTACCCTGAAGTGTGCAATAGGTTTTAGCCAAATTAATGACATAGTAAAAAAAACAAATAAAAGTTTGGAATTGTCTCAATGAAGAATATATTTTTGTTAACTGATTAGCAATGGACACGAGGCCCACATTTGATCCAGCACAATTGCAATATTTAATCACAAAAGTCAAAAAGATATCATAGGCACAACCATCCATGTCACACGTTTAGGGCCTCATTATGATGGTGGTTGACGTCTTGTCGGAATCAGTTAGGACCAGTTCGTGTCTGAGAGTACGGCCGACTAATTACAATGCTTCCAAACACCGTTGTGAAAGTCTCCCATTGACTTCAATGGGAACCTGTGTTCGACCGACAACACATGCTCCCATTGAAAAAAGGGGGGGTTGCGGAAAACCCTGCACCCTGTGGTGGGCACCCCATGGTGCCTGCCACACTGTGCATGGTTTTGCGGGGTGGGCCCTTGGGTACCGCCACGGGCCCCAACCGGAGGCTTCAAAATGAAAGGGGGCCTGCTAGGAGGCCTCAAATTCTAAATTCTGACAGCCTATTTGTGTCGGAAAGACCGATTCAGAAAGGCTGTTCGAATCCGACATCGTGATACGTCAATAGGAAATGTGGTCCATAGAGGTGTATGATTCAGCTCCGACCGACTCGGAGTCTCCAAATGCTGATTGGAAAGACCGAACAGTTAACTTCTGTCATAATCGGTTGGTCGGAAATGTTTCCGAGTTGGTTAGAAACATGGGTTCCGACACGGGTTAGGAAAAGCCGAATGCTTTTCGGAACCTTTCAGACTGACATCTTACTGAGGCGACCCTTATTTTGAATAGTAATTAACAGCTGCTGTTCTTCCCCCAATATAATGGCTTAATCTATATTGACTTTTAAATGATGAAAGGCTGCATAGGCCCTGCTGGGGTTTAAACTCATGACCTGTAGCCAATATTTAACACATTAAACCACCTTGCTGGCCAGAATCCGTGAACAGTGTGACCGAAAAGAGAGTAGTGAATCACGTTATCCCACTGGTATAAAGTGAACATGGGATAGTTTGTTTTGCACGTCACTTTAGAGAGTTAGCATCTTTCGTATTTTACCATTATAGGTACTATTCAGGAAAAGAGTTGGACAGATGGTTCTCAAAATAAATGGTTGTGGATGTTTGTGGAAAATAGCATGTTTTATTCAACCTCCTGATAATGGCCATAGCACTTTTCAGACAACTTGCGGAAATGATAAGCATTGCTAATTCGAAAGAATATTCATGTTGTCTTTATAGGTAGGGTGAAAGCGTAGAAGTGATTCTATCAGAGTTTAAAATTGCCATCGTGCGGTGTACACAGCGTCTACAGCTGGTACCTAAAGCAACGTGTTAATACCCTTAGCCTGAAGATACAACACGCTGTCGCAGAAGCTAAAGCACAAAATACTTTCATATATAGCCCATCCATGTGTTATCACACCATCTGCGAAGAGCAATTAACACCACGTTGTCGCAGAGGCAACTCTGCTGACTGAGAACGGCAGCAGGCGCAGCCCTTTCGACCGCAAGGCAGCGAGCTTGGGTGGGGAGGCTGTGCTGGGAGAGAGGGGAAGGGGTGCAAATTGATAACTATTTTCAAAAGGTGAACACGTTCTACCTGCTACGTCACAGCAACACACATATGGCACTGGTGGCAGAGATCAATTTTTCGATCAGTAGCCAAGCAAGAATGTAGGGGCATATTACCAACAACTAGAGATAATTATCGCTATGTTGGTTTAGCGGTGATATGTTTATCGCCCAGCTGCGGCGATTTTTATCGCTTAGGAACCTTGCTATTATCAAGGTTTATCTCCTAAGCGATAAAAATCGGCCGAAATGCATGAATATCGCTGAAAAGTCAGCGATATTCATGCATTACCGAGCTACTGCTCTTAGCCATGTTATCCACCTCCCATTGGATAACATGGCTAAGAACTGCTCAGGGCAGGTGTTAGCTTTTGGAGATATTCGCGCTAAGCGCGAATATCTCCAAAAGTTGGTAATCGGAGATAGCGATGTTAGAGACTGTTTCCAGTCGCTAACATCTTGGCACGCCCACTTTGCATGGTATTAGTGATAAATATCACTGATAAGTAAAGTGGGGCCCAAGATGGTCGCTATCTCCTACTAGCTGTCGCTAACTGGTGTTAGCGACAGCTAGGTAATAGGGAGATAATTTTATCTCCGCTTTCTTGGCTTTCAAAGCCAAAAAAGCGGAGATAAACCCCCTTGATAATATGCCCCGTAGTGACTCCTGGTGAAAGCAAGGCAAATGGCGTATAACTACTGTTCAGGTAGTAAAATACCGCAAATATCAGGATGCAAACGGTTCTTAGTGGCTCTGGGCACCTGTGCCTCTGCATATACGCACCAATGGTAGCTACGCCTGTGTGCTCTGCGATGAACAACTACGAATCCTGCTTCCCAACATCAAAGTAACCGTATAAAGGAACGAAACATGCTTTCTACATCTCGTAAACATTCTACGTTCCTGTGTGTACACTGTTATCTTTTGAATGCCCCTCATTTTGGTTCAACCCCCTGCTGTTCTCTTCTGCGTGCCTCTCGGGAACTGTTTACACTCTGCAGTGTTGTTAGATGTGCAGTATTTATTGTAGCGGAGTTGTTTGGGCAACAGTGAATCTACAATGAAATGGTTTTAAATGTAATCATTCTAAAGACTGCCAAATTTATGGGTTGACAGACTGTAGCTTTTCCTCCTTTGAGCATAACAATTTCTGAATATGTCCGTTTTCGGTAATCATGGAGCCATACAACAAGTACTTTTCAAGCTGTTCGGCTCTTTGTTTTAAATGACTGTAAATGATAGGCCTTGTCTGCCTCCGTGACAGTAGGGACGCTTTCATTGAATTACAGCGGTTGTCGAAGCTTCTCACTACTGTGACGCGTCAGGCCTCATTTCATGTCCCCTTCGTATCCACAAAGCACGCATGCCTTCTGTTTCTTCTAATGCTAGAAATAATCCATTTGTTGACCTTATAACATTTAATCGCAGGCATACAAAACCTTCAACAAAAGATGATGCTGTTTTGAAGTGTGATTTCAGTGCACTGCGCAGTGCGATTTTTTTTCTATTCAATTCGTCTCTTTTGTGCACTAGTTACTTTCGCCTCTTTCATAAAAGGAGTATGATATGATTTTCACTACTAGCCCTCATCGTTTGAAAACTCTTACCAAATACATTTCCAATCAATCTGCATTAACCAGCGAAAATATGACTATGGGTCTGATTAAGAGTTAGGCGGTACGGCAATGGGTCCGCCTAGCGCCGCACTGCCAAACCTATGGTCAGGCCACAGATTAGGAGTTTACTCCTGTCTGGTGGGCTTTTTTTTTGCATTCCCACAGCGGGGCCTCAGAAAATTGGCAAAGGAATGGAAACGCCTAAACCAGTTTCTGCACGGCATTGACAATGTTGTGTAGGAACTGGGGTGCATGCACACAGGGGCGCACATGTTGTGCCCCCTCCCCCCGTTTCAGGCCCGGTTCTAGCGGGTGGGCCGGGTGGGCCGGGCCCACCCAAACTTTGGCCTGGCCCACCCAAACATAACCCTTGGCCCTGGCAGTGACGTCAGCAAGGCCAGCAGAATATGGCCACTGCAAGTTAAAACGTTCTTCGAACGTTATCTTTCTTTAGGAGTTGCGTGATTGGGCCTGGGCTCGCACCCCCAATCACGCATCTCCTATTAGGCAGGTGGGCTGTGTCCCCGCTGACTCGTGCAGGTACATCAGGGGCACTGCGAAGGGGACAACGCCTTTCGTTGGAACTGGATTTGTGGATAATTACGGCCTGATTCATCAATCTCCCGTTTTGCGAGCCCCTAATAGCGATTCATAAGGAATCGCTATTAAGGACTTGCAAAACGGGATTCATGTAGGAATTGCTAAATAAATAGCCATTCCTACACAATCCTTATTTGCGAGTAGCAAATTGCTAATCGCAAATAAGGAATAACTCCCCATTCATTCCTATGGGCCAAAAGGCCCATAGGAATGAATGGGGAGTATTTCTTATTTGCGATTAGCAATTTGCTACTCGCAAATAAGATAGCGATTTAAAGGGTGCCAGGGGTGTCCAAAGGACACCCTGTAGCACCCCTTAAATGCAAATTGAAACAGGTGTTGCGCACACACATGTCCAAAGGACATGTGTGTGTGCAACATGCAACTTAGTAAAATGCTTTTAAAAGCATTTTTCTAAGTTTTTGCTATTTACCGAGAGGTCTGACCTCTCGGTAAATAGCGGCCCGAAATTGCGAATTAGCAATTTAAAAATGGTTGATGAATTGCATTTAAGGAATCTCAAATAGAGATTCCTTAAATGTAATTCCTCGCAATTTAGCGAATTAGCAATTACCGATTTTTGCATTTGGGATGATGAATCCCAAATGCAAAAATAGCGCTCGCAAAGGGCCAGATTCTCAGAATCTGACCCTTTGCGAGCCGATTTCGGCTTGATGAATCAGGCTGTTAATTCTTTTCTGCTGGTAAAGAGGAGTTTGTTTTGCCGTTTCGTTTTCCTGACCTTCCTGACCCCTTGAGCTGTTTGTTTAACCTATCTGGCTGTGACAGAGTTCGTAAGGAGCAGGTAAGAGAATGTGTGGCTATTGTGTTTTTTAAATCTGTGAGAAAGACATACTTAGAACGCCGTGTTTATTTCATTTTCATTTACATCGTGTGTTTCAATCGTTGGTATCATTCATGAGTGTTTCTGCAAGGATGCACGACAACTAAATGTCCAAATAACCTTGGGGATTGTTGATCTTGCTGGAGAGCGTTCTTTTTTTGGTTTGTAGTATTTAAATGCAATAGAACTGTAGTTAACGTGGATAGCTCAGTGGGTTACTGCCTTTGTCACAGAGATCCTTTGATACATAGGACAGTGTGATCAAAGACGTGTATACAAACCAGAATGGTATAGTTAGATTTTTTTTTTGTAATGCTAGTTAGTTCGAATTTTCCCAGTATTTCATTATTCTAATGTTGCAATACAGAGTTTGGGCAGATATAATTTCTAATCAATACAGCCAACCACTGGGGTATGCTTTAAATCCTGTGTTTGTGGTTCTCCAGACCCAACCCTCTTAATACATATTGCCCAGCAGCATGGATGAGATGTGATTCCTACACCTGGTAATCTTCATTAGCTTATGTGACATTCCCTATAAGCTGATTTGGATACTTTTATGAATCATTGTATCTGCATAATGTGTGTGTGATGTACAGTACTGTGATACCCTACACTACGAGTAGCGTTATACAAGAAATAAAATGCATATGAGAGAGGGGCTATGGAGTGATGATGGGCTCTGTTGGAGGGTGGCAATGAGGGAATCCGAGGGGGGCATCATGAGGGGTGGAGATACGGAGAGATGGAAGGCACTGGTGGAGGTTGTTTGTGAGGGAGTCTGAAGAGGAGGTCATGGGGGAGGGGCTTTGGAGTGATGAGAGGCACTGGTGGAGGGTGGTAGGAAGAGATTCTGAGGAGGAGGTCATAAGGGGGAGTTGCTTTGGAGTGATGAGGGGCACTGGTGGAGGGGTAGGAAGGGAGTCTGAGGAGGAGATCATAAGGGGGAGTTGCTTGGAGTGATGATGGGCACTGGTGGAGTGTGGTAGGGAGGGACTCTGAGGAGGCGGTTATGAGGGGGGTTGCTTTTGAGGAATGGGCACTGGTGGAGGGTGGTAGGGAGGGAGTCTGAGGAGGAGGGCATGAGGGGCACTGGTGGAGGGTGATAGGGAGGGAGTCTGAGGAGGCGGTCATGAGGGGGTTGCTTTGGAGTGATGGGCACTGGTGGAGGGTGGTAGGTAGGGAGTCTGAGGAGGATGTCATGAGGCAGAGGGGCTTTGGAGTGATGAGGGGCACTGGTGAAGGGTGGTAGGGAGGGAGTCTGAGGAGGAGGTAATGGGGAGGGACTATGGAGCGCTGAGGGGCACTGGTGGAGGGTGGTAGGGAGGGAGTCTGAGGAGGAGGTCATGAGGGGAAGAGGCTACGGAGAGATGAAGGCCAGTGTTGGAGGATGGCAATGAGGGAATCCGAGGAGGGGAAGGTCATGGGGAGGAGCTACGGAGAGATGAGGGGCACTGGTGGAGGGTGGTAGTGGGGCAGTCGGAGGAGGCGGTCATGAGGGGGGTTGCATTGGAGTGAAGGGCACTGGTGGAGGGTGGTAGGTAGGGAGTCTGAGGAGGAGGTCATGAGGCAGAGGGGTTTTGGAGTGATGAGGGGCACTGGTGAAGGGTGGTAGGGAGGGAGTCTGAGGAGGTGGTAATGGGGAGGGACTATGGAGCGCTGAGGGGCACTGGTGGAGGGTGGTAGGGAGGGAGTCTGAGGAGGTGGTCATGAGGGGAAGAGGCTACGGAGAGATGAAGGCCAGTGTTGGAGGATGGCAATGAGGGAATCCGAGGAGGGGGTGGTCATGGGGAGGAGCTACGGAGAGATGAGGGGCACTGGTGGAGGGTGGTAGTGGGGGAGTCTGGGAGGAGGGTGGCAATGAGGGAATCCGATGAGGTCATGGGGGAGGTGCTTTGGAGCGATGAGGGACACTGGTGGAGGGTGGCAGTGAGGGACTCAGGAGGAGGTCAATGGGGGGAGGGGTTATGGAGCCATGAGGGGCACTGGTGGAGGGTATTTGTGTGGGAGTCTGAGGAGGTGGTCATGGGGAGGGGCTTTGGAGTGATGAGGGACACTGGTGGGTGGCAGGTAAGGAGGGAGTCTGATGAGTTCATGACTGAAAGGGGCTAAGGAGAGATGAAGTGCACTGTTGGAGGGTGGTAGTAAAGGTGTCTATCGAGTAAGAGGTCAGTGGTGGGACACCAATAAATACTTTTGCACCGGCGCTATAATAGACCCTGTAATTTTTTTGCTTATTTAATTAGCAGTTGGGTCATTAGGGCCACTGTGTAACATATTTTAAAGTGTGTGCCAATTATATTTACTCTTATATTCAGGGTTTTCAGTTTGAAGGTGATTTTACAAATCTTTTTAGTGGGATTATGGAGAATGAAAACAGGTGGTGCCTGATATGGGGCTGGGGACCAAGGTTAGCTGTGAGTTAAGGTGCACGGTAGAGAGATTGTAGAAAATTGATGATCAGGCCTGGAAGGGAGTGTACTGCAGAGTCTGGGGTCAGATGGAGGTAATAATGAAGAGAGATTCTCTCTGAAGGCTGGCAATGAGGCAGGCTGAGTAGTGTTACTTGCCTGATACTCCCACCTCAGAAACCTCCTCTGGCCATCAAAATGACCTTACATGGGGATCAAAACACTTTTTGAGAGTGTTAACGATTAGAAAGAGATTTGGAAAATAATGGAGGGCCCTGAATCTCCTGTTATCCCCTTCTATCACACGCAGGAGTACAGTTTTTTCTATTTGTAGGCTACCTCCGGAAGCGACACATTGAGCCTGCAGTGGCCCACCCAAATGCTCCCTTGGCCCACCCAAACAAAAATTCCTGGAGCCGGGCCTGCCCCGTTTGCATCCACAGGGCTTGAGGCACCAGGGGGGCCTGCAGGTCCCCCTTTGTTTCCTCTCCGCCACAATTTTTATGGCGGCGAAACCTGCATGAAAACCATAGCAGGGAGAAAACTTGTAATATGCTTGACAGGAGAGTGGCGGCCCGCCAAGCACATTATTGCCTTTACACCGCAAACCACCACAAGGGAATGGTGGTTCCCTGGCGGCAGCAGTGGGGCAATGGCAGGCTGACCACGCTTATTTTAATAGGGCAAACAAGAGACCGCCGCGCCCCGATTCGTCTGGCAGTCCATAGACCGCCAGACTTGTAATTAAGCCTTTTTTTCCTAATTCTACCAATATGATTTTGTGGCCGCAGCATTTTCCTCATACATATTGATCTCTCGCATTTGGCACATAATCAGTCACTTAAATAATATGCAGATTTTAACAAAAATTGTCTTTTCATGCTCAAATGGTAGAAAAGTTACTAAAATGTGGGCACACATGTTTTCATTTAATGTTAAGTTAAGAGAGCACAGGTACCGGGTCCCTTATATTGTTCTAGCTAAATTGTCATTTGAAGATGGGGCCAGAGATTCACCATACAGCTGAATACATTTAGGGTCTCATTTGGACGACTGGTCGAAGGCTTTCCATCGACATCCATGGTTTAAACTCCGACTGCCTTATGAAAAAAAAGTGGTCTGAGTTTAAATCAGCCGGTAATCCGGCTGGCTTCCGTCTGACTCAAGAAGCCCGTCGGCCTGTGGGAATCCGATTATAATCCCTTAAAGACAGTGTTTCCACCATTGTGATTATGATATCGTTTTCCGATAGACTTTCCATATCAGGCTTTCTGATGTGGAAAGTCTGTCAGAAAGTGACTATGGGGACCCCTAGAAGGGCCCCCTTCTCTTCCTGGCCTACGGCTGTGGGCCTGGGGGAAATCTCTAAACCATGTGGCAGGCACCTTAAGGTGCAGGGATTTACAGTAACTCCCATTTCTCTATAGGAGCTTGTGCTGCGGCCGGTTTCTGACCAACGCAAAAGCTCCCATAGGGAAATGTGAGTTTGCAACCACACCAAATGCGGTCGCATTGTAATTGCAGTTTTCCGACCGCCGACCCGAAGTAGGTCAGTTCCAAAACTACAGTGATGTCAGTTGGAAGTGTCTACGACCGACATTATAACCAGGCCCTTAGATCAAACGCCTCACAAGACCAAATATTAGTCTGAACAAAACTGTGCTTCCTCGAACCATGCATGATACCTTATAGGTGTTTCTTGGTACCAAATATGTAGGCAAGTGGCTAAATATGCCTCTTGCTCAATGCAGTCCCAGTTAATAACCCTTAGTGCCCCCCTAGCTGTCAGGACAAAATTCTGTAAAAAATATCATTTGTTTTGGTGAATTCAGAATTCTAATATCCACCATTTGTATGAACATGCCATATTATTTGGGACAGCCCACACACATTACCAATCACAATTCCCATCATCAAGGTATCTTTAGATTGTTCAGTATAAATATATTGACATATTTCTTGGTCTGCATTGCCCTGCACAAAATGTGTAAAACAATAAGTGCATGTGCCAAAACATGTTCTCAAAAGTCCTTGGTTGGAGCTGTAGCATGGGTGTTGATTCACCAAAATTCCAGTGGCCGCAAAAGTGACATTTCATACCCTGTGGCCTTAATGACATCACAGGCAGTGAGATCATATACCCTTGCGCTTGTTTTTTATTCTAGGAAGGAATTTTACATGACGCTAACATCTCAAAAATTGACATTGCCGTAGTTCCATATTAACATCATCCTTAGTATAACAGAATAACATGAACAACTGTCAACTTATGGTGCTGACTTGATCCCTGAAGGTTCTAGCTCATAGTACTTGCCTTGAAATGTATTGAGCAAGCAAAGCAAGTTAGCCAGACCTTTTTTAGGTGGTTTTCCCCCTCAAGAAAAATGTGAAAATAATGTGATGATATTGTGCACTTAAAGCACAATTTTCACATACATTTGCAAAAAATCCCATAGGTGCCGAAAGGGCAATCATTAAATATTCAAATCTTTTCAGGGCATACCAAGCCAATGAATCATTATGTTCCTCAGAACTTGATCCATTTTTTTCAAAATGTGATATGGGTGCCCCCATATGTCAAAAACGATCTTCAATTGTACCAGTATCAACATTTTGTCATAGGTACCCCCATATGCTATGGGTGCTCTTTATAATAAAAATGACATCAACTATGCCAGTGCCAGAATTGTTGATTTGATAGCAACAGTATAACATAGGGACCCTTATGACAAAAGTTACCTCAGTATGTCTGGGACAGCATTTTGCCATGGTTGCCTCCCTTCCGTAAGCCAAGTGGTCCACCTTTATCCCATCTTTACGTGTGTGCTACATTTTATAGCGTTCATACAAAGTGGGAAAACCCTTAAAGAATAGTTTTTGCACACACAGTACAAAACCTATGCTTCAGAGAAGGCAAATATTGTTGCAATATGGCACAACAGTATGTGTGTTGGCGCTTGGCTGCAAAAATTGCACCAGGGCACTGGGAGAGACAGAATACACCACATCTTAGTAGATATGTCCCATATTTTCTCCAGTAAAAGAAAGATTTTAGTTTTAACCCCTTCTGTGCTCATGACGAGCTCAGCTCGTCATGAGGCACAGTGCTCGTGTGCTCATGACGATCTGAGCGCGTCATGACCAAACCCATTTCCATTGACCTCCAGCACAAGGGAAGGATATCGTGAGCAGCCAAGGTGTTAACTCATGTTTAATGATGGTTTGACTATAAATGCTTTGTTGACAAGGAATATTGTTAAACATTACAGTGGTTATGTTAATGATGAATGCATTCAACATGTTTATTGATTTCATTGATGTAAAAAGAGTATCTTAACCTGTGTTTATTGGTTTACTGATGAGAGGACCCCTTGACAAAGCCAAAAGGCTTGCCATATATACTGATGTGGTGATCCTTTAATAAACACAAGAAGCCTGGCTTTTTTTACAATGACACCCCCTTATATTGTGATGTTGCATCTGTGGAGTCTGTTATGATTATATGGGTCATGACTTACTAGGGGTTAAATATAATTTCAGAATATCACCAAAGGTGTCTCCATCTACTTAATGTATATATTTGCAAATTAATGTATAGTATTTACTAGTGTGTGTGGTACAAATGTAGTTTTCCTTTACAGCTAAAAAGCCCCGCGGCAGATAGATTGCTTGAGAGTTGTTTTTGCTTACCGGTGAATGGATATTACCAGTGAACATCACCTCCCCTGAGTAGGCATTGGACAGGTCTGTTTTGCTACCCTAAGAGAGTCAAGTGCTACAATGAAGTACCTGGTTCCCAGTAAGGAGACAAGTGTGGACCTATTACTTGTCCAGACCTTACATCTTTCACAACTAATAACCCAATTTCTTTCTCAAAGAAGCCAAGCACTGGAGAACTCGGTGGCTGAGCTAGGAGAAAATACACTCAGAATAGACAAGAGATGAACAGGCTGAAAGTGAAATTTAAGGAAAGACTAGATAAACTAGTGTCACTGGAAAATAATGCAAGGAGGAACAATATCAGGGTGATGAATGTGCCGGAAGGAAGCGAGGGCGAGGATATTAAAACCTTCATTATTGACCTATTGAGGAGTCGTAGAGCATGCGAAGGTCAGAAAACGATCTTTGTTAGAGACATACAAAGGGTCGATCGAGACCCTTTTAGGAAGAACAGAAATAAAGAAAAACCATGAAGAATCCTGGTAAATTTTGTTACATATACTGTAAAGGACAGGATCTTGAATACTATGAAAAACAGTCAGGGTTTGACTCAAAAACTCAGCAAGGCTGAGCCAATAATAACTTGAAAAACAACACACCTGCCTATGCTGAGCAGTTTTTTTTAAAACAATTCTTTGATAATTGTACATGAACAATAAACATGAACAATGGCTTTTGAAATTGCAACGTTTCTTTTAATTTTTTGCAGACTATTTTGCTTTTTAGTCTTTTACTTGTTTTTTTGGCATGAGAATACAAAAAAATGTGTAAGAAAAATACTATACATTTACATATACACAAGAAAAAACACACTTTGGTATGTACAAAATTCACTCAAACTGGCATTCAACACATTCTTGGCCATCCAGACATACAAAAAACATTCATACAGGTCCCATCATCATAATACAGTTTGTAAAAATGCAAGAATAGTATCAGTTGTAAATTTCAAACAAAAGTGAAACTTTTTTCAGTTTTTTAGAAGGAACAATAATCCATCACTTGAATGACACAACCATGACAACAATGATGATATGGGACTGGGTCAGGTGACGCGTTTCGAACCTTATCCTTAACAGGTTCTCATCAGGACCACAGTATTACTAAACGGGGAAGAGGAAAGTGATTTTAGGGCCTGGGAAATTATGTAGGAAGTCCAGGTACTAGGATACCATGATATTATGACTGCAGTGTTCTCTGTTGATACCACTATTCAGTCATATAAGAATGCTCTTCTTTTTTCTTTTTCTTTCTTTTTATTTTTACTCCTCACAAGTCACCTTTCACTCATTTCTTCATAGTGTTGTTCCACTAGGTAATTCCTGTTTATTTCCTGATGAGATCCAAATATGGCTAAGTTAGCTAAGAAGAGTTAGGGATGGTTCTCTTGGTGGGGAGTAGGTAGGGTGTTGGGGTGGGGAGCTTAGAGGGAGAAGAAAAAATAAAGTGTCCTTTTGCATTACAAACTCTCAAAGATGGTGTGCTGGCACATCATAAGCCCCGAAGCATATAGCAAAACAGGATTGGTAGCAAAGGAATTCAAATCTTATCTTGGAACATAAATGGGCTGCAAGTTAGGAGCAGCAGAGCTAAGATTTTTCAATATTTGAGGGATGTCCAGCCAAAAAAAGTGTTCTACATGTATCACCCTTGACCAAATCTGAATGCCTAGACACTTTTATAACAGAGAAGTGGGTACAGCTGATAGTTTTCATGGACCAAAATTCCCATACAAAAGGGGTGCTTATTCTGATTAAAAAACATGTGAAGTTCTCCATATTGGGTTATAAGACAGATAAGAAGTGGAGATGGGCCATTGCAACTGTGAAAATATTTGATAGAAATTACATGCTGGTAGGATACTATGGACCAAAAATAGACAATGTAGAACCCCTTCAAAATCTATATTTAGAGTTGGCTGAAACCCAATTTTCTGAATATTATGTCAGGGTATTTCAATGTTGTGATGGATTACCACTTCGATAGATCAAGTAATAGCAGAACACATTTCTGCTGTAAAATGTAAGAGCATGTTACATCCCTGATGAAACAGCTAGGTCTGTATGACCTTTGGGGAGAGAGGAAAGGCTTAGAAAAGAGATACACATAGTAAAACAAGAAATATAAACACAGTTCAAGGATAGACTATTTCCTGACAGATCAGTCACTAAAAGCAGATGTAAAAAATATTAAACCTTTGGCTGTCCATTTATCAGACCATGCGGCAGTGGCCTTAGATCTGAGAGTGGAATCAGGTAAAAATATATGGAGGTGGACTTTAGACAATTCCCCGTTAAAAGATTAGGAAATAATAAAGACTCTAAGAACAAGTACAGCATCATTTTCTACAATTAATAACCATGATGCAGCCATACATAGTGTATTGGCCTCCTACAAAGCACACAGAAGGAGGGTTCCAATAGGTTTCTCAGATCAGAAGAATAAGTAGTATAAGAAAGTAGTTGGGGATCTGGAACAGAAGATATCTGTACTGGAAAGAAATTGATGGCAGTGGGCAATTGAGGAATAGTTAGACAAGAGGTTGTTGAAGGAGATCCAGGAGTAGAGGCTTTGTTTGAATGCCATCTTGGAAGAAAGGGTTAGAGCTCTTTGGGAGGTGAGTAAATTCACACACTTCGAACTTTGCATGGAAAACTAAGACAGAGTTAACAAGAAATGAGATAAGAGAAATACATTTTAGGGCAACAGGGAATAGATTAGTAGAGTCTAAGGAGGCGGAGCAGGATTTTGTAGAGTGTTTCAAGATTCAATATATAGAGGATATGAATGTGAGAGAGATTCAGGTGAAAGAACGACTGGACGGTCAGACAGTTAGGAAGCTCTCTGCAGAAGTGAAGAAAACCCTTGAGATAACTCCGAGTGAGGTTATGCTGACTGTTAATAAAAGCAAGAGAGGGAAGGCACCGGGACCAGATGAACTATCAAATTATTTTTATCTAAGCCTAAGAGACCTAATAAGTCTGGTTATGACCTAGCTCTTTGCATGGATTTTAGACGAAGGAGCTCCACTCCCAAAATCTTGAGAAGAGGCAGTTATCACACTAATCTTAAAACCAGAGAAGGACCCACTGATGTGTGAGTCTTGTAGGCCAATCGCCAACTAGAACTGCAAATCTATTGGCTAAGAGGCTGGAAAAGTAGTCGGAAGGCTAATAGTAGAAGATTGAAATGGGCTTGTGAAAGAGAGTCTTATACATGATCTAAGTCATGAGTTAATAGGGGCTATAGACTTTGGCAATATCATAGAAGGTCTCCCTTGCTATCATAACATTTATCACCAGTAATGCATTCAATAGGGTGAACTGGTATTATCTTAGTAGCCTCTTGGGTCACTATAATCTGAGCGACAAGTTCCGGAGGGTTTTATGGTGTATTTATAAAGCTCATACTGACAGAACTTTGTTGAATGGTGACATAACAGCAGGCTTCACGATAACAAAAGGAACTAGATAGGGCTGCCCACTTTCCCCCTACTTTATAATATATGTATTGAGCTCTTTGCCAAAAAGATTAGGATAGAGAAGGGGATGAAACCATTTATACTTAGTGTATGGAAGAAGAAAATATCCCTATGTACAGATGATGTAATGGTTTACAAAGGAGATCTACTCCCCACCACGTGGAAGGACTAGACCACTTGACAAAAGAATTTAGGAAAGTGTTGGGATATGAGGCTAATCTGCTAAAGACAGAGGTCATGGTGTATAGCACAGATTAGAGTCATGAATTAATGAAGAAGAAACTGAAATATCTGCGACTAAAGATTAGTAGCTCTCTAGAAAAACTTGCAGAACAGAATTTTACCAAGACAATGGCAAGAACAAACTAACTGCTATTTTGCTTGTCTCACATTTCACTAACAATATTTGTGAAAACAAATCTGATAAAAATGTTGATTCTTTCGAAATTCACTTTCCTTTTTAATCTGATACCCCTTCATTTTGAGAATGCATGGCTGAAAAAGCTTCACGAAAGAAAAGACTAATTTATATGGGATATGGAGGGGGTGAGTATCGCAAGAAGAAAATTGGCAGGAAATATGATGAAGGAGGTAATGCACTGTCATATTTCCAACTATGTGAGTGTGCTTTTCAATTAATAATTTTACTTTGCTGCTCACTGAGAGTTGTGGGTCCAGAGTGGACCAGTTATGGGATGTCCTGCTAAATTAAGTGGAAGGAGGAGGGTCAAAATGTATACACAAATTTGAAAACTAAATATTTTTCAAAAAAGTAAGACTAAAATTGTGCAGATGGCTGCTTGACTGGTTGCTCAAATAACTAATAACTAATCTGTCATACTATATCAGGTATGCTGCAATCTGGATTCTCTGGGCATCCCAGAATGTTTGAAGGATAGGATGGCAGTACATCTAAGGGAAGTGGGCATTAATAATTGGGCCTGATCCCTCAAGATTGGGAACTTTGCTTGTGGGGTCAATTTCAGAGCATAACTAAAACAATGGTGTCAAGGTTCACAGTTTATTAATTATAAAGCTGGTCCTAAGACGTGGGAGAAGCGAAGACTAGTATCAACAAGTTGGAGGAGCCTTTATCCAACAGCCTACAAGGAAAGGAGGTGCAGCCCAGTATGGCTTCATTATGGATCTCTCTGATGAGGTTCTGAGTATGCCTAACTACCTGTGGAGAAAAATAATGCTGAATACAAGGATCGACCAATTATGTCAAGTATTGTTCCACCTTTTATATAGTGTGATTAAACTAGCATATCTCAGAAGAAAACACAGGGCATATTTCCAAGCCCCTATCTCCATGGAAGGTCACTTTTAGTGATGTTCCTGTGGTGATATGGGCTCCACCTTATTTACAAGCCAGCGTTAAGGCACTTAATGCAGCTTAATTCTGCCTTGTAAATAAGGCACCCTTTCACGCTATACTTAGCTTGAAAGGGGCCGGCAATGGGTGTTGTGATGGGCACTCCACTGAACACATATTGATTTTGAAGATCCCCCATATTTACAAGAGTGACATAAATATGGGGCAGTGCCAAAATTAAGATTAGGCACAACCTGGTCCTACCCTGGAACAATAAGGAGAAATGTTCCATTTCTTCTAATTTTTGCCATTTCTATGTGTGCTGCATTGTGCAGTACACAAAGAAACAGAAAATGCCATTGATTGTTTATGAACAGGAAGGTGTCCCTTCCTGCACATAAACAATCATAAAACAAATGATTTGTTGCAACATCTCTGTGTGCTGCACAAAGCAGCACACATAGAAGTTACAAAACGCTATTTCAGATAGTTTTTGTGCAGGAAGGGGCTCCTTGCTGCACATAAATAATCCTACCCCTCAACGCAGACACCCTTGCACTCTGGTGCAAGGATGCCTGCATTGGGACTAGGTGACTAAATTTAGTGCCTGCACAGTGAGAAATGCAGGGCTGCACCGTAGTCTTGTAAATATGGTGCAGCCCTTCGTTTCAGAAGTGGCAGAGCTCAGCGTTTTGCCAACAAGGCTAACGCTGCACCCGTCACTTCTTTTGTAAATATGCCCCCACATGTTTTCTCTCTGCATAACTTTTTGGTCACCCAAAAGACTATCAAAATTGAAGGGAAAGGTTGAGAATTGATGTAAGAGGTGTGGCCTACAAAATGCAGACAATATTCACATGTCCCTGCTTTGCTAAAACGTTTGTAAGTTTTGGAATCATCTTCCTCATATTCAAAATCAGGTAAGCCCTGAACTAGTCTTTTTTGGGACGCCACCGGAGGTTGGAGCTCTGCAAGGTTATGGCAGCAAATTGTTATTCTATTTGATCTTTTTGGGGAGAAGGCAGAATTGTAAGCAGTGGATATAACCAGTGCCCCCCTCAAAAGCAGAATGGTTGGACTCAGTTGAATATGTCTATAGGTTAAATTTGAGCAGATCCATATCCAAAAACGTTGTTAAGCTAAGGGCCCTCAGTGACTGCGTGGCTGGGAAGGGGTTACAAAATGTAAACTCCAACACAAAATAAGAAGTAAAGTAATTGGGATCGTCTCTCAATTTGGTCCAATGAATGCAGTCATTTGGTAACAGGACATGGCAATCAGTCTCCTTTCTTCTTAAGGCCTCGAGCTTTGATGTGTTTGCAGAACACTATGGCAAGAGGACAGCTTAGACGCAGCTGGAAGTGAGTGCTGGCAAATGAGGACATATTAAAAAAAAAAGCACTGCCTAGACATTGATGTTTTGAGTTATTTTTGCTTGCCGATGAATGGGGATTAATAGCCAACCCCACATCCTCTGAGTAGGCCTTGGAATGCTCTGCTTTGCAACCCTGAGACAGTCAAGTGCTACAATGAGGTAGCTGGTTCCCAGTAAGGTTCAATCAATCGGAGGTGTTTGGAGATGTAGCTGGAGTGAAGGATGTCGAGGACCAGTCTGACTGCTGTGTTTTGAAAATTGTGAAGTTTCTGGCCTTACATCTTCTCACAAAACGAAATGAAGCACCGCACAATTTATACAGATAAATCTTCAGGCTAACAAACTCATCTAGCAAGAACAGATCCATCTTGAATTTGATTTAAATGAGCAATTAATTGCACTAAATGCTGCTTTCCTATGGTACTAGCGTGAAATGATACACGCAAGTGCTATATCACTCAGACGCCTTCCTAGCAAATAATTCAATTCTCATAGCAACACTGCTTAACACCTTATCATCAACACCTTGCTGCAAAAACTGAAGATGCCAATCCAATGGGAGAAAAAAATGCACCAAGGAAGTTTTAAATATCTCTCGCAGAAGGAATTAATTTGCCACTCAAGGAAAACAGACTTTGAATCTTTTTTTAAGTTTGAAGTTTATTGAGGTATAAGGAAGCAAAGACAGAAAATGAAGAAACAATCATAAGTTATAAAAAAACAAGAAATCTCTCTTACAAAAAAGTAGAAATGGTAAATAAATCTAGACATAAAATATGGCAAACGATACTATTCATGAACATAAGGTAATTGAGGTATATCATGTAGAATAAAACACATAAGTGATGTAAATAAAAATTAAATACAAGACTTTGAATCTTTTAAGACTAAGGTACACAGGAAGCTAATAACTGGAAGTTATGAGACAATTCAGCTCCAAAAACATTTAGATCAAGTTATCTCCAGGGGTAACTTCTGGTGGTAGGTTGAGGGGCTGTGCCCCTCTTACTTTATAAGCCTTGTGGATGGTAATTGCAAAAAGCAATTACCATCCACATTTGTATTATAATGCATTGCCTTGGCCTGCCTAGAAGTATGCTTGCCAAAATGGACATCAGGCAGCGACCGATTTTTCTTGGGCACATGTACCTGTGCGCATGTGTCAGCTATGGGTGTGAATTTTCAGCAGTCTATGGACTAGCATGGTGCCAGCCCAGCCAATAATAGTTATGACACAACGCAGTGTCATATTTATGATGCAGCCCCAGGCAAGTACAGTATCAGCCCTGTACTCAGGGCTGCCTGTCAATCCTGCCTCTCACCATTCCTTGTTTTCCCAAGTCGTCACAGGGTGATGGTTTGGAAAAGGGGGGGGGGTTATGCCTTTGCAAGAGGGCTTGCAGGCTGTGAGAGACCTGATGTCATAGAGTCCTGAGGCTTAACTCATGGTTCTGCAAGGGACTGGTCAAGTACTGCATGTTCTAACCAGATACACTGCGCAAGCTCTTGCACCTCGTGTATCTGTTTAGAGCATTTCAGTAATTTTTGGAAACAACTGCAGATGTGCTGCACCTTCATTTGGGACACCAACTGACCTGAGCTGAGGACAAGACTTACAAGTAAGGTAAGTCAGTCTTGCCTCTTTACCTATGCTGTTGATTTTCTTTCTCACTTTTCTCTTTTTTGTGCTAGTTTCAAATCAATGGGGCATATTTACAAGCCCCTATCTCCACCACAAGGTCACTTTTCAGGACGTTCTTGTGGCAAAAGGGGCTTCACCTTATTTACAAGGCAGCGTTAAGCCACTTCACGTGGCTTAACGCTGCCTTATAAATAAGGCCCCCTTTCATGTTACACTTAGTTTGAAAGGGATGGGCAATGTGCGTTCCACCGCAATACCCATTGATTTTGATGCTACCCCCTATTGAACAGGGAGGCATAAACTGGAGGCAGCGCCAAAATTAAGACCAGGAAAAACCAAGTCTTAACCTGGCAAAACGAGGGGAAATCTTTAATTTCTCATTGTTTTTGCTGTTTCTATGTGTGCTGCGTTGTGCAACACACACAGAAACAGCAAACAAACCAATGATTGTTTTATGTGCAGAAGGTATACCTTCTTGCACATACACCATCATTTAAAAAAATGCTGTTTTGAAATTTCCATGTGTGATTACCAACAAGCACAAAAATTGTCTTATGCTTTCTAATTTTCTTGCTTGTTGTCCCACACTTTAGGTTTTTCCATTCCATCCACTTCTGTCATTCCTACATCACTGTGTGTTTTTCTACGATTCTGTGATTTTACATATCAAGTAACCAATTGTCAATTACAGCAGCCACGGCCCGTGTAGGGCGTGCCACCTGGCGGTAACGTGGGGCGGGGGAGGGGAAGGGTGGGAAGTTGTAAAATGTGGGAAACAGACGATTTCAGGTAAGTACCAAAAAAAAAAAGAATTTTGTTGCGCTCGCGTCCTCATATTTGATGATGGAGCGCGCGCAACAAAATTCTTTTTTTTTTTTTTAGTACTTACCTGAAATCGTCCGTTTCCCGCATTTTACAACCCCTCACCCTGCCCCTCCGTCGCCCCACCTCACCGCCCGGTGGCACGCCCTACCAGGACCGTGGCTGTATTACAGTCATAGTTCCTGGGCTTTGGTTTGGTCATCCAGATGCTCCAAGTGTTTAAAAATGTGATGTGAACACTCTGCAGGAGGTATATATTCAAACCAAATTACAAGACAATCCCAGAGAGCTGTGATTCCGCTGACAGCAGGTACAAACAACACCGGTGATCAGCAGGTACAAACAACACCAGTAATGGACGGAAACATGGTTGTAAATGCTGAGAGGTAACCAAATGCTGTCTGTTTCCTTACTTTGGGGCATAATAACAAGGACAGCGTTAAAATTATCGCTGATTTAGCGACAGAAAACTGCAGCTAAAGCGGCAATAATGCGCTTGATAATATGCCAGAGAGAATTCCAATAGAAGTCCATGCTCTGGTGTGAACATGAGCTTCTATTGGAATTCTACAGGGCATATTATCAAGCCCAGTATCACCGCTTTAGCGGCAGTTTTCTGCAGCTAAACCAACGATAATTTTAACGGTATCTTGATAATATGCCCCAAAGTGATTGACACGTGGAGGTTTTCACAAAATTGGAAAAAACATGGAAAGGAGATTGGAACAAGAAAAATAAAATCTTGTCTTAAGAAGGAAGACTTGTGTTTTGTATTCCCTTCACAAACAGCCCTTGTACATTATTTGCACAGCGTTAAAGGAAATTGTCAACTTTTATGACATGTAACAAGACAGAGATTTTGAGGCAGAACAGACCGTGTAACATGCTCTAGGGAGAAGTGGCAAGCAGTTTTTATTGGGCCAGGCCTCACCCATGTCAGAGAATTTCAGATAAGGGCTCATTATTTTCAGGCGCATGCAAGTTCATCTGTAGGATATCGCCTATAGCCAGTTTATGCAATGCCTTGTTATCTTAGGCCCTCAGCTGCAAGCGCTCTCTGCTTTGCATTTTTAATCATGTGCATTGGAGTGAAAGCGTTTCCCTTCCGAAACATATCTGCACCACTCTGTCAACATTCTAAACCTTTCAAGAATGCACATTATGTGGTTACTTTCCGGGCGCAGAACTTAAGAGAGGATAAAGTTTGTAAACACACCAAGTCCAAACAGGGCTTGCAGTGGGATGAAAAAAGGTGTGTGGGGGAGGGGGGAGGGGTATAAAAGTGTCATTGCCAATGTAATAAAGGGAGTGGCTTCAACATGGAAACTACATTTTTGTGATTCCCTAAGTGTGCAACTCGACCAATATTTTGGTGTCTCTCCGAGCAGTCTGTTATTACATCCAGGCAATGGGCATATGCCAGAAACCACACAGGACTATTGGCTTTGTCAGTTGTTGTTAGCTCTTTAGATAAATGAATGACTTCTGATTGGTGCCTCGTTGGGCTGGGACCTCTCTTTCTCTGTACCCTGATGGGGCGGGGGCAAGCCTCTCGATCTGGGCACAAGTCAGGGTGCAAGATTTTTAGGGGTGGGGAAGCATGTCAGGCGTGCTGGCGTACCACTCGCCATGGCTTAGGGGCGGGGGTGAGGGAGCAATGACTGGGGGGGGCACGAAGAAGGTAGAGGGTTGGGGTGAAAAGATTGATGAAAATGGATCCAAGCATGCAGTTGTTTAGCTCAAGCGTTAATAGTGGCAGAGTAGAACGTTAACTCAGTTTGAAGGGTGGGCAAACCACCAAATGCACCTCCTCATTAATTTATTGCAAGAAAAAGATAGGGCTAAAGGGGGGGTCGAGTTTTCACCTGTGTGAAAGGCTGCTATAGGGGTGGAGCAACTCTGATGTGCAGGTGTGGGAGGGCCTATAAGTAACTCCCTGAAGGCAGTCTCCTTTAACACAAATGGGCATAATAATACTAAGAAATTATGGGCAATCGAAAGTTGATTTCTAGTCGAAAATCCAGCAGTCATTTTGGTTCAGGAGACTCATCTCCTGGATGGAAAGCTGTCAGCGTTCTTGATGTTTAAAAACTGGGCAGCGTACAGAAGGTTTTCGTCTTCCCAAGTCACCCACCATGGGATGGCTATTTTTTAGGGAAAGGGACGGGTGCTGAAGTGGTAAACTGTGCCAGCAATAAAGAGGGCTGCTGGTGCTGGGGTAGCTTGATGGTATGGTCAAGGCTTGTAACATTTGCCACGTTTTATGCCCCAGTTGAAGATATTATTGCACCATACGAGGACCTGTTCCAATCGCTATTACAAAATCCTGGTGAACTGATAATCAGGGGTGATTTTAATTTGCTGCAGGACTGAAGTGGACTCCTCAGTTAAAGCAAAAACACAGACAAAACCAAAATCCTTGAAAGTCATTAGGAAATTCCAGGAAACACTTGCTTTAGTAGATCCCTGGAGGCCAGCCTGTCCTACAAAAATCACATACACCTGCTTTCCAGGGAGATTCCACACTCTTCACATATAGGTTTTTTTCTAATCTTCAGAGCATTGAATTATAAATCTGAAAGCACTATACTTAATGTGTTTTCAGATCACACAATGATTATTCTTGAGATAGTAGTAGGTAAGCCCCCCCCCCCCCCCCCCCCGGTGCATCCCAGATGTTGGGTGCTTAACAAACAATATCTGCAGGAGGAAGGATAGGTGCAAATTCTCAAACGGAAGATAAGGGAATTTTCGAAGATTAATAATAAGGATGCACTGCCGAGCATTGTATCGGATGCAATGCCTGCATTCATTAGAGGAAGAGCAAGGATGTAGAAAATAGTTAAAATTTTTAGAACAAAAGGTGCAGCAGAGCTATGACAGGGTTTTAAAGAATTCATCAAGGGCTAATAAAAAACTGTCAACATTGGTAGACCGGCAATGAGCAAAGCATAATAGGCACAGAGCGCCAAGCTGTGCCGGGCCGATTCTCAAAATGTTTATGAGGAAAGAAACTTTACTGGGAAATTTCTAATCTGACAGGCATGTTAACAAGCAACCAAGAACAGGATAAACGCTTTGAATTGTCCAACCTTCGAGATTAGGAGTGGGGAACCAGAGAAGGTGGGAGAAATTATGTTAGAGCATTATAGACAGATATATACACAAACTCAGACGATTGACATACTCTCCCTAGGCAGAAATGTAACAGACTGCAGCATTCCAACATTAACTACAGAAGAAGGAGCTGACATGTCTCAACCCTTCTCTAAAGAGGAGTTGATAGAGGTTATCGAGAATCTTCAGAACGGCAAAGCTTGTGCCCCAGGTGGATTTACAGGGACATTTTTAAAACTTTTTTCAGATGTTCTTGTTGATTATCTTTTATTGCTTGCTAATATGATGCTACAAAGGAGAATTACACCGCCTTCTCTTTTTTAAAGGGATTGTTGTAAGTTTCTTGAAGAAAGGCAGGGATGCTGAGGATCCAAACTCCAATCACCCTATCATATTACTAAACACAGATTATAGAATCATTACAAAGCTGCTTGCCAAGAGATTTAACTCAATAGCTTCCAGATTGACCCATACAGATCAGAACAATTTCATTGCAGGCCGGCAGTTGGGAAAAAATACGCACTATCTGGCGGAAGCTTTATATTATTTGGTAGTTAATAGCTTACAAGCTTTGATGTTTCTACCAGATGCAGAATAAGCTTTTGACCTCACGGTGTAGGAAATCTTATTTAATACTCTGACCACGTTTGGTATTCCATCCCACCCAGATCACAGGGCTTATGTATCTAAAATGTACTGTAAAGTCGTAGCCAGTATTATCTTCAACTCAGTAGCAGTGGTGCAAATAAAGGTGTTGTGCGGCACAAGGCAGGGGTGCCTGCTATCCTCTATTTTATTTGCCTTATTCATCATGCCACTAGCCAGAGAGATTCAAGGTAACAATAGTATCCATCCTCCTTTTTCACAGATGGATAAGATAAAATTACATGCCATTGATATCATGTTAATTTTGGATCGTACGAAGGAGACCCAAGAAAATGTTTTTGACCTTTTTGATCAATAGGAGGACTTGGGAAGGTATACAATTAATAATAAGAAGATAGAAATAATATTGTGTGGTTGTAACTCCAATGTTTCACACTCGGTTATGGTAGCATGTGTCAATCCACATTGGAAGCGTTATCTAGGCATAAGGTTCTCTTCTTATGTTGAAGATCGGTACTCTCTTAATTTTGCTCCCCTCCTTTTAAAAGTTCAAAATCTATTTTCTAGCTTGAACTCGCTCCCGTTGACCATTCTCAGGAGAGTCTCCCTGACTAAAGTGTCAGTCCTTCCATTCTTCAATTTCTTGTTCCTGGCCACTCCGTGTGTTTTATCAGCCGCCTTTTTTAAATCAGGAGAGTCCATGTTTTCATCATTTATCTGGCAAAACAAATCAGGCAGAATTGCGTAGTACTTTATACAAACCACAGAGGATGGAGGGTTGGTGCTCCCTAAAAACATTATTATTTTGCACAATACATGTCTGGGTTTAATTCAAAGCTACATATAATTTAATGTAATTGATTTTGAAAGATTTTCATATTCTGGATGTGCTTAAGTCCTCTAAGTTACCCAAAAGAGTTTGCTAAAACAGCTTGAAGTGATTCTTTCAGAAGTGTGGGGATCTTTACTGGAGATATTCCATTCCCTGTTTAATTCAGCGACACCCCTGGATGCAGTAGATATTGAACCTGGGGCAAAGCTTGAATCCATACTCTTCCAAAAATGAGGAAACGTGGGATATAGGACCATTTTGGATTTCCTGTTGGGGGATAGATGGAAAAATTTAGCGGAAGTCGAACAACACAATGACTTTCTGCTCCTGGGCTTATTTAGAAGACTCAATAAATATTGTCTAATCTAGATTTAGGCAGGATCCTCAGTAGCAGAGAGGCAATCTGTGATCAAATTGATGATGGGGACTGAAAAAGCCAGGGGAATGGAAAATAATGCTCTCCGCTATTAAAGGCCCGGACCTCACCCAAAAGCGATAAATAAACGGGACAAATATGAAGGCCTGGAAATGAGAAATACAATGAGGAAGGAAGGAAGTTAATACACTGAATTTTAGTGTGTTAAGGGGGGATAACTTTCATAAAATGCTTTTTTTTCTAAATGGCTCCCTTAAAGAACCCTGGCTTTTTTAACACACATTAACCCCAGTGTGCCAGGCAACTGTTTTCGATGCATAGGCCAATCTCCTGCCAACTGGAAGCATGTAAAAGCTCACTGCTCATCCATTCAGGGATACTGGGTTGAAATCCTATAGAACTTTGCAAGGCAACTGAGGATGAATATTGCCTCAACCACATGGCTGAGAGTTTTGGGATATGATCCAGCACTGGGGCTACCTGATAAATGGGTAAAATTTGTATGTATATAACAACATTCGTCGCTCGGTCCCTCTTATTTAAAAAATGGCTAACTCAGTTGATCCCCACAATGAAGGACTGGCTAAAAATGACGCAAATTAGAATTAGTGAACAGTTATATGCAATATGAACTGGGGAAGTGAAGACATTCGAAAACCTCTGGGGACAACATTTCCTGCCTGAAGAAGCAGGGAAGGCTTAAAGGGTTTGATTAAATCATTTGGCCTCTTCTCCCTCATTTCGTTTTCTGCACTTTACTAGCTAATTTTCGATCTGTTTTTAAGACAACTGAATTTATGGTATGTATTCTCTTTTCATCTTGCTGATAACTGTTTATTGTAATTTCGTATCTCCTGCACATCGTCTAAGTTATATAGCATGAAATATGTATTTATATCCATACTTATTGCTTGTATGCTGAGTTTGTGATGAATAATACATGGAATATATATTTATATTAATGCAATGTTTGAATTCCAAAAAAAAAAAAAAAATTAATAACAACAATGATTTTGTTGCAAATAATTAATATTGAAAATGTTGTAACTCTGACATTGTGAAACCGTGAATTAAACATTACTGATAACTGTGGAAGGGGTAGTCACAGCAGTGTCTCAACCACCCAAGTTATTTTCACTCTATATTCTATGTTAGACATGTATGTCCCTTTTCTCTTCACATCTCGTCCATCTACATAACTTAAACCTCAATTTTCTTTCCTCTTCAGCACCCACTTTTTGCTCTCTCCTGAATGCACTTCCTTGCATCTCCTTCACGTCACCACTCAACACACAAAGCAACCATGCACCTGAAAGAACTGCTTTTATTTTGCTTTAGCCTTGTTAATATGTTGACTACTGAGTACCTCTTTCATACATATTTGTACAAAATGTAAAGGAGAGAGCCATTATATAAAAATAACATACGATTGGTTAGCTGGTGTTAGGATACAACTGATGTTGACAGTGACGTAGGAAGGGAGGTGCGGTGGGTGCAGGGCGCCACGGGTGTCATCACTGAGGGGGGTGACAAAATGGCAAAATGGCAAAAATATGTGTTTTAAACATATTTTTGCAATTTTTGCAAGGCGGCGGTGACAAGTGTCAACACTGCCGGGGGTGACAAGAGATTTTCCGAACCAGGTACCAACTGACCTTGCTAGGCCACTGGATACCAATAACATAGAAGTTCAAAAGAAAGAAACAGCGAAAACATCAGACGGATGGACTTGTATAGAGTAGGGTTTAAGGACTGTGCTCGGTCAGCTTAAAAAAGGGTTACAATTAGGGGTCTGGTACACCTCTGTTTGCAATTAGCTGTGTTCAGGAACAGCAGATGGTCACTTATAGCTTATTACAAAGTATTTTGCCTCTTTTACACTCTTTGCATTACAGTAACAATGGCATCCTCACATATGGAAATAGCTGGGCCAGGCATTCCAAATGTTAAAAGGTAAGGCTCAGCCTGAATGATGGCGATTAGTGGTTTGAAAGTAATACGGACTGGCGAAAATAAAGATGCAGGTACGCCCAGGTCGGTACACACTGTAATAGAAACAGAGGCAGCAATTACTACAGTAAAGAAAGGGAAGGCACCAGGGCTTGATAGAATTCCTGGTGACCTGTATCTGTATAATATTGATGTTTGGGCACCCTATTTAAACCATCTATTTAATATAGTTGCGGTTAGTGAGCACATTCCGGACACATGGAATGGCGCAGAAATTATTACCATTTTCAAAAAAGGGGATCGTGGCGACCCAGCCAATTATCGCCCCATTAGTCTTTTAGATATTACGCAGAAGATATATGCCAGGCATATTCTAAATCGAATAAATTCATGGTTGGAGGAGGAGTCAATTTTATCTAAATATCAGGCGGGATTTAGAAATAAAACAAGTACTATTGACCAAGTATTTAGGCTATGCTGCTTGTACTGGAAATATGTCATCATCCGCAAAGGTCACTTGTATGTGACCTTTGTAGACCTACGAGCAGCATTTGACCTAATTCCACGCGACCTACTCTGGGAAACCCTGAATAGGCAAGGGCTGCCAGGCGAATTACTAAAACTTGTAATGGGTTTGCATCAGGAGAACTACGCTAAGGTTAGGTGGGGCCCAAATGGGGAACTCACAGACCCGATCCCCATAAAAAGGGGAGTGCGACAGGGCTGTGTTCTGGCCCCCACGCTTTTCTCCCTTTACGTAAATGATATTGCAACCTACATGGAAAATTGTGATAACGACTCGCCCCGACTGGGAGGGGAACGTGTTGCGTCCCTCCTTTTCGCGGACGACATAATTTTAATTTTGCAAACGCCACGCGGTCTACAGATCCTATTAGACAGGTTCCAACAGTACTGTATCCATAAAGGATTAGAAATGAATATAAAAAAAACTAAATACATGGCACTAAACCCGCACAAAACTTTTAAAAGGAATTTAATGTTAAATGGGCAAAAATTAGACTACGAGCACAGTTTTACTTACATGGGGGTCTTGATAGACTCTGTAATGGGATGGGGCCCACAATTGGAAAAATCAAAATTGGTGTTCAAACAAAACTGTTTCCCAATAACACAGAGGTATAATAAAAGTGTGAATAAGGCAGTCACTCCAGCAATAGAGCTTTTTAGATACAAGGTACAATCTGCCTCTTTGTATGGGGCGGAAATCTGGGGGCCAGTATGTAAAAAACACTTTTGAAGTACTAGAGAATAAATTCTTCAGGGGACTACTAAAAGTTCCAACTAATACCCCCTTGACACCCTTATTCCTTGACCTAAATATTAAACACACAGATCAGCATGCTATATTGAGACCATTGCTGTTGTGGGTCAGATTATGGACAACCCTGGAATTATCTGACTATAAAAATGGGTTGAAGGAAGTACTTGAGCTTGATAGAGACAGTAAGATCTTTTGGTTTAAGCATGTAAAAAACTGGCTAATCAAGCTCGGATTAACACACTTTTGGAACGAGCCTGGATCTCTAAACTCAGCTTCCAAGAAAATTGTTAAATTAACTTTTTGGTCATATGTGAGCCACGATTCTGTGTATACAAGAACACACGGTCCTCTCACTGAAAAATTTCTTTTGGCAAAAAATGAGGCATCATTCGAACAATTTCTTGATGAAATCCAGCCTCCATTGGCCAAATCCCTATTTTTAAAATTTAGGTATGGAACGTTGAGGATAAAGGCAACTGAGAAAAGATGGGGAAAGACTCATAAAGACCATTGTAGCTTGTGCACCAATTGCCAAAGGGAGGATATTTTTCACATACTGTTTTTTTGCCCTAGTTACGGCAAGGCAAGGAAAAGATGGATAGTCCCCTTGTGCCGTAACATTGGCTCTACTTCCCATAGGGAAGCTGGCAGGATCCTACGTACGGACACCAGCCAAGTAAATGTGTTCGGAATTAGTAAATTTGTGAGGCACAGCCGGGAGCAGCGCTCTTTGTCACTATTTTAAAAAACTGCTTATTGTGTATTTTAAACTTACTGCTTGCACTCTCTCCTGGCACATCTTCACTATTTGGCCCTGACACCCCCCGCACAGCGGAGCTATCGCTGCAGCGGGTGAGGTGCTTGAATTGTTATTGCCGCCATTTCTCGCCGCGAGCCTTAGGCCACGCCCACTCGCGCAGGCCACGCCCCCTCCGCCAGGATTGCTACTAAAGCGCTGACCACAAGCGCAACTCCCATACTCACTTTGCTCTCCTGAGGCACAGCCGGGAGCAGCGCTCTTTGTCACTATTTTAAAAAACTGCTTATTGTGTATTTTAAACTTACTGCTTGCACTCTCTCTTGGCACATCTTCACTATTTGGCCCTGACACCCCCCGCACAGCGGAGCTATCGCTGCAGCGGGTGAGGTGCTTGAATTGTTATTGCCGCCATTTCTCGCCTCGAACCTTAGGCCACGCCCACTCGCGCAGGCCACGCCCCCTCCGCCAGGATTGCTACTAAAGCGCTGACCACAAGCGCAACTCCCATACTCACTTTGCTCTCCTGAGGCACAGCCGGGAGCAGCGCTCTTTGTCACTATTTTAAAAAACTGCTTATTGTGTATTTTAAACTTACTGCTTGCACTCTCTCCTGGCACATCTTCACTATTTGGCCCTGACACCCCCCGCACAGCGGAGCTATCGCTGCAGCGGGTGAGGTGCTTGAATTGTTATTGCCGCCATTTCTCGCCGCGAGCCTTAGGCCACGCCCACTCGCGCAGGCCACGCCCCCTCCGCCAGGATTGCTACTAAAGCGCTGACCACAAGCGCAACTCCCATACTCACTTTGCTCTCCTGAGGCACAGCCGGGAGCAGCGCTCTTTGTCACTATTTTAAAAAACTGCTTATTGTGTATTTTAAACTTACTGCTTGCACTCTCTCCTGGCACATCTTCACTATTTGGCCCTGACACCCCCCGCACAGCGGAGCTATCGCTGCAGCGGGTGAGGTGCTTGAATTGTTATTGCCGCCATTTCTCGCCGCAAGCCTTAGGCCACGCCCACTCGCGCAGGCCACGCCCCCTCCGCCAGGATTGCTACTAAAGCGCTGACCACAAGCGCAACTCCCATACTCACTTTGCTCTCCTGAGGCACAGCCGGGAGCAGCGCTCTTTGTCACTATTTTAAAAAACTGCTTATTGTGTATTTTAAACTTACTGCTTGCACTCTCTCCTGGCACATCTTCACTATTTGGCCCTGACACCCCCCGCACAGCGGAGCTATTGCTGCAGCGGGTGAGGTGCTTGAATTGTTATTGCCGCCATTTCTCGCCGCGAGCCTTAGGCCACGCCCACTCGCGCAGGCCACGCCCCCTCCGCCAGGATTGCTACTAAAGCGCTGACCACAAGCGCAACTCCCATACTCACTTTGCTCTCCTGAGGCACAGCCGGGAGCAGCGCTCTTTGTCACTATTTTAAAAAACTGCTTATTGTGTATTTTAAACTTACTGCTTGCACTCTCTCCTGGCACATCTTCACTATTTGGCCCTGACACCCCCCGCACAGCGGAGCTATCGCTGCAGCGGGTGAGGTGCTTGAATTGTTATTGCCGCCATTTCTCGCCGCGAGCCTTAGGCCACGCCCACTCGGGCAGGCCACGCCCCCTCCGCCAGGATTGCTACTAAAGCGCTGACCACAAGCGCAACTCCCATACTCACTTTGCTCTCCTGAGGCACAGCCGGGAGCAGCGCTCTTTGTCACTATTTTAAAAAACTGCTTATTGTGTATTTTAAACTTACTGCTTGCACTCTCTCTTGGCACATCTTCACTATTTGGCCCTGACACCCCCCGCACAGCGGAGCTATCGCTGCAGCGGGTGAGGTGCTTGAATTGTTATTGCCGCCATTTCTCGCCTCGAACCTTAGGCCACGCCCACTCGCGCAGGCCACGCCCCCTCCGCCAGGATTGCTACTAAAGCGCTGACCACAAGCGCAACTCCCATACTCACTTTGCTCTCCTGAGGCACAGCCGGGAGCAGCGCTCTTTGTCACTATTTTAAAAAACTGCTTATTGTGTATTTTAAACTTACTGCTTGCACTCTCTCCTGGCACATCTTCACTATTTGGCCCTGACACCCCCCGCACAGCGGAGCTATCGCTGCAGCGGGTGAGGTGCTTGAATTGTTATTACCGCCATTTCTCGCCGCGAGCCTTAGGCCACGCCCACTCGCGCAGGCCACGCCCCCTCCGCCAGGATTGCTACTAAAGCGCTGACCACAAGCGCAACTCCCATACTCACTTTGCTCTCCTGAGGCACAGCCGGGAGCAGCGCTCTTTGTCACTATTTTAAAAAACTGCTTATTGTGTATTTTAAACTTACTGCTTGCACTCTCTCCTGGCACATCTTCACTATTTGGCCCTGACACCCCCCGCACAGCGGAGCTATCGCTGCAGCGGGTGAGGTGCTTGAATTGTTATTGCCGCCATTTCTCGCCGCGAGCCTTAGGCCACGCCCACTCGCGCAGGCCACGCCCCCTCCGCCAGGATTGCTACTAAAGCGCTGACCACAAGCGCAACTCCCATACTCACTTTGCTCTCCTGAGGCACAGCCGGGAGCAGCGCTCTTTGTCACTATTTTAAAAAACTGCTTATTGTGTATTTTAAACTTACTGCTTGCACTCTCTCCTGGCACATCTTCACTATTTGGCCCTGACACCCCCCGCACAGCGGAGCTATCGCTGCAGCGGGTGAGGTGCTTGAATTGTTATTGCCGCCATTTCTCGCCGCGAGCCTTAGGCCACGCCCACTCGCGCAGGCCAGGCCCCCTCCGCCAGGATTGCTACTAAAGCGCTGACCACAAGCGCAACTCCCATACTCACTTTGCTCTCCTGAGGCACAGCCGGGAGCAGCGCTCTTTGTCACTATTTTAAAAAACTGCTTATTGTGTATTTTAAACTTACTGCTTGCACTCTCTCCTAGCACATCTTCACTATTTGGCCCTGACACCCCCCGCACAGCGGAGCTATCGCTGCAGCGGGTGAGGTGCTTGAATTGTTATTGCCGCCATTTCTCGCCGCGAGCCTTAGGCCACGCCCACTCGCGCAGGCCACGCCCCCTCCGCCAGGATTGCTACTAAAGCGCTGACCACAAGCGCAACTCCCATACTCACTTTGCTCTCCTGAGGCACAGCCGGGAGCAGCGCTCTTTGTCACTATTTTAAAAAACTGCTTATTGTGTATTTTAAACTTACTGCTTGCACTCTCTCCTGGCACATCTTCACTATTTGGCCCTGACACCCCCCGCACAGCGGAGCTATCGCTGCAGCGGGTGAGGTGCTTGAATTGTTATTGCCGCCATTTCTCGCCGCGAGCCTTAGGCCACGCCCACTCGCGCAGGCCACGCCCCCTCCGCCAGGATTGCTACTAAAGCGCTGACCACAAGCGCAACTCCCATACTCACTTTGCTCTCCTGAGGCACAGCCGGGAGCAGCGCTCTTTGTCACTATTTTAAAAAACTGCTTATTGTGTATTTTAAACTTACTGCTTGCACTCTCTCCTGGCACATCTTCACTATTTGGCCCTGACACCCCCCGCACAGCGGAGCTATCGCTGCAGCGGGTGAGGTGCTTGAATTGTTATTGCCGCCATTTCTCGCCGCGAGCCTTAGGCCACGCCCACTCGCGCAGGCCACGCCCCCTCCGCCAGGATTGCTACTAAAGCGCTGACCACAAGCGCAACTCCCATACTCACTTTGCTCTCCTGAGGCACAGCCGGGAGCAGCGCTCTTTGTCACTATTTTAAAAAACTGCTTATTGTGTATTTTAAACTTACTGCTTGCACTCTCTCCTGGCACATCTTCACTATTTGGCCCTGACACCCCCCGCACAGCGGAGCTATCGCTGCAGCGGGTGAGGTGCTTGAATTGTTATTGCCGCCATTTCTCGCCGCGAGCCTTAGGCCACGCCCACTCGCGCAGGCCACGCCCCCTCCGCCAGGATTGCTACTAAAGCGCTGACCACAAGCGCAACTCCCATACTCACTTTGCTCTCCTGAGGCACAGCCGGGAGCAGCGCTCTTTGTCACTATTTTAAAAAACTGCTTATTGTGTATTTTAAACTTACTGCTTGCACTCTCTCCTGGCACATCTTCACTATTTGGCCCTGACACCCCCCGCACAGCGGAGCTATCGCTGCAGCGGGTGAGGTGCTTGAATTGTTATTGCCGCCATTTCTCGCCGCGAGCCTTAGGCCACGCCCACTCGCGCAGGCCACGCCCCCTCCGCCAGGATTGCTACTAAAGCGCTGACCACAAGCGCAACTCCCATACTCACTTTGCTCTCCTGAGGCACAGCCGGGAGCAGCGCTCTTTGTCACTATTTTAAAAAACTGCTTATTGTGTATTTTAAACTTACTGCTTGCACTCTCTCCTGGCACATCTTCACTATTTGGCCCTGACACCCCCCGCACAGCGGAGCTATCGCTGCAGCGGGTGAGGTGCTTGAATTGTTATTGCCGCCATTTCTCGCCGCGAGCCTTAGGCCACGCCCACTCGCGCAGGCCACGCCCCCTCCGCCAGGATTGCTACTAAAGCGCTGACCACAAGCGCAACTCCCATACTCACTTTGCTCTCCTGAGGCACAGCCGGGAGCAGCGCTCTTTGTCACTATTTTAAAAAACTGCTTATTGTGTATTTTAAACTTACTGCTTGCACTCTCTCCTGGCACATCTTCACTATTTGGCCCTGACACCCCCGCACAGCGGAGCTATCGCTGCAGCGGGTGAGGTGCTTGAATTGTTATTGCCGCCATTTCTCGCCGCGAGCCTTAGGCCACGCCCACTCGCGCAGGCCACGCCCCCTCCGCCAGGATTGCTACTAAAGCGCTGACGACAAGCGCAACTCCCATACTCACTTTGCTCTCCTGAGGCACAGCCGGGAGCAGCGCTCTTTGTCACTATTTTAAAAAACTGCTTATTGTGTATTTTAAACTTACTGCTTGCACTCTCTCCTGGCACATCTTCACTATTTGGCCCTGACACCCCCCGCACAGCGGAGCTATCGCTGCAGCGGGTGAGGTGCTTGAATTGTTATTGCCGCCATTTCTCGCCGCGAGCCTTAGGCCACGCCCACTCGCGCAGGCCACGCCCCCTCCGCCAGGATTGCTACTAAAGCGCTGACCACAAGCGCAACTCCCATACTCACTTTGCTCTCCTGAGGCACAGCCGGGAGCAGCGCTCTTTGTCACTATTTTAAAAAACTGCTTATTGTGTATTTTAAACTTACTGCTTGCACTCTCTCCTGGCACATCTTCACTATTTGGCCCTGACACCCCCCGCACAGCGGAGCTATCGCTGCAGCGGGTGAGGTGCTTGAATTGTTATTGCCGCCATTTCTCGCCGCGAGCCTTAGGCCACGCCCACTCGCGCAGGCCACGCCCCCTCCGCCAGGATTGCTACTAAAGCGCTGACCACAAGCGCAACTCCCATACTCACTTTGCTCTCCTGAGGCACAGCCGGGAGCAGCGCTCTTTGTCACTATTTTAAAAAACTGCTTATTGTGTATTTTAAACTTACTGCTTGCACTCTCTCCTGGCACATATTCACTATTTGGCCCTGACACCCCCCGCACAGCAGAGCTATCGCTGCAGCGGGTGAGGTGCTTGAATTGTTATTGCCGCCATTTCTCGCCGAGAGCCTTAGGCCACGCCCACTCGCGCAGGCCACGCCCCCTCCGCCAGGATTGCTACTAAAGCGCTGACCACAAGCGCAACTCCCATACTCACTTTGCTCTCCTGAGGCACAGCCGGGAGCAGCGCTCTTTGTCACTATTTTAAAAAACTGCTTATTGTGTATTTTAAACTTACTGCTTGCACTCTCTCCTGGCACATCTTCACTATTTGGCCCTGACACCCCCCGCACAACGGAGCTATCGCTGCAGCGGGTGAGGTGCTTGAATTGTTATTGCCGCCATTTCTCGCCGCGAGCCTTAGGCCACGCCCACTCGCGCAGGCTCGCCCCCTCCGCCAGGATTGCTACTAAAGCGCTGACCACAAGCGCAACTCCCATACTCACTTTGCTCTCCTGAGGCACAGCCGGGAGCAGCGCTCTTTGTCACTATTTTAAAAAACAGCTTATTGTGTATTTTAAACTTACTGCTTGCACTCTCTCCTGGCACATCTTCACTATTTGGCCCTGACACCCCCCGCACAGCGGAGCTATCGCTGCAGCGGGTGAGGTGCTTGAATTGTTATTGCCGCCATTTCTCGCCGCGAGCCTTAGGCCACGCCCACTCGCGCAGGCCACGCCCCCTCCGCCAGGATTGCTACTAAAGCGCTGACCACAAGCGCAACTCCCATACTCACTTTGCTCTCCTGAGGCACAGCCGGGAGCAGCGCTCTTTGTCACTATTTTAAAAAACTGCTTATTGTGTATTTTAAACTTACTGCTTGCACTCTCTCCTGGCATATCTTCACTATTTGGCCCTGACACCCCCCGCACAGCGGAGCTATCGCTGCAGCGGGTGAGGTGCTTGAATTGTTATTGCCGCCATTTCTCGCCGCGAGCCTTAGGCCACGCCCACTCGCGCAGGCCACGCCCCCTCCGCCAGGATTGCTACTAAAGCGCTGACCACAAGCGCAACTCCCATACTCACTTTGCTCTCCTGAGGCACAGCCGGGAGCAGCGCTCTTTGTCACTATTTTAAAAAACTGCTTATTGTGTATTTTAAACTTACTGCTTGCACTCTCTCCTGGCACATCTTCACTATTTGGCCCTGACACCCCCCGCACAGCGGAGCTATCGCTGCAGCGGTGAGGTGCTTGAATTGTTATTGCCGCCATTTCTCGCTGCGAGCCTTAGGCCACGCCCACTCGCGCAGGCCACGCCCCCTCCGCCAGGATTGCTACTAAAGCGCTGACCACAAGCGCAACTCCCATACTCACTTTGCTCTCCTGAGGCACAGCCGGGAGCAGCGCTCTTTGTCACTATTTTAAAAAACTGCTTATTGTGTATTTTAAACTTACTGCTTGCACTCTCTCCTGGCACATCTTCACTATTTGGCCCTGACACCCCCCGCACAGCGGAGCTATCGCTGCAGCGGGTGAGGTGCTTGAATTGTTATTGCCGCCATTTCTCGCCGCGAGCCTTAGGCCACGCCCACTTGCGCAGGCCACGCCCCCTCCGCCAGGATTGCTACTAAAGCGCTGACCACAAGCGCAACTCCCATACTCACTTTGCTCTCCTGAGGCACAGCCGGGAGCAGCGCTCTTTGTCACTATTTTAAAAAACTGCTTATTGTGTATTTTAAACTTACTGCTTGCACTCTCTCCTGGCACATCTTCACTATTTGGCCCTGACACCCCCCGCACAGCGGAGCTATCGCTGCAGCGGGTGAGGTGCTTGAATTGTTATTGCCGCCATTTCTCGCCGCGAGCCTTAGGCCACGCCCACTCGCGCAGGCCACGCCCCCTCCCAACCCCCTCTCTCATTGGTATATAACATGTGTCACCCCCGGCAACGCAGCGGACGAGCGCAGCGGGCGCGACGATTGCGCGCCGAAGGCGCGCCTAAGGCAAGCCCGTCTGCGCCCGTCCGCGGCCGGCAGGGGCCCAACTCACATCCTATGCTCCCAGGGACCTGATTGCATTACACTCTCACTGGCCGTTGGAATCCTCCAGCCACTCAAAACTACTCCAATTGGGGATCTTCAACGCCCGTAGTGTTTTTCCAGAGCTCAGGGTCCTTTCATCCTCCATTACCCCTGAACACACTGCCTCCTTCCCACCCTCTATAACCAGGCTTGCTCAGGCCCCTGTCAACATGGAACTAGCAGTTGCATACCTCAACACCCGGTCTCTTGTCAGTCACCAACACGACATATACCACCTTCTGGACTCAGACCGCCCCGACATCTTGTTCCTAACTGAGACTTGGCTGAACGAGGACTCCTCCCCCGACATCTTGGCAGCTATTCCTCCGGGGTATTACATTCTCCAAGCCAACCGACCAGCTGGCAAATCTGGTGGCGGCGTAGCCGCTATTATCAAACTCTCTTTCAGATTCTCTTACCTCTCTCTACTCACCATCCCCCAGGCTGACTGCCTGGCTATCAGACTCGAATCCTCGGTGTCCCCTCTTACCTGTGTCCTGGTATACCGCCCCCCTCAACCCATGCCCAACTTCCCTTGCCTCTTTTGCGATCTACTATCCCAGCTCACACTCAACAACTCCAAACTCCTGGTCTTAGGAGATTTTAACTACTGGCCATCGGACCCACACAAAAGCCCCCACTCTTTGGCTTTCGCTGATCTATTGAGCGGCCTCAATGGCCGTCAACATGTCCACACTGCTACTCATTCCAAAGGCCACACCCTAGATCAGGTCTGGACTTACAACCTTGAAATCAAATCACTCACGATCCATCCTTGCCATTGGTCGGACCATTTCTTAATCTCTTTCCTTCTTCTGGTCCCCCCACCGCCCCCCCGTAGTCGAGGCCCTAGCCTCCTGGCCCGCAACTGGAATAAAGCAGACCTCGACCTCTTTCTCTCCTCTCTAACATCTTCGGCCCCGCCCGGCGTAGGTCCCCCAGACTTTCAGGAAGCCGCACTCATCGACTGGCTGGAAACTGCTAGCGACAAAGTCGCCCCCCTTAAATCTATTCGAACCAAGCGCCCTCACGACGCACATCGCTGGTTTTCCGACAGTCTCAAATCTCTAAAACTTGGACTTCGCCAAGCCGAGCGTCGCTGGCGCCGAAATTACGACCCTCTAGAAAAAGCCCACTTCCTAAAATTATCTGGAGAATACAAACTCGCAATCTCAGCTGCTAAATCTGCCTACTTCTCCACAAAAATTCTCAACTCCGCGCAAAAATCTAAAGATATTTTTGCTATTGTGGAGGAACTTTCACACCCGGATAGGGTGACCATCAAACCCCTCCCCTCTCAGGCACTCTGTGATTCCCTCAACCATTTCTTCATAGACAAAATCAGCAAAATCAAAAACAGTATCTCCTCTGGAGCCCCAGCAATGTCCCTCCCAGAGGCCGCTCCTTTTCTCAATTCTCGCTCCCTGACCCAGCTCCCCCCTATTCCCGAAGTAGATTTCTTCCCCCTACTCCACAAAGTCTCATCCGGTTCCCCCACAGACTGCTGCCCTCCGGCCATTCTCCGGACCGCTTTTTCGACCTGCCCCGGCCCTCCATTGGCCCTCTTGAACAACTCTCTCCTGCTCGGCGTGGTCCCCAGCCAGTTCAAGAACGCCGAAGTGGTCCCCATATTAAAGAAACCCAACGCCGATTCCTCGGTCTTGGGCAACTTCCGCCCCATTTCCCTTCTGCCTTACCTGAGCAAGGTACTTGAAACGCATGTGACCAGCGTCCTCAGCTCCTTCATCGAGGACTCCAATTTTCTAGAATCCCAGCAAGCTGGGTTTAGACCTGCCCACTCGACAGAGGCGGTTATCCTCTCTGTTATGGAGGAACTTCGCAGAGGCGCTGACTCCAACATCAGCCAAGCCCTGGTGCTCTTAGATCTGTCAGCGGCCTTTGACACGGTCGATCACACCATCTTAGTCGACCGTGTCAAAGAGGCAGGCATCAGCGGGATGGCCCTTAACTGGGTTTGTTCCTTCCTTGCGGACCGCCATCAATCAGTCCGTCTTTCCCAGTTCACAGCAAACCGGACGAGATTCACCTGCGGTGTGCCGCAGGGTTCATCCCTGTCACCCCTTCTTTTTAACCTTTACCTCACCCCCTTGATCCACTCCCTCCGCGGTAGGAATGTCACTGCATTTAATTATGCAGATGACATACAGCTCGTTTTCAATCTCGACTCCTCGGACGAAGCGGCTCAAGATTTCCAATCCACCCTCTGCCATATCAGTAACTGGATGAGCACTCACCATCTCAAACTCAATCCCGACAAGACGGAGCTCATTCTTGTCGGAGGCTCATCCAACCCCTGGAACTCCACCTTCTGGCCCCTTTCCCTCGCCCCCCCCCCCCAACCTGCGGACAAAGTGAAAAGCCTCGGGATTTACATCTCCCAAGACCTCTCTATGAAGCACCAGGTCAGTGCCACTGTGTCCTCTTGTTTTTTTCAGCTCCGGAAGATCCGGAAAATCGCCCACTTCCTGACCACTGAAGCCCTCACCTTGGCACTGCTGGCGTTAGTCATCTCTCGGATCGACTACGCCAACGCCCTGTATGTTGGCATCCCACAATACCTAATCAGCAGATTGCAGCTGATTCAGAATCAGGCAGCTCGCCTTATCTACCACCAACCAAAACATCAACACGTCCGTCCCCTTCTCAAGGCCCTCCACTGGCTCCCTGTTTCGGAGCGCTGCAAGTTCAAACTTGGCTGCCTGACTCATAAATCTCTAGCCGGCACCGGTCCCTCCTTTATTTCTTCCCTCCTGCACCCTTATACCCCCTCCAGGAACCTCCGTTCCTCTCATCTTGCGCTCCTTCAAACTCCCCGCTTCAAGCGCAAAAAACACGGAGGTCTCAGATTCTCCTTTCTGGCACCCTCATTCTGGAACTCACTGCCACTGGAACTGAGACTCTCCTCCTCTCACCTTCATTTCAGATCTCTCCTAAAAACCCACCTCTTCCATGGCATTTATTCATAATTTCCTCTCCCCCCGCTCCCTGCCTCTTGTTGAATAAAGTGAATAGCGCCAAGAAACCGTCCGGTGAATGCCGCGCTTTATAAGTAATTTTTACATTACATTACATTTTACATTACATTACATTACATTACATTACATAAATTTCTATTGTCCGCTTATTTTATTAGAAGGAAATTATATCTTTCATTTTAACTATGAAAAACTGTTCATTTGGACTTTCCTTAACCATGAATAATGCCTAGGCAGTGTACTTTTTTAATCTTGGCTGTTACAATTCAATTTAATGTCTTTTTAACTTTTCTACTGCTTTTAAACATTTTAATACTTATTTAACTCTGTGCCAAACCCGAAACTGTAAATTTATGTGTCCAAATATGATGAAATGCAGGTGAATGTGTTAAATATGATGAAATGCAGATGCAATGTAGTTTATATAGGGTGCTCATTATAATGAATGAATTGAAGGTTTCTATACTGTTGTACATTTTACTATGAACTGTATATTTTATTGTTATCTTTTATGTTGCAATGCAACGAAATAAAGATTGAACTTGACTTGACGATTTCAATCTCTAAAGCAGTTCTTGCGGAGAAAGGTACACATACAAGGTAATGCAGAAAGCAACAGCCACTGTGACGCTCTGCAACAGCATGATATTGCTCTCTTCAATCGGTTAAGGTGATGGTAAACTAGTGTCTATCGCACACAGCCATCTTGAAGGTTGATAAGTGCCAAGCCACATTTCAGTATGTCCTGGAATCTTCCATTAGTGATCATTAATGCAAGAGATGCTGGAGATGATAAACATTCACTCTTAACAAAAAAGGGATTGACCATATTGGTCTTTTTCTGGTCTGTAAAAGTCCTGTTTGCAGGACAGAAACAGCCAGAAATGCCTTTCACATGCAAAACAAGGAAAATAACACTGACCTTATATATGTATGGAAAAAATTGATTTGTAAATTCACAGTCCTTTCTATACTCGGTATACATACAAATATATTTAGATACGAGCAACTGATTTTGGTCCGCTATTAATAATCACACAGTGAGGTCTTATTTTCATTATGCATCATACCAACTTTTTAAAAGAGGAGAATGTTTGATACCTTGTGCCGCAATCTCAAGAAGGGCTGGTAAGGTTTAATCCCATATCCATCGAAGGCTGGCTTTCCTTCCACTACCCAAATAATGCATCCCAGGCACACGACAGCTGACCACCATTTCTGCATCCTTACTGATCTCATCCTGTGAAAGGGAAAATAATATATGCATTAGCATTATCTATAACTGCAAACAAAATTAAAAGACAACTCTTTTTATGCACAAGGCCCATTTATTAGCTCGACTGTACATCAAGTTGGGACCAATCAGCAGTCTTGACACATTGTCAAGAGTTGTTCTGAAAGTTACATGTACCAACCAAAACAAACAGAACATGAATGCACAAGAACGAGTCAATTATGAGGCAGTCTAAGACCGCAAAACGATATTAGAATGAAAGTTGTGATCTGTCGGTAATCATTATTTTATGATGCAACCATAATATATGTTTCCAAAACACTATGGAATAAATTCCTTATCAGGCCATACACATCATAAAAACTCCCACATACTCTCATCACACCAATACATTACCATGTCACCTACAAACTTGTATATTTTATGTATAAGCGAGCTAACTGGACCTTCCCTCTTATGTTGGCCGTTTAAGATACCTTCAAGTCATTGAAATAAATGAGCACTCCTAGGTCTCTGCCGAAGAAAGAGTTTATAAGCATATATGAAGTCTCCGACTCAGCCTGAAATGCATTTGTGCAAAGAGATTCCTTTTGTGGGAAAAGGAGGCAGGTGTATTAAGTATTGATTGATTGATTGATTTATTAAACTGTTCGATTGATTAAAATCATTACAGCAAAAAAAGATAAAATTAGAACCCCACCCACCCTTTCCACCCCCCTCCCTGTGCCTCCTGTGGAAAAAAAACATTCCAACAGTCAATCTTGTGTTGCATGGAACTTTCAGCTTTCTATCCTGGTTCTTAATTTTGATGTGGCTGGGTTCCAGGCAGAGCACTCGAAGTGGTAAGTAGCCTCTTCTTTGCCCTTGGTGTTTGAGGGAAGCCATTAGTTTACGCGTTTATCAACTCTGCTTTTGAGAGCTTGAGGACAGACCTTTTTTTAGTTCTATAGCACCTAGAGCTTGTCTGATTTGAAAAATCAATTTTGCTACTCTTGCAAGATGGTGTGTTTTTGTTACCGAGAAGCACTAATCTGATGCCTCCTTGCAAGTTCTGATACCTTGGGCTCGTAGGATGGGACGGAGAAGCCTCTGTCGTTCATTGATGAGTTTCGGACAACAACACAATAAATGGAGCCAAGATTCCCGTTGGTAGTTACATAGGTGACATGAAATGGCTTTATCTGATCGTGCCCATGCTGGATTAAAGTCCCAAATTCTGAGGACCGTTAGCCTCATGAACAGAATTTTCTTGTGGGCCAGGGCCCCTAGTGCTTCCGTAAGGATGGTTGGACTTTCCCCAGGATGTAAGATTCGTCCAATGCCTTTGTATAGTTGTTATTTCGGAGTGCGGTTAGATCTTTTTCATAAGAAATGGAGCGGACCTGCTGTCTCATGGTGTTCAACCAGGCATTGTGCAAGATTTCTGTTAGGGGAAGACTGTTTCGATCTATGTTTAGTGGCTCTATTGCTTTGTCCAGCTTGGTGTGCCAGGGGGAGACCTCTTCTTTGAAGATTGTTGCCAAATGTTGTTTTAGGGAGTTGTGGGGTGCTTTAAGGACTCCAATGTAATACTTTATTAAGTCTCCCTGGAGGGCCAGTTCCGGTCTGGCAAGCCCTAGTTCCAGCCGTAATCTCATATTTCTAGCATTCCTGGGTGCTTGCAGCACGATCTTGTGGGCTTTGAGCTGCACTGCAGCTATGAGTATGTCTAGAGCTCCTGGAAATGCCAGGTGTCCATAGTTAATGGCTGGAATTAGTTTTGCCCTGAGGACCTTTTGTATGGGTTCGGCTGTGGGGCTGGTCAGACATTGGCTCAGTCGTTTTATTAAAAAAATTACTCTATTGATTTTCGCAGTTAGATGTTTTGTGTGAGCTGCCGATGTTGCCCTCTCATTGAGCCAAACTCTGAGATAGTTGTAGGCTACGGTGGTCCCAATTTGCTGGTCTCCAATCTTCCAAACTGCTTGTTTTTTGTGCGGGTATCTGCCAAATATCATTATCTTTGTTTTACCTTGATTAACTGTCAGGTGATTTTCCTTGTTGTACTTCCCCAGCTCTTTAAGGGCTCTTTGGAGACCTACCCTTGTGTGGTCCATGACTACGGTGTCATCTGCGTACTGTAGGATTGCAAGTCTCGCCTTGCCCAGTCTTGGGGGAACTAAATGTGCTTCTTTCAGGGCTGCCCCCATGTCTGCTGTATAAAGATTGAATAGAAGGGGGCCAGGACACAACCCTGCTTCAGTCCGTTGTCGGTTTCCACTTTTGTTGATAGAGCTGTGGGACTTATCTTGACTTGTACCCAAGTCTCCTCATGAAGGGACATGATGTCCTTCAGTAGCTTAGGAGGTGCCACCCAGGATGACAGTTTTCTTCAAAGTTTTCCCCTATCAACTCTGTCAAAAGCCGTGCAGTAGTCGATGAAACAGCAAAACAGTGGCAGCTGCTTGACTTTCACAGCACATTTTGAGAGGTAGGCCAGGGCCATGATGTTGTCTGTTGTTGCACTGTTTTTCCTGAAGCCAGTCTGGTAGAATGGGAGCAGATTGTTGTTATTTACCCATTCCTCTAGATCTCTCAGTAGTAATTTACTGTGGGGGCTTTCTCTATGATCCCTTCCCAGTGAACTGAGGAAACCATTGGGGATGGCCTATGTGAGAAGTTAGCCTGGCATATGATTTCCACTATTATAGTGGGCACCTTGCACCAGTCTAATCAACCCTTAATGTTGGTGGTTGTAAAGTCAACCTTGTAGACAACCTATCCTAGTGGTTGCATGGACCAGCAGTCATAGGCTAAGACTTCAGAGAGCATGTGAAGCAATCTGTTTTACCAATTATAATCCCTTGAATACCAAATGAAAGGACACCACACAAGGTGTATATCAAATATATATGTATTTATTCTAAACACAACCCCTCTGCACTCTTTATGAGGTCAGAGGTAAAAGTACATCACAAGTTACTCAATTAGCATATGATAAGTTGCACAAATACAGTTAAGCCCTAGGGGCCTCACAAACCATACACTAAAGAAGTGGTATAAGAACCACATGAGCGTTAGACAGCAGGCCGAGGGTCTGTAGAATCGCTGGTACTACACTAAACAACCAAAGGTTAGGAAGTAGAAGGCCCACGGGAGACGCGTGCAGTGTCTAAACACAGTCTCGAGTTACCGTTGACTTATAATGGGAAACGTAGAAGTTACAAAGTTACTGTTTAAGGACACTTCCAGATGGACTACGATAAAACCCCTTTAGTCTAGGACACTTCAAGAGTCAAGACCCACAGGAGCACCGGAATACCTGTGTTACCTCACTCAGGGAAGCCGGGTGCATAGGTGCCTTTTAGTGTCGGGTTTTGTTGTCGTTTCCTATGGAGAGCTGCAAAGAAGTGCTGCAGGCGACCAGAGGAAAATTGTCCGGGTGGATCCAAGGGTGGATCAGTGATGTGAAGAACCTGAAAGCAGATGGGACAGACTCTGGGTCACTAGCCAGTGACCAGGAGGAACCAGGAAAAAACCAGGCGATGTCGCATGCTTGAAGGTGAAGAAGGTAAACTTGGCTCTTCAGCCACGAGGTCCAGTAAGCATCGACGATGACCAGGCGCTGGATTCCAGCTGTTCCACAAAGGATATAGTTGACTGCAGTGTCAGTATCCGGATTGGACCTAACAAGCCTTGGCAACTGCAAACTCAAGCGGGATGACAAGATTAGCTCTGCTGCAGACCAGCAAGGTCTGTGGCGCTTCTCCTTTAAAGGGAAGCTGGAGAAAGCCCAGAGCAACTAAGAAAGTAGATTAGTTTGAAAGGAAAATCTTCAGGGGGCTCACTAGCCAATGGACAATGAACCAGGAAGACACATCTAGCTGAAATTCAAGAGTGGGTCCCACGCAGTACTCGTGGAGTGTGGAGGGCTCAGCTTCAGTGCAAATGGCGCTCGAGTTTGGGGCTTCTTATATCCCAAATGCACAACTGCAAGGGTACCTTGGTAGTCAATCTGTTAGCAAAATTCAGGATGTCCAGGGTGTCCGGTCCCATGTCTCTCATGTCTGCCACGGGCCTCAGCTTTGCTATGGATGTGGGTCAGAGTTAGCGAAGTCTGAGAGTCCAGTTTCTGTGTTGCTGAGTCTTTGGGTTCTGCCGGAAACATCAACAAAGCAGACTCGCAAGTTACTGGTGGTACCTGTTTGCACAGGGTGGTCACTCCTTGACCACAAGGGAGATGTCTTTCGTCTTCTAGTCAGAATAGAATGTTGAAGGTCCAAGAGTTCTGTATCAAAGTTTCTTTCCAGGATAATCTAAAGTCCAGGGGACACAGCTCCTATACTTATACTAAGCTAAGGGGCTGGATTACCTGCCTACATCCCTCCTATGGGTGGACCTAGGAAGGGGGTGGTTACACCCCTTTCCCTTTGTCCAGTTTCGCACCAGAGCGGGGCTTGAGTGCCCCAGAAACTGGTTTGATCTGGGCTATGCATGGAGCACCTTGTGTGCCCCTGGCAGTGTCTCAAAAAGCATCTGCTGATGCAGCCCTCCCTGTCTCAATACACATCTGCTTGTCTGGGGAGGTGCTGGCACCTCCCTGGACAGGAAACCTGTTGTCCAGGCCTCCCCTGCCGGAATTTCACCCAGCGGAAAAACAGAACAAGTGCCTGCAACCTCCTTATTTATTCTACGTGGTTAATCCAATGAAGACCAAACAGGTACTTAGTTACGTTTAGTCAGGTACCGTAATTTGTACCGATCACTTTTTTTATTTTTAGCAAAATTTCATGCGTGTTTGAGGCAGAAAAAATCATACACATTAACATTTAAACATTTACCACGTATATGTACTTTTCAAACAAAACAAATACTTTTTACAATCACAAATTAGACTACAACACATCCAAATGACAATTGAATTATAAACATTACAAACATTACGATTGATATTTTCTTATTTCAAAAGAAGACGCGTTTCGAGTAAGGGCCAAGAAGGTTCCCGAACTCTCATAAGGGCCTTATGAACAATCTGTGTAGGATCCATGACTCACCTATATCCAGGGAATATTACTTCATCTAATCAGGACGATTGTTCTGCAATCCATTGATAAGGGCACCAATGGTTTTATTTGGGGAGATATGTAAATGTGTTGTATTTGTATAGCGCGAACAGTAACCCGTAAGCATCCCGGCGCTTGTACTCCTACCACAAGGGAACCCCTCCTGGCTTTTCCTTGTGAGGTGTCCACTCCTGGGCATCCCATGGTGAAACCAGGCATCCCTTGTGTATCGGGGGCCGTTGTGGAGACTAAGCAAGCTATTGCCCAGAGTTGCAACGTGGGGCCCATGCTTAGATTCGGCACTGAGGCGAGAATATCTGGTCAGAGGAATTTAAGCCCGATCCCGCCAAAGCAGGAATTGAACCCTGGTCCCTGGCCAGCGCTTCAAGGTCTGCCGCTCTAACCATTGAGCCACACTTCTCCATGAAAGATAGACTAAAAATATCCAAATTCATTGCCCACAGGAGATGTGGGGGCCTACGTTTATCTTGCATTGAGCACTATTACACCTCTCACAGCTATCATACATGTGGCCCAGGGCAAATGATCTCCCTTTCTGATTTGCCTTGAATGGAACATTACTCACAACAGACCAGGCCTCCATCTACTCTATCAATACAATATGTAATCTAAGTCAGCATCCTATCCCATGATTCAGAACACAGTTAAAAATTGAAGCACTCCCATAAACATTTAAAGAGAAATCCCAGACTGCATCTCCATGTACCCTTATCGAACAATGCAGTCATCCATGTGAGGGGGCTTCTATACATTGAGAAGTATGGAAGAAGGCAGGGATCCTGACTTTTTGACACTTTCTAACTTTAGGGCACTTGAAAACATCTAAAACACTGAGGGAGTAATTCAGTTTACCCACATGTCAGAAACGGTAGCACATGCAATGGGTTCTTTGCATAGTACCCTAGGGTCTGGGTCATGGAACATCCAAGATTCTCCAGTTCTACAGTATCTGAAACACTGGAGATTGTGCAGGGAAGTTATGGCGGGCTTTTACAACCTGATAGTCCAGCCCCTACACCCCTGCCCCTTCTATCCCATCTTAGCATCAAATAGCAAAGGCAGATGCAAATGTAGTACATAGACCAGAACTGGGAGACAGTGACGGACGAGTTATACAAAGGGACCAGGGAGTCTAGAATAAAGTTCTGTGTCTTTAAAACGGTCCAGGACTGGTACTGGGCACCACAGAAACTTGCTACTTGAAGCATACTACACTATTCGAAATGCTGAAGATCTGATCAACCTGCGCGTGACACAGTTCATATTCTTTATGATGGCCCTGACATTGGAACAACAATGGTCCCGAATATGGATTACCATTAGCTCAGCTGTGGAACTTCTTTTACAAAAAACCTTATTCATAGTACACAACACTGGTGACTTATCTTACATCACTGGCCATAAATATAGCATGCAAATGAAGGCCAGGGCTACGGCCAAGCTATTCGTACTGTGATACTGGAGTTCACCAATGCTACCCACTCATCATGAGTGCCAAATTAGAATATATGAAGAGGTCTCATATTAACAGCTCATCAACAAACCACAAGATAACATAGATTCGCTCAGGAGTATCTGGTCTCCCTTCCTTGATATAATAATGGATGCCTCTGTAAAAAAGAATATCTGAACAGGAACAGATATAAGATAGGATAAGACCCCATATACCTTGATTCTTGCCTTCCACTTCACCACTTCCCATATTCCATCCTTTTCAATATTGGCCCTAACAAATCAGAATCCCTCCCATTTATCATGCCCAATCGCCCAATCAACTTATTTATCAGTCATCATCTCATATTATGCCTCTTCCGTTTTAAGGTTATCCCTTTACACTTACCCTAGTCCTACTCCTGTCCACCCAAATGACACAAGCTTCCCGGATCTCTTTCTTGGAGTATGCTGATATGCCAAATCCTGGGCCATATCTCAGGCAAGGGCCAATCGAGAGGAGACCGCAAGCACCCTGAAACATGTTTCAAGCTTATTTGGACTCCTCAGTGAGGTATAGGGGCCAGCTGCCCAATTCAGCTTCCTCAACAGACTGTCTTACTTAATAATAAATGGAGTCAGAGAAAATAGAAAGGCAATGGATACTGAAAATCAATTGGAATTCACAACGTTCAGTTAGATAGATAGTGAATGCCTGATACTTTTAAGAATGTACATTCAAAATTCTCTGAGTAGGCAGTGGAGGGGAAACAGCCTTTTCAATGCGGGCTTAAGCACACATGCAGTTTCCCTGGAAGCGGAACAACGCTTGCCTTAACCACATATATATATGCGTGCTTAAGGCAGTCAGTGTTGTAGCTGTCTGAGCGGATGGGTGGGGAGAGGAACCAGAAGGATCACAGCATCAAGAAGGACATGGACGCCACTTGGTAAGATGGGCAGGGGCTGGGGGGAGGTGGGGTAGGTTTTAGGGGTGTGGCTGCTTTTAGGGCTAAGGGCAGTGGGACCCATTTTAGAGCTCCGGGCAGGGGGCGAAGTGGCAGTTTTCAGGGCGGGGCAGTTTTCAGAGCTGGGGGCCAGTTTTTAGGGCTCAAGGCAGATGTGCTGGGGTCGGATCTATGCCACACATAAACCTTTAACAATAGTACCTTGTTGATCACATTCTTTGTAACAGCATTAGTGGTAAAGTTGCGGTCGTTGTAAACACATTGTGGCTAAGGCATGTGTAGTTGTGTCACAATAGAGCATTGTTGGGAATACCCTGCGGCAATTACACAACTTTGGACCAATTTGCTGCCCTGTGATCTGTTGTTTAGCTTGTCCAATCACTTACATTTTCCTCATAGCTTTTTGTAGTCTTACAGCTGTTCCTCATGGTTACTTTGTCTAAGACACAATCATTTTACATTTATTTGCTTTCATAAAGTTTGCAATCATTAGCAGACCACTTCTTTTGTCCATGATTAGGATTCCAGTTCAATTGCCACAGGTGTATTGTCCCTTTAATTTAAAACACTCAACATTCTTTACTGCACACAGGTACAATTCTAAAACAACTCCCAGTGAACCCAGGTCCTTTACTTAAATGTGTGTAAAATACGGCTGTGGGACCTGTCAGGTGTTTTAATATTAGATTGCCTTGGTTATTAATATGTCAAATACTTCAGGAATATTACTTTCTTTCAATGAATGCAGCAACTTCTTCCATTCTTACCTACACCATTATAAAACACTATTATTCTACGGACTTTCCCACACATTTGTAACCATTTACATCTGGATCATTCGGATATATGCCTAAAAATATATCAATCAATGAAGACAGATTTATAGTGCGAGACTAATCACTCATGCTCGGCTCATTATTTGAATTTCTAGGTCCTCTTCTGTACTCCTGAAGATAGGATGATGTCAGGAGATGGAGGGCGGGTGTGGGTGGAGGGTGGGGGGAGGGGTGATCGATCCAGGACTTTGTGGCGAGGTGGAAGAAGGAGCATCCTCCACTGTTGCTTCTGCGGATGTGAGGGGTGTTAGCTAGGCAGAGGGAGGTGTATTGCAGGAGTCTGGTGGTTGTTATATGCTGGTCTTTTGTTCTGCAGGGCTTTGTCGGTGTAATTCAGAACCTTGAATAGATATCTCCTGTCCACATGGAGCCAGTGGAGTTTATTCAGGTGAGGAGTGATGTGGACCTGTCTGGGGAGGTCGTGGATGAGTCTATATGATATTGCCATTATTCACAAAACTAATACAGTATGTATTTGCACCCATCTGGCATTGCAAAGTAGTAGAAACGTATAATCAAAGGTTATTAAAAAATCACCACCACTAAAAGAATAAAGCAAATTATCTTTACAAAGCACCAAGATACATATCATTTCCACACATAAGCATACAATACGAGGCAATGTTATACTGCCCATACCTTGATTTTAATCATGTTTTACTTAACGCTATCATTTGAAGTTACACAAATTAAGCCCCTGATTTTGAGTTTGGTGGAACAAGAGAACTCACCATAAATTAGCAAGCCTCTGCCCCATCAAAATCACAGTTGACCACCTCATTTAAAGGTGGGTAAAGGACACAGTTTTTAGATGGTCCCATTGACGGAAATGACTGACCCATTGGTCCATCTGCCACAGGGCTATCATGTCACAGTGATGGTCACCATGACCTCTTTATATTTTCCTATCTGGGACAGCCATGCTTGGAATGACGGTCCCAAGTATGGAACTTGTTGTATATAGAAAGAAGACTCCAAATCCGGTAAGGTTGCAGGTAAGCAGTTTAATACAGCAGACAGAAAAGTAACAGGACCGTAACCTCATCTGGCCAGGTAGTAACTGCCACAGAATGGAATGGAAGACAGTGACACAGAGAGAACTATGCAAGCAGTCTAGAAGGTTGGAGCCAGAGCATGCAGGGAGAGGACAGATAGGGAAAAGCTATGTACAACACATCTCCCTCCTTTGGGAACAAAATGAAAACAAGGGAAAGAAAGAGCAAAATAACAATAACAGCTGTTAATGAACATAGTCACTCAAGTAAGCTGGAGGATGACGGGAACGTGGACACCTTGAGGAGACATTGGAAGAAGAAACACCAGAGGTAGTATCAGAACACTCATGCATATCATCACACGCAGATGAAGGAGCATCGCCACCACCCACCTCCCCCCGTACAGCAGGTGAGTCACGCGACTCGGAGTCTTGTCGAGCAGACAACATATAGCCACTGCAGCCTGTCTCAGAAGGAATAAGATCGGAATCATGGGTATTGGAGACCTCCTTCTGATATAAGGCAACCCTTCTGTAGTTCCACTTAGCACCATTCTCAAGAAGAACAAAATGGGGAAAAGCTTTCTTAACCCGGAAGGGACCAGTGAACTTAGAAAGGCCCTTGGAGCAGCGACCCGGCTTAACCTTGACCAAATCGCCAGTGGAGATGGGAAGAGGGGAAATATTTGAAGGGGAAGAAAGCTTGTTATCATCCCTCAACCAGGAAGGAGTTAGCTTGGACACAGGGGAACGCCCTCGCATCAGTTCAAAAGGGGATTTTCCAGCCTGCCCATGGGGTGTTGAGCGGTAAGCCCAAACCAGCTCTTGTACACGCTCATCAGAAAAACACCCGCTAGCAACTGACATCTGTATAACACCCTTGACTAGTCGGTTGACCCTTTCACACAGACCATTGCTTTCGGGATTATAAAGACAGGTGCGGTGATGAGATATACCACATTCACGCAAGAAACAAGCCATTTTGGTAGAGGTGAGCTGGGTGCCGTTATCTGTAATGAGAACTGAAGGATAACCCTCATTCACAAAAACAGACTTGAGGAAAAGAATGGTGGAGTCAGTTGTAATCTCCTTCATGAAACGTACAGTCAACCACTTTGAGAAACAGTCAACAACAACCACCGCAAAACGTTGATTTACGGGCAATTCGCACATAGGGCCAATGAAATCTAAACATATTGTGTGCCAAGGCAAGCTTTTAAAGGAAATGCTGCCAACAGATTGAGAACCAATGACCTTGAGACGCTTCTCTCCTTCCACGCACAAGGAGCATTTGACAACACAATCCACAGCATCACTGTTGATTGAGGGCCACCAGAAATTTTCTTTTACACGCCGCTGAGTAAAAGTTTGACCCAAATGGCCCTCATGAGCTAAACCAAGAATCCTGCCCCTCAAAGAGCTTGGAGGAACATAACGATCACCCCTCATGAGAACATTTTTCCCACACACAGACAACTCATTGACAACCTTAAGAAAGGGTCTGACAGCTGGTTCCAAGGCACTTTCTCTTCTCGCCCCCTTGAGAACAAGATCAACTACAGCTTTCAAAACATGATCATCATCCATGCCTTTGGACCACTCCTCAGCTGAAAAGGAACTCTCACACAAAGACACGACATCATGTAAGGAGGCAACAGCCTTGTCATCGCCCTGTTCACACAAGGAATCCCCGGGGTTGGGAAAAGAAACCGGGAGACGCGATAAACAGTCGGCTTGTACATTCCTCCAGCCGTGAACAAATTCAACTTCAAACTGGTAATCCTGAAGGCGAGAAGCTAACCTGGCCAGCCTAGGGGAGCCCTTGCCTGTACCACCAGGTGCCAAAACATTTACTAGGGGTTTGTGATCCGTGCGAAGAACAAACCGAGAACCCCATAGATATGTTCTAAAGTAGTTAACGCCCCATGCAGCCGCAAGAGCCTCTCGCTCGATAACAGAATAGTTGACCTCAGAGGTCGACAGAGGCCTCGAGGCAAAAGCGACAGTTTTCTCACCACACTTATGTTTCTGGAGGAGAACAGCTCCGAGACCAACACCACTGGCATCAACCATCAAAATAGAAGGACGTCTAATGTCAAAGGGTGTGAGAACACCTGAAGACTTAAGTTCAGTTTTGATACAGTTAAAGCAAGACTCTTGCTCACTCGTCCAAGAGAACTTGACCCCTTTCTTTAGTAAAACTCTTAAGGGAGCAGTCTTTGAGGAAAAATCTTTGATAAACTTAGAATAAAACTCAATTAGCCCCATGAAGGACCTGAGTTGTTCTTTATCTACAGGAGGAGGAGCCAGCTCTATCGCTTCTAAGAGATTTTTCTTAGGCCTTACACCCTCAGCAGAGAGACAGAAACCCAGATATTCAACCTCTTCAACCAAGAACGCACACTTCTCTCGGCGCAACGTGAGACCCGCATCCACAATTCTACCTAAGGCATTGCGTAAAACATCATTGTGCTCCTCCAAGGTATTGCCAAAGATGAGAATGTCATCTTGGAAGAAGATAATTTTATCTAGCCCCTTGAACACTTCAGAAACCATGCGCTGGAAAACACTGGCAGCAGAGATTAGACCAAACGGTAAGCGAGTAAACTGGAAAGTTCCCTCACCCGTGATAAAAGCTGTAAGATGCTTTGAGGCATCATCCAGACGAATCTGGTGATAGGCATGCTTGAGGTCTAGCTTGCTGAAAAACCTAGCTCCCTTAAGGGTGGAAACTAATTCGCCTATATTAGGTAAAGGGAATACATCGGCCACCACACATCTGTTCAAGGAGCGTAGATCCACACAGAAACGAATCTTGTTGTCAGGTTTGAGCGAGATGACAACAGGAGAAACCCATGGGGAGGCTTCAATCGGTTCGATAATACCCCCCTGTAACATCTCATCTAAAACAGCCTTGACCTCAGCCCGCAAGGCAAAAGGAACACGCCGCGCTTTGTGCTGTACGGGAATACTGCCCTCTTTTAACAGTATCCTGTGTGTGTACCCCTGTAGCTCACCCAGTTCCTCACGAAAAACCTGACTGTGACTGGCAAGTATGTCATCCACGTAACAATCATCCACAACAAGAACGGGATCATCAGCTCTGGGATTGACAATAATGTGTAGATCGTACTGGTGAGAACGACCCAGTATTGCGGGACCATCCACAGACACATAAATCTTGCCCTGGGTTGACCTGTTCTTGAAAACAATCATTGCATTGAAGTAACCAAGGAGGTTAATTTTTTCCCCTTGGTAACCGGATGGAAAGATGTCACAGACCTCCAAATGTTTGTTACCCCAAACCTCATACAACATAGACGAGGGAATGATAGTCCACTTGGACCCAGTGTCAACCATCAAGTCAACGTTTTTTCCATCAACTAAGAACTTTGCTTTAATAATACGCTCCCTCTTCTCATCACACGCGCACACTGAATCATACAAAATCAGTATTTTGTTAACATCACGCTTCAGTTCATTGTAATCACACACCACAGTAACCCTCTGATTGGCTCTATTCTTACACACTTTTGCAAAGTGGCCTATTTTACCACATTTTAAACATTCTTTGTTATTAGCGAAACAAAATTTTGCATCAGAAGAATGAGAATAACTCCCACATCTAGAGCACATTTTAGACACAAACTTGTTACTAGGTTGCGACTGTGATCTACTGAATGGCTGTTGAGACATATTTTTCTTTTGTAATACATAACCTTTCTTTCTGACAATCGCAACAGCAGCAGCTTCATCATCACTGATATCGCTATTAGTTAATTTATAAGATACTTCCGCAACCTTGGTATCCGAACTAGATTTTGATAACTCTTTAATACATTTTTCGCTCTCCTCGACCACCTTAGCAAGTTCGATTGCTACCTTCAGAGTAGGGTTCTTAGCGGCCCACAAGCGCTCCTGAATTTTTCTATTGTTGACCTGTACCACCAACTGATCCCTAATATGCTCGTCAGCCATTTGACCGAAGTTGCATTTGACTGACAACTCACGAAGGCGAGCAACAAAGTCATCAATACTTTCGCCCTCAAGTTGTTTATTTTTGTAAAACCTATAACGTTGAAGAATTAGGTTTTCTTCCCTTCCAAATCTGTTCTCCAGTCTGGCAATGGCCTCTTCAAATTCATCCAAAGGTTGTGACGTGGCGGAAAGAACTTGAGGTAAATATTTAAAAAGTCTTTGCCCTTCCTTGCCTAATGTGGTCATCAGGATGGCCTTCTTACGTTTGGCAGAGAAGCCCTCACCATCCAAGGCTTCAATGTAGTCATTAAACATAATGACCCAGTCTTCCCAAGGAGTGGAAGGATTGCCAGGTTCAGTTAGAAACTGAGGAGGAAGAGCGATGTTTATAGATTGCGCCATTACAGACCAGCAGCCAAAACAATATGAATACCAAGCACAGGGAGTTCAGTGTCGCAACGAAAGTACAATTCTTTTGAACTTTGACCAGTAAAAAGATTCAGCGCTGCACTTCCTAGCGTTAGGAGTAATCACCAAATGTTAATAAATAACGTATCATTCTTATGAACTTTGACCAGTAAAAAGATTCAGCGCTGCACTTCCTAGCGTTAGGAGTAATCACCAAATGTTAATGAATAACGTGCTTACTTGTGTGGAAACCTTGCGTGCCAACGACTTTAACTTGAAATGAACCACTCGAGCGAACTGCTCGCATCGGACTGATGAACTGCACAGAGCGGACTGAGGAAGTAAACAAAGATGGCCGCCAGCGTATGTCGTCACGAAGGTCACGTTAATGACCTTGCGTAGACACCACGCAGCAACCGGAGGTCCGTGCAGTAGTGCGCAGTCAATGCGCGAGACTCAGCTCGAGACTCCGCTCGTGGAAGCAGATCCAGCAAGACCGTTGCTATGGCCACGCGGGACACACACAAGTGACGTTCAACTCCGTTGCTACGCACCTCAGGCTTGTGACGCTGTGGGTAGCAACCACGGAGGCAAAGAACAAAAACGCTGTTTTAGGAAGTTGAATCCATAAAATCTCGACATCAGACGGTTGCAGAAGGAGAAGACATCGAGAACTCAAAGCGCTGACACTCGTGGATTCGTCGAGGAACGGATCGCTGTTGTAGGATAATCTTTTCTTAGGCTGTAGCAAAAATTTGGCCAGATGCTCCCATCCTGAAGTCGCCAAAATGTTGTATATAGAAAGAAGACTCCAAATCCGGTAAGGTTGCAGGTAAGCAGTTTAATACAGCAGACAGAAAAGTAACAGGACCGTAACCTCATCTGGCCAGGTAGTAACTGCCACAGAATGGAATGGAAGACAGTGACACAGAGAGAACTATGCAAGCAGTCTAGAAGGTTGGAGCCAGAGCATGCAGGGAGAGGACAGATAGGGAAAAGCTATGTACAACAGAACTCCATCAATTGTCCCCACTAACAGGAAGAAATCTCATGCCCATTGGTTCATTATTTTCAAGATCAAACTCCCCCTTAAGGAGTTTATTCTTAAAAAACAAAACAAGTTACCGATTGAGTGCAAGAGACATGGTACCTTCTCTGAAAACTCTTCAGCCTTCAGCTTTCAGATCAACGACCCCACCGACAGTTGCTCTGCACAAGCATGTGCTAGTGTGTGACCACTGGATGGTGTATAATAATATCGTTGCTGAAATCCCCTAATTTGCAATCTATGAATGGAAGTAACTCTATCGAATTTATAGCAAACAATATACACTTGAGAATAGGCGCAGCTCTTTTGAATGGATACAGTGACGAATAAATAGGGGCAACGTTGCAATGCTGTAATTAGTTTCACATTTTTATGTGAAGGCAATTAAATAATATAGAACTAATTTCATTTGTTTGGCTCAGGCTAGCAATTCATTCAATCAGAAATGTGACTGACACGTCACACCCAGCAACACAATGATGCAATAGTTTGTGGGAGAGACCAGCTTTCCCATATTATATATGGAATGCAAACTTGAAATCCCCTGAACCTAAATTGCTTTTAAATAATATTAGAGGTAATCTGCTTGTTCTAGCGGCTCCCAATGATCTACTGAATCGGATGAAATAGTTACATCTGATGTCTTTGAACTCCTGTTCTCATAGACTGTCAAACCACTTAATTGGGGCGATGAAACTTTTCTCAGAGACTTTATTATCCCCTGCTGCAGTCGAGCCTCATTCTTAGCTATATATAAATTGCTAACATTTCTTAGGGCCCCACTGCTTGTTTGAAAACTATGGAGCAGATTTACAAGCACTTTGCACCTCTTTTACGCCGCCGTTGCATCACTTTTGTGATGCAGCGGGGGTGCAAAAGAGGCGCCATGGTTCGGAGTATTTACAACGTGACGTATCTAGCCCTGCGCCAGAAGGAGGCTTTCCTGTGCAGGGGGGGGGGGGGCCTTCCCGCGCAGGAACGCCTCCTAAAAGTGGCTGAGTGAAATCTTCAAGATTTCACTCACTCACTTTGGGGCCCATGCTACGTCAAAACCCTGCGCCTGCTTGATGCAGGCGTAAGGATTGACGCAGCATTAACAAGATAGGGCCCCCCAGAGTATTGCTGGAGCTGCGTCGCGTTTGCGACGCAACTATAGCAATGCGCCCCTTATACGGCACAGATGCGTGACGCATCTGTGCCGTTTTTGCCCTCTGGTGTGCATCCTCGGTGGCGGCGGCATGGGGGACAATAAGTGGCGCATCTCTGCTGATATGCAGGGATGCTCCACTTATTGTAAATATGCCCTATATTTCCATAGTGTTTCTATAGAATTCCTGTTCTCCTTACTAACTGAAGTCTTTTATATCCCGTTTTGATTTAAGCAATCATTTCCATTGTGTCCTTCAAGTACAATTGTCTGCTTAATGCTCTTATATTCACTCTTTTTCTCTCTTTTGTAATTGTAAAGAGGAACTGGAGACCAAGCAAGCAGATATTTATGGCAGCCTGCACCGATTTTGTTAGTTTTTTAAACTTTACCACCTGATCCCAAAATAACAGTCCCATATGCGACGGAGGGAGGACAGCATAGCCAACTTGCCTGGCAAGATTTTTCAGTCATTAAATCACTGAAGGTAACGGACCCCCCCCAACCCCAACCCACCCCCCACCCCCACACCTCCCTTTAATCATTTGAGTGCGAATATTTCAGTCAGCTTTCCTAGATGACCAGTCGTGGGAATGCTGTGAATGACAACATGGCGGCCTGAATGGTCACGATCTAGCTTAAGCAGTATCTTAAAAGATCCCTTGATGGAGGATGGGTGTGAGGTGACATGTTTAGCTCTGCCACTGTTGCTTGAAACTATGGAATCGGAGCCATCCTAGCTACTACTGCCGCTACGTGCACTCGACCGCCCAGCTGACTGATAGCTTACGCGGAGCAGGGTTGCCATAGCAACGCCGCTCTTGGACAAAAGCCAAGCCCACTTGCGCTGGCCACGCCCCTAACCCCTTAGCTCAAAAGCGCGCGCTGAATGCTATCGCGTGTTGCACAAACTCTCTCCTGAGGCGGAAGCCGGGAGATTTTTACGCTCTTTTAATATTGTTCTTCTCTATGATACCTGTGTTTTGTAAAATTGTACTACTGCCGCTACGTGCACTCGACCGCCCAGCTGACTGATAGCTGACGCGGAGCAGGGTTGCCATAGCAACGCCGCTCTTGGACAAAAGCCAAGCCCACTTGCGCTGGCCACGCCCCAAAACTCCCCTATGTACAATGCACCGGATCCGGAAGCGCAGCGGACGAGCGCAGCGGGCGCGACGAATGCGCGCCGAAGGCGCGCATAAGGCAAGCTCGTCTGCGCTTGTACGCGCCGAGACCGGGCTAAGGGCCACCCCCCCTGATCCTTCATCCCCTCATCCCGCCACCAGCTCCGTACCAATAACTAACACCTCGGACCAACTCCTCAGCATCAAGCAAACAACCAGGTACCCTCACTCCTTACCAAACTTTAACTATAACGATCCTAGGTTCGGACCACTCAAGTGCCCCACTTGCACCGAGACTCCATCTATTTCTCCCCCTATACCTCCCCCACTAGTGACAGCAGCTCTTATCAATGCAAAATCCCTGCCGAAACATAAATTTGAAATTGCCGAGTTCATAGACTCGCAACAGATAGATATTCTATTTATCACCGAGACATGGGGAGACGAGGCCTCTGGCCCGGACTTCAGAGACGCCACACCAAACAACTACTGTGTGTATAAATTAGACAGACCTATAAGGAAGGGTGGAGGAGTCGCGATCATTTACAAAAACCACCTTAAAATATCCACAACAGACACAACCTATCCTGAATGCGTGGCCCTCCTCTTCTCGATAGGCCTATCCAGTAAAGCAACATTTAAAGGTATGCTGATTTACCGCCCTCCAGGATCCAGAGCCAAATTCCTAGCACGCCTGGATCACATAATCAAGACATCTATTGGAGCACCACAGTTCACCATCCTAGGTGATTTTAACTTTCACCTCGAAGTTTTAGAAGACCCTGACACCACAACGTTACTTGGAGACTTAGAGACAGCCGGTCTTACACAAATTGTTAAAAAACCCACGCACAAAGCAGGTCATACGTTGGATGGATTATTCACCAACAACCCTGAAATCTCCATCACAGAGGTCATTCCTCTAATCTGGACTGATCATTCTGCAATATGTTTTTCTATCCCTACTAAACCCACGCCCCCTCGCTTGTCTCTTCCCCATTCCACTAAATTCAGAGACTGGAAGAACTTAAATCTCGAACGTCTCACTCAGATGATTCAGGATAGCCCATTACTTAATGAGCATGACCCCATAGCAGCTTCAGATACTTATACGGAGAATCTGATCGAAGCCTGCAACAAATTAGCACCTTCCAAAACTTCCCACCGGACTAGAAAACTCCCCTCAGCCCCCTGGTTCTCTGAGCCGCTTAGACTTCAGCGCCAGCACTGCAGAAACCTTGAACGGCAGTGGCGCCGTAACTTTAACACATCTGACAAGATTAGTTACAAAAGCGCTCTCTCTAACTATAAAAAACTCATAAAAACAGAAAAAACCACGTACTATACAAGCCAAATTAATGAGGCTAAAAACTCCTCAGGGAAACTATTTCAAGTAGTAACTTACCTGTCTAACCCATCTGCTCCTCAGTCAGAAGGGTCTCAAGCCCTTTCTGATGCATTAGCCAAATTTTTCGAGGACAAGGTTAGAGCCATTTTTAACACATTCACACCTGAGGTAGCGATCATTCCCTCTCACTCTATAGCTGACACTGGCCCCATATTCGCAGGTTTCGAACCTACCTCCTGTGAATTCATTCAACCCCTGATCGCTCGAACCAAATCCGGCTCACCTCTAGACCCTTGCCCTCCAAACATCCTCAACTTCATCTCGGAGGTCATTGCCCCTCCTCTAACCACCATCTGCAATGCAATGTTTGAATCTGGTGTATACCCCCGCAGTGGAAAAAAGCAATAATCAAACCGCTACTCAAAAAACCTAGTCTAGACCCTCTCCTTCCTGCTAGCTACATGCCCATTGCCTGCCTCCCATTCCCTGCAAAGATCTTTGAAAAGATCATGAATACCCAGCTGTCAAACTACATTCACCACAACAATCTACTGGACGACACCCAATTTGGGTTCCGACAGGGCCACGGAACAGAGACGGCACTACTAAAAGCAGCAGATGAGATTAGGTCTACGATGGATAACGGAGGAGCCGCAGTTCTAATACTCCTGGATCTATCTGCGGCCTTCGACACGGTCGACCACGCCACCTTGATCGACCGTGTCGAAGCCATAGGAATCACATGCAAAGCAAAAAACCTCCTGGCCTCATTCCTGTCAAACCGTCCGAAAACAGTGAAACTAGGCAATTTCACATCCCAGACCTTTTCCTTGCCATGTGGAGTACCTCAGGGATCCTCGCTAAGTCCGACACTATTTAATATCTATGTGTCGGACCTGGCGAGGGTCATAAAATCCTGTGGAATCTCCCTCACTACCTACGCTGACGACACCCAACTGGTGTTGTCGATATACAACGACGGAATCTCGGTAGCAGCCAATTTCCAAATGGGAATGAAGGCAATAAGCTCCTGGATGTCATCCAACTGTCTTAAACTCAACTCTGATAAGACAGAAGTGATGACATTCGGGAGGCTTCAACCCACCTGGTCCCCTCAATGGTGGCCTCACCAGATGGGACAACCTCCAGAACCTGTGACAAAGGTACGCAACTTGGGCGTTATCTTCGATAACAAGCTGACATTCCAGCAACATGTCAATGCTGTGGTTTCCTCTTCCTTCCACGTACTAAAAAGGATAAAAAAACTAATCCCATACCTTCCGCCATATGCAGGCAAAACCTTGGTCAGTACATTAGTATTCTCCAAAACTGATTACTGCAACGCATTGTTACTCAACGCACAACAAAAGGTTCTCAATAAACTGCAAACTGTCCAGAATGCAGCAGCCAGAACACTGCTATCTATCCCTAGATTTGCATCGGTTTCCCCCTACATCCGACAATTACATTGGCTACCGGTGAGGAGCCGTATCAAGTTTAAAGCTTTATGCATTGCATATAAGGCTATTCACGACCAAGGACCTCTATTCTTAAGAAGAGCCTTCCGACCGCTTGAACACACAAGAACCCTGCGGTCATCATCAGCGCACCTACTCATGGTCCCCCGTACAAGAAGGGCCAACTGGGGCGACAAACGCTTCTCCGTGGCCACAGCCATACTGTGGAACGCACTTCCTCTAAACATCAAGTGTGCTCCGACCCTTCTCAACTTTAGAAAACAACTAAAGACATGGTTGTTCCCTGCCTAATCCTCCCTTCCTCCTGAGAGTTCTGCAACTACAGCGCCGAGACACCCCAGGGTATTTGCACGCTCTAAAAATCGCCAAAAATAAATAAATTAAATAAATAACTTGGGCAAATATCCTGTTTAAAGCGCAAAGCTTCTGATTCTTCAATACTTTTTTAAGTTTGCCAGTCTGGCCCCTTTTCTCAGAACATCTGTGCTATTTTCTAGACTTCCAGTCTAACACCTTTCAAACAAAGAGGGCTAGTGCTATGAAAAACACCCATAATGAACATCTGCACTATATTTTTCTTGATCCAAAGACTAAATATGAGTCTAAAACATTTTTCAAACCGAGTCTGGTGAGTTTTACATACAATTTAACATATTCGTTGACTAAAGAAGAAAAATTAAAGAGAAGGCAGCTTTTTCAGCTTTACTTAAATTCTTTTCACAAGCAGGCTAAACAATTACCTACAATTCGGGTGGTTAAGATGTCTAGGTACATTGTCGCATATACTGCGAGGCGCTCACAAGGACTTCTATTTTTATAATTTGACAGCTGGAATGGAAAATTCGAAATAACCTGGGAGATGAATTTTCCCTTGGGCTCAGGGTTCCTGGAAGCACATTACATCGTAACGGGTTATAAACTCTAAGAATTCATTTTTCCGCTACCTTTTTGGTGTCCTGTTATGTTCCTTGACAGCCACCCAACACTCCCTTTTCGCATCCGTGAGTGCCCTTAAAATGCCATTAATAGACCTTGGTGGAGAGCTTCGCGCTGGTGCGAGCTCCGTTCTGAATACTAGAACTATTATAAGCCTTATCTACCGATTTAGAACACTATCTTCCCCATACATTTTATGTTCCTGTGGACGAACACTAGAAACACTCTGCACATACAATAAAAAGGCAGTCCCCGAATGAGCTTTTCTTACAAATGACTGCAGAGGGACCTCCTGACCCTTGTTTGAATCAGTTCATTTTCCTGACTCCTGCCAGCACACTCCCTTTGGAACATTAAAAACTGTTCTCGAAAAATGCAGAAAAAAATGTGCCGATGCTATACCATGCGAGGCGATAGCACATGTACTGTATGTATTTATACAATCACACTTCTACATGCGAAAAAATGGCTGCATGAATCACCTGTCTGTTTTGCATGCAAAGTTTCTTTGTTTTTTCCATATGGAAGACTTATTTACACTTGGGAAAATCTTTTTGTCCCTCAAGTGTGAACAATGGACATAAACATTTCTTCCACTGAGCTGTTAATAAAAAAAATATCTGTTATCATTGCCGAATCCTAATGTAGGCGAATTTTCTTGTGTTCATGTCCTGCAATTTTATAGTGTGAAGCTTTAAACAACATAACGAGAATGCTATCTGCACAAATAATAATTGTAAGGGATATGGTCCCTATTTACAGGGAGCTGAGAAGAAATGGAATACACTGTAATGGAACCATTGCTGCTTCACTTCAACAGAAAGGTACATCTTTCCTATAATGGGTTGTTTATTGCAATTGACATGCTATATATATCGTCTGGGCCTTTATATAAAAAGCTGGAGAATCCAGCTAGACCACGACTCTCCATTTGGATGAACAAACTCTCTTATGTAATATGTATGTGTTTTGTCACTTTAATCTGACTCTCAAAAGGCAAGCAAGAAGCTCAGTTCTCAGCTTTGCCAGTAAAGCAGTTTTTAGTTTATGCCTAAAGGTGAGAATAATTTTCATTTAAGGTCCAGCGGGATGCTGTGGTACTGGGTCGCTGAAAAGTGAATTACTCCAGCATAAGTGCCTAAGAAAAAGTGGTGACTGACAGTTCAGTGACAAAATATCAAGCACACAAATATTGTGGCACAGAATACTGTGTCAAAATTATCGATCACATAAATATAGTTTTTTAATACTTCTAAAGGTATGTACAAAAATATAGAATAAAACACATAGTTTACTGTAATTTCATAAAAAAAGATAACGTTTTTTGTATAAGTACACAGGTTTAAATAGTGAGCATGCATATTTTAATCCATAGCTATAATATAATATTTATTACATAAAATTAAGTAACATTTAATATTAAACAAAAATACATATTATGTAAACACATACACACATAAAAACTTGTGTATGTTTATGTATACATATCTCTAACAAACAGCTATTTTTAAATACATAATTAATTATTAATATGTTATATTATGTCTTTTGTGTTTTTTAATTAACTAATATGACAAGCGTATATATTTAAATATATATAAAAACATAAAGCATAAAACTATTTAGAAATTAAACCAAACAAAAGCATTAAAACACATTTACTAAAAATGTTAATTACACAATTAAAATGTAAACACATGTATACATATAATCTGAAATAAAACAACAACTAATAAAATTATATATATTTAGACAATACAAATAATAATTATAACATTTAAAATGTATACACACACATAAATATATAATATAAAAAATATATATATTTAGACAATGAAAAAAATAATAAACTGTGTAAAAACAAACATATTATTTCCACTCCAGTCTGTACAAACACTAGGGAAAGTGCTGGACTTAGAAAAGATACAATTTACTATCCCTATTCCAGTCTGTGCAACAGTAAGGAAAGCATTGGACTCCGGAGGAGTACAATTTACTATTCCCTTCTAGCCTGTGCAACAGCAGGGAAAGTGTTGGACTCCAGACAGAAAAAAAAATACTATTCTCATTCCAGTCTGTGAAATGGTAGGGGAATCATTGGACAATGCAGGGATGCCATTTTCTATTCCCACTACTGTCTATGCAACAGCTGGGATAGCATTGGACTCTGGAGGGGTAAATGTTACTATTCCAACTCAGTCCGTCCAACAGTAGGGAAAGCATTGAAACACCTGAGTGGTAAATTTTACTATTACTATTCTAGTCCTTGTAACTGTAGAAAAAGTATTTCATTAAAAAAATATAGCATACTTTAATAATTCAGGTAAATATCAAAAAATATAAAACGATCAATGTAAATCTTTTATATTCAAATTTTAAGTAGCGATTAAAAAGGTAATTATTTAATAAAACAATTATAACTATTTTAAAATGTGCAATTTTGTAATTAATTGATCATTAATTTAAAATTCCACATTATACTCCTACAAACATAGCAAAACACAAATAAAATATATTTAAAGTAAAAATAATACAATTAACATATCAGGTAATATATAAAATATTTATTTATGAATGATCAATCCTGTGTTAATTATTTATAATTGACTACTTGTCCACTCTATTCCCTAACAAACACAAAAAATATAATTATTAACAATGTATATTATTATTAATTACTTGCATAATTAAATAAACATTAATAATTGATTGAAAAGGGAATATTACTTAATTCACTTCCAACCCTACACCTATACACAATAAACAACCCACACCTATAACATAACATAAAAAATTATTAGACAGTTGACCTAATTCCTTATCAATTATCAAATTAATATTAAACAATTATTTAATACTTTATGAATTATTACTTAATTAACTTCCCAGTCTATACCCCTACAAGCAAAACAACGTGTACCTAAAATATCACCTACAAAAATTAATCAAACAAATTTGCAAATTAGTTAGCAATTAAATAATTAATACCTCACAACCCTCTCCAACTACTATCATTTAAATTAAAAGTTATAACCAACTTAAAATTAAAAACTATACTTTAAAATTATTAACATCAATTGTACAAACATTATACAACATACACAATTAAAATATTAATTAAAACACATACAACTAATTAAAAAACAATATATTTTACGTTGAAAATATTTCAAATGATATTAAAAACACAGATTTTGTTGTGAATGTTACATTCCTAAAATTTATATTTATGTCCACAATATTTCTGCTTCATGATATGACGTGTCACAGTATTAAAGACTTGGGGCCCGATTACGATGTGGTTAGGAAACTTTCCCAATTGAATCAGTTTGGAAATGGTTTCCGACCGACTCAGATTGTTAGATGGGTACACCATGGCCCTTTTTGGCTAAAGTTCCCTAAACGTTTTTGCTTTCCCCCTAGACCTTTTTTCTGACATGGGGTTGCCAACTTAGATGCTTTGGACACTTTGCCACTGCTAAACAGTGTCAAAGTGCAAGTGATCCCTGTGTAAGTCTAATGGTAATTAGTTGTTAATGGTTGGTATGTTTACCTTACTAGTAAAGTCCCTAGTAAAGTGCACTATGTGTGCCAGGGCTGGTAATGCAAATGCTACTAGTGGGCCTGCAGCACTAATTGTGCCACCCACAAACTAGCCTTAAAAATGGAACTCAGGCCTGCCTTTGCAGTGCCTGCGTGCAGTTTGTTAAACTGCCATGTTGTTCTGTCAAGTGAACTCACTTGCCAGACGTCACCCTTCCCTTTCTATGCACATCAGACACCCCTATGTTAGTTCCAGGGTACACCCTGGGCAGGGTGCAGTGCATGTGAAAGGTAGGACATGTACTAAGGTGTGTGCCATGTTCTGACAGTGAAATAATCTCCATTAGGTTTTTCACTGTGGAAAGGCCATCCTGTCCATAGGATAGAATGGGAAGGCTGTGTAATATGTTTTCCAGCCTATCTTCCCAAAGGCTTAAGATGGAAAGGTGAAGCTTAGTATGCCTAAGCTCACAATGTAATAGCACATCTTTTTAAGAAGGTGGTGTTTGCATTGTGTGTTTAGAGTCCACTCTTTCAGAAGTGGCTGAGTTGTTGTGCTCTAACATTTCTGTGTGTCTCTGCCGGGCTGTGGATAGCCTGTCTGGATTTGAAAGCGACAGGATCTGGGGAATGTCTTGACCCAGGGGAGGAGGTGAGACAGCAACAGGCTGACCTGCATTTGGCATTTAGGGGGAGGAGAATCCCTTAGAGGTGAAGAGGCTTGGGTGGCTGCTATAAAACAATTGTCCCATCTCCTGCTGAGTGATTGAGAATCCAGACCACCACTAATCAAAGGAAGAAGGTGTCACTGGCAGGGAGGCACCCAGAATGGGTTTGAACAAGGGCAGTGCCCCTGAAAACAAAGACTTCAAAGGCATTGAGGGGTATAACTATGATAGCTGAAGCCCCTGAACTTTGGAAAATGGCTTGATCAAGTATGAACAAGACTAGAGTTACTTCGTGGTCAAGACAACCTTTGCCAAGGAAGAACAACTGAATAGACTGGAGTAGAGGACTGACCCTTGCTGTGTGTTCTGGGGCTGACCTGCAGTTTGCTGTTTTAACCAAGGAAAGGCTAAAGGGACTTTGCTGTGTGCTGTGTCCCCCTGCTTGAAAGGACTTTGCTGTGTGCGGTGTCCTGAAGTAACTTATCCACATGGGCCCCAGGTAAGCTGTCTCCCTGTTGCAGAAACACAGGATTACAAAAGTTTCCAGGAGAGTCTCAGCAGCGCTGTGTGCCTGTGCTTGTTGCAGCCTGAGACCCTCATAAGGTGTGTCCTGCGATCGTGGACCCCTGGAGTCCAAGCAAGAATCAGCAATGCGGTGTGCGTATGCTTTGTATAGCCTGACCCCCTTTGTGAGGATTGTCCAGTTATCATGTGTACCATAATACAAGTGATTATGATTGATGCTGTTTGCGTGTGCGTTGTGAACCCTGAGACCTTCGTGAGGATTTGCCTTGTTATCGTGTTCACCGGATTCCAAAATGAGTCTCATCAACACTGTGTGCATGTGCATTGTGCACCGTGAGACTTTCATGAGGTTTTGCCTTGTTATTGTGTGCACCAGAATCCAAGTGAGTCTCATTGACGCTGTGTGTGTGTGTGTGAGTTGTGCACCGTGAGACTTCGTGAGGATTTGCCTTGTTATCGTGTGATCCGGAATCCAAGTGAGTCTCATCGATCGTACTCGGTCATTCGGAAACATGGCACAAAGAGACGTACAATTCTGCTCCATACAGGTCGGTCATTCCAAATGCCATCTGGTTGGGATTGGGATATTCCTAACGCCTAACTCGCATCATACTCCGACGGTCAGAAACCTTTCCGAGCGGGTCGGAGAGGCACGTTCATGATCCGATTTGGACGGAGCAAATGCAATTAGGGGGCTTTTCTAACCGCATCAGAATCAGGCCCCAAGTAGTTGTGAACAGTCTGTTAAAGAAGAGTGGTCAATGCTGAAGGAATATGGTTGTGGCAGGCAAGCAAAAATCTGCCCTTGTTTTATAAATCTATAGCAGCTGAATCCACAAAAAGAAATAGTCACCACCCAGAACTGTCAGTCTGAAATGGTAGGAGGAGAATATTAATTCTTTATTGTATATCAATTAAGATTATCTCAATTAGCATAAAGGATATCCCTATAAATTAGCAAGAGAACAGTTTATCTACAAATTAATACATTCTAAGGATTAATAATCTCATTAAAATCAATCAGGTTAAGTAAAAACACATATGTCTCTCAACTGCTGGATGTCTATGTCTAAAAATGTCCCCAACCAAATATTAATAAAGTCACCCATGTTTTGAAACAGGCTATCAGTGCTTGAGTGGTTGGTTGAATGTTCATGTGGCGAAATAGGGTACACAGTATAGTTTATTTTGTTTGGCTTAAGGCAAGGGAGCTGCAGCCTTAATGACGCAAGGATTCAGTTTTGTATCCACAAAGTTTGAAATACTTGTTAAGGATTATGGGATTGGAATGTCAACCTACCCTCAATTCTAGTAGTGGCATCAATAGAAACTGAAGTCAGAGACATTTTGTAGGCATGCCTAATTTCCGATGAGCAAAGAGATAATATTGAAGTTCCAACATGTTAAAAGAAGCAATCATGGTTTCCTTTGTTTGTAATCCAGAATTATTTTATACTTATTACCAAATGAAGATTTGTTACTTGCTCTTTTCCTTTTGCTTTAAAGTCAGCTGAGTTTAGATTGATTAACCATTATTGTTGGATATTAAACAGTGTTAAGATTGTTTCCAGATTTTGCAACCATATTGTTTACTTATCAGAATGGGTGTCAATGATCTTATCTAGGATGACAAATTATAAACAATCTGCTTCTGATCTCATTAATCATGGCAGCAGTTAATAAATTGCAAATCAAAAGATCAATTGCTGGAGTCCAATTACACAACATTTTCTGCATATTGGATTGTTGGTATGTGTAGTGAAACCAACTTTGGTGGAAGGTTCATTTGGGTTCACAGCAAACTCCTAGATCAGGACTGTAAAGATGGGACCAAAGTGAAGCTAAAATGAACCATTAATTTGATCCTCAATTGGGAGTGATTTCATTTCATACTTTTAATGTGTCACCAATTTTAATAAGGACCCATATTTCCTGAATCCTATCTGACAGGCAGGTAAGATAGAAGCATCCCTCACCAAATATTGCAGTTCTGCTAGAAGATTTTAGCATACATTTTTACTTCAGAATCAAGTAGGGCAAACATACAATTTTGAATCACGCCTATCTCTTTTTTGAAATTGAATTAAACACTGATCCTCTCCATGATTTCAGAATAGATTAAGAGTCCAGCCTGGCTGAGAAAAGTTTGGCAAAAAGGGGTCCAAATTCAGGATCCTGCTTAGACATATTAACTGGTATTCCCTTTGGTTCTGAAGCGACTGATGAGCAAACAGTTTTAATATATCATTCACTGGCTTTTCAAAAATTGAGTTATGGAGATAAAGTAATTATTTCTTTTAGAAATTTCCCAGTCTTCTATGTCCACTTTGGCAATTTTGGTACTGGTTGAGGGGGACAACCCATACTCAAGCAGCAACCACAATTCATGTCAGGATAAAACACAAGCAAACCTCAAATTAACTTGTGCTCAACTGTTCGACATGTCAGTCTTAGGGTGGTTTTTCCCCCAATGTTTTCCTCCTCCCCCACTTTTTCTTACCTCATTTTTGCTTGCATTAGGACTCTTTGCACTATACCACTGCATGTGCTCTCTCCTCTAAACATGGTTATATTGTCTTATCCCCAACTTGCATGATTAATTAGCTTTTTTTGTCCCCAGTAAAGTGCCATTGCCTGCGTCCAGGGCCAGTAAATTGAGTGCTCTCCATGCCACTGGAATCAATCTATCCTCGCTAATGAGGGCTGAAAGACCAAAACCGGTCCAAGGATACTTGTTTCCAGTCCAGGGAGGACCTAGCTTGGCAGTTTGGGCTGGACTGTTCCCGTGGGGCACAGGGCACAGGGTCAAGACTGATTTGCATACGGCTGGGTTCAAACTGGAATGGCATGGTGAGCAAAAAAACAATGGATTTAGGTCCAGATCTCTGTACTGGGTGAATGTATGACATTGTTCTGCATTCTGTCCATCAGCTGTTGTTTTTGCACTACTGGATCTTCAGCACAGATTGTCCCATCCACATAAGTAGCCCTTTAAACATGTCTTACAGCTGCCTTTTCAGAGTCTGTGTATGCAGTTTTGAACTGCCATTTCAGGCTGGCAAAATAAACCTTATGCCAGGCTCAAACCTTCCTTTTTTAATACAAATACGTCAATCCTAGGAAAGGCCTTGGCAGCCCAGAGTGCAAGGTGCAATTTATTAACATTTCAGTTTGCTCCTGGGAGGTTGCGGCCCATGGGGCTGTGGGTGCCTCCTCTATTTATACAACAGGTGGTGGGCCCCAGGCCATCACCTACATTAATTTTAAAGCATACTCCAGGGAGGTGGTGCTGCCGGGGCCATGGGGGAGGCCATGCAGGCCTCACCTGCACTCATTTTAGATATTGCCCTTGGGCACAGGGGTTGCTGCATGGGCAATCTACTCATAATTAATAAACACTGCCCCCGGAATCGGACTACCTGGGAGCACATAAAAAAGATGTGCAGGAGGCTCCAAAGCCAAGGCAAAGTGCACCAGTGATAGTGGGCATTACTGTCTTCTGCCTGTGTATAGTAAAAAGGCTGTGAAATCACACCATTCACATGCACCATCGCCAAAGGGCCCGTGTACAGGAGCCGTATACAGGCACATAATCCAGGGCCTAATCCAAACCTCTACAACACGGAGAATAGGTATGGCCATTCGATACTGTTGAACGCCATTCATGCGTTCAGTGACAGCAGCACTGCCTCTCTACCTGTTTGTTTGCTGTCATATATAAGACTTCATATATACACCTCAAATTTAGCCTGTTGCTCCTGCGGGACATGAAGCCCGATTAGTCAGGGTACACTACAGAGGTTATCAACCCACAAAGTCTGTTTGTAATGGCCTTCACCAACATCTTTACCGCCATGTTCAGTAGTGAGATTAGCCTATATGAATTATAGTCTTCTGGGAGCACACCCTTCTTATAAATGACCACTATATTGGCCAACCATTGGTCCTCACTTTTCAGGTTTAAGCCCTCTGAGGTATGCCAGGGCCTAGGTGGTTGCTGCATTTTAACAAAAGGGGAGAGGGTATGCAGCACCTGGCCCTAAGTCACTCACTATCCCAGGGGACTCCATTCCTGGTGGGGCAAAGCATTTTTTGGGAAGAAGGAAGAATGGGGCCCCATCCAGAGCAAATGAAAGGGCGCTGGCGACCCCATCCCCCAGATTTGAAGCATTTCGTTAGAGAGGTGGCATGGGACCCTCCTCCCTAAAGTATGTAACAACCCTAGAGACTCCATCCCATGACACTGTGCTGTTCCCTACCAGCAAGAGTGCGAGCAGGGAGGACTTCAACTCCCTGTCTACACTCTCATGGGTAGGGATCATAGGTTTGGACATGCCGGGCAGGAGCAGAAAGAAAATCTGCTCCAAACCAGGCAGGAGCAAAGTTGGCTTATACTGGCATCCATATCAAAAAATTCAAAACCAAAGGAAAAAAAGGCTGCTGGCTCCCACTCGCACTCCAAGATGGGTACAGGTTTCAAAGCCAATGAGTCAGCAGAGGCATTGGGGATCCCCCTTGGCACCAACAGTGCAGCAACCTGTGGGTGCCCCTTGGAAGGGCCTTGGCACCACCAAACCTTTTAATGGTGTGCAAGGCTGCAGGGAGCACAGAAGGCCCCAAAGAAATATTTTAGAAAACATTGCAGTAAGTCTCCTGGCTCATTGAATCCTTAGCCTCACCAGAGCGGACCAATATTTTTAAGCACTTCGAGCCACAGCTGTATGCTCTTCAGCTAGAGTGCAAAGACCCCTTGTAGTTGGTTCTATTGTTAAACTTACTGGCCTTAAAACTGTTTTTTTAAATATGGTTATGTTTTAAATAAAAAAAATATTTATTGAATATATTTTGGGACAATCACTATTTTTAAACATTCCAATGTGTGTATTTATAATATATACATTTAATTATAGTTATTGTTGAAGTCAATAGCCCTGTAATGTTAATGTGCACACCTCCTGATGAAGCCAATTGGCCTGTCTTTTATATTTTGTTGTTCTGACCCTTTGACAAAGTCAACAGCTCTGTCTCCCTTAAAATGACACCCCTTTATATTGCTACTTATACTAATAAAAACACAGAACTTTCAAGAAAAAAACAAAAGTTTATAGTTACTTTAGTTAACCATAACTGGTGAATTTGAGTGGTTTTTAAGAGTTTAAAATGTTCAGTTCCGCCTAACTATAACGTAACAATTTCAATGTTTGTTTAATATAAACTAAGATATTATTAACAGACATAACTGTAAAATAACTTTAACCTTTGTTTTTTGTCAATATATTATATATATATATATATATATATATATATATATATATATATATATATATATATATATATATATATATATATATATATATATATATATATTCACTGAAAAAAACAAAATTCAGTGAATTTCAAAGGTTTTTTAAATGCTAATTCCTAACTATATAAGGCCTGAAACCTATGGTTTTTTCAGTGAATTTGCAAGGTTTTTTAAATACTAATTCCTAACTATATAAGGCCTGAAACCTATGGTTTTTTTATTGAATTTCGAAGGTTTTTTAAATGACAATTTTTAAATGTATTAATTGTTATTTTTTTATACTGATTTACTACATTTTTGCAGGCAGGTGTTCAGAGGGCACGCCTCCTTTTTACAACACTCTACAGCGCAGCCCCTGGTGCGTTTGCAGAGAAGGAACTAATTCCCCTTGCATACTGGGGGTCCCTGGGGGGCAACTAACCCACCAAGAGCCTCCAGTATAAGCCAGTGGGCTGCATTGCAGAGAGGTGTAATGAGGCCACACCCTTTTTTACACCTCTCTGCAACGCAGCCCCCGGACGTGTTTGCAGAGGGGGGACTAATTCCCCTTGCATACTGGGGATCCCTGGGGGCCAACTAGCCCACCTGGAACCTGCAGTATGCGCCAGGGGGCTGCATTGCAGAGAGGTGTAATGAGGCCACACCCTTTTTTACACCTCTCTGCAGCGCAACCCCTGGCGTGTTTGCAGAGTAGGAACTAATTCCCCTTGCATACTGGGTGTACCTGGGGGCCAACTAGCCCACCAGGAGCCTCCAGTGTGCGCCAAGGGGCTGTGTTGCTTTGCCCCGGGGGCGGCGGTCCCCGGGGCAGTGTGGGGGGGATTGCGGACCCCCCACACTTTTTTATCACTATGCCTCTGCGATTTTGTCCCCCCGGGGGGTCATTTTTTAAAAAACAGACCAGGTTTAAAAAAAAAATTGGGGCCTTTTTTGTCCTTGTGGGACCACCTGGGCAGGCCTAGGGGGTCACGGTGTATCTACCCTGCCCCCTTTTTGTGTTCTTCACGTTTGTTTTTCTGCTTTCTTGTGCCTCGGTCTACCGAGCACAAGATGGATGCCAACACTTCCTGGTTTGATGTGTTGACAGCCAATGAGCATGAAGCTTTCTCGGGAAGGCATGCTGATTGGCTGCCACTGTCTGTCAACACTCCAAAACAGAAGTTGTTGGCAGCCATCTTGTGCCTTGGTAGACTAAGGCACAGGAAAGCAGAAAAACAAACGTGTAGAACTTAAAAAGGGGGCAGGGTAGGATCACCCTGACTCCCTAGGCCTGCTCAGGGGTCCAACAAGGACCCCCAAGGCCCCCCCAATTTTTTTTTTCCCGAAAAATCGCGGGGTGCTCGCATGGTGCGCGCATGGGTGTGCGCACGGTGCGTGCATGGTGAGCGCTTATAGATATATACATTTTTCAGAATTCAATTTTCTCAACAACTACTGGAGGGAATTACACCATGTAACAAAAAGCGTGATCTGCGAACAGAACTCTACCTTTTTGCCAAGTTTGGTGTAACTAGGTTTAGCGGTTCGGGCTGTAGCCGTGTCTAATCGTCCTATGGAAAATACCATGGGAAAAACACGTTTTGGAAACCCCCTTTTTTCTCGGCCCCCGCTTGACGAATCTACCCGAGACTTTCAGGGAAGAAGCAGAGTGGAACGGGCCATCTTCTTGGAGAAATTCGCGAAGATTCGTCCACCGACACCAAAGTTATTCCCAATAGAATGTTACGGATTTCCTATGGAAAAAAGGTCCTAACTATATATATCTGCTGGCGACTGCCAGTAGGTAATATGTATATATATATATATATATATATATATATATATGCACAACAGTAGCCAGACTGCAACCCCAGGACGGAACAGATGACCAAACGAATCCGATATAAGGCAAATAAGATTTAACAAGGCAAACTCAGCAACTCAGTGATGTCATTTGAGATGTCATCAGTGATGTCACTGACCATGTCATGAATTATGTAATATGTCACATCGTCAGCAGTGGATTGTGGGCGCGCGAGATATAGTTAGTACAACTAACTATATCGGAGGAATTTCAATGGTTTTGTACGAGTGAAATGTCCAGCTAACTATAACACCCCTAAAACCTACGTTTTTTTTGGTGAATTTCTAAGGTTTTTTAGTGCTAATTCCTAACTATATCAGGCCTGAAACCTATGGTTTGTTCAGTGAATTTCAAAGGTTTTTTATTTTTTATTTTTTTTTATTTTTTTTAAAACCTTTATTTACAAATGCACAATACACAGCGTCTGCCTACAACCCCGCAGGGCCGGCCGCTATGACAAAAACAGGCTGAGCGAAAAGTGCAATACGAGGCAGTACGTTGCTGGAGCAATCTCTCACATCAACATTATCGGCAAGAGCATAACATCATACAAATAGGATAAGAAAGGTTTAATTTTATGTTTTTGTCGAAATGAACCCAAACAAACAAACACATGGTATCATAGTGGCAAGGGTTGCTGGAGGTGGGGGGGGGGAATGGATGTAGGAGAAACGACGATGGCGAGGGGGGGGTGGCGCGCGCAAGAGAACAAAGCATGTGGTGAGAATAGGAGAGGAACGTAAATCACGGGAAGGAGGGGAGAGGGACCTCGTAGTCAAGTGGGGGAGAACAGATGTCTCCACGATAAGTATTCCAGGGAGCCCAAACTCTGGACCACTTCCCTGGACGCCCCCGGGCCTCATATACCGTCTTCTCTCGGAACATGGACCAGTCCATGTTCTCTTTCCAGGCACTTAGCACTGGCGGTCTAGGGGAGCCCCAAAGCTGCGCAATATCCCTCTTCGCGATCATATTGCCTAGGGTAACCCAAAGTGTCTGGGCAGCAGTGCAGTCAGACGGTTCCCACACATTCAACAGGCAACGACGCGCCTCAGGAAGCAATGGGACCCCCGTGACACGACTCATCACATCATGCACCCTAGACCAGTACGCTACAATCATCGGACATTCCCACAGAACGTGAAGAAAGGTACCATCCATCCCACACCCACGCTTGCATCGTCCATCCGAAACCAAACCCATTCGCACCAGACGCATTCCAGTAAGATACACGCGATGGAGGATTTTCAATTGGACAAAGCGAAGTCGTGCCGGAATAGCCACCTCCTTAGGGGAGGACACAGCTGACTGCCAGTCCTCGTCGTCCAATTCAAGTCCGTCAGCCGTCCAGGCAGCCCGGAGCTTCTCGAGCTGGTCAGCTCTGTTATTAATGAGCTTCTTGTAAATTAAGGAGATGGTACTGTCTGGGACGTGGCCATCTAGAACTCGATCCTCCAAAGGGGAGGACTGCGGAACGTCCGTACCGGAGGGGAAGACAGAAGACAAGGCATGCCTCACCTGCATATACCGGAAGTGCTCCCTATCATCGAGCCGGTATTCCAGCTTTAGTGATTCAAAGGACTTAACCGCGCCACGTGCCCACAGGTCCCCCACCGTGCTAATCCCAATCATGTCCCATTTCTCAAACCCTTTCGTCTTCCACAGGTTGCCCAGTCGTTCCGAATCATACAGTGGCGTCATACGTGTCAGTCTACCACCCCAGCCCGTGGCCACCGTAGCGTCTCGCCATGCCCGCACAGCACATTTCGTTGGGCCCGTAAGGAGTCGGAAGGGGGCCTTAGAGTACAGCGCCCTATTAAAGTTGCCACCGGGCAACAGCAGTTTATCCAAAGCAAAGGCAGGAGCGGGCTCCGGAGAGTATGTCGCATGGTTGATGGCGCTCAGGTGCGAGGCCCAGTAGTATCGTCTAATATCCGGCAGCGCAATACCTCCGTCGTACCAGGAGAGCGTGAGCTTGGATAAGGCAATGCGGGCACGGCCGTCCCAGATAAGTTGCCGCTGTAAACTCTCAACTTCATGGAAATAGCGAGCTGGAACAGGGTCGAAGAAATTTTGCAGGGCATAGAGGAATCGGGGGAGCGACATCATTTTAAAGAGCGCCGCCCGGCCTAATGGAGATAAGGGCAGATCGCGCCAACGCCGAACATCCTGCTTCAGTCTGCGGAGCGGAGCATACAAGTTCCGCTCATAGCGGACCGAAGAGATCATGGATACATGGACCCCCAGATACTTAAAACCGTCAGTCGCTACCAGGATGGGAAATCTGCGGGGGAGAGGCGGCAGAGTACCAGCTATGGCGTAGACACAGGACTTGGTCCAATTAATGACAAGTCCCGAGTTCTTACCGAAGGACGTGAGGACGTCGAAGAGAACATTGAGTGACTTCTGAGGGGAAGTGAGATAAAGGAGGATGTCATCCGCGTACAAGGAGACACGATCCTCGAGGTCAGGGGACCATCGGATCCCTTTGATAGAGGGTTCCCACCGGAGCCACGCGGCAAGAGGTTCGAGTGCCAAAGCGAACAAAAGCGGAGAAAGGGGACAGCCTTGACGTGTGCCACGGCCCAAGGGGAAGGGGTCTGAGCACCTACCATTCACCGCGACCTGAGCTAGCGGCTGTTCGTAAAGAAGCTTGACCCATGCGATGAAATTGGGGCCAAAGCCAAATTTAGCGAGGGCTGCCCATAGGTAGGGCCATTCAATAGTGTCAAATGCCATCGTGGCGTCAAGGGAAGCGACTACTGGTGGCTCGGCGAGAATAGAAGCTCTCGCGAGGACACTGTGGAGCCTACGCAAATTAAGAGCAGTGTTTCTGTGGGGGATGAAGCCGGATTGATCCGGGTGGATCAGGTCACAAATCACAGCAAGCATCCGATTGGCCAGCACCTTAGCGAGGATTTTGGGTTCCGCATTAAGGAGGGAGATGGGGCGGTACGAGGCACAACGGTCACGAGGTTTGCCATCCTTATAAATGACCACTATGGTAGCGAGGCGCTGCTCAAGGGGGAGGCATCCAGCCTCAACCGCCTCGAGAAACATGTGACGCAGGTGGGCGGCCATCTTGTCGGGGCAAAGTTTGTAAAGTTCAATGGGGAGTCCATTAGGGCCCATTGCCTTACCCGAGCGAAGGGAACGAATTGCAAGGGCAATCTCGTCGACAGTAAAGGGGGCCTCCAGAGCGAGGCAGTCCGCATCAGACACAGTAGGCAGGGCAATGTCACGTAGGAGTAGCCTGGAGTCGGCCTCATCTCGATCACTAACAGGCGTGTAAACCATACGGAAGTGGTCAACAAAGCACTCAACAATCTCACCCGGATCAGAGACAGTCTCACCAGAATCACGAACAATGGAAGGAACAACACGACTCGCACGCTCAGTCTTATCCAGCCACGCAAGAAGCTTGCTAGCCTTGTCACCCACATCATACAGTCGACCAAGTTGATTAGACCGCATCAATTTAGCAGCATCCGTGACACAGGCTTTATAGTCTGCTTGCTTCAATTCCAATTCGTGCAACAGTGCAGGCGTGTCATTCCCACCCAACTCACTTTCAAGCGCAGTGATTTCGGTTTCAAGAGCCACAACAGCCTCCCTCTTGACCCTACGCTCAGTGGCAATGAGTGACAGGGCGGAACCCCGAATAACCGTCTTGAAGGCCTCCCAGAGAACAGTGGGGGAAGTGACTGAGCCCAGATTCTCAGAAAAATAGCAATCTATTGCCTTAATCAAGTCTGAGCGGAGCCGGGGGTTTCGAAAATGCCAGGGAGGGATCGGGGGAACTCTGTTACCAGGCAGACCGCCCACAGAAATCGTAATCAGCAGGGGGGAGTGGTCCGAGATACCCCGGGGGAGATGCCGAATCTCACGAACAGTGGACAAAGTGGAGGCTAACATAAGAAAATAATCGATACGGGAGAGGCTGCCGTGCGCACCAGAGTGAAAAGTGTATTGTTGGAGTGTGGGATGCAGTGAGCGCCAGACATCCACTAAGCCAAAAGTGTCAGCCATTTCACTGAGCCACATCTGGGACTGTGGCAATACTCTAGGGGGTAGCCGGTCGCAGTCGCCGGACATGACAGAATTGAAGTCCCCGCCCAGGACCAACAAGCCGTCTGGCAGCCCAAGGAGAGTCCTGCCTAAATCAGCATAAGTGGTAGCCTGCAGTCCCGGGGGGATATAGACAACAACAAACACGACCTGCTTACCCTCCCACCTCCCCGAAACAGCAGCATACCGCCCACGCTCATCAAGGATAACATCGTCGATAGCAAGAGCAAGGGAAGACTTTACCATAATACCCACACCCCGGGAACCCGAGGTGAAACCCGCATGTGCAACCAGTCGATAACCCCGGCGGTCTAAGGCCTTGCAAGCATTGCCAATCAAGTGGGTCTCCTGAAGGAACACAACATCAGGGGCGTGGCGCCTCAAGAATTGCAGTACAATGCCCCGCTTAATCCTGTCACCCAAACCATTTACGTTCCAAGAAAGAATCCGCATTTCACCCCCCCCCCATTGCGACAAAAACATTCCACGCCCACCCCCCAGCAGGACCCACTATGAAAAGTCATTGCAAGATACGAAATACCATGAAACACAGAACAGAACAAATTAAACGAAACACAACCCAGTCCCCAAACACCAACCCCAAAACCCAAACCCGTTACAACACCCCCCTCCCTGCACCCCTGCTGACTAAAAAGCCACCCCCAACTGCAGTGTGCCTGTCGCCCCATACTTCTACACAAAGAACCCCCCGAGGAGGAAGGGAGAAATCACCCGTTACCGCACCGCCACGGGCAGAGTCATTAGGGACTAAGTCAATTTACACAGTACGTTGCATAGTCTCAATCGGAACCTCCAGGGCCTCTGTTACTCCTGGGCCGCTGCACCACCTTCCGCACCACCAGGGCCTCCGCTCCCAAAGTCATCTGCCGGCAACGAGTCCAACCAGTCGGCTGCACGTTCAGGTTGATCAAAGAAATAGGCACGCTCCCGATATTCAATCCGGAGCCGGGCCGGAAACAGCATGGCATATTTCAGTCCCCGGTCACTCAGGCGACGCTTCACTCCAAGGAAACCTGATCTTTGCCGCTGCACTTGGGGAGTGAAATCGGGATATATGGAGACAGAGTTATTGTCATACTTCAGGGGACCATGTTTACGGGCGGCCTGGAGGATAGCATCCCTATCCCCGTAGTGAAAAAGCCTGGCGATGATAGGCCTCGGCGGGTTCCCCGGCTTCACTTGACCTCCTGGAAAACGATAGGCGCGCTCCACGGCAAAGAACTTACTAAGTCCTGCCGGAGCCAGTTGGGCGACTATAAGTTCCTCGACCAAAAGATCGGTCGCTACAGCACCATCACCTTCCGGCACTCCGACAAGGCGTATGTTGTTCCGCCTGGCCCTGTTGTCATAGTCCTCCATCCGCTTGAGCAGTAAGTCGTGCGATGCACGCAGATTGCCAATTTCGGATTGCGCCTCAGCCATGTCGTTCACCAGGCTCGACGTTTTAAGATCCAGTGCCTTCACCCGCTCATTTGTTTTGGCCAAGTCGGCCCGAATCAGAGTCACATCCACCGCCACCGTGTCTATTTTGGTCACTACGGCTTCGAATTGTTGACTCATGTCGGCCTTGAGTCCAGTAATGGCAGCCAAAAGGTCTTGGAGCGACACTTCCGAAGTAGACGATGTGTCCGTTTGAAGTCCTTCAGCACCCATGCATACGGCCCCGGGGGAGCCTCTCGGCTGGGTGTAGCGTTCGATCATGTTCGACTGGATCGATCCCCCCCGGGTCGCAGCCTTCCGGCGTTTTTCGGCCTCCGCTTTCGTTGCCATCTCGCGTTCAGTGTCGGCCGGATAGCCAGGGGAAGTGACGAGAAGGTAGAAAAGTCTCGAAACTCCGATGCGCCACTGAGACAGAGGTGTCGCGGCCTCCTTGCCAGTCCAACGGAGGATAGTGCAGGCTGAGAGGGCAGCAGGCGAGGCAGAGTAGGAGGAGACAGGAACAAAGGGAAGGAAACCGAAAGTGAAAGCAATACACCTCCGGCGGGCCAGATGCCAGGCAGCCGTTGTTGTTCAATTACAGGTCGGCCACAGTGGGCAGCCGAGTCCCCGGTCGCGCCCGCGGGCAGGCCAGAAAGTTGCAAATTTCAGAAAAATGGTCCCCAGGGTCCGATTTTGACCAGAAAAGGATCAGTAGCATCAGCGATGATGGCGCTGCAAAAGCCCGTCAAAATGACCAGGATAGGTGAAGGATAGATAAAGAAGGACGGCGCGGGTCTCGGGAGCCCTCTGCTCACGCGACCATCTTGGATGCCCGCGTAGCTCCTCCTCCAAAGGTTTTTTAAATGCTAATTCCAAACTAAGGGGTCAATTAGGATGGCGGACGGATCGCCACCGCCATGCAGGCGGTGGTGATCCGTTCACCATCCTTGCCTGTCCGCCACCTGTTTTCCCCCGTCATATTACAATGGCGGGGAGAGCATGGCGGAGGGGAAGACCATCTACCATTTTTCCGCCGCGGTCTCCTATAAACGGTTGAGTAAAAGTGTTTTAGTTACAGTAGTGATTTCTAAGGAATATTATTGTACTTTAAAAGTTGACAATTTTTTTCACATAAAATCACCAATTTTTATCCTATAGCAGGAAATTCCCTTTGCAGGTAAGTAGTGCTATTGTCACTTTTTCTTACTCAGTGGTGGATCCTGGATCCAGCACTGTTGCATCTCCTGTAAACAGTTGAATGAATGCGTTTAAGTCATACAGGCGATTTTTAAGGAATATTTTTAGTTTGTGAAAATAGACACTTAGAAACTTTACTGGTAAGTACGGTTAGAATTACTTTTCAGGGTCAGTGCTGGGCTAAAAGATGCAGCACCAGGTTCTCTCCTGATAACAGGTGAGTAAATCGGAATTCGTTGTTCGGATGAATTTAGGTGAATATTTTAAAGTTCCAAAACTCCACACTTAGAAGAATTTCCAAGTGAAACCAGTCAATGTTAACCTAAGGAAGGAAATTCAAGTTACTGGTAAGTATGGTTAGAATTACTTTTGAGGATCAGTACTGGGCTCAAAGATGCAGCACTGAGGTCTCTCCTGATAACAGGTGAGTAAATCGGAATTCGTAGTACATCCTTTAAGTGCCACAGAGCTGCGTTGCAGAGAGGTGTCAAATGGGGCACTGCATTCACCACCTCTCTGCAGCGCAGAGCAGTGTCACTTCCTGGAAGCTCCTGGTGGACTACTAGGCCCCCATGGTCCCTCAGGTTTAAAGTTGTATTTTTTCCCTAGCTTAAAACGCGCCACAGGGCGTGATTGCACACATCACGTCAGGGCCCGTCCCCTCCCTTCACCACTGTATAAACACACCCTGTCACCGTTCTAAATTGAGAGATTAAGTCACCTTCAATCCTAAGGATCCATTGGGTCAAATTAGCCCACTAGGTACCTCCAGTAAGCACCACAGAGCTGCGTTGCAGAGAGGTGCAAAAAGGGGCGTGGCCTCTGAACACGTGTCTGCAACACAGCTCCCTGGCGCGTACTGGAGATACCTGTTGGGCTATTTGGTCCTCCGGGACCCTCAGTATTGAAAGAGAATTAATTCCCCAACTTAAAATGCACCATGGGGCACATTTGCACACTGATGAAGGAAGGGGGCGTGGCCTGAGGTGACATTTCTGCAAACACACCCTGTGGTGCAGTTTTGAGATAGAGAATTAATTCCTCTTCAATCTTGTGGGTCCCTGGGGGCCAACTAGCCCACCAGATACCTTCAGTATGTGCCAGGGGGCTGCGCTCCAGAGAGGTGTTCAGAGGCCACGCCATTTTTTACAACATTCTGCTAATTGGCCCACCGGGACCCTCAGGACTGACAAGGAATTAATTTTCCAACTTAAAACGCGCCACACATGTGAACTCAGGCCCGCCCCCTTCCTTCACCACTGTGCAAACGCGCCCGTGGCTCATTTTATCATTTTGAGGGATTAACTCATCTTGAATACTGAGGGTGCCTGGGGCACAACTAGCCCACCAGCTACCTCTACTAAGTGCGACGGAGCTGCGTTGCAGAGAGGTGTAAAAAGGGGCGTGGCCTCAGAACACCACTCTGGAACACAGCCCCCTGGCGCAAAGTGGAGGTTCCTGGTGGGCTAGTTGGCCCCCAGGTACCCCCAGTATTCAAGGGGAATTCGTTCCCCCTCTGCAAACGCGCCAGGGGGTGCCGGTGTGTTACTTTTTTTTGTTTTTTTAAGAAGGGGTCTGTGTAGCCACCCTTCTTTTTCTATTTTTTTGCCCTGGAGACCCCATCCCCCAGGGCTTGCCCCCTAATATGTTTTTCTAATAAAAATATGGGGAGTGGGGCTGCATGCCCCCTCCTCCTGAGGCTTCCTTTAGCCCGGGGACCCTATCCCCAGGTGCTCTGCCTCGTTTTAAAAAAACACATTTTTAATATATATTTTGTTCTTTTTTAATTTTGTGGGGAGGGGGCATGTGGCCCCCCTCCTGGGCCTCTTGTAGCTCTGGGGACCCCATCCCCCAATGCTGGCCCACTCTGTTGGGGACCCTGGGGGGTCTCCAATCCCCCCACGGTCCCTGCCGGCTCCCCTTGTCCTGCGGGAGCCGGCATTGCTTTTCTTCATGGGGAGCAGCTAACATGCTGCTCCCCATGTAGAAAAGCAATAGGCTTTGGTTTTTGGAAGAGAGAGCAGCTCTCTTCCAAAAGCCAAAGCAGTTTGCCATGGTAGGGCGGGAGCGGCGAGGCTCCTGCGCTACCATAGCAAACTAAAGTGTCCCGGGGGTAGGCACCCCGGGACACTGAAGGCGCCGGCCCGGGGGGTGGCAGTCCCCAGGGCCACCACAAGGCTCCAGAAGGGGGGCTGCGAGGCCCCCTCCCAACATTTAAAAGCCCCAGGGGTGGTGGTCCCCAGGGCAGGGGGGTTCGTCACGGACCCCCAATTTAAAATTTTAGTGCCCCGGGGAGGTGGCAGTCCCCAGGGAGTGTGGGGGGGCTTGAGCCCCTCACACAGTTTTTTTTTAAAATTTAAATAAAAAGGAAGCCCTGGGGGGTGGTGGCGGGTGGTGGTCCCCAGGGCTGGGGGACCCCTCCGGGCCCCCCATTATTATGAAAAAAAGAAGCCTTGGGGGGGGGGGTGGCAGTCACCCGGGGCTGCAGGGGGGGCAGTGAGCCCCCAGCAACATATTGTTAAAGCCCCGGGGGGTGGCAGTCCCCGCGGCTGGGGGGGCCCTCTTGGCCCCCCATTATAATGAATCACATTGCCCCCGGGACTTGGCGCTGGGGATGCTCAGACGTGGGTCCCAGGCACTCAGCACCACTGGAGTCAAGCTAGCCGGGCTGATGAGAGATGTTACCTCGAAACTGGTCCGGTCCTCGGATGCTTGATTCCGTTCTGGGAAGGACATGGCTTTTGTAGTTCGGACTGGACTGTTCCCATGGGGCACAGGGTCAGAGCTGATTTGCATATCACCATTGTCTAACCCAGGGTGGTGTGGAGTGCAAAAAAGCGATGGATTTGGGCCCAGATCTTCGGACTGGGGTGAGTGTGTGACATTGATCCACATTCTGTCCATCACTTGTTTTGTAAGCAAATTGCCGCCATAAGTGCGCTGGGGATGCTCAGACGTGGGTCCCAGGCAATCCACACCACTGGAGTCAAGCTAGCCGGGCTGATGAGAGGTGTTACCTCGAAACCGGTCCGGTCCTCGGATGCTTGATTCCGTTCTGGGAAGGACATGGCTTTTGTAGTTCGGACTGGACTGTTCCCATGGGGCACAGGGTCAGAGCTGATTTGCATATCGCCATTGTCTAACCCAGGGTGGTGTGGAGTGCAAAAAAGCGATGGATTTGGGCCCAGATCTTCGGACTGGGGTGAGTGTGTGACATTGATCCGCATTCTGTCCATCACTTGTTTTGTTTGCAATTGCCGCCATAAGTGCGCTGGGGATGCTCAGACGTGGGTCCCAGGCACTCCACACCACTGGAGTCAAGCTAGCCGGGCTGATGAGAGGTGTTACCTCGAAACCGGTCTGGTCCTCGGATGCTTGATTCCGTTCTGGGAAGGACATGGCTTTTGTAGTTCGGACTGGACTGTTCCCATGGGGCACAGGGTCAGAGCTGATTTGCATATCGCCATTGTCAAACCCAGGGTGGTGTGGAGTGCAAAAAAGCGATGGATTTGGGCCCAGATCTTCGGACTGGGGTGAGTGTGTGACATTGATCCACATTCTGTCCATCACTTGTTTTGTTTGCAATTGCCGCCATAAGTGCGCTGGGGATGCTCAGACGTGGGTCCCAGGCACTCCACACCACTGGAGTCAAGCTAGCCGGGCTGATGAGAGGTGTTACCTCGAAACCGGTCCGGTCCTCGGATGCTTGATTCCGTTCTGGGAAGGACATGGCTTTTGTAGTTCGGACTGGACTGTTCCCATGGGGCACAGGGTCAGAGCTGATTTGCATATCGCCATTGTCTAACCCAGGGTGGTGTGGAGTGCAAAAAAGCGATGGATTTGGCCCAGATCTTCGGACTGGGGTGAGTGTGTGACATTGATCCACATTCTGTCCATCACTTGTTTTGTTTGCAATTGCCGCCATAAGTGCACTGGGAATGCTCAGACGTGGGTCCCAGGCACTCCACACCACTGGAGTCAAGCTAGCCAGGCTGATGAGAGGTGTTACCTCGAAATCGGTCCGGTCCTCGGATGCTTGATTTCGTTCTGGGAAGGACATGGCTTTTGTAGTTCGGACTGGACTGTTCCCATGGGGAACAGGGTCAGAGCTGATTTGCATATCGCCATTGTCTAACCCAGGGTGGTGTGGAGTGCAAAAAAGCGATGGATTTGGGCCCAGATCTTCGGACTGGGGTGAGTGTGTGACATTGATCCACATTCTGTCCATCACTTGTTTTGTTTGCAATTTCCCCCTGGGGGCTAATCACCACTAATACGGGCTTTGTTTTTTTCCGTGGGATACGTGTGCTTTTTAAGCAGAGCTGCTCTAGAGCATAAGAGCCATGTCAGCAGAGCTGCTCTAGAGCCAGAGATCCAGGTCAGCAGAGCTGCTGTAGAGACAGATAAATCAAGTCAGTAGAGCTGCTTTAGAGGGAGAGAACCAGGTCAGCAGAGCTCCCCTAGAGGGAGAGAACCAGGTCAGAAGAGCTCCTCTAGAGCCAGAGAACCATGTCAGCTGAAGTGCTTTAGAGCCATAGAACAGGGCCAGCAGAGCTGCTTTAGAGCCAGAGAACCAGGTCAACATAGCTGTTTTAGAGCCAGAGAACCAGGTCAGCAGAGCTGCTCTAGCTGACACCCACTGACTGATACTGACTGACTGACTCAGACTGATTGACACTGACTGACACTGATTGACTGACACTGACACTGACTGACTATTGGGAAACAAGCGCTGCACCTGGTTCAGTGCTGAATATTTTAGTTGAAACTCATGACCAGGCGACTGTTTATTCCATCAAAATTCTCAGAGCAATATGTAAAAAATATATTTTTTGATTTATTATTTTTATATCTTTTTAAATTCATTTTTCAAAACATTTTACAGCAAACACAATTATTTACATGAAAAAATCAATATATACACATTTGTAGATCAAAACATGATTATTCGTTATTTATCAAACCACCGAATAATATATAACAACAGACCCTACTTAGATCTACATCCACACTTGGGATACAATTGCGGAGTGTTAAACACTCAGTTAGGTGTAAAATGTAGATAAAGGAGACGGAAACATGATCATATTATAAAATCCAATCTCTGAACATTGGTCAAGATAGTTGGCTACCAACGCGTTTCGGCAGAGCCTTCGTCAGGGTTTTCTTTAACAGTGGTTGCCAATGTAAACTGCGCTTTATTATATCTGGTCGAATCTGCTTTATCTTCTGATTAGAAAAGAATATCTGAATTTAGACAATAATCTTCACTCCATAGTGATTATCTGTATTGCATGGATTTCACCAATTTTATCACCTGATAGCCTTCAAATGGAGTATATATCTTGGTAATACTCAAAGGACATCGAAACCTCTCCTTGTGAATGGAAGGTAGTGTATTCACTGGGACAACAAAAATATATCTCTATCTTTGATCGCACTGCCTGCTGTACATGCCATCGCGGTACTCAACCTCCGTATAAAATATGATTGTTAACAATGATCAAAGGCCTCTAAACTTTGATCACATTATCTGCTGTATGTGCATAAACGGAACTGAGAATCCTTATATGATGTTCTCTCCAGAAGCGATTACAGACCTACGAGGGCAGCAAAACGTTCTTATTTATCTCACAAACGTTGTCCGGAGAACCAGGTCAGCAGAGCTGCTTTACAGCCAGAGAACCAGGTCAACAGAGCTGCTATAGCTGACACCGACTGACTGACACTGACTGACTGACACTGACTGATTGACACTGACTAACACTGATTGACTGACACTGACTGACACTGATTGACTGACACTGACTGACTGACACTGACTGACTGACATTGACTGACACTGACTGAGAGAGCGAGTAGTAGAGAGTGTGTAGTAGAGAGAGTAGTAGAGAGTGAGTACTAGAGAGAGAGAGAAATAGAGAGTAGTAGAGTGAGTAGTAGAGAGGGGGTAGCAGAGAGAGAGTAGTAGAGAGTGAATAGTAGAGTAGTAGAGAGTGAGTAGTAGAGGTTAGTAGAGTGAGTAGTAGAAAGTAGTAGAGAGTGAGTAGTAGAGAGTGAGTAATACAGAGTATTAGTAGAGAGTAGTATAGAGTGGTAGAGAGTGAGTAGTAGAGAGTGAGTTGTTTACTTTAAAGGAACACAATGAGGGGGTTCATTTTGGCATAGAAATTATGATTAGTGCTGAAAAAATAAAAATTAGGGCATATTCTGAGTGACTTCTCAAATCCTCTTCTATTTCATTAAAAAATTCTGACTTGCAGAGTGAAACATGCACTTTCGTTACCAGCAGCAGGCTTCCCTGGTGAACAGTAGCTTTGCTACAGTGATCTAATAAGCAACTAGAGTGCTAACATTCTGAATTAATGGCAAATGTGTGACACATCTGAAGTCCTTCCTGATGGAATTAACGTAAAAAACTGAAAGTATTTCATACTGAGGAGACTGTAGTAAATAAGGAAATTAGGAAACTTCATAACAAATAAGTCTCCCAAGATGGCCACCAGAGACAAAAGAGTCCAAATGTAGCACACATATCACCCAGATGCAGCCCAAGTATAGCACAATGACAGACTACTACTACTACTCACTCTTTACTACTCTCTACTACTTACTCTCTACCACTCACTCTCTACTACTCACTTTCTACTACTCACTCTAATACTCTCTACTACTCACTCTCTGCTACTCTCTAGTACTCTCTACTACTCACTCACTGCTACTCTCTCTACTACTCATTCTCTAGCACTCACTCTCTACTACTCACTCTCTACTACTCACTCTAATACTCTCTACTACTCACTCCCAGCTACTTCCTACTACTCTCTACTACTCACTCTATACTCTCTATTATTCACTCTCTACTCTCTACCTCTCTTTCTACTACGCTCTACTTCTCTACCTCTACCTCTCTACCTCTCTACCTCTACACCTCTACCTCTCTCTACAGGCCCACATATGCACATATATATATGCATATATATGCATATGCATTTATATATGTAACAGCAATCTTCACTCCCTCCACCACTGCGGCGAAATGAAGAGACAGACCCCACGGCTTCAGGCAAGGTAGGATTTTATGTTACCTCTCACGGGGACGCGTTTCGAGCCACCACGTGCTCTTGTTCACACACCTTACACCGTATCAGCTCAGTTTTTGAATACTTTTTTTTGCTTGGGTGTTCCACCTCTTTAGTGAGTCACATGATCCACCATGAACATAGAAAACATACATTTCTTAGGTTTGAGCAGTTGAGTCGTCACTTTTGTTACCAAATTTCTGCTTGAAAATGTGTTTGACAAGTTCACATTGCTATTATTGAGACAAAATTATTTTATAAGTGACTGATCCTATGAAAATCACCAACAAAGTAATTATCACTGCATGAATGCACTTGTAGCAACCTATGCATTAGTTTTGATTTAGTAGTCCATAATTATGATACAATATGTTACAGGAAATTTTTACATTCTATGTACAAAACTCTAAAATGTTACAAAGATAATACAAAAATATAATTTGTTTGTATTGCAAGTCATTGTTATTTAATCTTTCTATCTGCTTGAATGCATGATATTGTAACAAGATTTGCATCTGATTGCTCTAAAATTACCTTACAATCGCCAAATTCATTTGGACATGCATATTGTACATAAGTAAATCACATTACTCAAGGTCAGCACCATATGTCATAAATAGAGTTCTCGCTGAGATTACTCAAAATCATAATTCCAAACTAAGGACCTGGACAGACATGTGTGTATAAAAATAATAATAGGTGACTATACTATGTGATACCCTTAAACCAATATCTACAGTGGTCCATTGATACATGCCGTGAAATACTACTATTTCACTCAATCGATTTATTCAGACCCATCAACACTTATTACAAAAAATGATAATAATGAAACAAAATTTTAAATGTTGTGTATATACACATATTAACACATGATAAAAAGAAAAACGAAGCAAAAAAGAAGGAAAAAACGTAATATTATCGTACATGTGTACACTAGGTCTGTTATATTACAAGACAAATAACTCAGCTTCATATCATGAATTAATAATGATATGGTAATTTAATATTTCATGCACGATTTAACACCAGATCACACTACAGCTATTGTGTTTAACCTACTGGAACTTTACATGTTCAGGACCTAGGTATTCAGTTCAGTTTGTCTTTAGCGGAAACTGAAATGGAGGGTTAAGATGATATTGGACACTGACCTGTCTGGTTTATAGGAAATTGTGCAGATCTTCAGTTGTGTTCAGCCCATTGGGATATTTAGTCTCCAGTTCGACTATATAATGAGTTTCTCTTCTCCTGAGTATTTTTTCTCTATCTCCTCCCCTTTGAAGGGGGGTCACTACATCAATTACAAAATACCTAAGGCACGCCAGGTCATTGTTGTGGGTAGATCTAAAATGGCGTGCTACAGTGTAAGTACTGTTGTTGTTTACTATTGCCCTCAAATGCTGTAGTATCCTGACGTGCACCTGTAACCTCGTGCTGCCCACATACCGCAAGCCACAGGTACACGTCAGGACATACACGTCAAAATCGCTTTGACAATTGTAGTTACCCTTGATAGCAGTGCTGACATTAGAGAAAGGGGTATTGTAGTGAGTAGTGTTTGTGCCGAATTTGCACGCTCGACACGTCGAGCATTTGTAGAAACCGTCTTTTACTTTGAGCCAGGTACTGCCACTGCCCAGATCAGGGCTAGTTTTAACAATCCTGTTGTGCATACTGTTGGCTCTCCTACATGTAATCACAGGGGTATCAGATAATATCTCACTTAGTATGCCATCATTCATAAGAATTGGACAGTGTTGTCTGATTATGGACTTGATTTTTCTCTCCTGTTTGTTGAAGGACAGAATCAAATGTGGTGCTTCATTGTCATCTGTACCCTCTGTCAGCTTAGGTGTTAATAGGGATTCCCTAGATCTTTCACGACTTTTTGACAGTGCCCTCTGTAGAGTGGCCTCACTATATCCTCTAGTTCTTAAACGTGACATCAACTGAGTAGCTCCCTGCTCGAATTTCTCAGAGGTACTGCATATTCTTTTCAGCCGCAGTAGCTCCCCAAATGGGATACTGTCTATGACATGTTTGGGATGTCCACTGCTGGCATGTAAAATACTATTGCCAGCAGTGGGTTTATGATACAGTGAAGTGACAATGTTACAATTTTCGACATTGATGTGTACATACAAAAATTCTGATGTGTCCTTACTGATATTTGAGGTAAAAAACAAATTACATTGATTCTTGTTTAATGAATCGACGAACTCATGAGCACTGGCTTCATCACCCTCCCAAACACAGAACACGTCGTCGATAAAGCGCATCCAGTACTTGACAGGTTTAAAACCAGGTGTGTTGATGAGGTCCCGCTCCTCCCACCAGCCTACGTGTAAACACGCATAGCTGGGGGAGAAGCAGGATCCCAGCGCCACACCCCTCACTTGTTTCCAGATTTCTTTGTCAAACATGAAAAAATTGTTGTGGAGACACCAATCCACCAACTCCCATAACAATTTGTTGTGGGCATAGTACTCACAGGATAATACTTGATGGCTTCAATTCCTTTTAAATGATCGATGCATGTGTATAATGACTCTATGTCATGATGCACCAATCTTCCTGCCACTTGATTTGATTTAATTTGTTTAAAAAATCTCCAATCTCCTTGATGTAGCTAGGCAGCCCCTTCACAAGGTCCTGTAAATAAAAATCAATGTAGCGGAAAATGTTCTCACTGATGCTGTTTGTAGCTGATATGATGGGTCTGCCAGGGGTGGGTGTTTTCATCTTATGTACTTTGGGTATTAAGTACAGAATGGGCAAAACAGGATTTTCCACATTCAGAAAGTCAAACTCAGTAGAAGATATAAAATGTTGTCTTTTATAAGAGAATAACAATTTTTTCAACCACTCCCTTGCCTTCTTGTATACCAGGCCATTAGATTTCACATAGCAACTGGTGTCATTCAACTGCCAGATAGCTTCAATGATATAGTCTTTTTTCTGCCACAGAACTATGTTACCGCCTTTGTCTAATTTGTTTATGACCACTTCTTGATTTTTACCCAATTTCTCCATCAGATTTGTGTATTGCTTCTGGTTGTAGGACTGGACCCTACTTTGGCACTTCACTTTCTGACGTAATTGTTTTAAATCTTCTACCACACATTCGTGAAAAATATCCACAGCATCTTTGGGCATGACCGGTGTAAAAATGCTGGTAGGTTTAAAAGGGCTTTCCCCAGCTCCTTTTTGTACAATGTCAATGCCGAGTAATTCCTGCTGTGTGTCGAGCATCTCCGATATTGCTGTTGTGCTTATTTGGCTGGGTCTTGTGCTTAGATCACATAGTGAGAGTAACAGCTTGGCATCTGCTGCCGCCACTTGTGGAGATGTGCGACTGTGTGCTACTCCCACATCATTTTTTCATTGGCCCATGGTGGTAGTAGGTTTTACGGCAAAGAACTTTTTTAGCTTTAGTTTTCTAATAAAACGGAATACGTCGGCTCTCGTGCTCGTATAAATAAAAGAACTTTCAGGGCAGAAGTTCAACCCTAAAGCCAAAAGTTGTTCCTCCACCGTGGATAGTACTACATCTGATAGGTTGGTGATTGTGCAATCATTTATTGCCTTTTTTTGTTGTACCACACTTTCTTTTTCTGTTGTGGCTGTTGCTGTGGCTTTGTGGTGTTTTCTTCTCGCCCTGCGATTGGCATTCCGCCTCTTTCACTGCTGGTGTTCCGTATCCTCGGGCGGAGCGTTCGTAGCCGCTCTTCCACTAAAAAATCGTTTTCCTCGCCCAAGTCCAAAATTTTACTGGCTGAACTTCCATCAGAAGTGCTGGGCTCAGATCCCGAGGCACTTGACACACTTGTGAGTGAGATTATGTCAGCGTCAGATTCAATATTGTTACTTGATGGGACAAACGATCCAGCTACTTGCCCTTTATTTGCATTGCTATAGGTTGATCTTAATTTTTTAGCTTGATCGAATTTGCATGCAAAAGTATAGATCTGCCCCGTCTCATAATCTTTGAGGTCTCTCGCAAACTTGTGCACCTTCTGTGTCTTGATTTTCTCCTCATGTTTGCGGAGCTGCTCGCTGATTTCCTTACGTGTCTTTTCAATTAACACTTTGGCCTCTGTATCTGTTATACTATCAAGTTCTTCATTTATTTTTATGATTTCTTCCAGTAATGTTTGTCGATCCAGCACTGCAAACTTTGTTAAAATTTTGACTAAGTTCATTGAGGCCACTAGATTGCTTTTTTCCCTCTCCCTTACCATTGCCGGATTGGGATCTTAAAAGCTTGGGGCTAGCATTATTCTTAAGCCTCGGGCACATGACCGGCTTCTTCGTACTTGGTGGGTGATTTATGCTCCCACCACTTAGTGATCTCTGACCTGTTTTTTTTCTCTAGGATTTTCAACAGCTGCTTAGCGTCCCGGTGTTTATTGCTTGAATCGCTGATCTGCGCGTTGGTGCTGTTATCACTCTGTTTCACATTTCCGAACAGTGCTTCAGCAGCCGCATCGTGCTCCCTCTCCAGACTCGCTGACATTTTATTTAGTGTGGTGAAAGGATTTTAACTTCTTCCATCGGCTGAAAGCCGATATGGTCCTCTCGCCTGTTACACCGCTGCCTTCTCACCTGTGCTTTGCCAAGATGATGCCACTCGCCATTTGAAATCCGCACTTACGGTCGATCCTTTGACCCGCCGTTTGCGTTTTGCTCAAGGGCTTCTGTGGAACACTGGCAGCTACAGGAGACCTCACATGGGTACTCCTCTTCGGAATTCACACGTGGGTTTCAGTTGCAAAAAGTGAGGCCACTTGCATTTATATATATATGTATGTGTATATATACATACATATATAAACATATATATAATCTGCATATCTATATATAACAAATGTAAATGCATGCATACATATACATATATGCATACATATGCATATTATGTACATGAAAGTTTGAAAAAACACTAATAAAAGCAAAGCTATATATATATATTTCATTCAAAATGTCTCATATTCCAAGAGAGAAGTGAAATTGGCACTCCAAGTTATTTTTTTATATAGCTGGCTTTTTATTTCATTTCTCTGCGCGTTCCGACTGTTACATACAGCCTTGTTCATGACATATATATAATTACATATATACGTACATACAAAGATAGATTTAAACATTATAAAAAATCAGCACTGCCTTAGAATAAAATTAACATGTGTTGTGTAATGTGCAGTGTCTGTTTTTCTGTACAGCTTCCCGCACATTCAACAGATGTGGTGGTGGGGCGCAAAGGGGGAGGGCAGAAAAAATAAAGTCCATCTGCCCTACCACTCTAGAGAAGGTGATGCAGGGACATGTTCTTAATTATTTTTTGCCTGTAAATTACCTCATATAAATGCTTACTCATTGCTGTCTTGCTGTGTTACAGACAGCACAGCTGTAGCTTTCCAGAGGGATCCGCCAAGGTGCAGATGCTTCACCAAGCACACACAAACTACCAGTTTATCTTGTCACATCTGGTTTTATGAGGGAACTTTTAGAGCTTTCCTATTGTCACCAGGGCAGCACTTTATCAGTTCTGTGGATGCAGCTAAATCTGACCCGATACAGCTCCATGAGTTTTAAAATGTGTTACATGAATGTGGTCATGACAAGACAAAGGTACAAGAAGAATTTCCTACTCTGATATATGTATTTTTATGTATTTTTCCTTCCACCCTGAATTCAAATGTAGTAAGTGGTAGTGTCAGATTGCTACAGGAAATTTCATTAAATACTACCACATGAGATATTCTTAGCCTGTCCACGCAGGTACAAAATACCATAGAAAAACCCCATCCACATGATTCCTGGCCCTGAAAGTGAAGGAACGTGGACTGATTAGTTAGATCTCAATAACCTGTCAGAAATCTCTGAAATCCAGAAGTCGACTAAATTTTGGTATCAAGAACACAAATATATGGGTTGTTTAAGAGGGGAAGGATCGGCATTGTCAGTCCTGACAACCCTTCCACTTCTTTGGGTAACAAGCATTTCTTACTGCTGTGAACTATACCAGCAATTAGCAGGAGGTGTACTCTTCATGAGCCCATATGTACCTTCACGAGAACATATGCAGTATAAGATTGACACCACATACCAAACCATGAAAAACAACAAGATGCTCAAAATATGCAGAGCACATGACATGCCACATTAAGGTGGAAAAGAAACATCCTCCTATAAAGTTTTCTTTTTGCATGCATGATAGGACCACAGAAGGCAATAAGGTTCTGTTTATTTTAACTCTCTATATGCAATAAGTCCAGGGCCACGCCCCCTTACTTGTTACAAAAACAAACCTCAAATTTGAAGTCTGTCATCTCTATTGATGATGGTTAAAGAACCAGAAACACGTGTTTAGAGATCAGCACCATCTGCACCAACTTTGGCGAAACACTCGTAAATATTTTAGCCAAGCAAGCAACCTGAGACTGCGTTTACCATAATGCCAGGAGAGAACCTTGCTGGGAGGTGAAGTGGTGTGCTCCCACCCCTGTTCCTCATTAAAAACATTAATTAGGTAACAGTGATAAAAAAAAGGGAAAGAAGAGGCAGAATTTACTTAAGGGAACAGGGCATTTTAAGGTATGTGATTTAGCAATTTACTCAAGACAAATGGAAAATGGATAGAACTTTTAGATTGCGCAAAATATAAATTGTTAACATTTGGTACATTGTTCACTTTCGCCCTCAATGACCCACTTAACTATTCGCAAAAAATGGATTACTAAAAACATTAATTAAATGCTTTTAAGCAAATTAGTAGCTGCTTAGAAATAATTTCTTCTTTGAAAAACAAATCAGCCCGAAAACAGATTTACAAATTTGAGCTTCTGAAAACAGCTTCCATTACTAAAAATAAAACAATGATTTTTATATTTATATTTACAACAACATGATTTTCTGTTCTTAGTTTACGAACATGCATCAACCAAGATTTATGTTTGTGAAGTCAGACATAATTCTGAGTTTAGATGGTTTATAGCATCGGTATATGCCTAGTCCTTTTCAACAAGTGCAAGCCCGCAAACATTCCTGTGCTTGTGTAATGTTAAGTGAAGACCATCCCGGTTTGAGAGAACCTACTAACTTATACAAGATTCCGGTCTGAAGTGTAAACTCAACAGATGTGAATGTATTGTATTGTCATAATTAAATAATCTAAAGACATGTGCATATGTACATCGTCCATAAATGTTGAACCATGCTAAGATGAAGAATACTATGTGGATATTATCAGACATGAAGAGGGCTTGTTTATGATTCTGGCTGAATATGTGTACATGACAATATCCATTGCTAGATGTATTTAGAACTGCATTATAGTTTTAGATCCTGATGTGCCCATATTTTATCAATTGAATTGAATTGGTTTTTACTGGGCGCCCATATCTCAATGCCTTTCTCTTGACTTAGTTGTAAGGAAAAACTGCAAGACGAAGAGCAATAAAAAAAGACGTCTTATACTCCTTTACAAAATACGATTCAGGATGTTTTTGAAAGAGATTCAAATTTGCAGAATGTGTAAAAAGAATATCACTCATATAAGCCATAAAAATCAATAGACTAAAATAAGGAGGGGCAGCGGAGGTCTCAAAACTCTGCAATGACCGTCAGAAGTCCCATTGTGCCAGGGATAGATGGGCTAGAAATAAGGGGAGGGTTGTGGTAAAGAAAAGGGGGCAGAACAGACTAGTGTACACAGTGGGAACCAGAGAAGAAAGTGTAGATGAGGAGAGGTCCGTTTTCTCCACCTAATGTGAAGATTAAACGTAGCCATGGCAATCTGCACAAGTCAAAGATGGAGAGAAAGGTAGGATAAGCTAAATTGTAATCATTTACTTTATTCCTGGTAGCTATAAGACACGTCCTGTCTGCAAATCCTGTTCCAAAATTTACACAAGCGGCGGCTCCTCTGCTGAGGCGGAGGAGCATCGCCCCAGTTCTCTCAGAGCAGCAGAAAAAGGAAAAATTAAATGATAATAACAACTTTATTATCATTTTGTTTCCTTACAAGCTACCGGGCGGGGCTGGAGTCACAGGAGGAGGAGTGGTTTGTGCACCATAAGTGTGCATGACAGTGCGGCCAACCTTCTGGGGCCAGCCAGTTATGTGTACTTAGCATGTGCTCCACCTTGCTGTATTGCACAGCCTGGGTGGAGAACATGCACTGGCTCTAGGCCCCTGTCTGAGCACTGAACCACGGAGCTCAGACTAATCACAATGCTGATGGAGGAGAAGCTGTGGCCGTAACCAGGTTAGTGTTTCTTTCATTTCTTTTATCCCCCACCATGCCCCATCACCTCCGCTCCAAAGCAGCTGCCACTGATTTACACCAGCCAAAGCAAGTGTTCGATCAGATGGAAAAGATTCAAAACTATAAGGCCTGGCATTGATTGCTTTGAGATAGCCCTACAATTAGGATATGGAAAGTCTGACACTAGGGAATAATGATGAATGAGTGTCAAGCATCAGGAAGCAGTGTAAAAAAATCTTTATTTGAAAGGACAAAAGATCTTCCAGAACCACTGGTGCCATCGGGCCCAAGCTCACATTGGTGTGGATTTTTTGCCACTGTGGGCTCTAGCCCCGGTTTTGGTGAGGAATTGTATCCTTTAAAATCAAGATTTTTTTTGCACTACGTACAATTGCTTGGGACTTTTTCACCAATATTCCTCTGGAACTGAAGAGCTCATTCATGAGAGCACTGCATATTTTCTCATCATGTAAAGTGTTACATGCTTAACACAGGGCTCTCAATCCTGCATGCAACAGAGGCATCCTTGCACCATAGTGCAAGGTTGCCTACGTTAGCGCTAGGCTGCTGAAAGGGGGCCAGTGCAGCCATAAGGACGGAAATGCACTGTATAGCTTAAACACGGTGCATTTCTTTTCTTTCCCTTTCACATATGGCAGCGTAGCAAGGTGCCTTACTGAGCTGCCCTACACCAACACTCCATAAATTAGCCATTGAGTGTTTACATTTGTAATTTGAAGAGGAGGATGCGTCCTGCTTGTCCTCTGACACTCTTGTACCACACTACTAAAGCTTCAAATTTCCTTTGACCATGAATGCAGGAGGACCATCCTCAAAGTATAGATAGATTGAGGAGTCCATGGCAGATGAATTCTAAGCTTAAAGAATGTACAATAACGCTTTATTTCTTCTATGACAGTTGCCACTGGCTCCTCTAGCTTTCTGATGGTTGATGCACAATTCTATCACAGTTGAACAATGTTTTAAAAGCCTTGCTCTCTGTAAATATAATTCAGTGATTCAACTCGCTCCAGAGCGGGTGCAACATTTTGTTGGCTAGTGTATGAAATTAAAAATGTTTTAGCAAGCTCAATAGGCACTTTCGGTTTGTGCATTCTTTCATGTAGGAACAACTTTATATCTACTAAATTGTCTGTTTTCAAGCATATGCAGTCTATGGTACTGATCGGCAGCAAATCTATTTTTGTTCCAGAAGAAAGATGGATTGTACCATTACTGCTTTATTGCTTATACAGTGAGATTGTACACACAGCGATATATGAGCTCCTTTGTGCACATTCAAGTGTAATATCTATCTGGAAGGAGTCTTTCAGAACGATAAAGAATGTGGCATGGTGTATGCCTTGTAGATCAGTCTCTTTATCTGTAGATTTATAACGAATAATGCATATTATTGGTAATTCACAGATTATAAACCAGAGTGAACTGTTTTCATTGTGGCTATTGCACCATTTATACAGTACTTTCAGAGTTTATTTACAATGAGTTAAACTCCTTGTGCAGGGTTCTGGTGTCTGAATTCGCCTGGTTCATGATGAACAAAATCTTAACTGAAGAAATAATGTAATGAATACATGTTAGAAATGTGATTCCTGGTTGTTTGAGGTATGCACCCAGGCCAGGCAGGAACAACTACTCTAGTCCGAGTAGGCTACATACACACTAAAAGATAACCTGTACTCACCCTCTGGTAGCTTGAACAGAGCAGACAAGCTTATCTAATGAAGCAATGCGCAAAGAAATTGTGCAACACAAACACACAGTAACACAATGAATGCACCACAAAAAGACTTCACACAGGTGTAGAAAAAATATATCACTTTCATCTGAGCAAAATAAATCTAAAGAGACAAACATCCAATCAGTAGAAGCTGTAATATGATTTTTTTAAAGATTAAAATCAAAAATAGTGCTTCGAAGTCACTAGCGGTCAAAAGGTTTCCTGAGGTCGTGAGCGTTTGGTGTAAATCCAAAGTTCAGACCATCCACAATGGAGGGCAGGACAGCTACAGGTCCCATGCAGGGCCTGATTAGAAAGTACATTGGAGGGAGCAAAGTGTTGACACTGAGGAAAAGGTGCATCAATATTTTCCACGCAGTAGGGTCACTGCATCATTGTCCACCTTTGCTGAGTGATTGTTGAGCTACATAGAGAGTCATTGTAGAGACACACAGGCTGTAGAACCACTGTCGTTGAACAGCCTCTGAGCCGGTTCCAACAAGTGCAGTGGTGACAATGCATCGATTTTGTAGAAAAAAAACTGAAGAACCCACTTCTAAGGCCCAGAACCTGAGTAAGGCACCTCATGCAAGGGTAGGAGTCACATAAGACAGAGTACAGCAGCACCAGCAAAATTGCAAGACCCCTTTTGTATACCTGAGACTTCAGAAAACAAGAGGCTAGCCAGCAGGCCCTTGGAGATCACTTGGAAGGCAGGCAGAGTCCAGGTCTCGTTCAGGAGAGTCAGGACAGCAGGGCAACACACACAAAAGCAGTGCTTCCAGAAAACCAGTCCAGCTGAGTCCTCCAAGCAGCACAGCAGTCCTTCTGAAAGAGGGTCAGTTCAAGATCCAGAAGTGTCTTAATTTAGGCGGTCAGAAACCCAGCACCTATACCCATAACCCTCGCATGTGCCTACTCAGTGGGTCAACCGTCTATACTTACTTGCCGGTCGGCATCTGCATACATCCTCCCTGTCCTCAAACACTCTTAACAAATAATGTCAGCCAACAATCTCAGTTCTTGGTGATGGTCATTGTTGGCCGCAGATTTATTAATATCAATAATGATTATTAATAGCAATATTAATAACATATTAATAACATACTGGTTGTACAATCTTCATTTGCGAACTTTAACCATAAATCATGCACATCACATTACAGTTTATGACACCTTCCCCTGGTACAGGTGTCTGTCTCTCGTGCACCCTCAGTTCGTAAATGGCACTTGTGTACAACCAGTTCTTGATCATTTTCTTGGTGTTCCGGTAGTTGGTTGGCCACACCCCCTTTTTGGGTGTCATGGAGGGGAGCTTCTTTGCGTGGAGTTAGGTCCCCAGCTCGCTACCATTTGCGCCCTGCCGTCCGGCCGGGTCTGGGCCGCGAGTGCCGTCTCCGTCTTTTCCTCCCCTCCTTTGTGCGGCCACGTCACCCTGCCGTGCGGCATTGAAAAGTGAGTGGCCCTCCTCCTACACACCGCCCACCGGTGTGTTTGGTTAGCCAACGATTGTAGGATTTCCGCCAACGCCTTCCCCACTGTCCAGCACTGCGACTCTGCTGTCCCTCAGGTGTGGGTGGGTGGGCTTCAAACGATGTCGTTGTCGCGCCGCTCTCCCAGCTCCTTCGAAGACGTTGTGCTTCTGGTTGGGGAGTGGCGGTGTTTAAATCCCTTTGAGCCCCCTACGGGCTTCAGGTGAACCCCCTTTGATTGGGGGGTTCAAAGGTAGCAAGGTTGGCCATTGGTCGCCCCCCATGGGCGCCAAGGTCACAAGGTCACTTCCTGTCGGGGTGGCTGGTGCGCACCCCGTTTCCGCTGGTCCTGGCCGCTTCGGGGCGCCCAGGACCAGTTCCATCTCCCCCTGTTGGCACCGCATGGGTTATGGCGCCGGCCCTCGAGCCTCCCCCACCCTGCGGGTGGGTGCGGCGGCCTCTGCAATAACCCTCGCATGTGCCTACTCAGTGGGTCAACCGTCTATACTTACTTGCCGGTCGGCATCTGCATACATCCTCCCTGTCCTCAAACACTCTTAACAAATAATGTCAGCCAACAATCTCAGTTCTTGGTGATGGTCATTGTTGGCCACAGATTTATTAATATCAATAATGATTATTAATAGCAATATTAATAACATATTAATAACATACTGGTTGTACAATCTTAATTTGCGAACTTTAACCATAAATCATGCACATCACATTACAGTTTATGACACCTTCCCCTGGTACAGGTGTCTGTCTCTCGTGCACCCTCAGTTCGTAAATAGCACTTGTGTACAACCAGTTCTTAATCATTTTCTTGGTGTTCCGGTAGTTGGTTGGCCACACCCCCTTTTTGGGTGTCATGGAGGGGAGCTTCTTTGCGTGGAGTTAGGTCCCCAGCTCGCTACCATTTGCGCCCTGCCGTCCGGCCGGGTCTGGGCCGCGAGTGCCGTCTCCGTCTTTTCCTCCCCTCCTTTGTGCGGCCACGTCACCCTGCCGTGCGGCATTGAAAAGTGAGTGGCCCTCCTCCTACACACCGCCCACCGGTGTGTTTGGTTAGCCAACGATTGTAGGATTTCCGCCACGCCGCAGGGAGGCTCACGTCTTTCTGCGGCTCCCCCCTCTGCCCCTTGGTTCGTGGCTACCTACCTTCCCCCTTCTTTTGCTCCTTTTTTTTTTTTTTTTTTTAACAACAACCCGCGAGCGTCATTGCGCCCCACAAGTTGCCCCAGAACACCTCCATTCCCTTGTCGGACAGATGCACCCCATCTTGTCCATATAGCTCTGGGCGGCCTGGGTGTATGAGGCCGTGCCGGATTGATTCCAGGCCGTTGGTCGAGCAAAACTTGTGCATGGCGATATTTAACTTGCGCCTCGCGTTATCCACCGCTTTGTTGGAGTCGGCACCCCTCCAGTGCCTCCTGCTGATCATCTCAGACCACACCACTGTCGTGGTCCCCAGCCATGCCGCCGCTTTGGCGATGTCCTTCTGGATGGCTTGGCCCACCGCCTTGCGGCCCAACCGCGTTAGGTCGTTCCCTCCTAGATGTATGATCAGCACATCCGGCAGCCACGCTGAGTCTGCCATGAGGCCGTCCAGGGTCGGTAGCAGCTGCTCCCATCTCATGCCGGGCCGTCCGATCCAGCGGATGTATGTCGCCTTGGGTCTGTTTTCCTTGTGCCCCACTCGCCTCCACCAGGACTCCATTCTGGATACGAATGAGTGTCCTACGACCCATACCAGTTGTGGGCGTCCTCCTGCCGAGAGAAAATGCTCCGTTAAGGTGGCTTTCTGCGGCCTGTATCCTGTCCTCTGGCATGCCATACTGCGATGCCGAGGTCGCCGCCCCGATCCTGAAAGAGTGCGGGGCAAATGATGTTGCCTGGAGCCCCGCCTTATTGAGGCCCTGGCGCATTACGGCCGTGAACTGGAACCTGCTCAAGTTCCTTCCGTCTTGGTGTACAAAGAGGGGGCCATCCCCCGCCGGGCGAACCGCCATGTATTGATACAGCCAGCACACTGCGCAGCGCCCCACCTCTGGAATACAATGTAGGCGAATCGTCGCCCCTTTCCCGGCCCTATCCGTTTTGGATTGCCTGAGCGTGAGCTCCACATCTTTTACCATCGGCTTGATGTCCCTTGCCTGTAAGCAGCGCTGCGCCGGGCCTGACCTGTTGGGGGCCACTATTTCGCTTACCCGAAATGCCCCAAAGAAAGCCGTGGTGAACGCGGCCCCAAAGAGTAGCCGCTCATACCTGTCTGCAATGATGCTGGTTAGGGCGCTAAGTAACTGACCCAGCTTGTCATAATCAATGGGGCGTCTGGCGTCCTTCTTGGTCCCCTCAATTTTCCGCCAGCCTTTCATGGCTGCTTTCAGGTAGACAGTTGCCGTGGGGTCCTCGCCTGTGTGGAGCCTGGCAAAGTATGCTATGGCGGCCAGGTGCGCCTGTGCCCAGGACCTTGTTTTCTTAGCGTCGAATGCCCATTGTACGAATTTCTCCACCGCTGTGCGCACTTTCGCTTTGTCTTCCAGTGACTCTATGCCCCCGATTCTTATTACTGTGGCCGCGTATTTCCTGTATCTCCTGTGTGCCTCAGAGGTGAGCGAGTGCCCTATTAATCTGGACAAGTCAACCCCCCCAGGTCCCACAGGTATGGTGGAAAGGGGGTCATCACCTTGTCCGCACCGGGCAGCAGTTGTTTGAACCGTGTCATCTGGGACCGGGATAGCGCATCGGCGACCGTGTTCTCTGTCCCCGGCACGTGTCGAGCCTTCAGCTCCAGGTTCCCCTCGAGCTGTAATTTAACCAACTCTCGCATTAGCCTCAACATGCCCGGGCATCTTGCTGCGCCTCTGTTAATGGCCTGCACTACCCCCAAGTTATCCGACCACAGGGTGAGCTTTAGGTTCCTTATCTCTTTTTTCCATACCGTCAGAGCCACTACTATTGGGAATAGTTCGAGGAACGTGATGTTTTTCGTGAGCCCCTGCGCATGCCACCTGTCTGGCCACTGGCTGGCACACCATCTGGTCCCCAGGACTGCCCCAAATCCCAGGCTCCCGGCTGCGTCTGTGTATAGGGATAGCTGATCCGCTGTTACCCAACCCTCTTTCCATATCAGCACGCCATTGAAATCCTGCAGGAATTCGTCCCATACCTGTAGGTCCTGCCTCACACCCGTGCTCACCCGGATGTGGTGGTGCTTGTGGGTGACGCCCGCCGTTAGCGCAGTGAGGCGCCTTGAAAAGACCCTGGCGGGCGGGATGACCCTCGCCGCAAAGTTCAGCCTGCCTATCACCCCCTGGATATCCCTGAGGGTGGCTTTGCGCCGGCCCCGTAGTTTGGCTATTTCTTCCCTGAAATCCTGCACTTTCTCCGGGGGGAGCCTGGCGGTCCCCGCCGTGGAGTCCAGCTCAATGCCCAAGAACGTCAGTCTAGTCGTTGGGCCTGTCGTCTTCTCCTTCGCTAAGGGGACTCCGAGTGTTTCGGTCAGGTCCTCGAACGCCGCCAATGTACTGGCGCACGTCGGGGCTCCCGCCGGTCCTGTGAACAGGAAATCGTCCAGGTAGTGCAGCTTCCCGCCCCCCTGATGCCTGTCGTGGAGGGCCCATTCCAGAAAGGTAGCGAATTGTTCAAAATAGGCGCAAGATATGGCACATCCCATGGGCATGGCTTTGTCGACGTACACGCCCCCATCCCATTGGAAACCGAGTAGGTGGAAGCTGGTCGGATGTACCGGTAGTAAGCGAAAGGCAGATTCGATATCCGCCTTGGCCATGAGGGCCCCCTTCCCTGCCGCTTTGACTAGTGCGATCGCGTCGTCCACCGACGCGTAGCCCACAGAGCATGCTTCCTGGTCGATGCCATCATTTACAGACCCCCCCTCAGGGTATGACAAGTGGTGTATCAGCCTGAATTGGCCCTTTTCCTTTTTTGGAACTACTCCTAGTGGGGAGATGACTATTCCTTCGCACAATTCCTGAGGGAGGGGGCCCTCGATTCTACCCAGGCTCTTCTCCTTTTCTACCTTCGCGCTCACCACCCGGGGATGCTGCCTCGCTGATTGTAAGTTATTCGCTCCCGTTAATGGCAGTGGGCCTTGAAACGGGATAATGAAGCCTTTTTCAAAACCCTCTACTAGCGTCCTGGCGTCTGTTTTGTTTGGGTACCTGTTTGCCAAAATGCGCAGCTGTTGTGTACTAATGGGGGACCTAGCCAGCTGGCACTGTTGAATGTTTACTAGTGTCCTGCCCCCACTGGCCTTCGGGCTAGTGCTTCTTGTGTTTCTCTTTCTTTTCGCTCTTTGCTTCCCGCTTGGAGCCTTTGCATGTCGCTGCAGCGTGTTTTCCCCCGCAGCTTGAGCATGCATGTTGGAATTTGCACGAGGAGCCCCATGAACAGTCCCCCGCATCGTATCTCCAGCATATGGCCTTGGTCGCGGGGGGGGAGCTGGACCGCCCAGAGGAATGCTTCTGGTAATTTCTGTTCTTCCCCTTGTGGGACGAACTCCGAAAGGACTGGTCGTATTTCCCCGTCCAGGCTCTCACTTCTTTGGCAGCGAGCATTTTATGAATAAAGCCTGAAACGTCCTCCTCGTTCCACTCCATCTCTGGGTGCCTCTGCATCTTTAACCTGAAACCCTTATCATATTCCAACCATGCATCCCCGGGGAATTGCCTCTGCGCAGAATGTATGTTAGCCTCATACAGCCATAGGTCAGCTGCGCAATGGGGGAACCTCTCTACTATGATGCACGCCATGATCCTGAAAGCGTCTAGCCAATTCTCGAAGTTCCGCTCCTTTCTAGCCCCTCGCCTCTCCCTTTTTTCATCCTCTCTCCCGTCACATGTGGTCAGGTCGAGGCCCTCTAGCTGTATTTCTAGGAGCGAGAATATATCGATGAACTCCTTGCGCCATATCCTCTCTTTTACTGCGAGAGGAATAAGGCACGCCAGCCCCGTGGCTTTCGTCGTCAAGGAGGCAGGGCCGGGGGATGGTCTGGCGTACAGGTCACTGCCTAGCCCCCCCGACCCCGGGCTCCCGGACCCAGTATTGTACCCCCACCCGGGTAATGGGGAAACCTGATCCCCCTGCGGGGATAGGCCCACCTGCTCCTGCACCCTTGACTGCCGGGCCCACCCCGGATCCATCATGTGCCACGTTAAGCTCCCTGTCTCGTCAGTGCGTTGTTCCCTGGGCCCCGCCGCCCCCTGCCCTGAGCTGTTCAGTAACGTCGGAGCGAGCGATTTCAAACATTCTTTTACAATGGTACTAATATGCTCACCATTAACCGTTCCGCCGTTCGTCTCACCCTTCTTGCTGTCGTCCGACCTCAGCGGCGGGAGCTTCTGGCGCACTTTCCTTGGGGGATTCCTCTTGTACGTCTTCTTCCTCGGCGTGGTCTTAGGCTTCTTGGGTGCTGACGGGCCTGCTTCCTCCTCTGCCTGGCCGTCCGGCCTATTCTCCTTCCCTTTGGCCAAATGGGGCTGGAGCCATTCGTCGCCGTGTACTGCCGATATCTCGCGGATTTTCTTCAGCACTTCCGCCATGTCTCCAGGCTGATCTTCCGCCATGTTGTCCCCAAGGCCTAGGTCTGTTTTCTGCGGGCTGGTCTGCGCCGCTGGGTCGGAAGGAATTCCGGACCCGCCTTTGAACTTCCTTACCCGTGTGTGCTGTCCGTCCGATGAAAGCGGCTCACTGCGCGCTCCAAACCGGACAGTTGCTTACCGAGCTGGAGCTTGGCCAGGCCGCCGAGCTCGTCGTCTTCCTCCGTCGCTCCGGATTCCCGGGGAGCTGGGTGGAGAACTTGACCGGCGCGCCGCTCTGTGTGGTCGTCCTTCTGCTTCGGCCGTCCTTCGCCGCCTCCTGCCGCAGTCGGTCTTCTTCAAACGATGTCGTTGTCGCGCCGCTCTCCCAGCTCCTTCGAAGACGTTGTGCTTCTGGTTGGGGAGCGGCGGTGTTTAAATCCCTTTGAGCCCCCTACGGGCTTCAGGTGAACCCCCTTTGATTGGGGGGTTCAAAGGTAGCAAGGTTGGCCATTGGTCGCCCCCCATGGGCGCCAAGGTCACAAGGTCACTTCCTGTCGGGGTGGCTGGTGCGCACCCCGTTTCCGCTGGTCCTGGCCGCTTCGGGGCGCCCAGGACCAGTTCCATCTCCCCCTGTTGGCACCGCGTGGGTTATGGCGCCGGCCCTCGAGCCTCCCCCACCCTGCGGGTGGGTGCGGCGGCCTCTGCAAAAAGCGACTTTGATGTAGGGATGACTTCGAAATAGCTCTCTAAAGTGCACAAGGATCCCTTTCAATCCAGTCCTGGTTTGTCAGTCTGTCTGTAGGGGGTAAATCAGCGCTTTGTGTGTGGACAGGACAGTGCCCTTTGAAGTGTTAGTGTCAGTCCCTCCCATTCCTCCCTGCCCAAGAAGCCCCATCAAATTCAGCTGAATGCAGATAAGTGTTCAGAATGCAGATGAGCCTCATCTTCCTGTGTTTGTGGCTGTCTAGAGGGAATGTACAAAATGTACCTGTCACCCAACCCAAACGTTTACTGGAGACAAGCTGTAAGGCACAAAGAGTAGTGAGTACAGAGAAATGTCCAATTTGAAAAAGTGCCATTTAAAAATAATGTCAACCATAAGGAGGATTCATCATTACCATTCCAAAGATATAAAACACGAAAATGCTATTCCTCTCTGATCAGGAATTAGAACTTAAAAGTAAATTAGGGAATTCTCATTGCTGGCCTAGGAGATAGGTAGACACCACAGTCGTGAAAAACTGAATAGGCTGTTTGACACTACCAGGACATGCAAAACATAAAGGCACATGTCCTATTTTACTTACATAGCGCCCTGCTCTTAGGGTTACTTAGGGCCTGACTTAGGGGTGACTTATATGTACTAAAAGGGGATTTAAAGGGTTGGCAGGTAGTTAAATACCAAGTTGAAGAGGCATTAAACTGCACACACAGCCACTGCAGTGGTAGGCCTGAGGCAGGTTTGAAAGGCTGCTTCTGTGGGTGGCACAATCAGTGCTGCAGCCCACTTGTAGTGTTTGAAGTACAGACCCTTCATATATGGTATACCACTTTACAAGGGACTTACCAAAACACAAAATATGTCAATCAGATATACACCAAAGTCATCATGTTTCGGGGAGAAGCACATGTACTTTAGCCCTGGTTAGCAGTGGTAAAGTGCTCAGAGAATGATGGTCAACAAAAAAGATCAGCAAAACGTTAAGGCAAAAGGCAACACGTTCAGGGGAATGCCACCCTAAAGATGCCTGGTCTAACATTGCAACTGTAGCTAACACTGTTCTGTATACACATACATTGCAATCATAGCCTTTCTTTTTGTAAGTGTGAACAAACCTGCAATCGACAGGTTAGAACAGCATTGAAGCTCAGCCAATGTCATATCAAAGATGCAGTAAGATTAGCTATTTCCACCTTCACACACGTCTGAACTCAAAATGCATTGTTTGTTTGTGTGGTAGCTGAGAAGTACAGAAATAGCAGTTTCATCACATGACTCAATTGATTTAACCTATGACCAGTAATTAACACTTAAACTGATAAAAGGTACATTTGATCTTAAGCTGTACTTTCTGGAGAAATATTGCATACTACCACACATTATTTAAACTGTTTAATTAGTTTTCATACACATTCCTACTGCTATAAATGTGAAAAATAAATATAACCTAGCTACATCTGTTATAGAAACATGCATTTTATGACACAGTCTTTAAAGAAATATGAACAAAACACGAATTAGAAACAAATGATTTTTAGGGAGAATTACATTCTAATTCAATGATCTTGCAATTCTCAAGAAAAAAATGCTTTCATTAGTATTCACACACATACATGTGTGTGGTACCTGTATATACATGTAAATATGCAGGAAAGTGAAATGCCTAGGTAAACGTAATCTTATTTTTCTCCAAATGAGAAAGACTTTGCCCATGAATAAACCCATTAACTTCTACACACCCACCCATTTTTTTAACACTCCCACCTTGGGAAGGCAATTAATCCTGTCCTTAACAGCACTACATTTCCAACAACATCCAAAGTCGGAAGGAGCTCTGGAAAAATATGAGAATACCCAAAAACTAATAAAATCATGAGTGTTCACCAAATTTTCCTTGCATTGTTGACCTGAAATACCTAGAGAGTGTGGGGTACTATTGTATGTTTGTTACACCAAGTCGCCAGGGGGAGGGCAAGTTTAAACCCATTCAACCCAAGAACCGAACCACCCTGGCTTAGGAACCCCCCAAAACCCAGACTGAGGTGAGAGGCTGCTTAGGCCTCAATAGGTATTACAGAAGATTTGTCAAGGGTTATGGCACCATTGTTGCCTTCTTGACAGAGCTGACTTCTAAGAAGCTGCCCAAGATGGTGAACTGAACAGATTTGTGACAGAAGCTGTTCGACACCATGAGGGAAGCCATGTGCAGAGCAGCAGTGCTCATGGCACCCGACATCTCAAAAGAGTACATCATTGTTGGAAAGTAAATTATTAGTAGTGATAAGTAGTGACTTACCACTAGTAAGAAGACTACAAACACAATAGTAGGGTCAGTCACAGTCTCAATAAATTATTCTCTTGCTCACACCTTGGTAGTTGGCTACAAGAAGGCAGGCCTAATTCAGAATACAGGTGTGTAAACATTAAAAAAACACCAATACATTAAATAAGTAAGACACAACCCAATACAAATACAACAACAATTTATAAAAAATAAGTTATGTTTTTATAAACAAATAGACACCAAAATTAAGAACAAATCCAATGTAGGGAACCCGAGATATGAATTTGTAAAGAATAAAAGTAAAACCTGTGCTCAGAAGCAAACAGCACTTAAAGAGTTAAAAAAGGTTGTGATGGACCAGAACAAAGTTAAGAGTTTTTTATACTTACTTCCAGTAGTGTTTCTTGAGGCAGGAAAGTGATCCACAGCACCAGTCAAGGGTTCAGATGCTCTGATTTGCCTCTTGTGGTCTGGAACTACAACTTCCACTATGCACCTGGCCAGCTTATGGAGCTTTTTACTAATGGTACTCCAAATTTCTAGAACTTTTTTCTGAAGTTCATCCTTGAGGATTCAAAGTCTCCACAACACCAATCCAGGGGTCTAGAATCTCCGAGATAGTGCTTGGGATGTTGGAACGACAATTTACACAATTCACACGGTCAAGTCCACTGGATGCCCTCCAGGATGGAACCCTCTAGATGGAGATGATGCAGGTAATCTCAGTTAACCCCTTCCATGCTGATGACGGCCGGGAGCCGTCATGGCACACAGTGCTCGTGTGCTGATGACGGTTCCCGGCCGTCATGACCACACCCATTTCTATTGTGGTCCAGCACAGGAGAGGAATATCAATAGCAGCCAAGGTGTTCACCTGCAGCTGGCAGGGAGTCAATCCTTGATCATTCTTGAAGCAAGACAAAGTCCTTAGGGCAGCAGGTGCAGTCTTCAAGAGTTCAATCCTTTGGGGTGCAGGCCAGGGTTCCAGCAGGACAGCCCTTCTTCTCCTTGTAGTTCCAGCCTTCAGATCTGAGTTTCTTGGCAACGATTCCATATTTATGCTGTGTTTCTGGGCATAAAGCAGGGGGGACACCCCTGACCAATGTGATGCAAAGTGCCACCCAGCTGTATGACCACCTTCTCCAAAGTGTGGCATATTCTTGTCCAAGAAAGCTCTATTCTCTCAAAATCCAACAGGGGGATATTCTCCCCTTGGAGGATACACCAGGCTTAGACAACCCATTGCATGGATAAGATTCTCTGACATACCCTTTCCATCCCTCTCCATAAGTCAATTACTTTGGCTCCTGTGTGGCTGGGGTGGCAAGATGTGGGGGTGTACCTGTGCTTATTCTTCCTTTGAAAACCAGTCTGGCCACCCCTGCTCCCCCGTGCCTTCTGCTTTTGCAGTTTCTGTTATTCTCCCACAAGAAAACCATTGTCTCTCCAGCAGGCTACTTCGCACCTCATTAGACAGCTCTGGCTCAGCCTGGGAAAGTGTGGCCAATCGCGAGAGGACTTGCGTCTCGGGTGGGCACCTGCAACGACCGTCCTTTCGCGCTGGAACACACAGGCTAACCACTTCACCTGTACTCAATTTAGTAATTAACAAAGGGATATAAGCAGTCAAAATTAGAACCGAGCTATTCCAGCGCGAAAGGACGGTCGTTGCAGGTGCCCACCCGAGACGCAAGTAAAACCGCTCGTAAAAGTAAGTACGGAACCCCTAAAAATTGCTTTGAAAAGGAGATGGCTTGTTCCTTAAACTCTGCTGCCTTAAGCAACTTAGAGTTGAGACTAAAATCTTGTTCCTCTTTCTTTTTAAACTCCGTTCTGAGTCTAAAGAAAAAGCCGCCCTTCAAATAAACAGCGCGAGCATAGAGACAAGAGAAACAAATACATACACGGTAAGATAGCAAAACATTCTTGAAAGGTGTTTCTCCTACAGATTCAAAGAAATCTGCAGAGTCGCCATATATCCTCACAATATAATAATGTATTTTTTGCACAACAAAACGGCTGGGCAGGAAACTATAACGATCGTCCATTCCAGGATCGTAAATGAATGATCCAGGTAAATAAAACCCGCCACGAGTAAAACTCAGTATCTGCAAGGGTAACCTAGAGAAGCCAGGGAGGAATAGATTGTGAAAGGAATTCTATTTAGATGGGGAACCCAAAACCTAATAAAAACGTTGGGAGTCTCACTTAAACTGTTTGTTTAAAGAACCGCAAACGAACCAAAACAAAGGGATTTTACAAAACAATAATGCCTATAAAATATCCTTTCTCTACACAGAGAACATGACTTGCTGATGTAAAGAAATCGAAGGGGTACAATAAACATAGACGCTACCCCGCTTGAAAGATATAGCAACAAGGTAGCTATTAATAGTGATCAATTAATTATCTCTTTGGTTAAAAAAGAAAAGTACATGACACTTTATGTTTTAATTGCAGAATCAGAATTTATTTTAAAGAATTACGGATATCGCCCATTGACAAAAGCGATTCACTGAACTACCAAGTAGGTAGGTATAATAACATTCAGCTCTAGGGGATAAAAGAACCCTCTACAGTTTCAGGGAAGATGCAGGGTCCACAGATAGAAACAGTGGACACGGCACTCATTCCAGCCAATGAAAACCCAATTAATATGGGGGTTTCTCCTGTTTCTAATAGACAACCTTTATAGGTGTCATTTATGCAAGAATGGGTGTTCAGTAGAGGGATACCACACAAGGTAACACCGTATCAGGTTGCAAGATTTTCAAATACTCTAGATATTGTAATATGTCCATGATGTAAGGAGATCGCCCCTTAGAATGTATGTGTCTCCCAGACCATTGAATTAATGTCTTTATAGAACTAACAACTTTGTTTGAGAAATAGTTGACTAGAATATGCTTATGTAAATGAAACTAATGGATCATATGTGAATGATACAGAGTGACACAGGGAATACTGTACCATGTTTGTAGGAATATGTTCTTAATACATGCCTGTTTGCATTATAAACAGAAAGTAACTGTAAACTTTGTATTTTTTAATTTTATAGTGATTTTAAATTTGAAAATCTTTGTCCTGAAGAAGGTGAAAAACCACATCACCGAAACGCCGCGTCGACACTTTTTCATGGTTTTTGTATCTTTTAACTTGTAATTATGATGATTGAATAAATGTGATAGACTTTGTTTTTAAATCTACGTGGTCAGTATCATGATCAAATAAAGAAATTGTTTTTAACAAAACTCTCCTGTGTACGTGCATATTGCCATTAGTGTAGTGGTGTGTAAAAAACTATGAATATACTCTGTTACATCGTTTAGGTCTGAGGGGACATAGATAAGGAAAAACTTTTTTGTTAAAACATTTTTCTACACAAAACTGTTCGGATTTGTAAATTTGTCAATCTTGATGCAACTCTGGTTATAACATACGGTTCATCCTTGATATGGGTGGTAAAAAGTTTTGAGAGGGGCCTATACCCCTATAACATTTAAGAAAAGGGAACTGTTGTTTTTCTTAGAGTGCCTAATAACCCTATCCCTTTTCTCTGAAAGGGTTTCTCCTTTATATTTTTACAAAAATAAAGCATCTGTGAACACATACAGTAACCCAGTGACAACACTACAGATGGACATCACACAGTTGTATATTAAAAATAAGTATTCTTTATATAGATTTACCACAAGACTACAAACGGCAAAAGTCCACCATACTGTATTTAAAATGTTGAATTAGCTTAGTTCTCTTTAGATCTTAAAATGCGACAATTTGAGTCAGTGTACCTTAAGATGCGACACGCAGGGCAACAAAAGTGTTGAAGGAAAGGTAATGCGGTAGTCCTTTAAATGCAAGGACGGTGATGCGTGGAAGATCTGGTGCAAAGAAATAAAGATGGCGCTTCTCTTCTTGATGTGACATGCTTCCCGGTGATGCGGCGGCATCTGCGGCGATGCCGATCCTCTTCTCCGGCGATGCTAGCTGCTTTACATGATGCAAGCCGTGACAGGCCCTGCAACACACTTCCCAGTTATGCGGCGGCGTCTGTTGCAACGTCGATCCTCTCCCCTCCCGATGCGAGTTGCTTCCACAACGATGTGAGCCATGACACGGCCTGCAACACTCTTCTCGGCGATTCAACGGCGTCTGCTGCAACGTCAATCCTCTTCTCTGGCGATGAGCCACGACAGGCCCTGCGACATCCTTCTCGGAGATGCGGCGGCGTCTGATGCGATGTTAATCCTCTTCTCCTGCGACAAGCTTCCTGGTGCTGCGGCGGTGTCTGCTGCAATGTCGATCCTTTTCTCCGGCGATGCTAGTTGCTTCATGTTTGGGAAGCGGCAGCAGCACTTTGGCGACACGCTTCTTAATCTTGAGTCGCGCTTCCGGCTCCTTGTGACATGCAAGTCCTCAAAAAGTCTAGCACCACTTCAGGCACTTCAAAAGAACTCTTGGGGAGCTGGTGGGTGAAGTCTGTTGTCCCTGAGACTTTAGCAGGAGGAAAGCTCTGTTCTCAAGCCCTTGGAGATCCTTGCACAAGTTAATGAAAGTAAACACAAAGTTCCTCTCTCCTTTCTTTGGCAGTCAGGCAACCACTGCAGGCCAATCCCCCAAGCAGCACTTCAGCTTAGGGATAGTCTCTCCTCAGTCTCTCTGGTTCCACTCCTCAGCAAAGGTTTCTTATTTTTGTCCCAAAAGTGATCTAGTTCTCGGGTTTGGGACCACTCTTATATACACAGTTTCTCTTTGTCCTCTGAAGGCAGAGAGGCCTTTGCTTAGTCCAAACCAGTTCCGGTCAGTCCTGGAGCACTCTGTTTACATGACTCCTCCTTTCCTTTCACAGTGCAGGGCGGAGACATCAGACGCACCACAGGTGGTGGAGCCAGCATTGTGGAGGGAAGGCACAGCCCTAGTCAGGTCCTAGGTGCAACTCCTCCCTCTCATCTAGATGCAGATCTCTCTATTTACCACAGTGCTGACTCACCCTGTCTCCTGGAATCCCCCAGCCCCTGTAACTCAAACTCCATGCAAGGAATACTCAACCTAGCAGAGGCATGCTTGGATACTTAGACAAGAAAATACCTACTTTCTAAGAGTGGTATTTTCAATTACAGAATGTTAAAATCAACTTCACTAAAATATGTATTTTATCATTCTGAGTTCAGGCATACTAAACTCGAATTTCTACCTAGTTCCCTGAGTCAGTTAGGATTAAATGATATAATAATCAAACTGCTCATTCTGGCCTATGGAGAATAGGTAGCCTTGCAATAGTGAAAAATGAAAATGGTTGTAATTCACTATTAGGACATGCCACACACATCAGGCTTTGTCCTACCTTATACTTACAATGCACCCTGCCCTTGGGCTTACCATAAGGGTGTCTGATATGAAGACAAGGGAAGGTTTAGGGACTGGCAAGTGGGTGCACGTGCCCAGTCAACATGGCAGTACCAAACTGCACACAGGCTCTGCAATGGCAGACCTGAGACATACTTTTACAGGATGCTTCTGTGGGTGGTACAACAAGTGCTGCAAGCCCACCAGCAGCATTTGGATTTACAAGCCCTGGGCACACTCAGTGCATTGTACCAGGGTCTGACAAGTAAACCAAATCAGCCAATCCTGGAGTCACTAATCTATATATCAATCTATAATAGGAAGAGCATATGCACTTTAGCACTGATCAGCAGTGGTAAAGTGCTCAGAGTCATAAAACCAACGCAAAAAGGTCAGACAAAGTACAGGAGGAAGACAAAAAGTGCAGGGTTGGCCCTACAAAAAGGGGCAAGTCCAACACTGTACAGTTGCAGAGCCTAATCTGTCTGACATCCTCCTGCCAAGGTCACTTTCTCTGGGAAGCTGACCGATATCTATAGTAGGAGGACCCGTTTGGAATGGAAACTTCAACATAGCTGTTTCATTTTCTTCCAATCATTTTAGTTTGGGTAGTGAGATGCCCACCTCCTCTATCCCGAACGTTGCTAGGGCGAGACCTAGCTTACCCACAGCGGTTACCCAATACTTGAGCAACCCCACCATGACACACAGGGTTAGGAGGGCCTAGCTTACTTTTGGCAATAGGGTCTGCCTCCCATGGCAAGTACATAGCTATCATGAAGGCCAGCAACTAGAAGAGACTAAGGACAGCTGTTGAAATCCTGAAGCACACCCAGAGTCAGAAAACCAGCACCTAGTAGTCAAAATCCTGAAACACACCCTAAGCTCTCTAAAGACAGGTGGATAAACTGCCATAGGGTAACTGATGTTTCCTGGAACCTCTCTTGCCGTTTAGAGTGGGGGGCTACCACATCCTGTGGAAGACACCCTTCTTCCACTCTCCTTTCTATCAGTGCAGGGATGGACCCTGTTTTTTATAGAGCTCCCTTACAACTCAGGGCTTCCTTGTGGTCAGGTGAAGCCTCGCCAGGATTGGGTTTCTCCCTTACCGGGATGGAAGGCCCTTTGCTTACTGACTATCTTTTTAAAAGTTACTTATCTTTCCTCTTCTTTTTCTTTTCTTTAGGGACCTCAGTCTCCTAACTGTAGGAATTGGGTCCCCAGGATCTTAGCCTCTGGATGACCACCCCAACAGCAAACATACCAATCTCTGGGAGGTAAAATCCGAGGATAATATTTAAGGGGAGGTCAGTACTGACTAATATCTCATACCAGCTAAAGGTACACTTCCTCTCCAGGGGTACTATGGCTACAGGTTTGGCTGTGACCTCACCTGGGGCTAGCTTTACTCTTCGTTTGTCTCCTGCACATACTGATATGTGGACACCAAGTTTTCCCTCACCAGAGTGTGCCTGGTGACTCTAAGGCCAGTGCTTGGGATCCCATTCACCTGAATGGGATGGAAGTACCTACTTCCACACACAGGGATCACCAGCTTACCATCTGGACTAGTCTACCAACAAAATGCTGTAAAGGCCTCATTATCTGAGGAGTCCTCCTCTATGGCTGCACCGGACAGCCCAATGCTAAGCACCTTCTTGAAATAGGCGGGTTCACCCTTGAAGTGACCTGACAGCTGAAATTCAAAGCACACCCTGCTATCCCAGTATCTTTTCATCCCTTGGTCCCCATGCCTCTGCTTATCCAGTGAGGGTGCTCTCCTCCTTTTTAGGGTTCCGGGGTACCTAGGGAATCTCTGTGATGGGCTTACCAACTCCCTCCATAAGATTTTGTGGGCCTAAACCCCCTTTCTTGGAGTCTTTCCCGGGATTTCTTGTGGACTCTTGTATGTGCCCATCTATAAGCTTTCTTCCACAGTTCCCTGGGACCATATAACTTAGAGTCAACTAGATACTGGCCTCACTTGTCTGAGGTGCAATTACTCAAAATGTGCTCCTTCATGAACATATTTTAGATCCACTTATTGGTTCTTACCTTGTTACCCTGTACCCAACCCCCTAGTGCCTTCACTCAGATGTCTACAAGGTCCAACAAGCATTGGGTGCAAACTTTATGGGTGTTCCTGAACTTCACCTTGTTCTGCTCTAGGTTGATACTAACTTTCCTAATCAGACATTACTTCATGTGGGAGTAAAACACTGCTACTTCCCCCGCTAGAGACAGAAGCCTATCCTGCTCAGCTACTGGGAATCAATTCCCATAGGAGTGAACTTCAGTATTTCGATTGGACCCTTGTCATTTTAAGGCCCCTTTCAAATGCTGTCAGCTATTTATCAATATCACCCCCCTGCTGGTACTTGGGAACTATACCCTTGGGAAGTCCTGGAGCAAACCCACCACCACTTGGACATCTCTTCATATACTTATTCTTCACTGCCACCATTTGTTCTTGCTTTTTCCTCTGTCCCTTCTCTATAACTATGTCCAACCTCTCTTCTAGCGCTGTAGAAGCTAGCTGAGCCTCCAAGTCTCTTTCTTCAGGAGATACTACTGAGACCCGCGTGG